>NC_092338.1:71775000-72407500 GCF_046630445.1 Rutidosis leptorrhynchoides | reverse complement strand
AACACGTCATTTGACAACACCGGTACTTTATGTACGCAACACGTCATTTGACAACACCGGTACCGTGGGTCAAGATTAATCTCGACCAATACATATACGATGAGGGTTTTATTTATTTCATTGGGGGTTTATTAAACATCTAAATATGAACCATTAAAATTGAATTACTAACAACGAACTGCTAACTACGGACTAAGGAATTATTCAAAGTATTAAAAGTATAACAAGTATATATATGTGACGTTTGTTTAAAAAAGAAAAGGTATTGATATATTATATATGGATAGGTTCGTGATATCAACCGGAGACCAAGTCAAATTATATATATATCTTCAAGACGAAAGTGAGTATATAGTCCCACTTTTAAACTCTAAATATTTCGGGATGAGAATACATGTGTTTTATGTTTTACGCTATGGACACAAGTAACTGAAAAATATATTCTACGTTGAGTTGTACCACTGGCATACTTCCCTGTAGCTTGGTAACTAATATTTACAGCGGTATTGTAAACGCGAATCCTGTTGATAGATCTATCGGGCCTGACAACCCCAACCGGACTGGACGACCAGTATTCAACGGTTGCACAGTACTTCGTTTCGTGACTACACCTTGGTACGGTGTAGTAAGATTTCATAATAAAGGGAATATGCGACGTGATTAAATGTTAAGTATGGTTACCAAGTGCTCAACCACTTAGAATATTTTTATTAAAATGTTTATATATGAAATCTTGTGTTCCATTGTTATAACGCTGCTAGCATCAAACCTATATATCTCACCAACTTTATGTTGACGTTTTAAAGCATGTTATTCTCAGGTATGAATTAAGTCTTCCGCTGTGCATTAGCTCATGTTAAGGATTCTACTTGGGACCTTTTAAGCCATGATACAAAGACGTTGCATTCGAGTCATTGGAGTTCAATAGAGAATATAAATAAGTAAATGACAGATTAGGTCATTTGGATATTATGAAATGTTAGACGAAAATGTCAAATATTGATGTAATGATAGTTTGCCTTTTAAGAATAAATGCAACGTTTGTAAAATGCATCATATAGAGGTCAAGTACCTCGCAATGTTATCATATGTTATTGTATTCGTCCCTATGGATTGGGTCGGGTCGTCTCACCCGCCATCATTGATCATTAGCACGGGTGAAGCCCTTTTACCCATGCTTGTTTCGGCAGTCCTTAACATGCCATGAAGCTCACCGATGGTCTTATCCATCCCATTCATATTGTAATTAATTACAAATTGGTCAAACCTCTTTGACAAGGAGTTTAGGATAAAATCGGTGGCTAGCTCATTGGAAATGTTGAGGTTAAGACGGTTTGCGCGATCAATGAGGCTTTTCATTTTGAGGACATAGGAGGAGACGGATTGGGTGTCATCCATACGACATGCATGTAGCGCTCGAACCGTTTCAAAGCGCTCGACATATGCTTGTTGAAGGAACATCTCCTTCAATTGCGTTATCATGTCATATGCACTATGATGTTCGAAATCCTTTTGGAGTTCGGGTATCATAGTCCCAAGCATTAGGCAACCAACTTGCACCGAATCGGCACAATATTTGTCATAGTAAGCCATGCCCTTCGTATCATCCATGTCGGGTTGATCGGGAATGGGGTCCTCCAACACATACGCTTTATCCTCGAGTTTGAGGACAATCCTAAGATTACGAAACCAATCCATAAAGTTCGTATGGTTGAGTTTGTCTTTCTCGAGGAGAGACCTTAACGATAGGTTGTTTAGGTTAAGTGGTGCGTTTTGCATGTTGTTGTTGTTATTAGCGGCCATCTACAAAATTAACAAAGTTCATTTAAGTATTGATTTCAAATTTAATAAACAATACCCTTTTATATTATAATTGTTTTATTAAATATTAGAATCCAACGGTAAATCAAATTTCGGTTAGGTGACCTTTATCCCGTTATTTGATTTAGCTAGGTAGTCATTTATATGACAATTGCAATCCTTTTGCAACTTCTAAATTATGGGATCATGCAATCCTTTTGCATGGCATATTTATCCCATCAACGCCTATTTGTTCCTCATGCTTCGGTGACCCTAAGTTCATGATTCCCAAATCAAGTCGTCCTACTTGTGTAAACATGTAAAATTAACATGCAAGTGGTTAGGTGACCTTTATCCCACAAGCATGTGAATTTTACCTTAACCATATTAGTTTGCTCATAACGGTTAGGTGACCTTTATCCCATTATGAGTTCACTACTATGTTCAAGTGTCCCACAATAGGACGGCGTTTAACTTGTTTTCCTTGTTTTAGTTTTAAAGGGATTTTAAGTCTTTCTTAAATTCTAGTTTAAGCCAACATTTTGCCATACACCAACATGCATTTGATGTATGGTATATAATGAAAAACCCATTTCATGTCATTAGTAAAATAACCAAATTTTACTTAATATAAACCATTTTATATACATTTTGCATCTAGTACCTAATAACCATTTATTAGTGTCTTTTGTTGTCTTAATTATAACCAATTATAATGTCATTTTTGCAAGTTGTTTCATGAGATCTTGTAACAACCAAACACATACACAAAACCATACAAGCATGCAAAATAAAAGTCCACAATCATGCCAAAGTGGTAAACACTTGTTTAGCCAAAACAAGTGTTACCTAAAGGGTTAAGACCACAAAGTAGGAGATTAACAAATCTCCCACTAACTCTTGCATCCTTATGCTCCATCTTGTAATCTTCTTGAATCTTCACTTTTCTTTTTACAAAATATATAACCTAATACATTTTTCTAGAAAAGGTAATTACAACCTAATCTATTTTACATACCAAATAAAATAAATTACATCACCAAAATTACAAGATTATTACAAACCAAATGAATGAATTTACAATCATCAAAATACAACCAAATCACACACAAATCCAACCACAAGGTCAAGGCATGATTGTGAACCAAAACAACAACAAATCTTGGCCAAACTTGAAGCTCCAAAACCCATTTGGAACCCCAAAAATTCGGCCAAAAAAGGACCCCCACCCAAAACCCAAAATTTTACTTTCTAGTTTCATGCATGTTACTAGATTGTAAAGAAAATGGGTTTACAAGCCGAATACAAGAAGCATATTTCTATGACTTTGGCTCTTGATACCATTGTAGGGATTCAAAAGATTACCAAGTTTCCATATCCATATATGTATATGTCTAAAATCATTTTTATAAACATAGAAAGCGGAAGCATATTAAAACAATCTTTACAAAGTTTAACCATTTAAACATGAATCCCAAAATAGATCAAGTCAAGAATAATATGCTCAAAAGTAAAAGAGCTAGTTCAAGGGATATACCTACTCCAAGTTAGGAGGTTAATTGATGATGAAGATGATGAACAAGTGTAAAGAACTTCAAGCCTTTGATGCACCAACACCACCTTATGAGTTAAATAGACTTTAGACACTTAATCACCTTCCAACCAAGCTTGAAGACCTCTTTAATATGCTCACTGATTTTGGACAGCAGCAACCATAAAAGATGATGATGAATGGAGTTCCAAAAGCATGAAACCTCAAGAGATTATACCCTAAACTTTATACCAACACCTAGTACTTTGTTAGGATTAATTTACACTTGAAATCTTACTTGCAAAAAAAAGAAAATGACTTGTTTTTGCCCCTTAAAGGCCACGGCCTGAAGGCTGCTGCAGTAGGCAGTTTTATTGCAAGGAAAACTTGATATGTTTGCATGTACTTGGTAGCTTTTGGTCAAGGAACATGTTAATAGATAATTGGGAAAGTATGGGCAACTCAAGAAGGAATCTCAACATGTGTCTTTAACTTCCAATGCCACTACCAAAGTCATGTTATAATATACATTTAAAAAAATTGAATATATATAAAATCAGTTTTTACAAAACATGATTTTATAAAACATATTTTATAAACTTGTATATTATTTGTTATGTATATTTTATAAAACCAATTTTATAAAATGTAACATAACTTAATAAATTATTTAACCTATAAATAATTAAATACATAATATATATAAGTTATTCCATAATTTATATATATATATATGTACACATCAAGTAATATCTCAGAAAACCGTTTTTCTTAAAGTTCAAGTGTCGCGTATTTAATCAACGATCCAGTCGTTAAGATTAAATACGTATAAGGTGTCGGTAAGTTTGTTATTGGGTATGACCCGACTTGGATCATAACACATCAGCCACATTAATTTAATATGTTTCTCGGGCATACAGAATACCTTCATCTTGATCTTGGATGATTACTTGGAATGGATTTAGAAAACTTGGAAGTAAACTTGCAATCTTGGAAGTATTCTTGATTTTATGAAACTAGAACTTTTGTAATTTATGAAGAACACTTAGAACTTGAAGATAGAACTTGAGAGAGATCAATTAGATGAAGAAAATTGAAGAATTAAAGTGTTTGTAGGTGTTTTTAGTCATTGGTGTATGGATTAGATATAAAGGATATGTAATTTTGTTTTCATGTAAATAAGTAATGAATGATTACTCATATTTTTGTGATTTTATGAGATATTTCATGCTAGTTGCCAAATTATGGTTCCCAAATGTGTTAGGTGACTCACATGGGCTGCTAAGAGCTGATCATTGGAGTGTATATACCAATAGTACATACATCTAAAAGCTGTGTATTGTACGAGTACGAATACGGGTGCATACCAGTAGAATTGTTGATGAAACTGAACGAGGATGTAATTGTAAGCATTTTTGTTAAGTAGAAGTATTTTGATAAGTGTCTTGAAGTCTATCAAAAGTGTATGAATACATATTAAAACACTACATGTATATACATTTTAACTGAGTCGTTAAGTCATCGTTAGTCGTTACATGTAAATGTTGTTTTGAAACCTTTAGGTTAACGATCTTGTTGAATGTTGTTAACCCATTGTTTATTATAACAAATGAGATGTTAAATTGTTATATTATCATGATATTATGATATATAATATATCTTAGTATGATATATATACAGTTAAATGTCGTTACAACGATAATCGTTACATATATGTCTCGTTTCGAAATCATTAAGTTAGTAGTCTTATTTTTACATATGTATTTCATTGTTAATACACTTAATAATATATTTAATTATCATTTATCATAATTAACCAAGTGTATCAATATCTTAATATGATTCATATGTACTTAGTAAGACGTTGTTATAACGATAATCGTCATATATATCGTTTTCGAGTTTCTTAAATCAATAGTCTCATTTTTTATGTATATAACTCATTGTTAAAATACCTAATGAGATACATACTTATGATAAAATCATGTTAACCATATATATGTCATCGTATAGTTTTTACAAGTTTTAACGTTCGTGAATCACCGGTCAACTTGGGTGGTCAATTGTCTATATGAAAGCTATTTCAATTAATCAAGTCTTAACAAGTTTGATTGCTTAACATGTTGGAAAAACTTAATCATGTAAATAACAATTTCATTTAATATATATATAAACATGGAAAAGTTCGGGTCACTACAGTACCTACCCGTTAAATAAATTTCGTCCCGAAATTTTAAGTAGTTGGAGGTGTTGACGTATCTTCTGGAAATAAATGCGGGTATTTCTTCTTCATCTGATCTTCACGCTCCCAGGTGAACTCGGGTCCTCTACGAGCATTCCATCGAACCTTAACAATCGGTATCTTGTTTTGTTTAAGTCTCTTAACCTCACGATCCATTATTTCGACAGGTTCTTCAATGAATTAAAGTTTTTCATTGATTTGGATTTCATCCAACGGAATAGTGAGATCTTCTTTAGCAAAACATTTCTTCAAATTTGAGACATGGAAAGTGTTATGTACAGCCGCGAGTTGTTGAGGTAGCTCCAGTTGGTAAGCTACTGGTCCGACACGATCTATAATCTTGAATGGTCCAATGTACCTTGGATTTAGTTTCCCCCGTTTACCAAATCGAACAACGCCTTTCCAAGGTGAAACCTTAAGCATGACCATTTCTCCAATTTCAAAGTCTATATCTTTTCTTTTACTGTCCGCGTAGCTCTTTTGTTGACTCTGGGCGGTTTTCAATCTTTGTTGAATTTGGATGATTTTCTCGATAGTTTCTTGTATTATCTCCGGACCCGTAATCTGTCTATCCCCCACTTCACTCCAACAAATCGGAGACCTGCACTTTCTACCATAAAGTGCTTCAAACGGCGCCATCTCAATGCTTGAATGGTAGCTGTTGTTGTAGGAAAATTCTGCTAACGGTAGATGTCGATCCCAACTGTTTCTGAAATCAATAACACAAGCTCGTAGCATGTCTTCAAGCGTTTGTATCGTCCTTTCGTTCTACCCATCAGTTTGTGGATGATAGGCAGTACTCATGTCTAGACGAGTTCCCAATGCTTACTGTAATGTCTGCCAGAATCTTGAAATAAATCTGTCATCCCTATCAGAGATAATAGAGATTGGTATTCCATGTCTGGAGACGACTTCCTTCAAATACAGTCGTGCTAACTTCTCCATCTTTTCATCTTCTCTTATTGGCAGGAAGTGTGCTGACTTGGTGAGACGATCAACTATTACCCAAATAGTATCATAACCACTTGCATTCCTTGGCAATTTAGTAATGAAATCCATGGTAATGTTTTCCCATTTCCATTCCGGGATTTCAGGTTGTTGTAGTAGACCTGATGGTTTCTGATGTTCAGCTTTGACCTTAGAACACGTCAAACATTCTCCTACATATTTAGCAATATCGGCTTTCATACCTGGCCACCAAAAATGTTTCTTAAGATCCTTGTACATCTTCCCCGTTCCAGGATGTATTGAGTATCTGGTTTTATGTGCTTCTCTAAGTACCATTTCTCTCATATCTCCAAATTTTGGTACCCAAATTCTTTCATCCCTATACCAGGTTCCGTCTTCCCGAATATTAAAATGTTTCTCCAATCCTTTGGGTATTTCATCCTTTAAATTTCCCTCTTTTAAAACTCCTTGTTGCGCCTCCTTTATTTGAGTAGTAAGGTTAGTGTGAATCATTATATTCATAGATTTTACTCGAATGGGTTCTCTGTCCTTTCTGCTCAAGGCGTCGGCTACCACATTTGCCTTCCCCGGGTGGTAACGAATCTCAAAGTCGTAATCATTCAACAATTCAATCCACCTACGCTGCCTCATATTCAGTTGTTTCTGATTAAATATGTGTTGAAGACTTTTGTGGTCGGTATATATAATACTTTTGACCCCATATAAGTAGTGCCTCCAAGTCTTTAATGCAAAAACAACCGCGCCTAATTCCAAATCATGCGTCGTATAATTTTGCTAGTGAATCTTCAATTGTCTAGACGCATAAGCAATCACCTTCATCCATTGCATTAATACACAACCGAGACCTTGCTTTGATGCGTCACAATAAATCACAAAATCATCATTCCCTTAAGGCAATGACAATATAGGTGCCATAGTTAGCTTTTTCTTCAATAATTGAAATGCCTTCTCTTGTTCATCATTCCATTCAAATTTCTTTCCTTTATGCGTTAATGCAGCCAAGGGTTTTGCTATTTTGGAGAAATCTTGGATGAATCTTCTGTAGTAACCAGCCAATCCTAAAAATTGACGTATATGCTTCGGAGTTTTTGGGGTTTCCTACTTTTCAACGGTTTCGATCTTTGCCGGGTCCACCTGGATACCTTCTTTGTTCACTATGTGACCGAGGAATTGAACTTCTTCCAACCAAAATGCACACTTTGAAAACTTAGCGTACAGTTTTTCTTTCCTCAATACTTCTAGCACTTTTCTCAAATGTTCTTCGTGCTCTTGATCATTCTTTGAGTAAATAAGTATGTCATCGATGAAAACAATGACAAACTTGTCAAGATATGACCCACACACTCGGTTCATAAGGTCCATGAACACAGCTGGTGCATTAGTCAATCCAAACGGCATAACCATAAACTCGTAATGACCATAACGCGCCCTAAAAGCAGTTTTTGGAATATCATCCTCCTTTACTCGCATTTGATGATATCCAGAACGTAAATCGATCTTCGAATAAACCGACGAGCCTTGTAGTTGATCAAATAAGTCGTCAATTCTCGGCAGTGGATAATGGTTTTTGATGGTAAATGTACCATCCTTCTTCTTGACAAACAAAACAGGAGCTCCCCATGGTGATGTGCTTGGTCGAATGAATCCACGTTCTAATAGTTCTTGCAGTTGGCTTTGCAGTTCTTTCATCTCGCTGGGTGCGAGTCTATAAGGAGCACGAGCTATTGGTGCAGCTCCTGGTACAAGATCTATTTGAAATTCAACAGATCGATGTGGAGGTAGTCCCGGTAATTCTTTCGGAAATACATCGGGAAATTCTTTTGCGACGGGAACATCATTGATGCTCTTTTCTTCAGTTTGTACTTTCTCGACGTGTGCTAGAACAGCATATCAACCTTTTCTTATTAGTTTTTGTGCCTTCAAATTACTAATAAGATGTAACTTCATGTTGCCCTTTTCTCCGTACACCATTAAGGGTTCTCCTTCTTCTCGTACAATGCGAATTGCATTTTTATAACATATGATCTCTGCTTTCACCTTCTTCAGCCAGTCCATGCCAACTATTACATCAAAACTCCCTAACTCTACTAGTATCAAATCAATCTTAAATATTTTGCTACCCAGTTTAATTTCTCGATTCCGACATATATTATCTGCTGAAATTAATTTACCGTTTGCTATTTCGAGTAAAAATTTACTATCCAACAGCGTCAATGGATAACTTAATTTAGCACAAAAATCTCTACTCATATAGCTTCTATCCGCACCCGAATCAAATAAAACGTAAGCAGATTTATTGTCAATAAGAAACGTACCCGTAACAAGCTCCGGGTCTTCCTGTGCCTCTGCCGCATTAATATTGAAAACTCTTCCGCGGCCTTGTCCATTCGTGTTCTCCTGGTTCGGGCAATTTCTAATAATGTGGCCCGATTTTCCACATTTATAACAAACTACATTGGCATAACTTGCTCCGACACTACTTGCTTCGCCATTACTCGTTCCGACACCATTTGTTCCTTTCGTTCTGTTAACCCCTGGTCCGTAGACCTCACACTTCACAGCGCTATGACCATTTCTTTTACACTTATTGCAAAATTTGGTGCAGAACCCCGAGTGATACTTTTCACACCTTTGGCATAGCTGCTTCTGATTGTTGTTATTGTTGCGGTTGTTATTGTTGTTGGGATGATTGTTGTAGTTGCTGTTGTTGTTGTTGTTGTTGTTGTTGTTGTTGTTGTTGGGCCGTTTGTTGTAGTTGCGATTGATGTTGCGATTGTTGGGATAATTGTTGCGATTATTATTGTAATTGCTGTTGTTGTTGTATTGGTGATTCTTATCACCGTTTTCCTCCCACTTTCTTTTGACTTGCCTCACATTGGCCTCTTCAGCCGTCTGTTCTTTAATTCTTTCCTCAATCTAGTTCACTAGTTTGTGAGCCATTCTACATGCCTGTTGTATGGAGGCGAGCTCGTGTGAACTTATATCTTCTTGGATTCTTTCCGGTAATCCTTTCACAAACTCGTCGATCTTCTTTTCCTCATCTTCGAACGATCCCGGACACAATAGGCACAATTCTGTGAATCGTCTTTCGTACGTGGTAATTTCAAATCCTTGGGTTCGTAACCCTCTAAGTTCTGTCTTGAGCTTATTGACCTCGGTTCTGGGATGGTACTTCTCGTTCATCAAGTGCTTGAATGCTGACCACGGTAGTGCGTACGCATCATCTTGTCCTACTTGCTCTAGATAGGTATTCCACCATGTTAACGCAGAACCTGTGAAGGTATGCGTAGCGTACTTCACTTTGTCCTCTTCAGTACACTTACTTATGGCAAACACCGATTGGACCTTCTCGGTCCACCGTTTCAATCCGATCGGTCCTTCGGTTCCATCAAATTCCAAAGGTTTGCAGGCAGTGAATTCTTTGTAGGTTCATCCTACACGATTTCCTGTACTGCTAGATCCAAGGTTATTGTTGGTATGTAGCGCAGCCTGTACTGTGGCTATGTTTGAAGCTAGAAAAGTACGGAATTCCTCTTCATTCATATTCACGGTGTGTCGAGTAGTCGGTGCCATTTCCTTCAAAATAGTCAAATGGAACAAGTTAATCATACAGAATATTAAGAGTAGTTAATAGTATTTCGTAGCATAATAGGAACTCATTTATAAAAGCTTTTTCTTCATATTAGCATTTTATAAGTTTAAATTCGGGTAGTACCTACCCGTTAAGTTCATACTTAGTAGCTAATATACAATTCAACTACTACAATTCTATATGAAAAACTGATTATAATAATATTTCGCGTTCAAACTTTTATACAATATTTTACAAACTTACAATACCGCTTATTTTACATAAAGCATGAAATATAGCACACAATAACTTTGATACAAGATAGTTGTGAAGATAATTCTAGCTAGTACACAAGTCGTTCAGCAAAGGCAATAAAGACACGTAATTCATACGTCCAGAAACAAGTCATGCATTCTGGTTTTACTAGGACTACTTCCCATCCTTGGTCTTGTGGAACATAACCGTTATGGCCGTTGATAAGACAGTGTGTTGTAACGTCGTCAAAGGGACGAGGGTTACGTAATGACCAACAGTCTCGTAATAACCTAAAAACCTCATTTCTTACCCCAATTACCGAGTCCGTCACTTGTGGGAACGTTTTGTTTAATAGTTGTAGCCCGATGTTCTTTTTCTCACTTTGGTGAGAAGCGAACATTACTAACCCGTAAGCATAGCATGCTTCTTTATGTTGCATGTTAGCCGCTTTTTCTAAATCATGAAGTCCTATATTCGGATACATTGAGTCAAAATAATTTCTTAACCCGTTGCGTAAAATAGCATTTGGGTTCCCCGCAATATATGCGTCAAAGTAAACACATCGTAACTTATGGGTTTCCCAATGTGATATCTGTAGTGACCCGAACTTTTCCATGTTTATATATATTAATTGAGATTGATATTTACATGATTAAATGTTTCCAACATGTTAAGCAATCAAACTTGTTAAGACTTGATTAATTGAAATATGTTTCATATAGACAATTGACCACCCAAGTTGACCGGTGATTCACGAACGTTAAAACTTGTAAAAACTATATGATGACATATATATGGATATATATATAGTTAACATGATACTATGATAAGTAAACATATCATTAAGTATATTAACAATGAACTACATATGTAAAAACAAGACTACTAACTTAATGATTTTTAAACGAGACATATATGTAACGATTATCGTTGTAAAGACATTTAATGTATATATATCATATTAAGAGATATTCATACATGATAATATCATGATAATATAATAATTTAAAATCTCATTTGATATTATAAACATTGGGTTAACAACATTTAACAAGATCGTTAACCTAAAGGTTTCAAAACAACACTTACATGTAACGACTAACGATGACTTAACGACTCAGTTAAAATGTATATACATGTAGTGTTTTAATATGTATTTATACACTTTTGAAAGACTTCAATACACTTATCAAAATACTTCTACTTAACAAAAATGCTTACAATTACATCCTCGTTCAGTTTCATCAACAATTCTACTCGTATGCACCCGTATTCGTACTCGTACAATACACAGCTTTTAGATGTATGTACTATTGGTATATACACTCCAATGATCAGCTCTTAGCAGCCCATGTGAGTCACCTAACACATGTGGGAACCATCATTTGGCAACTAGCATGAAATATCTCATAAAATTACAAAAATATGAGTAATCATTCATGACTTATTTACATGAAAACAAAATTACATATCCTTTATATCTAATCCATACACCAACGACCAAAAACACCTACAAACACTTTCATTCTTCAATTTTCTTCATCTAATTGATCTCTCTCAAGTTCTATCTTCAAGTTCTAAGTGTTCTTCATAAATTCCAAAAGTTCTAGTTTCATAAAATCAAGAATACTTTCAAGTTTGCTAGCTCACTTCCAATCTTGTAAGGTGATCATCCAACCTCAAGAAATCTTTGTTTCTTACAGTAGGTTATCATTCTAATACAAGGTAATAATCATATTCAAACTTTGGTTCAATTTCTATAACTATAACAATCTTATTTCAAGTGATGATCTTACTTGAACTTGTTTTCGTGTCATGATTCTGCTTCAAGAACTTCGAGCCATCCAAGGATCCATTGAAGCTAGATCCATTTTTCTCTTTTCCAGTAGGTTTATCCAAGGAACTTAAGGTAGTAATGATGTTCATAACATCATTCGATTCATACATATAAAGCTATCTTATTCGAAGGTTTAAACTTGTAATCACTAGAACATAGTTTAGTTAATTCTAAACTTGTTCGCAAACAAAAGTTAATCCTTCTAATTTGACTTTTAAAATCAACTAAACACATGTTCTATATCTATATGATATGCTAACTTAATGATTTAAAACCTGGAAACACGAAAAACACCGTAAAACCGGATTTACGCCGTCGTAGTAACACCGCGGGCTGTTTTGGGTTAGTTAATTAAAAACTATGATAAACTTTGATTTTAAAGTTGTTATTCTAAGAAAAATGATTTTTATTATGAACATGAAACTATATCCAAAAATTATGATTAAACTCAAAGTGGAAGTATGTTTTCTAAAATGGTCATCTAGACGTCGTTCTTTCGACTGAAATGACTACCTTTACAAAAACGACTTGTAACTTATTTTTCCGACTATAAACCTATACTTTTCTGTTTAGATTCATAAAATAGAGTTCAATATGAAACCATAGCAATTTGATTCACTCAAAACGGATTTAAAATGAAGAAGTTATGGGTAAAACAAGATTGGATAATTTTTCTCATTTTAGCTACGTGAAAATTGGTAACAAATCTATTCCAACCATAACTTAATCAACTTGTATTGTATATTATGTAATCTTGAGATACCATAGACACGTATACAATGTTTCGACCTATCATGTTGACACATCTATATATATTTCGGAACAACCATAGACACTCTATATGTGAATGTTGGAGTTAGCTATACAGGGTTGAGGTTGATTCCAAAATATATATAGTTTGAGTTGTGATCAATACTGAGATACGTATACACTGGGTCGTGGATTGATTCAAGATAATATTTATCGATTTATTTCTGTACATCTAACTGTGGACAACTAGTTGTAGGTTACTAACGAGGACAGCTGACTTAATAAACTTAAAACATCAAAATATATTAAAATTGTTGTAAATATATTTTGAACATACTTTGATATATATGTATATATTGTTATAGGTTCGTGAATCAACCAGTGGCCAAGTCTTACTTCCCGACGAAGTAAAAATCTGTGAAAGTGAGTTATAGTCCCACTTTTAAAATCTAATATTTTTGGGATGAGAATACATGCAGGTTTTATAAATGATTTACAAAATAGACACAAGTACGTGAAACTACATTCTATGGTTGAATTATCGAAATCGAATATGCCCCTTTTTATTAAGTCTGGTAATCTAAGAATTAGGGAACAGACACCCTAATTGACGCGAATCCTAAAGATAGATCTATTGGGCCTAACAAACCCCATCCAAAGTACCGGATGCTTTAGTACTTCGAAATTTATATCATATCCGAAGGGTGTCCCGGAATGATGGGGATATTCTTATATATGCATCTTGTTAATGTCGGTTACCAGGTGTTCACCATATGAATGATTTTTATCTCTATGTATGGGATGTGTATTGAAATATGAAATCTTGTGGTCTATTGTTACGATTTGATATATATAGGTTAAACCTATAACTCACCAACATTTTTGTTAACGTTTAAAGCATGTTTATTCTCAGGTGAATATTAAGAGCTTCCGCTGTTGCATACTAAAATAAGGACAAGATTTGGAGTCCATGTTTGTATGATATTGTGTAAAAACTGCATTCAAGAAACTGATTTCGATGTAACATATTTGTATTGTAAACCATTATGTAATGGTCGTGTGTAAACATGATATTTTAGATTATCATTATTTGATAATCTACGTAAAGCTTTTTAAACCTTTATTTATGAAATAAAGGTTAGGGTTTGTTTTAAAAATGAATGCAGTCTTTGAAAAACGTCTCATATAGAGGTCAAAACCTCGCAACGAAATCAATTAATATGGAACGTTTTTAATCAATAAGAACGGGACATTGCAGTTGGTATCCGAGCGTTGGTCTTAGAGAACCAGAATTTTTCATTAGTGTGTCTTATCGAGTTTGTTAGGATGCATTAGTGAGTCTGGACTTCGACCGTGTTTACTTGAAAAATGATTGCTTAACAAATTTTGTTGGAAACTATATATTTTTAACATGTGAATATTATGTGATATATTAATCTCTTAACGCGTTTGATATTATGTGATAGATGTCTACCTCTAGAACAAGTCCCATTGACTCACCTAATAATAATGAAGAGTCAAATGTAAATTGGAATGATTCGTGGACTGATTCACAAGTTCCCGAAGAGGAACCGGAAGAAGAGTCGGAACTGGAAGAAGAATCGGAACCGGAAGAAGAATCGGAACCGGATGAAGAAATAGAACCGGTGGGGGAAATAATAAAACGATTAAGTAAAAGAAAATCCTCAACCAACCGACCAAGGTTAATTATGGTCAATGGTGTTTCCGCCAAGGAAGCAAAATATTGGGAGGATTACCAATTCTCCGATGAATCGGATTCCGACGAGAATTCCGATGATGTTATAGAAATTACCCCAACTGAATTTAAAAAGGCAAAAGAAAATAATAAGGGAAAGGGCATAAAAATAGAGAAATCTAATTCCAACCCCGATGAACTTTATATGTATCGTCAACGCCCGAAGTCCTTCAGTTGTAACAATGACCCGGGAACCTCTAAACCACCAGGTTTTTCTAAACCAATGTGGACAACGACGGCTCGTATTAGGGGAACATCATATATCCCTAGAAACTTGGCAAAACGAACCAAAACCGAAGAAGAAGAAACGAGCGAGTCGGAATAAGATAGTTGTATTCGTGTGGTGTAATATATGTAATATAGTGTTCGTATGCTTTATGATATATGTAAAAATTGCTTGTATTAATAAGTATTTTTTTTATGAATCTAACTCTTGTCTATTTTACAGTTTAAAATCACAAAATGGATAGACAACCCAATATTTTAAGAGACCTACCCGGAGACATGATTGATGAAATCTTGTCTAGAGTCGGCCAGAATTCCTCAGCACAACTATTTAAGGCGAGATCAGTTTGTAAGACATTCAAAGAACGTTCCAAGAATGTCTTGGTTTATAAGAGACTTTCGTTTGAAAGATGGGGGATATCACATTGGGAAACCCATAAGTTACGATGTGTTTACTTTGACGCATATATTGCAGGGAACCCAAATGCTATTTTACGCAACGGGTTAAGAAATTATTTTGACTCAATATATCCGAATATTGGACTTCGTGATTTAGAAAAAGCGGCTAACATGCAACATAAAGAAGCATGTTATGCTTACGGATTAGTAATGTTCGCTTCTTACCAAAGTGAGAACAAGAACATCGGGCTACAACTATTAAACAAAACGTTTCCACAAGTGACGGAGTCGGTAATTGGGGTAAGAAATGAGGTTTTTAGATTATTACGGGACTGTTGGACATTACGTAACCCTCGTCCCTTTGACGACGTTACAACACGCTGTCTTATCAACGGCCATAACGGTTATGTTGCACAAGACCAAGGATGGGAAGTAGTCCTAGTAAAACCAGAATGCATGACTTGTTTCTGGACGTATGAATTACGTGTCTTTATTGCCTTTGCTGAACGACTTGTGTACTAGCTAGAATTATCTTCACAACTATCTTGTATCAAAGTTATTGTGTGCTATATTTCATGCTTTATGTAAAATAAGCGGTATTGTAAGTTTGTAAAATATTGTATAAAAGTTTGAACGCGAAATATTATTATAATCAGTTTTTCATATAGAATTGTAGTAGTTGAATTGTATATTAGCTACTAAGTATGAACTTAACGGGTAGGTACTACCCGAATTTAAACTTATAAAACGCTAATATGAAGAAAAAGCTTTTATAAATGAGTTCATATTATGCTACGAAATACTATTAACTACTCTTAATATTCTGTATGATTAACTTGTTCCATTTAACTATTTTGAAGGAAATGGCACCGACTACTCGACACACCGTGAATATGAATGAAGAGGAATTCCGTACTTTTCTAGCTTCAAACATAGCCGCAGTACAGGCTGCGCTACATACCAACAATAACCTTGGATCTAGCAGTACAGGAAATCATGTAGGATGCACCTACAAAGAATTCACTGCCTGCAAACCTTTGGAATTTGATGGAACCGAAGGACCGATCGGATTGAAACGGTGGACCGAGAAGGTTGAATCGGTGTTTGCCATAAGTAAGTGTACTGAAGAGGACAAAGTGAAGTACGCTACGCATACCTTCACAGGTTCTGCGTTAACATGGTGGAATACCTATCTAGAGCAAGTGGGACAAGACGATGCGTACGCACTACCGTGGTCAGCATTCAAGCACTTGATGAACGAGAAGTACCGTCCCAGAACCGAGGTCAATAAGCTCAAGACAGAACTTAGAGGGTTACGAACCCAAGGATTTGATATTACCACGTACGAAAGACGATTCACAGAATTGTGCCTATTGTGTCCGGGAGCATTCGAAGATGAGGAAGAGAAGATCGACGCGTTTGTGAAAGGATTACCGGAAAGAATCCAAGAAGATATAAGTTCACACGAGCCCGCCTCCATACAACAGGCATGTAGAATGGCTCACAAACTCGTGAACCAAATTGAAGAAAGAATTAAAGAACAGACTGCTGAAGAGGCCAATGTGAAGCAAGTCAAAAGAAAGTGGGAGGAAAACGGTGATAAGAATCACCAATACAACAACAACAGCAATTACAACAATAATCGCAACAATTATCCCAACAATCGCAACATCAATCGCAACTACAACAAACGGCCCAACAACAACAACAACAACAACAACAACAACAACAACAACAACAGCAACTACAACAATCATCCCAACAACAATAATAACCGCAACAACAACAACAATCAGAAGCAGCTATGCCAAAGGTGTGAAAAGAATCACTCGGGGTTCTGCACCAAATTTTGCAACAAGTGTAAAAGAAATGGTCATAGCGCGGCGAAGTGTGAGGTCTACGGACCAGGGGTTAATAGAACGAAAGGAACAAATGGTGCCGGAACGAGTAATGGCGGAGCAAGTAGTGTCGGAGCAAGTTATGCCAATGTAGTTTGTTATAAATGTGGAAAACCGGGCCACATTATTAGAAATTGTCCGAACCAGGAGAACACGAATGGACAAGGCCGCGGAAGAGTTTTCAATATTAATGCGGCAGAGGCACAGGAAGACCCGGAGCTTGTTACGGGTACGTTTCTTATTGACAATAAATCTGCTTACGTTTTATTTGATTCGGGTGCGGATAGAAGCTATATGAGTAGAGATTTTTGTGCTAAATTAAGTTGTCCATTGACGCCTTTGGATAGTAAATTTTTACTCGAATTAGCAAATGGTAAATTAATTTCAGCAGATAATATATGTCGGAATCGAGAAATTAAACTGGTTAGCGAAACATTTAAGATTGATTTGATACCAGTAGAGTTAGGGAGTTTTGATGTGATAATCGGTATGGACTGGTTGAAAGAAGTGAAAGCGGAGATCGTTTGTTACAAAAATGCAATTCGCATTATACGAGAAAAAGGAAAACCCTTAATGGTGTACGGAGAAAAGGGCAACACGAAGCTACATCTTATTAGTAATTTGAAGGCACAAAAACTAATAAGAAAAGGTTGCTATGCTGTTCTAGCACACGTCGAGAAAGTACAAACTGAAGAAAAGAGCATCAATGATGTTCCCGTCGCAAAAGAATTTCCTGATGTATTTCCGAAAGAATTACCGGGATTACCCCCACATCGATCCGTTGAATTTCAAATAGATCTTGTACCAGGAGCTGCACCAATAGCTCGTGCTCCTTACAGACTCGCACCCAGCGAGATGAAAGAACTACAAAGCCAATTACAAGAACTTTTAGAGCGTGGTTTCATTCAACCAAGCACATCACCGTGGGGAGCTCCTGTTTTGTTTGTCAAGAAGAAAGATGGTACATTCAGGTTGTGTATCGACTACCGAGAGTTGAACAAACTTACCATCAAGAACCGCTACCCACTACCGAGAATCGATGACTTATTTGATCAACTACAAGGCTCGTCTGTTTATTCAAAGATTGACTTACGTTCCGGGTATCATCAAATGCGGGTGAAAGAAGATGATATTTCAAAGACTGCTTTCAGAACACGTTACGGTCATTACGAGTTTATGGTCATGCCGTTTGGTTTAACTAATGCACCAGCTGTGTTCATGGACCTTATGAACCGAGTGTGTGGACCATACCTTGACAAGTTTGTCATTGTTTTCATTGATGACATACTTATTTACTCAAAGAATGACCAAGAACACGGTGAACATTTGAGAAAGGTGTTAGAAGTATTGAGGAAGGAAGAATTGTACGCTAAGTTTTCAAAGTGTGCATTTTGGTTGGAAGAAGTTCAATTCCTCGGTCACATAGTGAACAAAGAAGGTATTAAGGTGGATCCGGCAAAGATAGAAACTGTTGAAAAGTGGGAAACCCCGAAAACTCCGAAACACATACGCCAGTTTTTAGGACTAGCTGGTTACTACAGAAGGTTCATCCAAGACTTTTCCAGAATAGCAAAACCCTTGACTGCATTAACGCATAAAGGGAAGAAATTTGAATGGAAGGATGAACAAGAGAAAGCGTTTCAGTTATTGAAGAAAAAGCTAACTACGGCACCTATATTGTCATTGCCTGAAGGGAATGATGATTTTGTGATTTATTGTGACGCATCAAAGCAAGGTCTCGGTTGTGTATTAATGCAACGAACGAAAGTGATTGCTTATGCATCTAGACAATTGAAGATTCACGAGCAAAATTATACGACGCATGATTTGGAATTAGGCGCGGTTGTTTTTGCATTAAAGACTTGGAGGCACTACTTATATGGGGTCAAAAGTATTATATATACTGACCACAAAAGTCTTCAACACATATTTAATCAGAAACAACTGAATATGAGGCAGCGTAGGTGGATTGAATTGTTGAATGATTACGACTTTGAGATTCGTTACCACCCGGGGAAGGCAAATGTGGTAGCCGATGCCTTGAGCAGGAAGGACAGAGAACCCATTCGAGTAAAATCTATGAATATAATGATTCATAATAACCTTACTACTCAAATAAAGGAGGCGCAACAAGGAGTTTTAAAAGAGGGAAATTTAAAGGATGAAATACCCAAAGGATCGGAGAAGCATCTTAATATTCGGGAAGACGGAACCCGGTATAGGGCTGAAAGGATTTGGGTACCAAAATTTGGAGATATGAGAGAAATGGTACTAAGAGAAGCTCATAAAACCAGATACTCAATACATCCTGGAACGGGGAAGATGTACAAGGATCTCAAGAAACATTTTTGGTGGCCGGGTATGAAAGCCGATGTTGCTAAATACGTAGGAGGATGTTTGACGTGTTCTAAGGTCAAAGCTGAGCATCAGAAACCATCAGGTCTACTTCAACAACCCGAAATCCCGGAATGGAAATGGGAAAACATTACCATGGATTTCATCACTAAATTGCCAAGGACTGCAAGTGGTTTTGATACTATTTGGGTAATAGTTGATCGTCTCACCAAATCCGCACACTTCCTACCAATAAGAGAAGATGACAAGATGGAGAAGTTAGCACGACTGTATTTGAAGGAAGTCATCTCCAGACATGGAATACCAATCTCTATTATCTCTGATAGGGATGGCAGATTTATTTCAAGATTCTGGCAGACATTACAACAAGCATTAGGAACTCGTCTAGACATGAGTACTGCCTATCATCCACAAACTGATGGGCAGAGCGAAAGGACGATACAAACGCTTGAAGACATGCTACGAGCATGTGTTATTGATTTCGGAAACAGTTGGGATCGACATCTACCGTTAGCAGAATTTTCCTACAACAACAGCTACCATTCAAGCATTGAGATGGCGCCGTTTGAAGCACTTTATGGTAGAAAGTGCAGGTCTCCGATTTGTTGGAGTGAAGTGGGGGATAGACAGATAACGGGTCCGGAGATTATACAAGAAACTACCGAGAAGATCATCCAAATACAACAACGGTTGAAAACCGCCCAAAGTCGACAAAAGAGCTACGCTGACATTAAAAGAAAAGATATAGAATTTGAAATTGGAGAGATGGTCATGCTTAAAGTTGCACCTTGGAAAGGCGTTGTTCGATTTGGTAAACGAGGGAAATTAAATCCAAGGTATATTGGACCATTTAAGATTATTGATCGTGTCGGACCAGTAGCTTACCGACTTGAGTTACCTCAACAACTCGCGGCTGTACATAACACTTTCCACGTCTCGAATTTGAAGAAATGTTTTGCTAAAGAAGATCTCACTATTCCGTTAGATGAAATCCAAATCAACGAAAAACTTCAATTCATCGAAGAACCCGTCGAAATAATGGATCGTGAGGTTAAAAGACTTAAGCAAAACAAGATACCAATTGTTAAGGTTCGATGGAATGCTCGTAGAGGACCCGAGTTCACCTGGGAGCGTGAAGATCAGATGAAGAAGAAATACCCGCATCTATTTCCAGAAGATTCGTCAACACCTTCAACAGCTTAAAATTTCGGGACGAAATTTATTTAACGGGTAGGTACTGTAGTGACCCGAACTTTTCCATGTTTATATATATTAATTGAGATTGATATTTACATGATTAAATGTTTCCAACATGTTAAGCAATCAAACTTGTTAAGACTTGATTAATTGAAATATGTTTCATATAGACAATTGACCACCCAAGTTGACCGGTGATTCACGAACGTTAAAACTTGTAAAAACTATATGATGACATATATATGGATATATATATAGTTAACATGATACTATGATAAGTAAACATATCATTAAGTATATTAACAATGAACTACATATGTAAAAACAAGACTACTAACTTAATGATTTTTAAACGAGACATATATGTAACGATTATCGTTGTAAAGACATTTAATGTATATATATCATATTAAGAGATATTCATACATGATAATATCATGATAATATAATAATTTAAAATCTCATTTGATATTATAAGCATTGGGTTAACAACATTTAACAAGATCGTTAACCTAAAGGTTTCAAAACAACACTTACATGTAACGACTAACGATGACTTAACGACTCAGTTAAAATGTATATACATGTAGTGTTTTAATATGTATTTATACACTTTTGAAAGACTTCAATACACTTATCAAAATACTTCTACTTAACAAAAATGCTTACAATTACATCCTCGTTCAGTTTCATCAACAATTCTACTCGTATGCACCCGTATTCGTACTCGTACAATACACAGCTTTTAGATGTATGTACTATTGGTATATACACTCCAATGATCAGCTCTTAGCAGCCCATGTGAGTCACCTAACACATGTGGGAACCATCATTTGGCAACTAGCATGAAATATCTCATAAAATTACAAAAATATGAGTAATCATTCATGACTTATTTACATGAAAACAAAATTACATATCCTTTATATCTAATCCATACACCAACGACCAAAAACACCTACAAACACTTTCATTCTTCAATTTTCTTCATCTAATTGATCTCTCTCAAGTTCTATCTTCAAGTTCTAAGTGTTCTTCATAAATTCCAAAAGTTCTAGTTTCATAAAATCAAGAATACTTTCAAGTTTGCTAGCTCACTTCCAATCTTGTAAGGTGATCATCCAACCTCAAGAAATCTTTGTTTCTTACAGTAGGTTATCATTCTAATACAAGGTAATAATCATATTCAAACTTTGGTTCAATTTCTATAACTATAACAATCTTATTTCAAGTGATGATCTTACTTGAACTTGTTTTCGTGTCATGATTCTGCTTCAAGAACTTCGAGCCATCCAAGGATCCATTGAAGCTAGATCCATTTTTCTCTTTTCCAGTAGGTTTATCCAAGGAACTTAAGGTAGTAATGATGTTCATAACATCATTCGATTCATACATATAAAGCTATCTTATTCGAAGGTTTAAACTTGTAATCACTAGAACATAGTTTAGTTAATTCTAAACTTGTTCGCAAACAAAAGTTAATCCTTCTAATTTGACTTTTAAAATCAACTAAACACATGTTCTATATCTATATGATATGCTAACTTAATGATTTAAAACCTGGAAACACGAAAAACACCGTAAAACCGGATTTACGCCGTCGTAGTAACACCGCGGGCTGTTTTGGGTTAGTTAATTAAAAACTATGATAAACTTTGATTTTAAAGTTGTTATTCTGAGAAAATGATTTTTATTATGAACATGAAACTATATCCAAAAATTATGATTAAACTCAAAGTGGAAGTATGTTTTCTAAAATGGTCATCTAGACGTCGTTCTTTCGACTGAAATGACTACCTTTACAAAAACGACTTGTAACTTATTTTTCTGACTATAAACCTATACTTTTCTGTTTAGATTCATAAAATAGAGTTCAATATGAAACCATAGCAATTTGATTCACTCAAAACGGATTTAAAATGAAGAAGTTATGGGTAAAACAAGATTGGATAATTTTTCTCATTTTAGCTACGTGAAAATTGGTAACAAATCTATTCCAACCATAACTTAATCAACTTGTATTGTATATTATGTAATCTTGAGATACCATAGACACGTATACAATGTTTCGACCTATCATGTCGACACATCTATATATATTTCGGAACAACCATTGACACTCTATATGTGAATGTTGGAGTTAGCTATACAGGGTTGAGGTTGATTCCAAAATATATATAGTTTGAGTTGTGATCAATACTGAGATACGTATACACTGGGTCGTGGATTGATTCAAGATAATATTTATCGATTTATTTCTGTACATCTAACTGTGGACAACTAGTTGTAGGTTACTAACGAGGACAGCTGACTTAATAAACTTAAAACATCAAAATATATTAAAAGTGTTGTAAATATATTTTGAACATACTTTGATATATATGTATATATTGTTATAGGTTCGTGAATCAACCAGTGGCCAAGTCTTACTTCCCGACGAAGTAAAAATCTGTGAAAATGAGTTATAGTCCCACTTTTAAAATCTAATATTTTTGGGATGAGAATACATGCAGGTTTTATAAATGATTTACAAAATAGACACAAGTACGTGAAACTACATTCTATGGTTGAATTATCGAAATCGAATATGCCCCTTTTTATTAAGTCTGGTAATCTAAGAATTAGGGAACAGACACCCTAATTGACGCGAATCCTAAAGATAGATCTATTGGGCCTAACAAACCCCATCTAAAGTACCGGATGCTTTAGTACTTCGAAATTTATATCATATCCGAAGGGTGTCCCGGAATGATGGGGATATTCTTATATATGCATCTTGTTAATGTCGGTTACCAGGTGTTCACCATATGAATGATTTTTATCTCTATGTATGGGATGTGTATTGAAATATAAAATCTTGTGGTCTATTGTTACGATTTGATATATATAGGTTAAACCTATAACTCACCAACATTTTTGTTAACGTTTAAAGCATGTTTATTCTCAGGTGAATATTAAGAGCTTCCGCTGTTGCATACTAAAATAAGGACAAGATTTGGAGTCCATGTTTGTATGATATTGTGTAAAAACTGCATTCAAGAAACTGATTTCGATGTAACATATTTGTATTGTAAACCATTATGTAATGGTTGTGTGTAAACAGGATATTTTAGATTATCAATATTTGATAATCTACGTAAAGCTTTTTAAACCTTTATTTATGAAATAAAGGTTAGGGTTTGTTTTAAAAATGAATGCAGTCTTTGAAAAACGTCTCATATAGAGGTCAAAACCTCGCAACGAAATCAATTAATATGGAACGTTTTTAATCAATAAGAACGGGACATTTCAATATCCCCCATCTTTCAAACGAAAGTCTCTTATAAACTAAGACATTCTTGGAACGTTCTTCGAATGTCTTACAAACTGATTTCGCCGCAAATAGTTGTGCCGAAGAATTCTGACCGACTCTAGACAAGATTTCATCAATCATGTCTCCGGGTAGGTTTCTTAAAATATTGGGTTGTCTATCCATTTTGTGTTTTTATACTGTAAAATCGGCAAGAGTTAGATTCATAAAAAAAAATACTTATTAATACAAGCAATTTTTACATATATCATAAAGCATAAGCACACTATATTACATATATTACACCACACGAATACAACTATCTTATTCCGACTCGCTCGTTTCTTCTTCTTCGGTTTTGGTTCGTTTTGCCAAGTTTCTAGGGATATATGATGTTCCCTTAATACGAGCTGTCATTTTCCACAACGGTTTAGAAAAACCTGGTGGTTTAGAGGTTCCCGGGTCATTGTTACAACTTAAGGGCTTCGGGGGTTGACGATACATATAAAGTTCATCGGGGTTGGAATTAGATTTCTCTATTTTTATGCCCTTTCCCTTATTATTTTCTTTTGCCTTTTTAAATTCAGTTGGGGTAATTTCTATAACATCATCGGAATTCTCGTCGGAATCCGATTCATCGGAGAATTGGTAATCCTCCCAATATTTTGCTTCCTTGGCGGAAACACCATTGACCATAATTAACCTTGGTCGGTTGGTTGAGGATTTTCTTTTACTTAACCATTTTATTATTTCCCCCACCAGTTCTATTTCCTCCTCCGGTTCCTCCTCTTCCGGTTCTGATTCTTCTTCCGGTTCTTCTTCGGGAACTTGTAAATCAGTCCAATATATATTCGACTCTTCGTTATTATTAGGTGAGTCAATGGGATTTGTGCTAGAGGTAGACATCTATCACACAATATCAAACATGTTAAGAGATTAATATATCACATAATATATACATGTTAATAATATATAGTTTCCAACAAAAATGTTAAGCAATCATTTTTTAAAGAAAACACGGTCGAAGTCCAGACTCACTAATGCATCCTAACAAACTCGATAAGACACACTAATGCAAATTTTCTGGTTCTCTAAGACCAACTCTCGGATACCAACTGAAATGTCCCGTTCTTATTGATTAAAAACGTTCCATATTAATTGATTTCGTTGCGAGGTTTTGACCTCTATATGGGACATTTTTCAAAGACTGCATTCATTTTTAAAACAAACCATAACCTTTATTTCATAAATAAATGTTTAAAAAGCTTTACTTAGATTATCAAATAATGATAATCTAAAATATCCTGTTTACACACGACCATTACATAATGGTTTACAATACAAATATGTTACATCAAAATCAGTTTCTTGAATGCAGTTTTTACACAATATCATACAAACATGGACTCCAAATCTTGTCCTTATTTTAGTATGCAACAGCGGAAGCTCTTAGTATTCACCTGAGAATAAACATGCTTTAAACGTCAACAAAAATGTTGGTGAGTTATAGGTTTAACCTATATATATCAAATCGTAACAATAGACCACAAGATTTCATATTTCAATACACATCCCATACATAGAGATAAAAATCATTCATATGGTGAACACCTGGTAACCGACATTAACAAGATGCATATATAAGAATATCCCCATCATTCCGGGACACCCTTCGGATATGATATAAATTTCAAAGTACTAAAGCATCCGGTACTTTGGATGGGGTTTGTTAGGCCCAATATATCTATCTTTAGGATTCACGTCAATTAGGGTGTCTGTTCCCTAATTCTTAGATTACCAGACTTAATAAAAAGGGGCATATTCGATTTCGATAATTCAACCATAGAATGTAGTTTCACGTACTTATGTCTATTTTGTAAATCATTTATAAAACCTGCATGTATTCTCATCCCAAAAATATTAGATTTTAAAAGTGAGACTATAACTCACTTTCACAGATTTTTACTTCGTCGGAAAGTAAGACTTGGTCACTGGTTGATTCACGAACCTATAACAATATATACATATGTATCAAAGTATGTTCAAAATATATTTACAACACTTTTAATATATTTTGATGTTTTAAGTTTATTAAGTCAGCTGTCCTCGTTAGTAACCTACAACTAGTTATCCACAGTTAGATGTACAGAAATAAATCGATAAATATTATCTTGAATCAATCCACGACCCAGTGTATACGTATCTCAGTATTGATCACTACTCAAACTATATATATTTTGGAATCAACCTCAACCCTGTATAGCTAACTCCAACATTCACATATAGAGTGTCTATGGTTGTTCCGAAATATATATAGATGTGTCGACATAATAGGTCGAAACATTGTATACGTGTCTATGGTATTTCAAGATTACATAATATCCAATACAAGTTGATTAAGTTATGGTTGGAATAGATTTGTTACCAATTTTCACGTAGCTAAAATGAGAAAAATTATCCAATCTTGTTTTACCCATAACTTCTTCATTTTAAATCCGTTTTGAGTGAATCAAATTGCTATGGTTTCATATTGAACTCTATTTTATGAATCTAAACATAAAAAGTATAGGTTTATAGTCGGAAAAATAAGTTACAAGTCATTTTTGTAAAGGTAGTCATTTCAGTCGAAAGAACGACGTCTAGATGACCATTTTAGAAAACATACTTCCACTTTGAGTTTAACCATAATTTTTAGATATAGTTTCATGTTCATAATAAAAATCATTTTCCCAGAATAACAACTTTTAAATCAAAGTTTATCATAGTTTTTAATTAACTAACCCAAAACAGCCCTTGGTGTTACTACGACGGCGTAAATTCGGTTTTACGGTGTTTTTAGTGTTTTCAGGTTTTAAATCATTAAGTTAGCATATCATATAGATATAGAACATGTGTTTAGTTGATTTTAAAAGTCAAGTTAGAAGGATTAACTTTTATTTGCGAACAAGTTTAGAATTAACTAAACTATGTTCTAGTGATTACAAGTGTAAACCTTCGAATAAGATAGCTTTATATGTATGAATCGAATGATGTTATGAACATCATTACTACCTCAAGTTCCTTGGATAAACCTACTGGAAATGAGAAAAATAGATCTAGCTTCAAAGGATCCTTGGATGACTTGAAAGTTCTTGAAGCAGAATCATGACACGAAAACAATTTCAAGTAAGATTTCCACTCGAAATAAGATTGTTATAGTTATAGAAATTGAATTAAAGTTTGAATATGATTATTACCTTGTATTAGAAATATAACCTACTGTAAGTAACAAAGGTTTCTTGATCTTGTATGATTACTTGGAATGGATTTAGAAAACTTGGAAGTAAACTTGCAATCTTGGAAGTATTCTTGATTTTATGAAACTAGAACTTTTGGAATTTATGAAGAACAATTAGAACTTGAAGATAGAACTTGAGAGAGATCAATTAGATGAAGAAAATTGAAGAATGAAAGTGTTTGTAGGTGTTTTTAGTCATTGGTGTATGGATTAGATATAAAGGATATGTAATTTTGTTTTCATGTAAATAAATCATGAATGATTACTCATATTTTTGTGATTTTATGAGATATTTCATGCTAGTTGCCAAATGATGGTTCCCACATGTGTTAGGTGACTCACATGGGCTGCTAAGAGCAGATCATTGGAGTGTATATACCAATAGTACATACATCTAAACGCTGTGTATTGTACGAGTACGAATACGGGTGCATACGAGTAGAATTGTTGATGAAACTGAATGAGGATGTAATTGTAAGAATTTTTGTTAAGTAGAAGTATTTTGATAAGTGTCTTGAAGTCTATCAAAAGTGTATGAATACATATTAAAACACTACATGTATATACATTTTAACTAAGTCGTTAAGTCATCGTTAGTCGTTACATTTTAACGATCTTGTTGAATGTTGTTAGCCCATTGTTTATTATAACAAATGAGATGTTAAATTGTTATATTATCATGATATTATGATATATAATATATCTTAGTATGATATATATACAGTTAAATGTCGTTACAACGATAATCGTTACATATATGTCTCGTTTCGAAATCATTAAGTTAGTAGTCTTATTTTTACATATGTATTTCATTGTTAATACCCTTAATAATATATTTACTTATCATTTAACATAATTAACCAAGTGTATCAATATCTTAATATGATTCATATGTACCTAGTAAGACGTTGTTATAACGATAATCATCATATATATCGTTTTCGAGTTTCTTAAATTAATAGTCTCATTTTTTATGTATATAACTCATTGTTAAAATACCTAATGAGATACATACTTATAATAAAATCATGTTAACCATATATATGTCATCGTATAGTTTTTACAAGTTTTAACGTTCGTGAATCACCGGTCAACTTGGGTGGTCAATTGTCTATATGAAACCTATTTCAATTAATCAAGTCTTAATAAGTTTGATTGCTTAACATGTTGGAAACACTTTATCATTTAAATAACAATTTCATTTAATATATATATATATATATATATATATATATATATATATATATATATATATATATATATATATATATATATATATATATATATATATATATATATATATATATATATATATATATATATATATATATATATATATAAACATGGAAAATTTCGGGTCACTACACCCATGCCTCATGGAAATCGCACCACAACTCACTCTTTGGACCCTCCCTTTCTTCCATAGGTGCTGGAGCATTGAAAGTGGTCCGAATTGATTCAGTGAAGAGGATCTCTTTCGGAGTTTTGGTAAGCTCCATAATCAACGGGTGCCTTTCTATTGGCTTTCTGTTGTGGTGAAAATCATTAGGGTGATTGTTTCCTCTCCATCTTCCATTTGAATTGTCATTCCTTCTCTGATTTCTGTCAAAATACCGTCCTCCGTTTTGTGGCTTGCTACTACTTCCAGTATCAAACTTGTTCAACTCACGCTCACCAGCTCGAACATGCCTCTGTGCAACCTCCAACGCTTGATGCAATGTTTTTGGCAAGTCATACTGTAATGCATGAACAAGTGCACTAAACCGTCGCTGGTCCAAACAGAAAATGAAACCAGATACAAGCTGTGATTCTGGACAATCAGGAATCTTCTGTGCTTCAAGTGTATAACGCTTCATAAAATTGCTCAAAGATTCATTATGATGCATTGTGATCTCGTGTGCATCAAGATGTTTCAGAGTACAGCTCCGTAGATTTTGGTATTGCATCACAAATTTTGCTCTCAAATCAAGAAAACTGGTAATACTCCTTGGCGGCAAACTAGCAAACCATTCGCGTGCCATTTTCTGCAATACCATAGGAAACATATGGCATGCAGTTTCATCCTCCCAATGCTGCAACCTCATAACACCTTCAAACATAGTCAGAAAATCTTCCGGATCCGTTGTGCCATCATAAACTCCAATTGCTGGTATAGCAAGATTTCTGGGCAATGGATAATTAGCAATTCGATCAATGAAACACTGTGTAGATTCTGCCATGGCCGGTGGCTTGGTGGCTTGCTCTCCAGTAATGAGGGCAAAGAAATTGTCCACGACCACAGCACGGACGGCGGGCTGCGCTAAGCGTTGCTTATATTTTGCCGGAGCTGTCTGCTTAAGAATGTCATTCAAAAGCAACACTGCCTGCTTCTCTGACATGAACTCATCTTTGTCAGTTTCATCATCAGAGTCATTATTATCATAGCTCAGGTCGTTATCATACCCATAATCATCAATAAGACTGCCTAGCTTGTCGAGTAGCCTAGATAACTTGTTGTGACGACCCGGAAATTTCTGACTAAATTTAAACTTTATCTTTATATTATTCTGACATGATAAGCAATGTTTGTTAAGTTAAATCTCAAGGATTTTAAACTTTGTTTATACATTCATTTAAACCTCGACCAAATTCCAATGATTCACGAACCATTAAATGAACATATATGAATATGTATGTATATGTGTATATGTTATAAATTGAAAATGTCAACAAAGTATTTAAACGTATAATGCTTTATATGAACGTATTTGTTTCAATATGATTATCGACGAAATTAAAAAAATATATTAAATGATTGAATTATCAGAAACATTGAATTATGATTACAAGTCTCTGTTGAGAGGTCCACTATGATTTGAGATAATCTATTCCTCTTAATGATATTCGGAATAATTTGTAAAGCTATTTATAAATAAAAATAAAAAGTGTCATTTACGAAAGTTAGACAAAAGCTAGTGGAGAATTGATTTTCATAATATTCTATTAATCTATTTTCAAACGTACAAAAACGTTTTCAGTTTAAAAAGAACTTTATTATTAAAACGTATATAACTTTTATAAATATCTAGAATCACTTTTGACAAGTCATTACTTAACCAGTATAATAAATATAACGATATTTATATTTTATTTTATTAAATATATATAACGATTTAAATTAATATTATATATATTTATACGTGTATTATACTTACATAGTTTTTATACTTTTACTATACTTTAACTTTAATAATTCACTTTAATAATTCATACTTTAATAATTCACTTTAATAATTCATACTTTAATAATTCACTTTAATAATTCATACTTTAATAATTCACTTTAATAATTCATACTTTAATAATTCACTTTAATAATTCATACTTTAATAATTCACTTTAATAATTCAAAAATCTATTATAAATAGAATTCAATAGGTTTCATTATTTCATAGAAATTTAAAAATATATTTCTCTAAACTCTCTCAATCGATTTACATATATATATATATATATATATATATATATATATATATATATATATATATATATATATATATATATATATGCTATGTATTATTTCAAGATATTATTAGTATACATAAAATATTACGACGGAGTGATGTCCGAGTGATTTTAAAATAGTTTTTTTGAATGAGTCGAAGCTAAGGAAATTATGGGTTATAGCTATAGAGGTGATGGGTATGGTTCATGGGTATGCTCGTGAGGTCAATCTAGTGTTTATCATCTCCGTTGCGTCTACGTACTTTCCTGCAATATTGAATCTCAATATTGATACGTGAGCACTCATAACTTAACTTTTATATATCAATAGTGTATCCATGACTAGTGCTCGAGTATATAGGATTATGCATGCTTGTACATTCGATATTGTCCTTAGATAGGTTTGTTGAATCCTGAATTAGATACATATGCTACTGAGATAGGGTATATGATATGCATGTCATTGGAAAGCTAGCGAAAAATTAAGAACTTTTCATTTAGATATCGAATGGTTTCGATGAACGGATTTGAAGTTATAGTCAACTGAATTTTAGTATTATTGTTAAAATGATTATTATTATTAAAACGAATGCAATGTTTGTAAAATGTATCATATAGAGGTCAAATACCTCGCGATGTAATCAACTATTGTGAATCGTTTATAATGTATATGAACGGGTCCTTTCACTTGTATTTTGATATAGATTGCCTTTTCATTATTTGCTTGTCTCTGCCATCCGCCATCCGCCGAAGAGGTATAAATGATGGACATCGACGTGGTTGCATCAATGGTCATCGCTCTGTATTAGTAACAAAATTTGAAAGTCTTTCTGCACTTTTAGCTGTCGCTTCTTCGATTATTGGCCTTTTCTCCGAATTAGTTGCCAAATGTTTAAGCCTTTCTGCAGTTTCAGCAACTGTTTCTTCAATCGTACCATCTAGTGGCTGAACGGGTACATCTTCAACAGTTATCATGTCATCAGTTGATGGATTGTTGACTGCTTCAAGTACAAATGGAGCTTCAGTTGTTTTTGTTCCTTTTCCGTTTCGTGTGTTCTTTGCATTAGTGGATGGCGCCATTGTTAACACCTATTTCCTTATGAGGTAAGGCTTAGTCTGCCAACAAGATACTAGAAGTAATCTAACTTTAGGAGGGCGGAGTGTTGCCGATTGATTTTTATCCTCGAGAAATAATCCCTACAGACCCGGTTCACAAGTGTAGAAACTTGTGGGGTGGCTTAATCAGTCTATCGTCCGTAGAGCGTAAGAATGCTAGCCGGATAACTTCTAGTGAGAGAAAGTAGAGAGAGAAAGAGAAGTGAAGTCTCAGCTCTCAAAGTTGTCAGAATGTCTGAACTGTGTAAAATGACGACCCAAGGGGTCTATTTATAGTGTGAGATCCACCAGATTGCTTGGGGACACGTGTCAGATGATGATACGTTCTGTTACTTGTAATCCAAAATTTACACTGAAGGTGGTGTTCTCCGGCCAGGGCTTACGCGCTAGGCGGCCTTCAGGGCTTACGCATGACGGAGCAGCCTGTACAGCGGAGAACGCTGGACGGTTAACTCCACAAAACTACTGTTTCCAGCCTTCCTGATGCTATTTTTATGCTGCTATTATGCCTTTTATGTGTGTATACGATAGGATACACCATTGTGCTGAAACTCTCGAGATCACCATAAAACGACCCTAACATCAAGACTCCTGGATAGTGTCTTGACATCGAGGTCGACAAGATGCCGAAAAAAGACATTTTACTCATTTTTAATGTTCTCATTCAATGTTTTCAATTTATATCTTATTAATAGTTTATGTATGCATGACTTAGCATGGTATATATCGTTTTAAGGCCAATTATTTGACCCGCAAATGTAATTATATATAACGGGTATAAATTTGAATCTAATGTCACTTCTTTAAACACGTTTTTTTAAATCATTAGTATGCGCCGCCAGATGGAGTATCATTTGGCGGCGCATAACCTTTGGTTTCAGATTGTGCTGAAATTCTCAAGATCACGATAAAACGGCCGAACGAGCAAGACTCTCTGAACGTGCTTGCCATTCGAGGTCGTCTAGATTCCGAAAAAGACATCTTTGGTCGCAAAATCGCATGATGCACCAAACACCACCGCCGGTTCGTGGTGCTTGGTGTTTTGTGTCTTTGGCCAAAACGTTCGATCTATCGTATCTTTTGACTCGTAGCTCCGATTTAGTCACCGTTTTTTTTAAATTGTGTATTTTTTCGGGATCTATCCGTTGAAAAACTGCCATAGGCGGTTTTTACCAAATATTTTTCGAAACGAGTCCTCGAAAGCCTTCTATTTTGCCTTTTTTTTATTTTGACTGTTTTGAATTTCATTCATATTATTCCTTTAGTGTATGCATGACTTAGCATGATACATATTGTTTTAAGGCCTATTATTTCACTCGTAATGTAATTATGTGTAATGCATATAAATTTAAATCTAATGTCACATCATTAAACACGCTTTTTTAAATCATTAATATGCGCCGCTAGATGGTGTACCATTTGGCGACGCATAACCTTCAGTTCCAGATTGTACTGAAATTCTCGAGATCACCTTAAAACGACCCTAACATCAATACTCCTGGATAGTGTCTTGACATCGAAGTCTTCAGGATGCCGAAAAAAGACATTTTACTCATTTTTAATGTTCTCTTTGAACATTTTCAATTTATATCTTATTATTAGTTTTGTGTATGCATGACTTAACATGGGTATAAATTTATATCTTATTTCAATTTAAGGCCTATTATTTCACCCGCAATGTTAATATGTATAACGGGTATAAATTTGAATCTAATGTCACTTCATTAAACACATTTTTTTAATTCATTAGTATGCGCCGCCAGATGGAGTACCATTTGGCGGAGCATAACCTTCAGTTTCAGATTGTGCTGAAATTCTCAAGATCAACCTAAAACAGCCAAATGAGCAAGACTCTCTGAACATGATTGCCATTCGAGGTCGCACGACGCACCAAACAACACCGCCGGTTCGTGGTGCTTGCTGTTTTGTGTCTTTGGCTAAAATGTTCTATCTATCGTATCTTTTGACTCGTAGCTCTGATTTTAGTCACCGTTTCTTTCTTCAAATCGTATATTTTTTCGAGATCTATCCATTAGAAAACTGTCGTAGGCGGTTTTCCCAAATATTTTTCGAAACGAGTCCTGGAAAGCCTTCAATTTTGCCATTTTTCGATTTTGACCGTTTTGAATTTCATTCATATTATTCCTTTTGTGTATGCATGACTTAGCATGGTACATATCGTTTTAAAACCTATTATTTCACTCGCAATGTAATTATGTATAACGTATATAAATTTGAATCTAATGTCACTTCATTAAACACACTTTTTTAAATCATTAATATGCGCCGCCAGATAGAGTACAATTTGGCGGCGCATAAGCTTCGGTTTCAGATTGTGCTGAAATTCTCGAGATCACCAAAAAACGACCCTAACATCAATACACCTAGATAGTGTCTTGTTATCGAGGTCATCAGGATGCCGAAAAAAGACATTTTACTCATTTTAAATGTTCTCTTTAAACGTTTTCAATTTATATCTTATTATTAGTTTTGTGTATGCATGACTTAGCATGGTATATATTGTTTTAAGGCCTATTATTTCACCCGCAATGTAATTATGTATAACGGGTATAAATTTGAATCTAATGTCACTTCATTAAACACGTTTTTTTAAATTATTAGTTTGCGCCGCCAGATGGAGTACGATTTGGCGGTGCATAACCTCCGGTTTCAGATTGTGCTGAAATTCTTAAGATCACCATAAAACGGCCGAACGAGCAAGACTCTCTGAACGTGCTTGCCATTCGAGGTCATCTAGATTCCGAAAAAGACATCTTTCCTCGAAAAATCGCACGACCCACCAGACACCACTGCCGGTTCGTGGTGCTTGGTGTTTTGTCTCTTTGGCGTTCGATCTATCGTATCTTTTGACTCGAAGCTCCGATTTAGTCACTGTTTTTTTCAAATCGTTTATTTTTTTCAGGATCTATCCATTGAAAAACTGCCTTAGGCGGTTTGTCAAAAATATTTTTCGAAACAAGTCCTCGAAAGCCTTTAATTTTGTCTTTTTTAGATTTTGACCGTTTTGAATTTCATTCATATTATTCCTTTTGTGTATAGATGACTTAGCATATTAAATATTGTTTTAAGGCCTATTATTTCACTCGCAATTTAATTATGTATAACGCATATAAATTTGAATCTAATGTCACTGCATTAAACACGCTTTTTTAAATCATTAATATGAGCCGCCAGATGGAGTACCATTTGGCGACGCATAACCTTCGTTTTTAGATTGTGCTGAAATTTTCGAGATCACCATAAAACGACACTAATATCAAGACTCCTGGATAGTTTCTTGACATCGAGGTCGTCAGGATGCCGAAAAAAGACATCTTACTCATTTTTAATGTTCTCTTTAAACGTTTTCAATTTATATCTTATTATTATTTTTGTGTATGCATGACTTAGCATGGTATATATAGTTATAAGGCCTATTAATTCACTCGCAATGTAATTATGTATAACGGGTATAAATTTGAATCTAATATCACTTCATTAAATTCGTTTTTTTAAATCATTAGTATGCGCAGCCAGATGTTGTACCATTTGGCGGCGCATAACCTTCGGTTTCATAATTGTGATGAAATTCTCAAGATCACCCTATAACGGCCGAACAAGCAAGACTCTCTGAACGTGCTTGCCGTTCGAGGTCATATAGATTCCAAAAAAGACATTTTCCTCGCAAACTCGCACGACACACCAAACACCACCGACGGTTAGTGGTGCTTGTTGTTTTGTGTCTTTGGATAAAATGTTAGATCTATCGTATCTTTTGACTCGTAGCTCCAATTTAGTCACCGTTTTTTTCAAATCGTGTATTTTTCTGGATTTATCCGTCGGCAAACTGACCTAGGCAGTTTGTGCCAAATATTTTTCGAAACGATTCCTCGAAAGCCTTTAATTTTTCCTTTTTTCGATTTTGACCGTTTTGAATTTCATTCATATTATTCCTTTTGTGTATGCATGAATTAGCATGGTACCTATTGTTTTAAGGCCTATTATTTCACTCGCAATGTAATTATGTACATCGCATATAAATTTGAATTTAATGTCACTTCATTAAAAACGCTTTTTCAAATCGTTAATATGCGCCGCCAGATGGAGTACCAATTGGCGGCGGATAACCTTCGGTTTCAGATTGTGCTGAAATTCTCGAGATCACCCTAAAACGACCCTAACATCAAGACTCCTGGATAGTGTCTTGACATTCGAGGTCGTCAGAATGCCGAAAAAAGACATTTTACTCATTTTTAATGTTCTCTTTGAACGTTTTCAATTTATATCTTATTATTAGTTTTATGTATGAATGACTTAGCATGGTATGTATCATTTTAAAGCCTATTATTTCACTCGCAATGTAATTATATATAACGGGTATAAATTTGAATCTAATGTCACATCATTAAACACGTTTTTTTAAATCATTAGTACGCGCGGCCAGATGGAGTACCATTTGTCAACGCATAACCTTCGGTTTCAGATTGTGCTGAAATTCTCAAGATCATCCTAAAACGGCCGAACAAGCAAGACTCACTGAACGTGCTTGCCATTCGAGGTCGTCTAGATTCCGAAAAAGACATATTTCTTCGCAAAATCGCACGACATGTAGTGACCCGAACTTTTCCATGTTTATATATATATTAAATGAAATTATTATTTACATGATTAAGTGTTTCCAACATGTTAAGCAATCAAACTTGTTAAGACTTGATTAATTGAAATAGGTTTCATATAGACAATTGACCACCCAAGTTGACCGGTGATTCACGAACGTTAAAACTTGTAAAAACTATATGATGAAATATATATGTATATATATATAGTTAACATGATATTATGATAAGTAAACATATCATTAAGTATATTAACAATGAACTACATATATAAAAACAAGACTACTAACTTAATGATTTTGAAACGAGACATATATGTAACGATTATCGTTGTAACGACATTTAATGTATATATATCATATTAATAGATATTTATACATCATAATATCATGATAATATAATAATTTAAAATCTCATTTGATATTATAAACATTGGGTTAACAACACTTAACAAGATCGTTAACCTAAAGGTTTCAAAACAACACTTACATGTAACGACTAACGATGACTTAACGACTCAGTTAAAATGTATATACATGTAGTGTTTTACGGAGTAATATGTATTCATACACTTTTGAAAGACTTCAAGACACTTATCAAAATACTTACAATTACATCCTCGTTCAGTTTCATAAACAATTCTACTCGTATGTACCCGTATTCGTACTCGTACAATACACAGCTTTTAGATGTATGTACTATTGGTATATACACTCCAATGATTAGCTCTTAGCAGCCCATGTGAGTTACCTAACACATGTGGGAACAATCATTTGGCAACTAGCATGAAATATCTCATAAAATTACAAAAATATGAGTAATCATTCATGACTTATTTACATGAAAACAAAATTACATATCCTTTATATCTAATCCATACACCAACGACCAAAAACACCTACAAACACTTTTATTCTTTAATTTTCTTCATCTAATTGATCTCTCTCAAGTTCTATCTTCAAGTTGTAAGTGTTCTTCATAAATTCCAAAAGTTCTAGTTTCATAAAATCAAGAATACTTCCAAGATTGCAAGTTTACTTCCAAGTTTTCTAAATCCATTCCAAGTAATCATCCAAGATCAAGAAACCTTTGTTACTTACAGTAGGTTATCTTTCTAATACAAGGTAATAATCATATTCAAACTTTAATTCAATTTCTATAACTATAACAATCTTATTTCGAGTGGAAATCTTACTTGAAATTGTTTTCGTGTCATGATTCTGCTTCAAGAACTTTCAAGCCATCCAAGGATCCTTTGAAGCTAGATCTATTTTTCTCATTTCCAGTAGGTTTATCCAAGGAACTTGGGGTAGTAATGATGTTCATAACATCATTCAATTCATACATATAAAGCTATCTTATTCGAAGGTTTAAACTTGTAATCACTAGAACATAGTTTAGTTAATTCTAAACTTGTTCGCAAATAAAAGTTAATCCTTCTAACTTAACTTTTAAAATCAACTAAATACATGTTCTATATCTATATGATATGCTAACTTAATGATTTAAAACGTGGAAACACGAAAAACACCGTAAAATTGGATTTACGCCGTCGTAGTAACACCGCGGGCTGTTTTGGGTTAGTTAATTAAAAACTATGATAAAATTTGATTTAAAAGTTGTTATTCTGGGAAAATGATTTTTCTTATGAACATGAAACTATATCCAAAAATCATGGTTAAACTCAAAGTGAAAGTATGTTTTCTAAAATGGTCATCTAGACGTCGTTCTTTCAACTGAAATGACTACCTTTACAAAAACGACTTGTAACTTATATTTCCAACTATAAACTTATACTTTTTCTGTTTAGATTCATAAAATAGAGTTCAATATGAAACCATAGCAATTTGATTCACTCAAAACGGATTTAAAATGAAGAAGTTATGGGTAAAACAAGATTGGATAATTTTTCTTGTTGTAACAACGTAAAATTGGTAACAAATCTACATTAATCATATCCTAGCTAACTTATATTGTATTATACATGTATTCTAATATATTATGTAATCTTGGGATACCATAGACACGTATGCAAATGTTTTTTCATATCATATCGAACCATGTGTATATATTATTTGGAACAACCATAGACACTCTATATGCAGTAATGTGGGAGTTAGCTATACAGGGTTGAGGTTGATTCCAAAAATATTTATACTTTGAGTTGTGATCTAGCCTGAGACGTGTATACACTGGGTCGTGGATTGATTCAAGATAATATATATCAATTTTTTTTGTACATCTAACGTTGGACAACTAGTTGTAGGTTACTAACGAGGACAGCTGACTTAATAAACTTAAAACATCAAAATGTATTAAAAGTGTTGTAAATATATTTTGAACATACTTTGATATATATGTACATATTTTTTATAGGTTCGTGAATCAACCAGTGGCCAAGTCTTACTTCCCGACGAAGTAAAAAATCTGTGAAAGTGAGTTATAGTCCCACTTTTAAAATCTAATATTTTTGGGATGAAATACATGCAGGTTTTATAAATGATTTACAAAATAGACACAAATACGTGAAACTACATTCTATGGTTGAATTATCGAAATCGAATATGCCCCTTTTTATTAAGTCTGGTAATCTAAGAATTAGGGAACAGACACCCTAATTGACGCGAATCCTAAAGATAGATCTATTGGGCCTAACAAACCCCATCAAAAGTACTGGATGCTTTAGTACTTCGAAATTTATATCATATCCGAAGGGTGTCCCGGAATGATGGGGATATTCTTATATATGCATCTTGTTAATGTCGGTTACCAGGTGTTCACCATATCAATGATTTTTATCTCTATGTATGGGATGTGTATTGAAATATGAAATCTTGTGGTCTATTGTTACGATTTGATATATATAGGTTAAACCTATAACTCACCAACATCTTTGTTGACGTTTAAAGCATGTTTATTCTCAGGTTAATACTAAGAGCTTCCGCTGTTGCATACTAAAATAAGGACAAGATTTGGAGTCCATGTTTGTATGATATTGTGTAAAAACTGCATTCAAGAAACTGATTTCGATGTAACATATTTGTATTGTAAACCATTATGTAATGGTCCTGTGTAAACAGGATATTTTAGATTATCATTATTTGATAATCTACGTAAAGCTTTTTAAACCTTTATTTATGAAATAAAGGTTATGGTTTGTTTTAAAAATGAATGCAGTCTTTGAAAAACGTCTCATATAGAGGTCAAAACCTCGCCACGAAATCAATTAATATGGAACGTTTTTAATCAATAAGAACGGGACATTTCACGACACACCCAACACCACCGACGGGTATTATGAGTTTATGGTTATGCTGTTTGGATTGACTAACGCACCAGCTGTGTTCATGGACCTTATGAACCGAGTGTGTGGGCCATATCTTGACAAGTTTGTCATTGTTTTCATCGATGACATACTTATTTACTCAAAGAATGATCAAGATGATGAAGAACATTTGAGAAAAGTGCTAGAAGTATTGAGGAAAGAAAAACTGTACGCTAAGTTTTCAAAGTGTGCATTTTGGTTGGAAGAAGTTCAATTCCTCGGTCACATAGTGAACAAAGAAGGTATCCAGGTGGACCCGGCAAAGATCGAAACCGTTGAAAAGTGGGAAACCCCAAAAACTCCGAAGCATATACGTCAATTTTTAGGATTGGCTGGTTACTACAGAAGATTTATCCAAGATTTCTCCAAAATAGCAAAACCATTGACTGCATTAACGCATAAAGGGAAGAAATTTGAATGGAAGGATGAACAAGAGAAGGCGTTTCAATTATTGAAGAAAAAGCTAACTACGGCACCTATATTGTCATTGCCTGAAGGGAATGATGATTTTGTGATTTATTGTGACGCATCAAAGCAAGGTCTCGGTTGTGTATTAATGCAACGGATGAAGGTGATTGTTTATGCGTCTAGACAATTGAAGATTCACGAGCAAATTATACGACGCATGATTTGGAATTAGGCGCGGTTGTTTTTGCATTAAAGACTTAGAGGCACTACTTATATGGAGTCAAAAGTATTATATATACCGACCACAAAAGTCTTCAACACATATTTAATCAGAAACAACTGAATATGAGGCAGCGTAGGTGGATTGAATTGTTGAATGATTACGACTTTGAGATTCGTTACCACCCGAGGAAGGCAAATTTGGTAGCCGACGCCTTGAGCAGAAAGGACAGAGAACCCATTCGAGTAAAATCTATGAATATAATGATTCACACTAACCTTACTACTCAAATAAAGGAGGCGCAACAAGGAGTTTTAAAAGAGGAAAATTTAAAGGATGAAATACCCAAAGGATCGGAGAAGCATCTTAATATTCGGGAAGACGGAACCCGGTATAGGGCTGAAAGAATTTGGGTACCAAAATTTGGAGATATGAGAGAAATGGTACTTAGAGAAGCTCATAAAACCAGATACTCAATACCTCCTGGAACGGGGAAGATGTACAAGGATCTTAAGAAACATTTTTGGTGGCCAAGTATGAAAGCCGATATTGCTAAATATGTAGGAGAATGTTTGACGTGTTCTAAGGTCAAAGCTGAACATCAGAAACCATCAGGTCTACTACAATAACCTGAAATCCCGAAATGGAAATGGGAAAACATTACCATGGATTTCATTACTAAATTGCCAAGCACTGCAAGTGGTTATGATACTATTTGGGTAATAGTTGATCATCTCACCAAGTCAGCACACTTCCTGCTAATAAGAGAAGATGACAAGATGGAGAAGTTAGCACGACTGTATTTGAAGGAAGTTGTCTCCAGACATGGAATACCAATCTCTATTATCTCTGATAGGGATGGCATATTTATTTCAAGATTCTGGCAGACATTACAGCAAGCATTAGGAACTCGTCTAGACATGAGTACTGCCTATCATCCACAAACTGATGGGCAGAGTGAAAGGACGATACAAACACTTGAAGATATGCTACGAGCATGTGTTATTGATTTTGGAAACAGTTGGGATCAACATCTACCGTTAGCAGAATTTTGCTACTACAACAGCTACCATTCAAGCATTGAGATGGCGTCGTTTGAATCACTTTATGGTAGAAAGTGCAGGTCTCCGATTTGTTGGAGTGAAGTGGGGGATAGACAGATTACGGGTCCGGAGATAATATAAGAAACTACCGAGAAAATCATCCAAATTCAACAAAGATTGAAAACTGCCCAGAGTCGACAAAAGAGCTACGCGGAAAGTAAAAGAAAAGATATAGAGTTTGAAATTGGAGAAATGGTCATGCTTAAGGTTTCACCTTGAAAAGGCGTTGTTCGATTTGGTAAACGGGGGAAATTAAATCCAAGGTATATTGGACCATTCAAGATTATTGATCGTGTCGGACCAGTAGCTTACCGACTTGAATTACCTCAACAACTCGCGGCTGTACATAACACTTTCCAAGTCTCGAATTTGAAGAAATGTTTTGCTAAAGAAGATCTCACTATTCCATTAGATGAAATCTAAATCAACGAAAAACTTCAATTCATCCAAGAACCCGTCGAAATAATGGATCGTGAGGTTAAAAGACTTAAGCAAAACAAGGTACCAATTGTTAAGGTTCGATGGAATGCTTGTAGAGGACCCAAGTTCACCTGGGAACGAGAAGATCAGATGAAGAAGAAATACCCGCATATATTTCCAGAAGATACGTCAACACCTCCAACTGCTTAAAATTTCGGGACGAAATTTATTTAACGGGTAGGTACTGTAGTGACCCGAACTTTTCCATGTTTATATATATATTAAATGAAATTATTATTTACATGATTAAGTGTTTCCAACATGTTAAGTAATCAAACTTGTTAAGACTTGATTAATTGAAATAGGTTTCATATAGACAATTGACCACCCAAGTTGACCGGTGATTCACGAACGTTAAAACTTGTAAAAACTATATGATGACATATATATGGATATATATATATAGTTAACATGATATTATGATAGGTAAACATATCATTAAGTATATTAACAATGAACTACATATATAAAAACAAGACTACTAACTTAATGATTTTGAAACGAGACATATATGTAACGATTATCGTTGTAATGACATTTAATGTATATATATCATATTAATAGATATTTATACATCATATACCAAAAACCATACACCAACGACCAAAAAACACCTACAAACACTTTCATTCTTCAATTTTCTTCATCTAATTGATCTCTCTCAAGTTCTATCTTCAAGTTCTAAGTGTTCTTCATAAATTCCAAAAGTTCTAGTTTCATAAAATCAAGAATACTTCCAAGATTGCAAGTTTACTTCCAAGTTTTCTAAATCCATTCCAAGTAATCATCCAAGATCAAGAAACCTTTGTTACTTACAGTAGGTTATCTTTCTAATACAAGATAATAATCATATTCAAACTTTAATTCAATTTCTATAACTATAACAATCTTATTTCGAGTGGAAATCTTACTTGAAATTGTTTTCGTGTCATGATTCTGCTTCAAGAACTTTCAAGCCATCCAAGGATCCTTTGAAGCTAGATCTATTTTTCTCATTTCCAGTAGGTTTATCCAAGGAACTTGAGGTATTAATGATATTCATAACATCATTCAATTCATACATATAAAGCTATCTTATTCGAAGGTTTAAACTTGTAATCACTAGAACATAGTTTAGTTAATTCTAAACTTGTTCGCAAATAAAAGTTAATCCTTCTAACTTAACTTTTAAAATCAACTAAACACATGTTCTATATTTATATGATATGCTAACTTAATGATTTAAAACCTGGAAACACGAAAAACACCGTAAAATCGGATTTACGCCGTCGTAGTAACACCGCGGGCTGTTTTGGGTTAGTTAATTAAAAAATATGATAAACTTTGTTTTAAAAGTTGTTATTCTGGGAAAATGATTTTTCTTATGAACATGAAACTATATCCAAAAATCATGGTTAAACTCAAAGTGGAAGTATGTTTTCTAAAATGGTCATCTAGACGTCGTTCTTTCGATTGAAATGACTACCTTTACAAAAATGACTTGTAACTAATATTTCCTACTATAAACCTATACTATTTCTATTTATATTCATAAAATAGAGTTCAATATGAAACTATAGCAATTTGATTCACTCAAAACGGATTTAAAATGAAGAAGTTATGGGTAAAACAAGATTGGATAATTTTTCTTGTTGTAGCAACGTGAAAATTGGTAACAAATCTATATTAATCATATTCTAGCTAACTTATATTGTATTATACATGTATTCTAATATATTATGTAATCTTGGGATAACATAGACACGTATGCAAATGTTTTGACATATCATATCGAACCTTGTGTATATATTATTTGGAACAACCATATACACTCTATATGCAGTAATGTGGGAGTTAGCTATACAGGGTTGAGGTTGATTCCAAAAATATATATACTTTGAGTTGTGATCTAGCGTGAGACGTGTATACACTGGGTCGTGGATTGATTCAAGATAATATATATCAATTTTTTTCTGTACATCTAACGTTGGACAACTAGTTGTAGGTTACTAACGAGGACAGCTGACTTAATAAACTTAAAACATCAAAATGTATTAAAAGTGTTGTAAATATATTTTGAACATACTTTGATATATATGTACATATTTTTTATAGGTTCGTGAATCACCCAGTGGCCAAGTCTTACTTCCCGACGAAGTAAAAATCTGTGAAAGTGAGTTATAGTCCCACTTTTAAAATCTAATATTTTTGGGATGAGAATACATGCAGGTTTTATAAATGATTTACAAAATAGACACAAGTACGTGAAACTACATTCTATGGTTGAATTATCGAAATCGAATATGCCCCTTTTTATTAAGTCTGGTAATCTAAGAATTAGGGAACAGACACCCTAATTGACGCGAATCCTAAAGATAGATCTATTGGGCCTAACAAACCCCATCCAAAGTACCGGATGCTTTAGTACTTCGAAATTTATATCATATTCGAAGGGTGTCCAGGAATGATGGGGATATTCTTATATATGCATCTTGTTAATGTCGGTTACCAGGTGTTCACCATATGAATGATTTTTATCTCTATGTATGGGATGTGTATTGAAATATGAAATCTTGTGGTCTATTGTTACGATTTGATATATATAGGTTAAACCTATAACTCACCAACATTTTTGTTGACGTTTAAAGCATGTTTATTCTCAGGTGAATAATAAGAGCTTCCGCTGTTGCATACTAAAATAAGGACAAGATTTGGAGTCCATGTTTGTATGATATTGTGTAAAAACTGCATTCAAGAAACTGATTTCGATGTAACATATTTGTGTTATAAACCATTATGTAATGGTCGTGTGTAAACAGGATATTTTAGATTATCATTATTTGATAATCTACGTAAAGCTTTTTAAACCTTTATTTATGAAATAAAGGTTATGGTTTATTTTAAAAATGAATGCAGTCTTTGAAAAACGACTCATATAGAGGTCAAAACCTCGCCACGAAATCAATTAATATGGAACGTTTTTAATCAATAAGAACGGGACATTTCACGACACACCCAACACCACCGACGGTTCGTGGTGCTTGGTTGTTTGTGTCTTTGGCCAAAATATTCGATCTATCGTATATTTTGACTCCTAGCTCTGATTTAGTCACCATTTTTTTCAAATCGTGTTTTTTTTTCTGGATCTATCCGTTGGCAAACAGCCATAGGCAGTTTATCCCAAATATTTTTCGAAGCAAGTCCTCGAAAGCCTTTAATTCTGACTTTTTTCGATTTTGTTCGTTTTGAATTTCATTCATATTATTCCTTTTGTGTATGCATGACTTAGCATGGTACATATTGTTTTAAGGCCTATTATTTCACTCGCAATGTAATTATGTATAACGCATATAAATTTGTATCTAATGTCACTTCATTAAACACGCTTTTTTAAATTATTAATATGCGCCGCCAGATGGAGTACCATTTGGCGGCGCATAACCTTCTGTTCCAGATTGTGCTGAAATTCTTGAGATCACCATAAACTGACCCTAACATCAAGACTCCTGGATAGTATCTTGACATCGAGGTCATCAGGATGCCGAAAAAATACATTTTACTCTTTTTTAATGTTCTCTTTAAACGTTTTCAATTTATATCTTATTATTATTTTTGTGTATGCATGACTTAGCATGGTATATATCGTTTTAAGGCCTAATATTTCACTCGTAATGTAATTATGTATAATGGGTATAAATTTGAATCAATGTCACTTCATTAAACACGTTTTTTAAATCATTAGTATGCGCCGCCAGGTGGAGCACCATTTGGCAGCGCATAACCTTCGGTTTCTGATTGTGCTGAAATTCTCAAGATCACCCTAAAATGGCAGAACGAGCACGAAACACCACCGACGGTTCGTGGTGCTTGGTGTTTTGTGTCTTTAGCCAAAATGTTCGATCTATCGTATCTTTTGATTCGTAGCTCCAATTTAGTCACGGTTTTTTTCAAATCGTGTAATTTTTTGGGATCTATCCGTTGGCAAACTGCTGTAGGCGGTTTGTCCCAAATATTTTTCGAAAGGAGTCCTCGAAAGCCTTCAATTTTTCTTTTTTCAATTTTTACCGTTTTGAATTTCATTCTTATTATTCCTTTTATGTATGCATGATTTGGCATGGTACATATTGTTTTAAGGCCTATTATTTCACTCGCAATGTAATTAAGTATAACACATATAAATTTGAATCTAATGTCACTTCGTTAAACACGCTTTTTCAAATCATTAATATGCGCCGCCAGATGGAGTACCATTTGGCGGCGCATAACCTTAGGTTTCAGATTGTGCTAAAATTCTCGAGATCACCCTAAAACGAACCTAACATTAAGACTCCTGGATAGTGTCTTGACATTCGAGGTCGTCAGGATGCCGAGAAAAGACATTTTACTCATTTTTAACGTTCTCTTTGAATGTTTTCAATTAATATCTTATTATTAGTTTTGTATATGCATTACTTAGCATGGTATATATCGTTTTAAGGCCTATTATTTCACTCGCAATGTAATTATGTATAACGGTATAAATTTGAATCTAATTTCACTTCATTTAACACATTTTTTTAAATCATTAGTATGCGCCGCCAGATGGAGTACCATTTGGTGGTGCATAATCTTCCGTTCCAGATTGTTCTGGAATTCTCAAGATTACCCTAAAACGACCGAACGAGCAAGACTCTCAAAATGTGGTTGCCATTCGAAATCGTCTAGATTTCGAAAAAGACATCTTTCCTCGCAAAATCGCATGACGCACCAACCCCACCGACGGTTCGTGGTGCTTGGTGTTTTGTGTCTTTGGCCAAAATGTTCGATTTATCGTATCTTTTGATTTGTAGCTCAGATTTATTCACCGTTTTTTTCAAAGCGTGTATTTTTTCGGGATTTATCGGTTGGCAAACTGTCGTAGGTGGTTTGTCGCAAATATTTTTCGAAACGAGTCCTCGAAAGCCTTCAATTTTGCATTTTTTCGATTTTAACCGTTTTGAATTTGCTTCATATTATTCCTTTTGTGTATGGATGACTTAGCATGGTACATATTGTTTAAAGGCCTATTATTTCACTCGCAATGTAGTTATGTATAACGCATATAAATTTGAATCTAATGTCACTTTATTAAACACGCTTTTTGAAATCATTAATATGCGCCGCCAGATGGAGTACCATTTGGCGGCGCATAACCTTCTTTTTCAGATTGTGCTGAAATTATCGAGATCAACATAAAACGACCCTAAAATCAAGACTCCTGGATAGTTTCTTGACATCGAGGGCTTCAGGATGCAGAAAAAAGACATTTTACTCATTTTTAATGTTCTCTTTGAACGTTTTCAATTTATATCTTATTATTAGTTTTGCGTATGCATGACTTAGCATGGTATATATCGTTTTTAGGTCTATTATTTCACTCGCAATGTAATTATGTATAACATGTATAAATTTGAATCTAATGTCAGTTAATTAAACACATTTTTTTTATCATTAGTATGCGCCGCCAGATAGAGTACCATTTGCCGGCGCATAACCTTCGGTTTCAGATTGTGCTGAAATTCACAAGATCACCCAAAAATGGCCGAACGAGCAAGACTCTCTGAACTTGCTTGCCACTCGAGGTTGTCTAGATTTCGAAAAAGACATATTTCCTAGTAAAATCGCACGACACACCCAACACCACCGACGGTTCGTGATGCTTCGTTGTTTGTGTCTTTGGCCAAAATATTTGATCTATCGTATCTTTTGACTCCTAGCTCCGATTTAGTCACCATTTTTTTCAAATCGTGTATTTTTTTCGGGATCTATCCAATGGCAAACAGCTGTAGGCAGTTTATCCCAAATATTTTTCGATGCAAGTCCTCGAAAGCCTTCAATTCTGACTTTTTTCGATTTTGACCGTTTTGAATTTCATTCATATTATTCCTTTTGTGTATGCATGATTTAGCATGGTACATATTGTTTTAAGGCCTATTATTTCATTCGCAATGTAATTATGTATAACGCATATAAATTTGTATCTAATGTCACTTCATTAAACACGCTTTTTTAAATCATTAATATGCGCCGCCAGATGGAGTACCATTTGGCGGCGCATAACCTTCGGTTCCAGATTGTGCTGAAATTCTCGAGATCACCATAAAATGACCCTAACATCATGAATCCTGTATAGTATCTTGACATTGAGGTCATCAGGATGCCGAAAAAAGACATTTTACTCTTTTTTAATGTTCTCTTTAAACGTTTTCAATTTATATCTTATTATTATTTTTGTGTATGCATGACTTAGCATGGTATATATCGTTTTAAGGCCTAATATTTCACTCGCAATGTAATTATGTATAATGGGTAAAAATTTGAATCTAATGTCACTTCATTAAACACGTTTTTTAAATCATTAGTATGCGCCGCCAGGTGGAGCACCATTTGGCCGCGCATAACCTTCGGTTTCCGATTGTGCTGAAATTCTCAAGATCACCCTAAAACGGCCGAACGAGCAAGACTCTCTAAACGTGCTTGCCGTTCGAGGTCGTCAAGATTCTGAAAAAGACATCTTTCCAAACAAAATCATACGACACACGAAACACCACCAACGGTTCGTGGTGCTTGGTGTTTTGTGTCTTTGGCAAAAATGTTCGATCTACCGTATCTTTTGATTCGTAGCTCCGATTTAGTCACCGTTTTTTTAAATCGTGTAATTTTTCAGGATCTATCCGTTGGCAAACTGCTGTAGGCGGTTTGTCCCAAATATTTTTCGAAAGGAGTCCTCGAAAGCCTTCAAATTTTCTTTTTTCGATTTTTACCGTTTTGAATTTCATTCATATTATTCCTTTTATGTATGCATGATTTGGCATGGTACATATTGTTTTAAGGTCTATTATTTCACTCGCAATGTAATTATGTATAACGCATATAAATTTGAATCTAATGTCACTTCATTAATCACGCTTTTTCAAATCATTAATATGCGCCGCCAGATGGAGTACCATTTGGCGGCGCATAACCTTAGATTTCAGATTGTGCTAAAATTCTCGAGATTACCCTAAAACGAACCTAACGTCAAGACTCCTGGATAGTGTCTTGACATTCGAGGTCGTCAGGATGCCGAGAAAAGACATTTTACTCATTTTTAATGTTCTCTTTGAATGTTTTCAATTTATATCTTATTATTAGTTATGTATATGCAATATTTAGCATGGTATATATCGTTTTATGGTCTATTATTTCACTCGCAATGTAATTATGAATAACGGTATAAATTTGAATCTAATTTCACTTCATTTAACACATTTTTTTAAATCATTAGTATGCGCCGCCAGATGCAGTACCATTTGGCGGCGCATAACCTTCCATTCCAGATTGTTCTGGAATTCTCAAGATTACCCTAAAACGGCCGAACGAGCAAGACTCTCAAAATGTGCTTGCCATTTGAAATCGTCTAGATTTCGAAAAAGACATCTTTCCTTCCAAATTTGCACGATGCACCAACCCCATCGACGGTTCGTGGTGCTTGGTGTTTTGTGTCTTTGGCCAAAATGTTCGATTTATCGTATCTTTTGATTTGTAGCTCAGATTTAGTCACCGTTTTTTTCAAAGCGTGTATTTTTTCAGGATTTATCTGTTGGCAAACTACCCTAGGCAGTTTGTCCCAAATATTTTTCGAAACAAGTCCTCGAAAGCCTTCAATTTTGCCTTTTTCGATTTTTACCGTTTTGAATCTGATTCATATTATTCCTTTTGTGTATGGATGACTTAGCATGGTACATATTGTTTAAAGGCCTATTATTTCACTCGCAATGTAGTTATGTATAACGCTTATAAATTTGAATCTAATGTCACTTCATTAAACACGCTTTTTTAAATCATTAATATGCGCCGCCAGATGGAGTACCATTTGGCGGCGCATAACCTTCTTTTACAGATTGTGCTGAAATTATTGAGATCACCATAAAACGACCCTAGAATCAAGACTCCTGGATAGATTCTTGACATCGAGGGCTTAAGGATGCAGAAAAAAGACTTTTTACTCATTTTTAATGTACTCTTTGAACGTTTTCAATTTATATCTTATTATTAGTTTTGCGTATGCATGACTTAGCATGGTATATATCGTTTTTAGGCCTACTATTTCACTCGCAATGTAATTATGTATAACGGGTATAAATTTTAATCTAATGTCAGTTAATTAAACACGTTTTTTATCATTAGTATGCGCCGCCAGACGGAGTACCATTTGGCGGCGCATAACCTTCGGTTTCAGATTGTGCTGAAATTCACAAGATCACCCAAAAATGGCCGAACGAGCAAGACTCTCTGAACTTGCTTGCCATTCGAGGCCGTCTAGATTCCAAAAAAGACATCTTTCCTCGCAAAATCGCAAGACGCACCAAACACCACCGACAGTTCGTGGTGCTTGGTGTTTTGTATCTTTGGCCAAAATGTTCAATCTATCGTATCTTTTGGCTCGTCGCTCCGATTTAATTTTTTTCAAATTGTGTATTTTTTGGGATCTATCCGTTGGCAAATTTCCGTTGACGGTTTGTTCCAAATATTTTTCGAAACGAGTCCTCGAAATTCTTCAGTTTTTCCTTTTTTTGATTTTGACCGTTTTGAATTTCATTCATATTATACCTTTTGTGTATGCATGACTTAGCATGGTAAATAATGTTTTAAGGCCTATTATTTCACTCGTAATGTAATTATGTATAACGCGTATAAATTTGAATCTAATGTCACTTCATTAAACACGCTTTTTTAAAGTATTAATATGCGCTGCCAGATGGAGTACCATTTGGCGGCGCATAACCTTCGGTTTCATTTTGTGCTGAAATTCTTGAGATCACCCTAAAACAACCCTAACATCAAGATTCCTGGATAGTGTCTTGACATTCGATTTCGTCAGGATGCCGAAAAAATTCATTTTACTTATTTTTAATGTTCTCTTTTAACGTTTTCAATTTATATCTTATTATTAGTTTTGTGTATGCAAGACTTAACATGGTATATATCGTTTTAAGGCCTATTATTTCACTCGCAATGTAATTATGTATAACGGGTATAAATTTGAATCTAATGTCACTTCATTAAACACGTTTTTTTAAATCATTAGTATGCGCCGCCAGGTGGAGTACCATTTAGCGGCGCAAAACCCTCGGTTTCAGATTGTGCTGAAATTCTCAATATCACCATAAAACGGCCGAACGAGCAAGACTCTCTGAACGTGCTTGCCATTCGAGGTCGTCTAGATTCCGAAAAAGACATCTTTCGTCTCAAAATCGCACGATGTACCAAACACCACCGTCGGTTCGTGGTGCTTGGTGTTTTGTGTCTTTGGCCAAAATGTTCGATCTATCGTATCTTTTGACTCGTAGCTCCGATTTAGTCACCATTTTTTTCAAATCGTGTATTTTTTCGGGATCTATCCGTTGGAAAACTGCCGTAGGCGGTTTTTACCAAATATTTTTCGAAACGATTCCTCGAAAGCCTTCTATTTTGCTTTTTTTTATTTTGACCGTTTTGAATTTCATTCATATTATTCCTTTAGTGTATGCGTGACTTAGCATGATACAAATTGTTTTAAGGCCTATTATTTCACTCGCAATGTAATTATGTGTAATGCATATAAATTTGAATCTAATGTCACGTCATTAAAAACGCTTTTTTAAATCATTAATATGCGCCGCCAGATGGCGTACCATTTGGCGATGCATAACCTTCAGTTTCAGATTGTGCTGAAATTCTCGAGATCACCATAAAACGACCCTAACATCAAGACTCCTGGATAGTATCTTGACATCGAATTCGTCAGGATGCCGAAAAAAGACATTTTACTCATTTTTAATGTTCTCTTTGAACATTTTCAATTTATATCTTATTATTAGTTTTGTGTATGCATGACTTAACATGGTATATATCTTTTTAAGGCCTATTATTTCACCCGCAATGTTAATATGTATAACGGGTATAAATTTGAATCTAATGTCACTTCATTAAACACGTTTTTTTAATTCATTAGTATGCGCCGCCAGATGGAGTACCATTTGGCGGCGCATAACCTTCAGTTTCAGATTGTGCTGAAATTCTCAAGATCACCCTAAAACAGCCGAACGAGCAAGACTCTCTGAACATGATTGCCATTCGAAGTCGTCTAGATTCTGAAAAAGAAATTTTTCCTCGCAAAATCGCACGACGCACCAAACACCACCGCCGGTTCGTGGTGCTTGCTGTTTTGTGTCTTTGGCTAAAATGTTCGATCTATCGTATCTTTTGACTCGTAGCTTTGATTTAGTCACCGTTTTTTTCTTCAAATCGTGTATTTTTTCGAGAACTATCCGTTAGAAAACTGTCGTAGGCGGTTTTCCCAAATATTTTTCGAAACGAGTCCTGGAAAGCCTTCAATTTTGCCATTTTTCAATTTTGACCGTTTTGAATTTCATTCATATTATTCCTTTTGTGTATGCATGACTTAGCATCGTACATATTGTTTTAAGGCCTATTATTTCACTCGAAATGTAATTATGTATAACGCATATAAATTTGAATCAAATGTCACTTCATTAAACACGCTTTTTTAAATCATTCATATGCGCCGCCAGATAGAGTACAATTTAGCGGCGCATAAGCTTCGGTTTCAGATTGTGCTGAAATTCTCGAGATCACCATAAAACGACCCTAACATCAAGACACCTAGATAGTGTCTTGTTATCGAGGTCATCAGGATTCCGAAAAAAGACATTTTACTCATTTTTAATGTTCTCTTTGAACGTTTTCAATTTATATATTATTATTAGTTTTGTGTATGCATGACTTAGCATGGTATATATTGTTTTAAGGCCTATTATTTAACCCGCAATGTAATTATGTATAACGGGTATAAATTTGAATCTAACGTCACTTCATTAAACACCTTTTTTTAAATTATTAGTTTGCGCCGCCAGATGGAGTACCGTTTGGCGGCGCATAACCTCCGGTTTCAGATTGTGCTGAAATTCTTAAGATCACCATAAAACGTCCGAACGAGCAAGTCTCTCTGAACGTGCTTGCCATTCGAGGTCGCCTAGATTCTGAAAAAGACATCTTTCCTCGCAAAATCGCACGACCCACCAAACACCACCGCCAGTTCGTGGTGCTTGGTGTTTTGTCTCTTTAGCCAAAATGTTGGATCTATCATATCTTTTGACTCGAAGCTCCGATTTAGTCACCGTTTTTTTCAAATCGTTTATTTTTTTCGGGATTTATCCGTTGGCAAACTGCCGTAGTCCCAAATATTTTTCGAAACGAGTCCTCGAAAGCCTTCAATTTTGCATTTTTTCGATTTTAACCGTTTTGAATTTGCTTCATATTATTCCTTTCACTCGCAATGTAGTTATGTATAACGCATATAAATTTGAATCTAATGTCACTTCATTAAACACGCTTTTTTAAATCATTAATATGCGCTGCCAGATGGAGTACCATTTGGCGGCGCATAACCTTCTTTTTCAGATTGTGCTGAAATTATCGAGATCAACATAAAACGATCCTAAAATCAAGACTATTGAATAGTTTCTTGACATCGAGGGCTTCAGGATGCAGAAAAAAGACATTTTACTCATTTTTAATGTTCTCTTTGAACGTTTTCAATTTATATCTTATTATCAGTTTTGCGTATGCATGACTTAGCATGGTATATATCGTTTTTAGGCCTATTATTTCACTCGCAATGTAATTATGTATAACGTGTATAAATTTGAATCTAATGTCAGTTAATTAAACACGTTTTTTTTATCATTATTATGCGTCACCAGATGGAGTACCATTTGGCGGCGCATAACCTTCGGTTTCAGATTGTGCTGAAATTCACAAGATCACCCAAAAACGACCGAACGAGCAAGACTCTCTGAACTTGCTTGCCATTCGAGGTCGTCTAGATTCCAAAAAAGACATATTTCCTCGCAAAATCGCACGACACACCCAACACCACCGACGGTTCGTGGTGCTTGGTTGTTTGTGTCTTTGGCCAAAATATTCGATCTATCGTATCTTTTGACTCCTAGCTCCGATTTAGTCACCATTTTTTTCAAATCGTGTATTTTTTTTGGGATCTATCCATTGCCAAACAGCCGTAGGTGGTTTATCCCAAATATTTTTTGAAGCAAGCCCTCGAAATCCTTCAATTCTGACTTTTTTCGATTTTGACCTTTTTGAATTTCATTCATATTATTCCTTTTGTGTATGCATGACTTAGCATGGTACATATTGTTTTAAGGCCTATTATTTCATTCGCAATGTAATTATGTATAACGCATATAAATTTGTATCTAATGTCACTTCATTAAACACGCTTTTTTAAATCATTAATATGCGCCGCCAGATGGAGTACCATTTGGCGGCGCATTACCTTCGGTTCCAGATTGTGCTGAAATTCTCGAGATCACCATAAAATGACCCTAACATCAAGACTCCTGGATAGTATCTTGACATCGAGGTCATCAGGATGCCAAAAAAAGACATTTTACTCTTTTTTAATGTTCTCTTTAAACGTTTTCAATTTATATCTTATTATTATTTTTGTGTATGCATGACTTAGCATGGTATATATCGTTTTAAGGCCTAATATTTCACTCGCAATGTAATTATGTATAATGGGTATAAATTTGAATCTAATGTCACTTCATTAAACACGTTTTTTTAAATCATTAGTATGCGCCGCCAGGTGGAGCACCATTTGGCGGCGCTTAACCTTCTTTTTTCGATTGTGCTGAAATTCTCAAGATCACCCTAAAACGGCCAAACGAGCAAGTCCCTCTAAACGTGCTTGCTGTTCGAGGTCGTCAAGATTCCGAAAAAGACATCTTTCCTCACAAAATCATACGACGCACGAAACACCACCGACGGTTCGTGGTGCTTGGTGTTTTGTGTCTTTGGCCAAAATGTTCGATCTACCGTATCTTTTGATTCGTAGCTCCAATTTAGTCACCGTTGTTTTCAAATCGTGTAATTTTTTGGGATCTATCTGTTGGCAAACTGCTATAGGCGGTTTGTCCCAAATATTTTTCGAAAGGAGTCCTCGAAAGCCATCAATTTTTCTTTTTTCAATTTTTACCGTTTTGATTTTCATTCATATTATTCCTTTTATGTATGCATGATTTGGTATGGTACATATTGTTTTAAGGCCTATTATTTCACTCGCAATGTAATTATGTATAACGCATATAAATTTGAATCTAATGTCACTTCATTAAACACGCTTTTTCAAATCATTAATATGCGCCGCCAGATGGAGTACCATTTGGCGGCGCATAACCTTAGGTTTCAGATTGTGATAAAATTCTCGAGATCACCCAAAAACGAACCTAACATTAAGACTCTTGGATATGTCTTCACATTTGAGGTCGTCAGGATGCCGAGAAAAGACATTTTACTCATTTTTAATGTTCTCTTTGAATGTTTTCAATTTATATCTTATTATTAGTTTTGTATGTGCATTACTTAGTATGGTATATATCGTTTTAAGGCCTATTATTTCACTCGCAATGTAATTATGTATAACGGTATAAATTTGAATCTAATTTCACTTCATTTAACACATTTTTTTAAATCATTAGTATGCGCCGCCAGATGAAGTACCATTTGGCGGCGCATAACCTTCCGTTCTAGATTGTTCTGGAATTCTCAAGATTACCCTAAAACGGCCGAACGAGCAAGACTCTCAAAATGTGCTTGCCATTCGAGATCGTCTAGATTTCGAAAAAGACATCTTTCCTCGCAAAATCGCACGATGCACCAACCCCACCGACGGTTCGTGGTGCTTGGTGTTTTGTGTCTTTGGCCAAAATGTTCGGTTTATCGTATCTTTTGATTTGTAGCTCAGATTTAGTCACTGTTTTTTTCAAAGCGTATATTTTTTCGGGATTTATCTGTTGGCAAAATGCCGTAGGCAGTTTGTCCCAACTATTTATCGAAACGAGTCCTCGAAAGCCTTCAATTTTGCCTTTTTCGATTTTAACCGTTTTGAATTTGATTCATATTATTCCTTTTGTGTATGGATGACTTAGCATGGTACATATTGTTTAAAGGCCTATTATTTCACTCGCAATGTAGTTATGTATAACGCATATATATTTGAATCTAATGTCACTTCATTAAACACGCTTTTTAAATCATTAATATGGGCCGCCAGATGGAGTAACATTTGGCGGCGCATAACTTTCTTTTTCAGATTGTGCTGAAATTATCGAGATCACCATAAAACGACCCTAAAATCAAGAATCCTGGATAGTTTCTTTACATCGAGGGCTTAAGGATGCAGAAAAAAGACATTTTACTCATTTTTAATGTTCTCTTTGAACGTTTTCAATTTATATCTTATTATTAGTTTTGCGTATGCATGACTTAGCATGGTATATATCGTTTTAGGCCTATTAAACACGTTTTTTATCATTAGTATGCGGCGTCAGATGGAGTACCATTTGGCGGCGCATAACCTTCGGTTTCAGATTGTGCTGAAATTCACAAGATCACCCAAAAACGGCCGAACGAGCGAGACTCTCTGAACTTGCTTGCCATTCGAGGCCGTCTAGATTCCAAAAAAGACATCTTTCCTCGCAAAATTGCATGACGCACCAAACACCATCGATAGTTCGTGGTGCTTGGTGTTTTGTATCTTTGGCCAAAATGTTCGATCCATCGTATCTTTTGGCTCGTCACTACGATTTAATTTTTTTGAAATTGTGTATTTTTTGGGATCTATCCGTTGGCAAACTACCGTTGACGGTTTGTTCCAAATATTTTTCGAAACGAGTCCTCGAAAGTCTTCAATTTTTCCTTTTTTCGATTTTGACCGTTTTGAATTTCATTCATATTATTCCTTTTGTGTATGCATGACTTACCATGGTACATATTGTTTTAAGGCCTATTATTTCACTCGTAATGTAATTATGTATAACGCGTATAAATTTGAATCTAATGTCACTTCATTAAACACGCTTTTTTAAATCATTAATATGCGCTGCCAGATGGAGTACCATTTGGCGGCGCATAACCTTCGGTTTCATATTGTGCGGAAATTCTTGAGATCACCCTAAAACAACCCTAACATCAAGACTCCTGGATAGTGTCTTGTTATTCGATTTCGTCAAGATGCCGAAAAAATTCATTTTACTTATTTTTAATGTTCTCTTTGAACGTTTTCAATTTATTTCTTATTATTAGTTTTGTGTATGCAAGACTTAGCATGGTATATATCGTTTTAAGGCCTATTATTTCACTCGCAATGTAATTATGTATAACGGGTATAAATTTGAATTTAATGTCACTTCATTAAACATGTTTTTTTAAATCATTAGTATGCGCCGCCAGGTGGAGTACTGAAATGTCCCGTTCTTATTGATTAAAAACGTTCCATATTAATTGATTTCGTTGCGAGGTTTTGACCTCTATATGAGACGTTTTTCAAATGCTGCATTCATTTTTAAAACAAACCATAACCTTTATTTCATAAATAAAGGTTTAAAAAGTTTTACGTAGATTATCAAATAATGATAATCTAAAATATCCTGTTTACACACGACCATTACATAATGGTTTACAATACAAATATGTTACATCGAAATCAGTTTCTTGAATGCAGTTTTTACACAATATCGTATAAACATGGACTCCAAATCTTGTCCTTATTTTAGTATGCAACAGCGTAAGCTCTTAATATTCACCTGAGAATAAACATGCTTTAAACGTCAACAAAAATGTTGGTGAGTTATAGGTTTAACCTATATATATCAAATCGTAACAATAGACCACAAGATTTCATATTTCAATACACATCCCATACATAGAGATAAAAATCATTCATATGGTGAACACCTGGTAACCAACATTAACAAGATGCATATATAAGAATATCCCCATCATTCCGGGACACCCTTCGGATATGATATAAATTTCGAAGTACTAAAGCATCCGGTACTTTGGATGGGGTTTGTTAGGCCCAATAGATCTATCTTTAGGATTCGCGTCAATTAGGGTGTCTGTTCCCTAATTCTTAGATTACCAGACTTAATAAAAAGGGGCATATTCGATTTCGATAATTCAACCATAGAATGTAGTTTCACGTACTTGTGTCTATTTTGTAAATCATTTATAAAACCTGCATGTATTCTCATCCCAAAAATATTAGATTTTAAAAGTGGGACTATAACTCACTTTCACAGATTTTTACTTCGTCGGGAAGTAAGACTTGGCCACTGGTTGATTCACGAACCTATAACAATATATACGTATATATCAAAGTATGTTCAAAATATATTTACAACACTTTTAATATATTTTGATGTTTTAAGTTTATTAAGTCAGCTGTCCTCGTTAGTAACCTACAACTAGTTGTCCACAGTTAGATATACAGAAATAAATCGATAAATATTATCTTGAATCAATCCACGACCCAGTGTATACGTATCTCAGTATTGATCACAACTCAAACTATACATATTTTGGAATCAACCTCAACCCTGTATAGCTAACTCCAACATTCACATATAGAGTGTCTATGGTTGTTCCGAAATATATATAGATGTGTCGACATGATAGGTCGAAACATTGTATACGTGTCTATGGTATCTCAAGATTACATAATATAAAATACAAGTTGATTAAGTTATGGTTGGAATATATTTGTTACCAATTTTCACGTAGCTAAAATGAGAAAAATTATCCAATCTTGTTTTACCCATAACTTCTTCATTTTAAATCCGTTTTGAGTGAATCAAATTGCTATGGTTTCATATTGAACTCTATTTTATGAATCTAAACAGAAAAAGTATAGGTTTATAGTCGGAAAAATAAGTTACAAGTCGTTTTTGTAAAAGTAGTCATTTCAGTCGAAAGAACGACGTCTAGATAACCATTTTAGAAAACATACTTCCACTTTGAGTTTAACTATAATTTTTGGATATAGTTTCATGTTCATAATAAAAATCATTTTCTCAGAATAACAACTTTTAAATCAAAGTTTATCATAGTTTTTAATTAACTAACCCAAAACAGCCCGCGGTGTTACTACGACGGCGTAAATCCGGTTTTACGGTGTTTTTCGTGTTTCCAGGTTTTAAATCATTAAGTTAGCATATCATATAGATATAGAACATGTGTTTAGTTAATTTTAAAAGTCAAGTTAGAAGGATTAACTTTTGTTTGCGAACAAGTTTAGAATTAACTAAACTATGTTCTAGTGATTACGAGTTTAAACCTTCGAATAAGATAGTTTTATATATATGAATCGAATGATGTTATGAACATCATTACTACTTCAAGTTTAGTAGGTAAAACTACTGGAAGTGACAAGAAATGATCTAGCTTCAAAGGATCTTGGATGGCTTGAAAGTTCTTGAAGTAGGATCATGACACAAAAACAAGTTCAAGTAAGATTTTTACTCGAATTAAGATAGTTTATAGTTATAGAAATTGAATCAAAGTTTGAATATGAATATTACCTTGAATAAGAAAGATAACCTACTGTATATAACAAAGGTTTCTTGATCTTAGATGATTACTTGGAATGGATTAGAAAGCTTGGAAGTAAATTAGTGAACTTGAAGGGATTTTTGAAGTGTTCTTGAAGTGTTCTTCCTATGATGATTATAGCTTGATTCTTGAAGTGATTTTTGATGAAGATGATGATTAATTACTGGAAAAATACGTTCATAATAGTGTGGGTGTGTTGAGAGAGAATTAGAAAGAGAATTGGAAGTGAAATGGAGTGAATGATGAGTGGTAATTGGTGAGTGGTGAGTGGGGTTAAAAGGAGTTCTAGTTAGTTGACTAGCTCATGGTAGAAGTTAAAATTGATTAGTCATACATGACATAATCAAGAGTGGAATCCCATGCTAGTTCCTATTGGTATATACCCATAGTAAGTACGTTTTGAAGCTGTGTATAATACGGGTAAAAATACGACTAGAATTCTTGATGAAAGAAAAGAATGTGAAAGTAACTGTAACCATTTTTGTTAAGTATGAGTGTTTTGATATATGTCTTGAAGTCTTCCAAAAGTATTTTAACACATCTAAATACACTACATGTATATACATTTTAACAGAGTCGTTAAGTCATCGTTAGTCGTTACATGTAAGTGTTGTTTTGAAACCTTTAAGTTAACGATCTCAATTAATGCTGTTAACCCATTATTTATTATATCTAATGAGATGTTAAATTATTATATTATCATGATATTATGATATATTAATATATCTTAATATGATATATATACATTTAAATGTCGTTACAACGATAATCGTTACATATATGTCTCGTTTCGAAATCCTTAAGTTAGTAGTCTTGTTTATATGTATATAACTCATTGTTAATATACTTATGGAGATACTTACTTATCATAATCTCATGTTAACCATATGTATATCCATATATATATCATCATGTCGTTTTTACAAGTTTTAACGTTCGTGAATCGCCGGTCAACTTGGGTGGTCAATTGTCTATATGAAACATATTTCAATTAATCAAGTCTTAACAAGTTTGATTGCTTAACATGTTGGAAACATTTAATCATGTAAATATCAATCTCAATTAATATATATAAATATGGAAAAGTTCGGGTCACTACAGTACCTACCCGTTAAATAAATTTCGTCCCGAAATTTTAAGCTGTTGAAGGTGTTGACGAATCTTCTGGAAATAGATGCGGGTATTTCTTCTTCATCTGATCTTCACGCTCCCAGGTGAACTCGGGTCCTCTACGAGCATTCCATCGAACCTTAACAATTGGTATCTTGTTTTGTTTAAGTCTTTTAACCTCACGATCCATTATTTCGACGGGTTCTTCGATGAATTGAAGTTTTTCGTTGATTTGGATTTCATCTAACGGAATAGTGAGATCTTCTTTAGCAAAACATTTCTTCAAATTCGAGACGTGGAAAGTGTTATGTACAGCCGCGAGTTGTTGAGGTAACTCAAGTCGGTAAGCTACTGGTCCGACACGATCAATAATCTTGAATGGTCCAATATACCTTGGATTTAATTTCCCTCGTTTACCAAATCGAACAACGCCTTTCCAAGGTGCAACTTTAAGCATGACCATCTCTCCAATTTCAAATTCTATATCTTTTCTTTTAATGTCAGCGTAGCTCTTTTGTCGACTTTGGGCGGTTTTCAACCGTTGTTGAATTTGGATGATCTTCTCGGTAGTTTCTTGTATAATCTCCGGACCCGTAATCTGTCTATCCCCCACTTCACTCCAACAAATCGGAGACCTGCACTTTCTACCATAAAGTGCTTCAAATGGCGCCATCTCAATGCTTGAATGGTAGCTGTTGTTGTAGGAAAATTCTGCTAACGGTAGATGTCGATCCCAACTGTTTCCAAAATCAATAACACATGCTCGTAGCATGTCTTCAAGCGTTTGTATCGTCCTTTCGCTCTGCCCATCAGTTTGTGGATGATAGGCAGTACTCATGTCTAGACGAGTTCCTAATGCTTGCTGTAATGTCTGCCAGAATCTTGAAATAAATCTGCCATCCCTATCAGAGATAATAGAGATTGGTATTCCATGTCTGGAGATGACTTCCTTCAAATACAGTCGTGCTAACTTCTCCATCTTGTCATCTTCTCTTATTGGTAGGAAGTGTGCGGATTTGGTGAGACAATCAACTATTACCCAAATAGTATCAAAACCACTTGCAGTCCTTGGCAATTTAGTGATGAAATCCATGGTAATGTTTTCCCATTTCCATTCCGGGATTTCGGGTTGTTGAAGTAGACCTGATGGTTTCTGATGCTCAGCTTTGACCTTAGAACACGTCAAACATTCTCCTACGTATTTAGCAACATCGACTTTCATACCCGGCCACCAAAAATGTTTCTTGAGATCCTTGTACATCTTCCCCGTTCCAGGATGTATTGAGTATCTGGTTTTATGAGCTTCTCTAAGTACCATTTCTCTCATATCTCCAAATTTTGGTACCCAAATCCTTTCAGCCCTATACCGGGTTTCGTCTTCCCGAATATCAAGATGCTTCTCCGATCCTTTGGGTATTTCATCCTTTAAATTTCCCTCTTTTAAAACTCCTTGTTGTGCCTCCTTTATTTGAGTAATAATGTTATTATGAATCATTATATTCATAGATTTTACTCGAATGGGTTCTCTGTCCTTCCTGCTCAAGGCATCGGCTACCACATTTGCCTTCCCCGGGTGGTAACGAATCTCAAAGTCGTAATCATTCAATAATTCAATCCACCTACGCTGCCTCATATTCAGTTGTTTCTGATTAAATATGTGTTGAAGACTTTTGTGGTCGGTATATATAATACTTTTGACCCCATATAAGTAGTGCTTCCAAGTCTTTAATGCAAAAACAACCGCGCCTAATTCCAAATCATGCGTCGTATAATTTTGTTCGTGAATCTTCAATTGTCTAGACGCATAAGCAATCACCTTCGTTCGTTGCATTAATACACAACCAAGACCTTGCTTTGATGCGTCACAATAAATCACAAAATCATCATTCCCTTCAGGCAATGACAATATAGGTGCCATAGTTAGCTTTTTCTTCAATAACTGAAACGCTTTCTCTTGTTCATCATTCCATTCAAATTTCTTCCCTTTATGCGTTAATGCAGTCAAGGGTTTTGCTATTCGGGAAATGTCTAGGATGAACCTTCTGTAGTAACCAGCTAGTCCTAAAAATTGGCGTATGTGTTTCGGAGTTTTCAGGGTTTCCCACTTTTCAACAGTTTCTATCTTTGCCGGATCCACCTTAATACCTTCTTTGTTCACTATGTGACCGAGGAATTGAACTTCTTCCAACCAAAATGCACACTTTGAAAACTTAGCGTACAATTCTTCCTTCCTCAATACTTCTAACACTTTTCTCAAATGTTCACCGTGTTCTTGGTCATTCTTTGAGTAAATAAGTATGTCATCAATGAAAACAATGACAAACTTGTCAAGGTATGGTCCACACACTCGGTTCATAAGGTCCATGAACACAGCTGGTGCATTAGTTAAACCAAACGGCATGACCATAAACTCGTAATGACCGTAACGTGTTCTGAAAGCAGTCTTTGGAATATCATCTTCTTTCACCCGCATTTGATGATACCCGGAACGTAAGTCAATCTTTGAATAAACAGACGAGCCTTGTAGTTGATCAAATAAGTCGTCGATTCTCGGCAGTGGGTAGCGGTTCTTGATGGTAAGTTTGTTCAACTCTCGGTAGTCGATACACAACCTGAATGTACCATCTTTCTTCTTGACAAACAAAACAGGAGCTCCCCACGGTGATGTGCTTGGTCGAATGAAACCACGCTCTAAAAGTTCTTGTAATTGGCTTTGCAGTTCTTTCATCTCGCTGGTTGCGAGTCTGTAAGGAGCACGAGCTATTGGTGCAGCTCCTGGTACAAGATCTATTTGAAATTCAACGGATCGATGTGGGGGTAATCCCGGTAATTCTTTCGGAAATACATCGGGAAATTCTTTTGCGACGGGAACATCATTGATGCTCTTTTCTTCAGTTTGTACATTCTCGACGTGTGCTAGAACAGCATAGCAACCTTTTCTTATTAGTTTTTGTGCCTTCAAATTACTAATAAGATGTAGCTTCGTGTTTCCCTTTTCTCCGTACACCATTAAGGGTTTTCCTTTTTCTCGTATAATGCGAATTGCATTTTTGTAACAAACGATCTCTGCTTTCACTTCTTTCAACCAGTCCATACCGATTATCACATCAAAACTCCCTAACTCTACTGGTATCAAATCAATCTTAAATGTTTCGCTAACCAGTTTAATTTCTCGATTCCGACATATATTATCTGCTGAAATTAATTTACCATTTGCTAATTCGAGTAAAAATTTACTATCCAAAGGCGTCAATGGATAACTTAATTTAGCACAAAAATCTCTACTCATATAGCTTCTATCCGCACCCGAATCAAATAAAACGTAAGCAGGTTTATTGTCAATAAGAAACGTACCCGTAACAAGCTCCGGGTCTTCCTGTGCCTCTGCCGCATTAATATTGAAAACTCTTCCGCGGCCTTGTCCATTCGTGTTCTCCTGGTTCGGGCAATTTCTAATAATGTGGCCCGGTTTTCCACATTTATAACAAACTACATTGGCATAACTTGCTCCGACACCACTTGCTCTGCCATTACTCGTTCCGACACCATTTGTTCCTTTCGTTCTGTTAACCCCTGGTCCGTAGACATCACACTTCACCGCGCTATGACCATTTCTTTTACACTTGTTGCAAAATTTGGTGCAGAACCCCGAGTGATACTTTTCACACCTTTGGCATAGCTGCTTCTGATTGTTGTTATTGTTGCGGTTATTATTGTTGTTAAGATGATTGTTGTGGTTGCTGTTGTTGTTGTTGTTGTTGTTGGGCCGTTTGTTGTAGTTGCGATTGATGTTGCGATTGTTAGGATAGTTGTTGCGATTATTGTTATAGTTGCTGTTGTTATTGTATTGGTGATTCTTATCACCGTTTTCCTCCCACTTTCTTTTGACTTGCTTCACATTGGCCTCTTCAGTAGTCTGTTCTTTAATTCTTTCTTCAATCTGGTTCACTAGTTTGTGAGCCATTCTACATGCCTGTTGTATGGAGGCGGGCTCGTGTGAACTTATATCTTCTTGGATTCTTTCCGGTAATCCTTTCACAAACGCGTCGATCTTCTCTTCCTCATCTTCGAATGCTCCCGGACACAATAGGCACAATTCTGTGAATCGTCTTTCATACGTGGTAATATCAAATCCATGGGTTCGTAACCCTCTAAGTTATGTCTTGAGCTTATTGACCTCGGTTCTGGGACGGTACTTTTCGTTCATCAAGTGCTTGAATGCTGACCACGGTAGTGCGTACGCATCGTCTTGTCCCACTTGCTCTAGATAGGTATTCCACCATGTTAACGCAGAACCTGTGAAGGTATGCGTAGCGTACTTCACTTTGTCCTCTTCAGTACACTTACTTATGGCAAACACCGATTCGACCTTCTCGGTCCACCGTTTCAATCCGATCGGTCCTTCGGTTCCATCAAATTCCAAAGGTTTGCAGGCAGTGAATTCTTTGTAGGTGCATCCTACACGATTTCATGTACTGCAAGATCCAAGGTTATTGTTGGTATGTAGCGCAGCCTGTACTGCTGCTATGTTTGAAGCTAGAAAAGTACGGAATTCCTCTTCATTCATATTCACGGTGTGTCGAGTAGTCGGTGCCATTTCCTTCAAAATAGTTAAATGGAACAAGTTAATCATACAGAATATTAAGAGTAGTTAATAGTATTTCGTAGCATAATATGAACTCATTTATAAAAGCTTTTTCTTCATATTAGCATTTTATAAGTTTAAATTCGGGTAGTACCTACCCGTTAAGTTCATACTTAGTAGCTAATATACAATTCAACTACTACAATTCTATATGAAAAACTGATTATAATAATATTTCGCCTTCAAACTTTTACACAATATTTTACAAACTTACAATACCGCTTATTTTACATATAGCATGAAATATAGCACACAATAAATTTGATACAAGATGGTTGTGAAGATAATTCTAGCTAGTACACAAGTCGTTCAGCAAAGGCAATAAAGACACGTAATTCATACGTCCAGAAACAAGTCATGCATTCTGGTTTTACTAGGATTACTTCCCATCCTTGGTCTTGTGGAACATAACCGTTATGGCCGTTGATAAGACAGCGTGTTGTAACGTCGTCAAAGGGACGAGGGTTACGTAATGTCCAACAGTCCCGTAACAATCTAAAAACCTCATTTCTTACCCCAATTATCGACTCCGTCACTTGTGGGAACGTTTTGTTTAATAGTTGTAGCCCGATGTTCTTGTTCTCACTTTGGTGAGAAGCGAACATTACTAATCCGTAAGCATAACATGCTTCTTTATGTTGCATGTTAGCCGCTTTTTCTAAATCACGAAGTCCAATATTCGGATATATTGAGTCAAAATAATTTCTTAACCCATTGCGTAAAATAGCATTTGGGTTCCCCGCAATATATGCGTCAAAGTAAACACATCGTAACTTATGGATTTTCCAATGTGATATCCCCCATCTTTTGAACGAAAGCCTTTTATAAATCAAGGCATTCTTGGAACGTTCTTCGAATGTCTTACAAACTGATCTCGCCTTAAATAGTTGTGCCGAAGAATTCTGACCGACTCTAGACAAGATTTCATCAATCATGTCTCCGGGTAGGTCTCTTAAAATATTGGGTTGTCTATCCATTTTGTGTTTTTATACTGTAAAATAGACAAGAGTTAGATTCATAAAAAAATACTTATTAATACAAGCAATTTTTACATATATCATAAAGCATAAGCACACTATATTACATATATTACACCACACGAATACAACTATCTTATTCCGACTCGCTTGTTTCTTCTTCTTCGGTTTTGGTTCGTTTTGCCAAGTTTCTAGGGATATATGATGTTCCCCTAATACGAGCCGTCGTTATCCACATTGGTTTAGAAAAACCTGGTGGTTTAGAGGTTCCCGGGTCATTGTTACAACTTAAGGACTTCGGGGGTTGACGATACATATAAAGTTCATCGGGGTTGGAATTAGATTTCTCTATTTTTATGCCCTTTCCCTTATTATTTTCTTTTGCCTTTTTAAATTCAGTTGGGGTAATTTCTATAACATCATCGGAATTCTCGTCGGAATCCGATTCATCGGAGAATTGGTAATCCTCCCAATATTTTGCTTCCTTGGCGGAAACACCATTGACCATAATTAACCTTGGTCGGTTGGTTGGGGATTTTCTTTTACTTAACCGTTTTATGATTTCCCCCACCGGTTCTATTTCTTCATCCGGTTCCGATTCTTCTTCCGGTTCCGATTCTTCTTCCGGTTCCAACTCTTCTTCCGGTTCCTCTTCGGGAACTTGTGAATCAGTCCACGAATCATTCCAATTTACATTTGACTCTTCATTATTATTAGGTGAGTCAATGGGACTTGTTCTATAGGTAGACATCTATCACATAATATCAAACACGTTAAGAGATTAATATATCACATAATATTCACATGTTAAAAATATATAGTTTTCAACAAAATTTGTTAAGCAATCATTTTTCAAGTAAACACGGTCGAAGTCCAGACTCACTAATGCATCCTAACAAACTCGATAAGACACACTAATGCAAAATTCTGGTTCTCTAAGACCAACGCTCGGATACCAACTGAAATGTCCCGTTCTTATTGATTAAAAACGTTCCATATTAATTGATTTCGTTGCGAGGTTTTGACCTCTATATGAGACGTTTTTCAAATACTGCATTCATTTTTAAAACAAACCATAACCTTTATTTCATAAATAAAGGTTTAAAAAGTTTTACGTAGATTATCAAATAATGATAATCTAAAATATCCTATTTACACACGACCATTACATAATGGTTTACAATACAAATATGTTACATCGAAATCAGTTTCTTGAATGCAGTTTTTACACAATATCGTATAAACATGGTGAAATGTCCCGTTCTTATTGATTAAAAACGTTCCATATTAATTGATTTCGTTGCGAGGTTTTGACCTCTATATGAGACGTTTTTCAAAGACTGCATTCATTTTTAAACAAACCATAACCTTTATTTCATCAATAAAGGTTTAAAAAGCTTTACGTAGATTATCAAATAATGATAATCTAAAATATCCTGTTTACACACGACCATTACATAATGGTTTACAATACAAATATGTTACAACAAAATAAGTTTCTTGAATGCAGTTTTTACACAATATCATACAAGCATGGACTCCAAATCTTGTCCTTATTTAAGTATGCGACAGCGGAAGCTCTTAATAATCACCTGAGAATAAACATGCTTAAAACGTCAACAAAAATGTTGGTGAGTTATAGGTTTAACCTATATATATCAAATCGTAACAATAGACCACAAGATTTCATATTTCAATACACATCCCATACATAGAGATAAAAATCATTCATATGGTGAACACCTGGTAACCGACAATAACAAGATGCATATATAAGAATATCCCCATCATTCCGGGACACCCTTCGGATATGATATAAATTTCGAAGTACTAAAGCATCCGGTACTTTGGATGGGGTTTGTTAGGCCCAATAGATCTATCTTTAGGATTCGCGTCAATTAGGGTGTCTGTTCCCTAATTCTTAGATTACCAGACTTAATAAAAAGGGGCATATTCGATTTCGATAATTCAACCATAGAATGTAGTTTCACGTACTTGTGTCTATTTTGTAAATCATTTATAAAACCTGCATGTATTCTCATCCCAAAAATATTAGATTTTAAAAGTGGGACTATAACTCACTTTCACAGATTTTTACTTCGTCGGGAAGTAAGACTTGGCCACTGGTTGATTCACGAACCTATAACAATATATACATATATATCAAAGTATGTTCAAAATATATTTACAACACTTTTAATATATTTTGATGTTTTAAGTTTATTAAGTCAGTTGTCCTCGTTAGTAACCTACAACTAGTTGTCCACAGTTAGATGTACAGAAATAAATCGATAAATATTATCTTGAATCAATCCACGACCCAGTGTATACGTATCTCAGTATTGATCACAACTCAAACTATATATATTTTGGAATCAACCTCAACCCTGTATAGCTAACTCCAACATTCACATATAGAGTGTCTATGGTTGTTCCGAAATATATATAGATGTGTCGACATGATAGGTCGAAACATTGTATACGTGTCTATGGTATCTCAAGATTACATAATATATAATACAAGTTGATTAAGTTATGGTTGGAATAGATTTGTTACCAATTTTCACGTAGCTAAAATGAGAAAAATTATCCAATCTTGTTTTACCCATAACTTCTTCATTTTAAATCCGTTTTGAGTGAATCAAATTGCTATGGTTTCATATTGAACTCTATTTTATGAATCTAAACAAAAAAAGTATAGGTTTCTAGTCGGAAAAATAAGTTACAAGTCGTTTTTGTAAAGGTAGTCATTTCAGTCGAAAGAACGACGTCTAGATGACCATTTTAGAAAACATACTTCCACTTTGAGTTTAACCATAATTTTTGGATATAGTTTCATGTTCATAATAAAAATCATTTTCTCAGAATAACAACTTTTAAATCAAAGTTTATCATAGTTTTTAATTAACTAACCCAAAACAGCCCGCGGTGTTACTACGACGGCGTAAATCCGGTTTTACGGTGTTTTTCGTGTTTCCAGGTTTTAAATCATTAAGTTAGCATATCATATAGATATAGAACATGTGTTTAGTTGATTTTAAAAGTCAAGTTAGAAGGATTAACTTTTGTTTGCGAACAAGTTTAGAATTAACTAAACTATGTTCTAGTGATTACAAGTTTAAACCTTCGAATAAGATAGCTTTATATGTATGAATCGAATGATGTTATGAACATCATTACTACCTTAAGTTCCTTGGATGAACCTACTGGAAAAGAGAAAAATGGATCTAGCTTCAATGGATCCTTGGATGGCTCAAAGTTCTTGAAGCAAAATCATGACACGAAAACAAGTTCAAGTAAGATCATCACTTGAAATAAGATTGTTATAGTTATAGAAATTGAACCAAAGTTTGAATATGATTATTACCTTGTATTAGAATGATAACCTACTGTAAGAAACAAAGATTTATTGAGGTTGGATGATCACCTTACAAGATTGGAAGTGAGCTAGCAAACTTGAAAGTATTCTTGATTTTATGAAACTAGAACTTTTGGAATTTATGAAGAACACTTAGAACTTGAAGATAGAACTTGAGAGAGTTCAATTAGATGAAGAAAATTGAAGAATGAAAGTGTTTGTAGGTGTTTTTGGTCGTTGGTGTATGGATTAGATATAAAGGATATGTAATTTTGTTTTCATGTAAATAAGTCATGAATGATTACTCATATTTTTGTAATCTTATGAGATATTTCATGCTAGTTGCCAAATGATGGTTCCCACATGTGTTAGGTGACTCACATGGGCTGCTAAGAGCTGATCATTGGAGTGTATATACCAATAGTACATACATCTAAAAGCTGTGTATTGTACGAGTACGAATACGGGTGCATACGAGTAGAATTGTTGATGAAACTGAACGAGAATGTAATTGTAAGCATTTTTGTTAAGTAGAAGTATTTTGATAAGTGTATTGAAGTCTTTCAAAAGTGTATAAATACATATTAAAACACTACATGTATATACATTTTAACTGAGTCGTTAAGTCATCGTTAGTCGTTACATGTAAGTGTTGTTTTGAAACCTTTAGGTTAACGATCTTGTTAAATGTTGTTATCCCAATGTTTATAATATCAAAAGAGATTTTAAATTATTATATTATCATGATATTATGATGTACAAATATCTCTTAATATGATATATATACATTAAATGTCGTTACAACGATAAACGTTACATATATGTCTCGTTTCAAAATCATTAAGTTAGTAGTCTTGTTTTTACATATGTAGTTCATTGTTAATATAATTAATGATATGTTTACTTATCATAATATCATGTTAACTATATATATAACCATATATATGTCATCATATAGTTTTTTACAAGTTTTAACGTTCGTGAATCACCGGTCAACTTGGGTGGTCAATTGTCTATATGAAACCTATTTCAATTAATCAAGTCTTAACAAGTTTGATTGCTTAACATGTTGGAAACATTTAATCATGTAAACATCAATCTCAATTAATATATATAAACATGGAAAAGTTCGGGTCACTACAGTACCTACCCGTTAAATAAATTTCGTCCCGAAATTTTAAGCTGTTGAAGGTGTTGACGAATCTTCTGGAAATAGATGCGGGTATTTCTTCTTCATCTGATCTTCACGCTCCCAGGTGAACTCGGGTCCTCTACGAGCATTCCATCGAACCTTAACAATTGGTATCTTGTTTTGCTTAAGTCTTTTAACCTCACGATCCATTATTTCGACGGGTTCTTCGATGAATTGGAGTTTTTCATTGATTTGGATTTCATCTAACGGAATAGTGAGATCTTCTTTAGCAAAACATTTCTTCAAATTCGAGACGTGGAAAGTGTTATGTACAGCCGCGAGTTGTTGAGGTAACTCAAGTCGGTAAGCTACTGGTCCGACACGATCAATAATCTTGAATGGTCCAATATACCTTGGATTTAATTTCCCTCGTTTACCAAATCGAACAACGCCTTTCCAAGGTGAAACTTTAAGCATGACCATCTCTCCAATTTCAAATTCTATATCTTTTCTTTTAATGTCAGCGTAGCTCTTTTGTCGACTTTGGGCGGTTTTCAACCGTTGTTGAATTTGGATGATCTTCTCGGTAGTTTCTTGTATAATCTCCGGACCCGTAATCTGTCTATCCCCCACCTCACTCCAACAAATCGGAGACCTGCACTTTCTACCATAAAGTGCTTCAAACGGCGCCATCTCAATGCTTGAATGGTAGCTGTTGTTGTAGGAAAATTCTGCTAACGGTAGATGTCGATCCCAACTGTTTCCGAAATCAATAACACATGCTCGTAGCATGTCTTCAAGCGTTTGTATCGTCCTTTCGCTCTGCCCATCAGTTTGTGGATGATAGGCAGTACTCATGTCTAGACGAGTTCCTAATGCTTGCTGTAATGTCTGCCAGAATCTTGAAATAAATCTGCCATCCCTATCAGAGATAATAGAGATTGGTATTCCATGTCTGGAGACGACTTCCTTCAAATACAGTCGTGCTAACTTCTCCATCTTGTCATCTTCTCTTATTGGTAGGAAGTGTGCTGATTTGGTGAGACGATCAACTATTACCCAAATAGTATCAAAACCACTTGCAGTCCTTGGCAATTTAGTGATGAAATCCATGGTAATGTTTTCCCATTTCCATTCCGGGATTTCGGGTTGTTGAAGTAGACCTGATGGTTTCTGATGCTCAGCTTTGACCTTAGAACACGTCAAACATTCTCCTACGTATTTAGCAACATCGGCTTTCATACCCGGCCACCAAAAATGTTTCTTGAGATCCTTGTACATCTTCCCCGTTCCAGGATGTATTGAGTATCTGGTTTTATGAGCTTCTCTAAGTACCATTTCTCTCATATCTCCAAATTTTGGTACCCAAATCCTTTCAGCCCTATACCGGGTTCCGTCTTCCCGAATATTAAGATGCTTCTCCGATCCTTTGGGTATTTCATCCTTTAAATTTCCCTCTTTTAAAACTCCTTGTTGCGCCTCCTTTATTTGAGTAGTAATGTTATTATGAATCATTATATTCATAGATTTTACTCGAATGGGTTCTCTATCCTTCCTGCTCAAGGCATCGGCTACCACATTTGCCTTCCCCGGGTGGTAACGAATCTCAAAATCGTAATCATTCAATAATTCAATCCACCTACGCTGCCTCATATTCAGTTGTTTCTGATTAAATATGTGTTGAAGACTTTTGTGGTCGGTATATATAATACTTTTGACCCCATATAAGTAGTGCCTCCAAGTCTTTAATGCAAAAACAACCGCGCCTAATTCCAAATCATGCGTCGTATAATTTTGTTCGTGAATCTTCAATTGTCTAGACGCATAAGCAATCACCTTCGTTCGTTGCATTAATACACAACCGAGACCTTGCTTTGATGCGTCACAATAAATCACAAAATCATCATTCCCTTCAGGCAATGACAATATAGGTGCCGTAGTTAGCTTTTTCTTCAATAACTGAAACGCTTTCTCTTGTTCATCATTCCATTCAAATTTCTTCCCTTTATGCGTTAATGCAGTCAAGGGTTTTGCTATTCTGGAAAAGTCTTGGATGAACCTTCTGTAGTAACCAGCTAGTCCTAAAAACTGGCGTATGTGTTTCGGAGTTTTCAGGGTTTCCCACTTTTCAACAGTTTCTATCTTTGCCGGATCCACCTTAATACCTTCTTTGTTCACTATGTGACCGAGGAATTGAACTTCTTCCAACCAAAATGCACACTTTGAAAACTTAGCGTACAATTCTTCCTTCCTCAATACTTCTAACACCTTTCTCAAATGTTCACCGTGTTCTTGGTCATTCTTTGAGTAAATAAGTATGTCATCAATGAAAACAATGACAAACTTGTCAAGGTATGGTCCACACACTCGGTTCATAAGGTCCATGAACACAGCTGGTGCATTAGTTAAACCAAACGGCATGACCATAAACTCGTAATGACCGTAACGTGTTCTGAAAGCAGTCTTTGGAATATCATCTTCTTTCACCCGCATTTGATGATACCCGGAACGTAAGTCAATCTTTGAATAAACAGACGAGCCTTGTAGTTGATCAAATAAGTCGTCGATTCTCGGTAGTGGGTAGCGGTTCTTGATGGTAAGTTTGTTCAACTCTCGGTAGTCGATACACAACCTGAATGTACCATCTTTCTTCTTGACAAACAAAACAGGAGCTCCCCACGGTGATGTGCTTGGTCGAATGAAACCACGCTCTAAAAGTTCTTGTAATTGGCTTTGCAGTTCTTTCATCTCGCTGGGTGCGAGTCTGTAAGGAGCACGAGCTATTGGTGCAGCTCCTGGTACAAGATCTATTTGAAATTCAACGGATCGATGTGGGGGTAATCCCGGTAATTCTTTCGGAAATACATCGGGAAATTCTTTTGCAATGGGAACATCATTGATGCTCTTTTCTTCAGTTTGTACTTTCTCGACGTGTGCTAGAACAGCATAGCAACCTTTTCTTATTAGTTTTTGTGCCTTCAAATTACTAATAAGATGTAGCTTCGTGTTGCCCTTTTCCCCGTACACCATTAAGGGTTTTCCTTTTTCTCGTATAATGCGAATTGCATTTTTGTAACAAACGATCTCCGCTTTCACTTCTTTCAACCAGTCCATACCGATTATCACATCAAAACTCCCTAACTCTACTGGTATCAAATCAATCTTAAATGTTTCGCTAACCAGTTTAATTTCTCGATTCCGACATATATTATCTGCTGAAATTAATTTACCATTTGCTAATTCGAGTAAAAATTTACTATCCAAAGGCGTCAATGGACAACTTAATTTAGCACAAAAATCTCTACTCATATAGCTTCTATCCGCACCCGAATCAAATAAAACGTAAGCAGATTTATTGTCAATAAGAAACGTACCCGTAACAAGCTCCGGGTCTTCCTGTGCCTCTACCGCATTAATATTGAAAACTCTTCCACGGCCTTGTCCATTCGTGTTCTCCTGGTTCGGGCAATTTCTAATAATGTGGCCTGGTTTTCCACATTTATAACAAACTACATTGGCATAACTTGCTCCGACACTACTTGCTCCGCCATTACTCGTTCCGACACCATTTGTTCCTTTCGTTCTATTAACCCCTGGTCCGTAGACCTCACACTTCGCCGCGCTATGACCATTTCTTTTACACTTGTTGCAAAATTTGGTGCAGAACCCCGAGTGATTCTTTTCACACCTTTGGCATAGTTGCTTCTGATTGTTGTTGTTGTTGCGGTTATTATTGTTGTTGGGATGATTGTTGTAGTTGCTGTTGTTGTTGTTGTTGTTGTTGGGCCGTTTGTTGTAGTTGCGATTGATGTTGCGATTGTTGGGATAATTGTTGCGATTATTGTTGTAATTGCTGTTGTTGTTGTATTGGTGATTCTTATCACCGTTTTCCTCCCACTTTCTTTTGACTTGCTTCACATTGGCCTCTTCAGCAGTCTGTTCTTTAATTCTTTCTTCAATCTGGTTCACTAGTTTGTGAGCCATTCTACATGCCTGTTGTATGGAGGCGGGCTCGTGTGAACTTATATCTTCTTGGATTCTTTCCGGTAATCCTTTCACAAACGCGTCGATCTTCTCTTCCTCATCTTCGAATGCTCCCGGACACAATAGGCACAATTCTGTGAATCGTCTTTCGTACGTGGTAATATCAAATCCTTGGGTTCGTAACCCTCTAAGTTCTGTCTTGAGCTTATTGACCTCGGTTCTGGGACGGTACTTCTCGTTCATCAAGTGCTTGAATGCTGACCACGGTAGTGCATACGCATCATCTTGTCCCACTTGCTCTAGATAGGTATTCCACCATGTTAACGCAGAACCTGTGAAAGTATGCGTAGCGTACTTCACTTTGTCCTCTTCAGTACACTTACTTATGGCAAACACCGATTCAACCTTCTCGGTCCACCGTTTCAATCCGATCGGTCCTTCGGTTCCATCAAATTCTAAAGGTTTGCAGGCAGTGAATTCTTTGTAGGTGCATCCTACACGATTTCCTGTACTGCTAGATCCAAGGTTATTGTTGGTATGTAGCGCAGCCTGTACTGCGGCTATGTTTGAAGCTAGAAAAGTACGGAATTCCTCTTCATTCATATTCACGGTGTGTCGAGTAGTCGGTGCCATTTCCTTCAAAATAGTTAAATGGAACAAGTTAATCATACAGAATATTAAGAGTAGTTAATAGTATTTCGTAGCATAATATGAACTCATTTATAAAAGCTTTTTCTTCATATTAGCGTTTTATAAGTTTAAATTCGGGTAGTACCTACCCGTTAAGTTCATACTTAGTAGCTAATATACAATTCAACTACTACAATTCTATATGAAAAACTGATTGTAATAATATTTCGCGTTCAAACTTTTATACAATATTTTACAAACTTACAATACCGCTTATTTTACATAAAGCATGAAATATAGCACACAATAACTTTGATACAAGATAGTTGTGAAGACAATTCTAGCTAGTACACAAGTCGTTCGGCAAAGGCAATAAAGACACGTAATTCATACGTCCAGAAACAAGTCATGCATTCTGGTTTTACTAGGACTACTTCCCATCCTTGGTCTTGTGCAACATAACCGTTATGGCCGTTGATAAGACAGCGTGTTGTAACGTCATCAAAGGGACGAGGGTTACGTAATGTCCAACAGTCCCGTAATAATCTAAAAACCTCATTTCTTACCCCAATTACCGACTCCGTCACTTGTGGAAACGTTTTGTTTAATAGTTGTAGCCCGATGTTCTTGTTCTCACTTTGGTGAGAAGCGAACATTACTAATCCGTAAGCATAACATGCTTCTTTATGTTGCATGTTAGCCGCTTTTTCTAAATCACGAAGTCCAATATTCGGATATATTGAGTCAAAATAATTTCTTAACCCATTGCGTAAAATAGCATTTGGGTTCCCCGCAATATATGCGTCAAAGTAAACACATCGTAACTTATGGGTTTCCCAATGTGATATCCCCCATCTTTCAAACGAAAGTCTCTTATAAACCAAGACATTCTTGGAACGTTCTTCGAATGTCTTACAAACTGATCTCGCCTTAAATAGTTGTGCCGAAGAATTCTGGCCGACTCTAGACAAGATTTCATCAATCATGTCTCCGGGTAGGTCTCTTAAAATATTGGGTTGTCTATCCATTTTGTGTTTTTAAACTGTAAAATAGACAAGAGTTAGATTCATAAAAAAAATACTTATTAATACAAGCAATTTTTACATATATCATAAAGCATAAGAACACTATATTACATATATTACACCACACGAATATAACTATCTTATTCCGACTCGCTCGTTTCTTCTTCTTCGGTTTTGGTTCGTTTTGCCAAGTTTCTAGGGATATATGATGTTCCCCTAATACGAGCCGTCGTTGTCCACATTGGTTTAGAAAAACCTGGTGGTTTAGAGGTTCCCGGGTCATTGTTACAACTTAAGGACTTCGGGGGTTGACGATACATATAAAGTTCATCGGGGTTGGAATTAGATTTCTCTATTTTTATGCCCTTTCCCTTATTATTTTCTTTTGCCTTTTTAAATTCAGTTGGGGTAATTTCTATAACATCATCGGAATTCTCGTCGGAATCCGATTCATCGGAGAATTGGTAATCCTCCCAATATTTTGCTTCCTTGGCGGAAACACCATTGACCATAATTAACTTTGGTCGGTTGGTTGAGGATTTTCTTTTACTTAACCGTTTTATTATTTCCCCCACCGGTTCTATTTCTTCATCCGGTTCCGATTCTTCTTCCGGTTCCGACTCTTCTTCCGGTTCCTCTTCGGGAACTTGTGAATCAGTCCACAAATCATTCCAATTTACATTTGACTCTTCATTATTATTAGGTGAGTCAATGGGACTTGTTCTAGAGGTAGACATCTATCACATAATATCAAACACGTTAAGAGATTAATATATCACATAATATTCATATGTTAAAAATATATAGTTTCCAACAAAAATGTTAAGCAATCATTTTTAAAGAAAACACGGTCGAAGTCCAGACTCACTAATGCATCCTAACAAACTCGATAAGACACACTAATGCAAATTTTCTGGTTCTCTAAGACCAACGCTCGGATACCAACTGAAATGTCCCGTTCTTATTGATTAAAAACGTTCCATATTAATTGATTTCGTTGCGAGGTTTTGACCTCTATATGAGACGTTTTTCAAAGACTGCATTCATTTTTAAACAAACCATAACCTTTATTTCATCAATAAAGGTTTAAAAAGCTTTACGTAGATTATCAAATAATGATAATCTAAAATATCCTGTTTACACACGACCATTACATAATGGTTTACAATACAAATATGTTACAACAAAATAAGTTTCTTGAATGCAGTTTTTACACAATATCATACAAGCATGGACTCCAAATCTTGTCCTTATTTAAGTATGCGACAGCGGAAGCTCTTAATAATCACCTGAGAATAAACATGCTTAAAACGTCAACAAAAATGTTGGTGAGTTATAGGTTTAACCTATATATATCAAATCGTAACAATAGACCACAAGATTTCATATTTCAATACACATCCCATACATAGAGATAAAAATCATTCATATGGTGAACACCTGGTAACCGACAATAACAAGATGCATATATAAGAATATCCCCATCATTCCGGGACACCCTTCGGATATGATATAAATTTCGAAGTACTAAAGCATCCGGTACTTTGGATGGGGTTTGTTAGGCCCAATAGATCTATCTTTAGGATTCGCGTCAATTAGGGTGTCTGTTCCCTAATTCTTAGATTACCAGACTTAATAAAAAGGGGCATATTCGATTTCGATAATTCAACCATAGAATGTAGTTTCACGTACTTGTGTCTATTTTGTAAATCATTTATAAAACCTGCATGTATTCTCATCCCAAAAATATTAGATTTTAAAAGTGGGACTATAACTCACTTTCACAGATTTTTACTTCGTCGGGAAGTAAGACTTGGCCACTGGTTGATTCACGAACCTATAACAATATATACATATATATCAAAGTATGTTCAAAATATATTTACAACACTTTTAATATATTTTGATGTTTTAAGTTTATTAAGTCAGTTGTCCTCGTTAGTAACCTACAACTAGTTGTCCACAGTTAGATGTACAGAAATAAATCGATAAATATTATCTTGAATCAATCCACGACCCAGTGTATACGTATCTCAGTATTGATCACAACTCAAACTATATATATTTTGGAATCAACCTCAACCCTGTATAGCTAACTCCAACATTCACATATAGAGTGTCTATGGTTGTTCCGAAATATATATAGATGTGTCGACATGATAGGTCGAAACATTGTATACGTGTCTATGGTATCTCAAGATTACATAATATATAATACAAGTTGATTAAGTTATGGTTGGAATAGATTTGTTACCAATTTTCACGTAGCTAAAATGAGAAAAATTATCCAATCTTGTTTTACCCATAACTTCTTCATTTTAAATCCGTTTTGAGTGAATCAAATTGCTATGGTTTCATATTGAACTCTATTTTATGAATCTAAACAAAAAAAGTATAGGTTTCTAGTCGGAAAAATAAGTTACAAGTCGTTTTTGTAAAGGTAGTCATTTCAGTCGAAAGAACGACGTCTAGATGACCATTTTAGAAAACATACTTCCACTTTGAGTTTAACCATAATTTTTGGATATAGTTTCATGTTCATAATAAAAATCATTTTCTCAGAATAACAACTTTTAAATCAAAGTTTATCATAGTTTTTAATTAACTAACCCAAAACAGCCCGCGGTGTTACTACGACGGCGTAAATCCGGTTTTACGGTGTTTTTCGTGTTTCCAGGTTTTAAATCATTAAGTTAGCATATCATATAGATATAGAACATGTGTTTAGTTGATTTTAAAAGTCAAGTTAGAAGGATTAACTTTTGTTTGCGAACAAGTTTAGAATTAACTAAACTATGTTCTAGTGATTACAAGTTTAAACCTTCGAATAAGATAGCTTTATATGTATGAATCGAATGATGTTATGAACATCATTACTACCTTAAGTTCCTTGGATGAACCTACTGGAAAAGAGAAAAATGGATCTAGCTTCAATGGATCCTTGGATGGCTCAAAGTTCTTGAAGCAAAATCATGACACGAAAACAAGTTCAAGTAAGATCATCACTTGAAATAAGATTGTTATAGTTATAGAAATTGAACCAAAGTTTGAATATGATTATTACCTTGTATTAGAATGATAACCTACTGTAAGAAACAAAGATTTATTGAGGTTGGATGATCACCTTACAAGATTGGAAGTGAGCTAGCAAACTTGAAAGTATTCTTGATTTTATGAAACTAGAACTTTTGGAATTTATGAAGAACACTTAGAACTTGAAGATAGAACTTGAGAGAGTTCAATTAGATGAAGAAAATTGAAGAATGAAAGTGTTTGTAGGTGTTTTTGGTCGTTGGTGTATGGATTAGATATAAAGGATATGTAATTTTGTTTTCATGTAAATAAGTCATGAATGATTACTCATATTTTTGTAATCTTATGAGATATTTCATGCTAGTTGCCAAATGATGGTTCCCACATGTGTTAGGTGACTCACATGGGCTGCTAAGAGCTGATCATTGGAGTGTATATACCAATAGTACATACATCTAAAAGCTGTGTATTGTACGAGTACGAATACGGGTGCATACGAGTAGAATTGTTGATGAAACTGAACGAGAATGTAATTGTAAGCATTTTTGTTAAGTAGAAGTATTTTGATAAGTGTATTGAAGTCTTTCAAAAGTGTATAAATACATATTAAAACACTACATGTATATACATTTTAACTGAGTCGTTAAGTCATCGTTAGTCGTTACATGTAAGTGTTGTTTTGAAACCTTTAGGTTAACGATCTTGTTAAATGTTGTTATCCCAATGTTTATAATATCAAAAGAGATTTTAAATTATTATATTATCATGATATTATGATGTACAAATATCTCTTAATATGATATATATACATTAAATGTCGTTACAACGATAAACGTTACATATATGTCTCGTTTCAAAATCATTAAGTTAGTAGTCTTGTTTTTACATATGTAGTTCATTGTTAATATAATTAATGATATGTTTACTTATCATAATATCATGTTAACTATATATATAACCATATATATGTCATCATATAGTTTTTTACAAGTTTTAACGTTCGTGAATCACCGGTCAACTTGGGTGGTCAATTGTCTATATGAAACCTATTTCAATTAATCAAGTCTTAACAAGTTTGATTGCTTAACATGTTGGAAACATTTAATCATGTAAACATCAATCTCAATTAATATATATAAACATGGAAAAGTTCGGGTCACTACACATGGACTCCAAATCTTGTCCTTATTTTAGTATGCAACAGCGGAAGCTCTTAATATTCACCTGAGAATAAACATGCTTTAAACGTCAACAAAAATGTTGGTGAGTTATAGGTTTAACCTATATATATCAAATCGTAACAATAGACCACAAGATTTCATATTTCAATACACATCCCATACATAGAGATAAAAATCATTCATATGGTGAACACCTGGTAACCAACATTAACAAGATGCATATATAAGAATATCCCCATCATTCCGGGACACCCTTCGGATATGATATAAATTTCGAAGTACTAAAGCATCCGGTACTTTGGATGGGGTTTGTTAGGCCCAATAGATCTATCTTTAGGATTCGCGTCAATTAGGGTGTCTGTTCCCTAATTCTTAGATTACCAGACTTAATAAAAAGGGGCATATTCGATTTCGATAATTCAACCATAGAATGTAGTTTCACGTACTTGTGTGTATTTTGTAAATCATTTATAAAACCTGCATGTATTCTCATCCCAAAAATATTAGATTTTAAAAGTGGGACTATAACTCACTTTCACAGATTTTTACTTCGTCGGGAAGTAAGACTTGGCCACTGGTTGATTCACGAACCTATAACAATATATACATATATATCAAAGTATGTTCAAAATATATTTACAACACTTTTAATATATTTTGATGTTTTAAGTTTATTAAGTCAGCTGTCCTCGTTAGTAACCTACAACTAGTTGTCCACAGTTAGATATACAGAAATAAATCGATAAATATTATCTTGAATCAATCCACGACCCAGTGTATACGTATCTCAGTATTGATCACAACTCAAACTATACATATTTTGGAATCAACCTCAACCCTGTATAGCTAACTCCAACATTCACATATAGAGTGTCTATGGTTGTTCCGAAATATATATAGATGTGTCGACATGATAGGTCGAAACATTGTATACGTGTCTATGGTATCTCAAGATTACATAATATAAAATACAAGTTGATTAAGTTATGGTTGGAATATATTTGTTACCAATTTTCACGTAGCTAAAATGAGAAAAATTATCCAATCTTGTTTTACCCATAACTTCTTCATTTTAAATCCGTTTTGAGTGAATCAAATTGCTATGGTTTCATATTGAACTCTATTTTATGAATCTAAACAGAAAAAGTATAGGTTTATAGTCGGAAAAATAAGTTACAAGTCGTTTTTGTAAAGGTAGTCATTTCAGTCGAAAGAACGACGTCTAGATGACCATTTTAGAAAACATACTTCCACTTTAAGTTTAACTATAATTTTTGGATATAGTTTCATGTTCATAATAAAAATCATTTTCTCAGAATAACAACTTTTAAATCAAAGTTTATCATAGTTTTTAATTAACTAACCCAAAACAGCCCGCGGTGTTACTACGACGGCGTAAATCCGGTTTTACGGTGTTTTTCGTGTTTCCAGGTTTTAAATCATTAAGTTAGCATATCATATAGATATAGAACATGTGTTTAGTTAATTTTAAAAGTCAAGTTAGAAGGATTAAATTTTGTTTGCGAACAAGTTTAGAATTAACTAAACTATGTTCTAGTGCTTACGAGTTTAAACCTTCGAATAAGATAGTTTTATATATATGAATCGAATGATGTTATGAACATCATTACTACCTCAAGTTTAGTAGGTAAAACTACTGGAAGTGACAAGAAATGATCTAGCTTCAAAGGATCTTGGATGGCTTGAAAGTTCTTGAAGTAGGATCATGACACAAAAACAAGTTCAAGTAAGATTTTTACTCGAATTAAGATAGTTTATAGTTATAGAAATTGAATCAAAGTTTGAATATGAATATTACCTTGAATAAGAAAGATAACCTACTGTATATAACAAAGGTTTCTTGATCTATGATGATTACTTGGAATGGATTAGAAAGCTTGGAAGTAAATTAGTGAACTTGAAGGGATTTTTGAAGTGTTCTTGAAGTGTTCTTCCTATGATGATTATAGCTTGATTCTTGAAGTGATTTTTGATGAAGATGATGATTAATTACTGGAAAAATACGTTCATAATAGTGTGGGTGTGTTGAGAGAGAATTAGAAAGAGAATTGGAAGTGAAATGGAGTGAATGATGAGTGGTAATTGGTGAGTGGTGAGTGGGGTTAAAAGGAGTTCTAGTTAGTTGACTAGCTCATGGTAGAAGTTAAAATTGATTAGTCATACATGACATAATCAAGAGTGGAATCCCATGCTAGTTCCTATTGGTATATACCCATAGTAAGTACGTTTTGAAGCTGTGTATAATACGGGTAAAAATACGACTAGAATTCTTGATGAAAGAAAAGAATGTGAAAGTAACTGTAACCATTTTCGTTAAGTATGAGTGTTTTGATATATGTCTTGAAGTCTTCCAAAAGTATTTTAACACATCTAAATACACTACATGTATATACATTTTAACAGAGTCGTTAAGTCATCGTTAGTCGTTACATGTAAGTGTTGTTTTGAAACCTTTAAGTTAACGATCTCAATTAATGCTGTTAACCCATTATTTATTATATCTAATGAGATGTTAAATTATTATATTATCATGATATTATGATATATTAATATATCTTAATATGATATATATACATTTAAATGTCGTTACAACGATAATCGTTACATATATGTCTCGTTTCGAAATCATTAAGTTAGTAGTCTTGTTTATATGTATATAACTCATTGTTAATATACTTATGGAGATACTTAATTATCATAATCTCATGTTAACCATATGTATATCCATATATATATATCATCATGTCGTTTTTACAAGTTTTAACGTTCGTGAATCGCCGGTCAACTTGGGTGGTCAATTGTCTATATGAAACATATTTCAATTAATCAAGTCTTAACAAGTTTGATTGCTTAACATGTTGGAAACATTTAATCATGTAAATATCAATCTCAATTAATATATATAAACATGGAAAAGTTCGGGTCACTACAAGTACCATTTGGCGGCGCAAAACCTTCTGTTTTAGATTGTGCTGAAATTCTCAAGATCACCCTAAAATGGCCGAATGAGCAAGACTCTCTGAACACGGTTGCCATTCGAGGTCATCTAGATTCCAAAAAAGACATCTTTCCTCGTAAAATCGCACGACGCACCAAACACCACCAATGGTTCATGGTGCTTGGCGTTTTGTGTCTTTGACCAAAATGTTCGATCTATCGTATCTTTTGACTCGTAGCTCCAATTTAGTCACCGATTTTTTTCAAATCGTGTATTTTTTGGGGATCTATCCATTGGAAAATTGCCGTAGGCGGTTTGTCCCAAATATTTTTTGAAGCGAGTCCTCGAAAGCCTTCAATTTTGCCATTTTTCAATTTTGACCGTTTTGAATTTCATTCATATTATTCCTTTTTTGTATGGATAACTTAGCATGGTACATATTGTTTTAAGGCCTACTCGCAATGTAATTATGTATGACGCATATAAATTTGAATCTAATGTCACTTCATTAAACACGCTTTTTTAAATCATTAATATGCGCCGCCAGATGGAGTACCATTTGGCGGCGAATAACCTTCGTTTTCAGATTGTGCTGAAATTCTCGAGATCACCATAAAACGACCCGAAAAAATCAAGAACACTGGATATTTTCTTGACATTGAGGTCATCAGGATACCGAAAAAAGACATTTTACTCATTTTTAATGTTCTCTTTGAACGTTTTCAATTTATATCTTATTATTAGTTTTGTGTATGCATGACTTAGCATGGTATATATCGTTTTTTGGCCTATTATTTCACTCAAAATGTAATTATGTATAACAGGTATAAATTTGAATCTAATGTCACTTCACTAAACACGTTTTTTTAATCAATAGTATGAGCCGCCAGATGGAGTAACATTTGGCGGCGCATAACCTTCGGTTTCAGATTGTGCTGAAATTCTCAAGATCACCCAAAAACGGCCGAACAAGCAAAACTCGCTAAACGTGCTTTCCATTCGAGGTCGTCTAGATTCCAAAAAAGGCATCTTTCCGCGCAAAATCGCACGACGCACCAAACACCACCAACGGTTCGTGGTGCTTGGTGTTTTGTGTCTTTGGCCAAAATGTTCGATCTATCGTATCTTTTGACTCGTAGCTCCAATTTAGTCACCGTGTTTTCAAATCTTGTATTTTTTTGGGGATCTATCCATTGGCAAACAACCGTAGGCGGTTTGTCCCAAATATTTGTCGAATCGAGTCCTCGAAAGCCTTCAATTTTGCCTTTTTTCGATTTTGACCGTTTTGAATTTCATTCATATTATTTCTTTTATGTATGCATGATTTAGCATGGTACATATTGTTTTAAGGCCTATTATTTCACTCGCAATATAATTATGTATAACGCATATAAATTTGAATCTAATGTCACTTCATTAAACACGCTTTTTAAATCATTAATATGCGCCGCTAGATGGAGTACCATTTGGCGGCGTATAACCTTTGATTTTAACATGTGCTGAAAATCTCGAGATCACCGTAAAATGAACCTAACATTAAGACTCCTAGATTGTGTCTTGACATCGAGGACGTCAGGATGCCGAAAAAAGTCATTTTACTCATTTTTAATGTTCTCTTTGAACGTTTTCAATTTATATCTTATTATTAGTTTTCTGTATGCATAACTTAGCATGGTATATATCATTTTAAGACCTATTATTTCACTCGCAATGTAATTATGTATAACGGGTATATATTTGAATCTAATGTCACTTCATTAAACACGTTTTTTTAAATCATTAGTATGCGCCGCCAGGTGGAGTACCATTTGGCGGCGCAAAACCTTCGGTTTCAGATTGTGCTAAAATTCTCAAGATCATCCTAAAAAGGCCGAACGAGCAAGAATCTCTGAACATGCTTGCCATTCGAGGTCGTCTAGATTCCAAAAAAGACATCTTTCCTCGCAAAATAGCACGTCACACCAAACACCACCGACGGTTCGTGGTGTTTGGTGTTTTGTGTCTTTGGCCAAAATGTTCGATCTATGGTATCTTTTGACTCGTAGCTCCAACTTAGTCACCGATTTTTTTTCAAATCGTGTATTTTTTCGGGATCTATCCGTTGACAAACTGCCGTAGGCGGTTTGTCCCAAATATTTTTCAAAATGAGTCCTCGAAAGTATTCAATTTTGCCATTTTTCGATTTTGACTGTTTTGAATTTCATTCATATTATTCCTTTTCTGTATGGATGACCTAGCATGGTACATATTGTTTTTAAGGCCTATTATTTCACTCTCAATGTAATTATGTATAACGCATATAAATTTGAATCTAATGTCACTTCATTAAATACGCTTTTTTAAATCATTAATATGCACCGCCAGATGGAGTACCATTTGGCGGCGCATAACCTTCGTTTTCAGATTGTGCTGAAATTCTCGAGATCACCATAAAACGACCCTAAAATCAAGACTCCTGGATAGTTTCTTGACATCGAGGGCTTCAGGATGCAGAAAAAAGACGTTTTACTCATTTTTAATGTTCTCTTTGAACGTTTTCAATTTATATCTTATTATTAGTTTTGCGTATGCATGACTTAGCATGGTATATATCGTTTTTAGGCCTATTATTTCACTCGCAATGTAATTATGTATAACGGGTATAAATTTGAATCTAATGTCAGTTAATTAAACACGTTTTTTATCATTAGTATGCGACGTCAGATGGAGTACCATTTGGCGGCGCATAACCTTCGGTTTCAGATTATGCTGAAATTCACAAGATCACCCAAAAACGGCCGAATGAGCAAGACTCTCTGAACTTTCTTGCCATTCGTGGCTGTCTAGATTCTATAAAAGACATCTTTCCTCGCAAAATCGCACGACGCACCAAACACCACCGACAGTTTGTGGTGCTTGGTGTTTTGTATCTTTGGCCAAAATGTTCGATCTATCGTATCTTTTGGCTCGTCACTCCGATTTAATTTTTTTGAAATTGTGTATTTTTTGGGTTCTATCCGTTGGCAAACTGCCGTTGGCGTTTTGTTCCAAATATTTTTCGAAACGAGTCCTCGAAAGTCTTCAATTTTTCCTTTTTTCGATTTTGACCGGTTTGAATTTCATTCATATTATTCCTTTTGTGTATGCATGACTTAGCATGGTACATATTGTTTTAAGACCTATTATTTCACTCGTAATGTAATTATGTATAACGCGTATAAGTTTAAATCTAATGCCACTTCATTAAACACGCTTTTTTAAATCATTAATATGCGCTGCCAGATGGAGTACCATTTGGCGGCGCATAACCTTCGGTTTCATATTGTGCGGAAATTCTTGAGATCACCCTAAAACAACCCTAACATCAAGACTCCTGGATAGTGTCTTGACATTCGATTTCGTCAGGATGCCGAAAAAATTCATTTTACTTATTTTTAATGTTCTCTTTGAACATTTTCAATTTATATCTTATTATTAGTTTTGTGTATGCAAGACTTAGCATGGTATATATCGTTTTAAGGCCTATTATTTCACTCGCAATGTAATTATGTATAACGGGTATAAATTTGAATCTAATGTCACTTCATTAAACACGTTTTTTTAAATCATTAGTATGCGCCGCCAGGTGGAGTACCATTTGGCGGCGCAAAACCTTCTGTTTTAGATTGTGCTGAAAATCTCAAGATCACCCTAAAACGGCCGTATGAGCTAGACTCTCTGAACACGCTTGCCATTCGAGGTCATCTAGATTCCAAAAAAGACATCTTTCCTCGTAAAATTGCACGACGCACCAAACACCACCAACGGTTCATGGTGCTTGGTGTTTTGTGTCTTTGGCCAAAATGTTCGATCTATCGTATCTTTTGACTCGTAGCTCCAATTTAGTCACTGATTTTTTTCAAATCGTGTATTTTTTGGGGATCTATCCATTGGCAAATTGCCGTAGGCGGTTTGTCCCAAATATTTTTTGAAACGAGTCCTCGAAAGCCTTTAATTTTGCCATTTTTCGATTTTGACCGTTTTGAATTTCATTCATATTATTCCTTTTTTGTATGGATAACTTAGCATGGTACATATTGTTTTAAGGCCTACTCGCAATGTAATTATGTATAACGTATATAAATTTGAATCTAATGTCACTTCATTAAACACGCTTTTTTAAATTATTAATATGCGCCGCCAGATGGAGTACCATTTGGCGGCGAATAACCTTCGTTTTCAGATTGTGCTGAAATTCTCGAGATCACCATAAAACGACCCTAAAATCAAGAACACTGGATATTTTCTTGACATCGAGGTCATCAGGATACCGAAAAAAGACATTTTACTCATTTTTAATGTTCTCTTTGAACGTTTTCAATTTATATCTTATTATTAGTTTTGTGTATGCATGACTTAGCATGGTATATATATCGTTTTTTGGCCTATTATTTCACTCAAAATGTAATTATGTATAACAGGTATAAATTTGAATCTAATGTCACTTCACTAAACACGTTTTTTTAATCATTAGTATGCGCCGCCAGATGGAGTAACATTTGGCGGCGCATAACCTTCGGTTTCAGATTGTGTTGAAATTCTCAAGATCACCCAAAAACGGCCGAACAAGCAAAACTCGCTAAACGTGCTTGCCATTCGAGGTCGTCTAGATTCCAAAAAAGGCATCTTTCCTAGCAAAATCGCACGACGCACCAAACACCACCGACGGTTCGTGGTGCTTGGTGTTTTGTGTCTTTGGCCAAAATGTTCGATCTATCGTATCTTTTGACTCGTAGCTCCGATTTGGTCACCGTTTTTTCAAATCTTGTATTTTTTTGGGGATCTATCCATTGGCAAAAAACCGTAGGCGGTTTGTCCCAAATATTTATCGAATCGAGCCCTCGAAAGCCTTCAATTTTGCCTTTTTTCAATTTTGACCGTTTTGAATTTCATTCATATTATTTCTTTTGTGTATGCATGATTTAGCATGGTACATATTGTTTTGAGGCCTATTATTTCACTCGCAATATAATTATGTATAACGCATATAAATTTGAATCTAATGTCACTTCATTAAACACGCTTTTTAAATCATTAATATGCGCCGCCAGATGGAGTACCATTTGGCGGCGTATAACCTTCGGTTTCAACATGTTCAGAAATTCTCGAGATCACCGTAAAATGAACCTAACATCAAGACTCCTGGATTGTGTCTTGACATCGAGGACGTCAGGATGCCTAAAAAAGTCATTTTACTCATTTTTAATGTTCTCTTTGAACGTTTTCAATTTATATCTTATTATTAGTTTTGTGTATGCATAACTTAGCATGGTATATATCGTTTTAAGGCCTATTATTTCACTCGCAATGTAATTATGTATAACGGGTATAAATTTGAATCTAATGTCACTTCATTAAACACGTTTTTTTAAATCATTAGTATGCGCCGCCAGGTGGAGTACCATTTGGCGGCGCAAAACCTTCGGTTTCAGATTGTGCTAAAATTCTCAAGATCACCCTAAAAAGGCAGAACGAGCAAGAATCTCTGAACATGCTTGCCATTCGAGGTCGTCTAGATTCCAAAAAAGACATCTTTCCTCGGGAAAAAGCACGTCACACCAAACACCACCGACGGTTCGTGGTGTTTGGTGTTTTGTGTCTTTGGCCAAAATGTTCGATCTATCGTATCTTTTGACTCGTAGCTCCAATTTAGTCATCGATTTTTTTTCAAATCGTGTATTTTTTCAGGATCTATCCGTTGACAAACTGCCATAGGCGGTTTGTTTAACGACCCGGAAATTTCCGACCAAATTTAAACCTTAATCTTTATATGTTTCCGACACGATAAGCAAAATCTGTAATGTTGAGTCTAGAAAGTTTGAAATCTATATTCGGATAATCAGTTACCCTTTAACCAAGCCTGACGATTCACGAACAATTGTTGTAAATAAATATATATGTGTAAATATAAATCATAGTATATATATAATAATTTGAGATAATAAAATACAATTTAATTATTGAATTGAATTGAATAATTAAAGTAATACATAAAATAATTAAGTTGCTATTCAAATGAACATATACATATATAATATAATATATAACAAATTTTCAAAATATGTTATCAAAGAATATATTATCAACATGACATAAATAATAATATATAATAATAACCTATTTAATTTAATTACAAGTATAAACATAATTGTTATATTTTAGTATTATGATTTACATTATCATTGATATTAATATTAATATATGTAACATTAATATTATTATTTTGATATAAAACATATAGATTTGAAAGTAGTATGCATATAAATTGTTATTTTTTTTACCATTTATGTTATTATTATTATTAATATCATTATCATTATTAATATTAATAAATATTATTATTCTTGTTATTTATATTATTATTAATGATATTAAAAATATTATTATTAATATAATTATTAAAAACAAATTATATATATGTAATTACATAGATAAAGATCCAAAGTTTGATATCTATCTTTTTCCACTTTATTTTTTTCTGTTGAGCCCGTGAACCTAAATCCATCATTTTCTTTATATATATAATGTAATATATACATAAACATATCCATGTACACTAACACAATCAAACCCACAGAAGTACTCCATTTTTTTTTATTTTGTGAACATCACTTTAATCCTCCTTCTCACCATGATCATACTAGCTTTTCACCATCTTGTAATGTTCGATCATCACCCGAGCCTAAACTCCAACGGCTACCACCAAACAACCAACACTACACTCAACCTCCCTTGGCTCATGACCACCACCACCCTAAGATCACCTTCATCTCTGCCATCAATTAAACCATTCCACGAAGAGCACCGTGAGCCACCACTCTCTTTTCTCTCTATCATTAATCTCTCTCTATCATTCTTCATTGTGAAACCACAAGAACCGTCACTAACCACCATGTCAATCACCATCTTAAGCCACCCTCATCCACCACCTTGAACCAACGGGATCACCAACACAAACCCACTTTGAACCACCATTGTTTCATGTTCTATATCAAAACCCATTTCGGTTTCTTCTCTCTTCTTCTCTCTCATTTTTCTCATTTGCAAACTACCATCTTCACAAACCACAACCACCTTAACCACCTATGATCACCAACACCAAGAAACCACCACCGTCATCATAAACCAAATACCTCTATAATTCAGTTTGTCTATCGTGCAAACAACCACACAAGCTGCTGCTACTCGTTTTTCCTACATCTGTTCCCTGTTAACCGCTACTATTGCTATGCGTATACATTTTTTTTGTTGCTATTAAGACGTCACCGAACACCCACAAAAGTTACAGTCGCTGCTATGGTGAACTTTAAATTGGAAACTAAAATGAGTTGAGTGCACGATGAGCTGTACATCACAATGGAGATTTTTTTTTTCTTTTGTACCGATATATTACTCACTTAAAGTCACAGATCAAAGTAACGGGTTAAAAATTTATAGTTGGATCGCAGGGTTAGCATAGTTGGGCCGAGGTCCAATTTAATTGATTGGGCCGAGTTCCTGTTCTTGCTACTAGACCAAGAGAAGGCTACGAATTGTAGACGGGTTAAATGATATTAAGAATGGTTATAAAACAGAAAAATAGCTGGCAGTGGAACGGTTTGGGTGTGCTTATGTGTAATAAGAGGTCGTGGGTTCGACCCCTGCTTGGGCAGTTTTTTTTTTTAAATGGTTTTTAAAGGTAGTTTATGACTTTTATTATTATTATTATTATTATTATTATTATTATTATTATTATTATTATTATTATTATTATTATTATTAAGAGTAACCCTATTATTAAAGATATCATTATAATTAAAATTATCATTATCATTAAAAGTATCATAATAATAAAAGTATCGTTATTATTATTACTTTTATTATTATCATTAAATATGATTTTATTTTCATCATTAAAATTATTATCATTATTTTTATTACTAGTATTATTATTAATATGATGTGTATCATTATTTTCAATATATTATTATTATCATTACTACAATTAAATTAACTAGTATTATTATCAAAAGTTAATATTGTCATTAATAAACCTAATTATTAATATTATCAACACTGTTTTACTATCGTTAAAATTATTATTTTATTAAATCAAAAGTATTCATATATAACAATATATCAAGTACATATATGATAACTATATAAATATTACCTTACTATATTAAATAAGTAATATATAATTATATATACAAACGGATTTGATTATTATTACATGATTAATTAATTATGTGTGTTAATATATATATAAATGATTTAGGTTCGTGAATCCGAGGCCAACCTTATACTTGATCAATGATGTTATATGTATTTTTACTACAAAATACATTAGGTGAGTATATAGTCCCTTTTAAACTCTAAATATTTTGGGCTGAGAATACATGCGCTGTTTTTATAAATGATTTACGTTATGGACACAAGTGATCAAAAATATAAATTCTACGTTGAGTTGTACCATGGCATATCTCTTTATACTTGGTAGCTAATATTTACGTGAGGAGCGTAAACGCGAATCCTGTTGATAGATCTATCGGGCCTGACAACCCCAACCGGGCTGGACGACCAGTTTTAAACGGTTGCACAGTACTTCGTTTCTGTATACTACACTTGGTACGGTGTGGTGATTATTTAAGAATATGCTGCGATGATTTAAATGTTAAGTATGGTTACCAAGTGCTCAACTACTTTTACATACACTTGCGAGTGTATTATGTTTATCTATATAAAATCTTGTGGTCTATAGTTATAACACTGCTAGCATCAAACCTATATCTCACCAACTTTATGTTGATGTTTTAAAGCATATTTATTCTCAGGTACGAATTAAGTCTTCCGCTGTGCATTAGCTCATACTAAAGACATTACTTGGAGTCGATCATCACAATGGAACCAAAAGTTGAAGACTTTGTCCAGGTGGATAAGGATGGGTCCTTACAGTTGGTATCAGAGCCAGGTTCTCTTAGCGAACCAGGTCTTGCATTAGTGTGTCTGACTAGTAGTTGTTAGGATACATTAATGAGTCTGGACTTTGACCGTGTCTACATGCCAAAAGTTTTTCTTATCATATCTAGTCGGAAATCACCTACTTATCATCCTTAGGGAATTGCCTGCTTATCATTCTTAAGTCTAGACACGTCTTACTGCATTTACTGCATTGATAGTGTATAGACAAATTTCATATCTTAGCGTATCTGATACTTCATATCTTAGCGAATCTGTAGACTTGCCTGACATATACCGTAAATTCCTCTGTAGTCTACGAAATCTTTAGAAATATATATACATAGATATTCTATATAGTTAGAATATTATTCGATATCTGAAAATCATTGCACATCAAAGATCCCTTCCATCCACCAAATTGTCCTCTTGGCGAGGAACCTGAAGCACTTACCGGCGAACCTGTTCGAAACACCATTTTCTCTCTCATTTCTAGAGTGTCTCGTTACGATTATATACTTTCCCATATTTCGAATCTTATTCATCCGCTTGCTCCAACCGCCAATCATCCCGGTATACTAGCAGAAGTGAACGAACTTCGCGCTCGGGTAGTGGCTTTGGAGAATATGGTGCGAAGGTTACAAACACCAGCAGCAACACCAGCAGCATAATCCGTACCACCATCATTAACGCCAACAGTACCCTTATCACCCTCAACCACAACCGCGTCATAAACCTCAACATCATAATCTGTGCCTCGGATATCAACATCACACGCCTCAATATCACCATCTATATTTCGAGTATGATCTTCGTTCTACATATCGTTCTACATCGATTATCTTCGCTTTACATATCGTTCTACCTCATTTATCCTCGTTTGACATAACGATTATGTAATCTCTAATGTTTTAGAGATCATGTAATCTAGTAATAACGATAAATCAAATGAGTTTAATATCCGATTGACTCATTAAATCTATAAATACATCTGAAGAAAATATATATGCAAGTATATTTTCATAAAGATTGTAACTAAAAATTCCTTCGTACAAACTATTAATGATGAAAATATTTTAACGGGTAGGTAACACCCGAGGAATATTTGGATTTCACATTAATAAGTTACACTGTACATTCTTCGAACCTGATTCAACGGTCATTTACTATCCTACTTACAATCACCGATATACGTATCCGTTCATCACAGAATAACCATTTCCATTCAAATTTCATATTTAGATTTTTTTATCTATCCGAATCCAACAAGTGGCATAATGAAGAAAACATTGGACAAAATAAAATTTGTTAGAAACAAACGGATTAACTAGTTGAAATATTGTTAAGATTACACGCTAACTGTTCCTAGCTAACTGTTCCCAGCTAACTGTTAATTCCATAATACATTTCATTTATCGCAATTTATATTCTCGCAATTGTATTTATTATTATTTAATTTCCGCACTTTACATACTGTCGGGACACATGTACAATAATACGTCGGATTAATTCTGAGACAACACGTTGTGCAATGGGTCATGATATATTTATTTATTTTACGCACTTTAAATAACGGGACACGTACGCAAGGTTTCGACTTATCATATTGACCCATCTATATATATATTTCGGAACAACCGTAGACACTCTATATGTGAATGTGAGAGTTGGCTATACAGGGTCGGAGTTGATTCAAGAATATATATATACTTTGAGTTGTGATCGACACTGAGACCGGTACACGGGTCACGATACGTATTAATTAATTCGAATATTATATATTTAATTTATATATATGAATTTATTGGACCATTGGACAATCGGATTATTGGACTGCTAACTTTGGACAATCAAAATGAATTAAAATATTGTTTATAACATATGAAATTAAACAATTCTTCAAGCTTGCCACTTGATTTCATCTTAAACCTCATTTGTACCTCGACAATTACAATCCATATTCAAACCAATCATGATTCTTGAAAACACCTCGATCGAAAAGTTGAACCAGCCGCACCTCGTCTACGGAAGAAATATTTATGCATACAGTTATGCACCTGAAAAACTTTTGAAACCGAAGTTATAGTTAAAACGTATCCGCGTCGAATCCCTTATCATAGTAAAAACAATCATACGATTCCTTTTCAAGTAGCCAAATTTTGTTACAGCCCCACTTCGACTTCCCAGTAAGATTACTCTTATTATAATCTCGATATATATACATTGTCTTTTCGCCGTCGTTACCGGAGAATCTTTTATATTCCACGATATCATCATCGGATGTACCAGCAGCTCGTTATCTCTTCGGCGGAACCCACAATCAGTATTTTTAAAATCCCGCAGAATATTTCCAGTTATACCTCTAACGTTTATCTCTAAGAATTTCATACTTCGAATGTGAAGTTTCTGAAAAACACCCTGGACTATGAAGTAGTTCTTGAAATGCTGATGAAGCAGCAAAAACTGTAAACGACTTTAACCAGTCAAAAGTTGATAATAAAGTACAGTGTGTTGGTAAAGCTCAGAAACAGAGAAAGTTTGGAACTGGAAAACGGATTGAGCAAAGTATGAAGGAGGCTGTGGATAAATCACGAGGACTGAACCTGCCTACAAAGAATCCAAATGATTCAGTGTCTGCTGAAACCGTTAGTAAAAACCCTACTCTTTATTCTAAAACTTTCCAGATGATATTCTTCATCATTAACCTATCTTAGATATTATAAGATATCTTCCTATCCTCCGTTATACGTATTCTCCATATTTCTGGAGATATTTTCACAACTACTCTTATCTGAAATCATTTATCACTCCGTAATATCTGCGAAACTGTGTTAGTTTCTAAATTCTGAAACCTTCGAAATTAAAATATGAATGTTTTGAAGTAATGTTGGAACTGATGCATGAATTAGTATAATATAATGAAACTTGATCAACTTCATTATATTACAGTAAGTCATGATGAGTTTCTAATGGAACGTGATGATTCACAGTACCATCATCATGTGCCATGTTACACGACTCTTACATTCTATCCAATCTCCAAATATATTAAGAACATATCATCTTGATAGTTCTATCTTTCCAGGATATTCTGGTAATTTGACAAATCAAAAATCGTTCCATTACCATTTCCTTTTAGAGCATTAGCTATGTTCATTCCAAATTTCATACCTACGAATTCCGGATTATTGCTCGCTTGACTCGAGGACGGGAATAAGAAACGAAGGGGTGGATTTATAGTGAAATATCCGACAGAGAAATCGAAACAAATTGCCACATTAAATCAAAGAAGATCCTGATTTTCTAAATCGCCGAAGAACCAAATCTTGTTACGTAAGATTTTCTTTAAATCCCTTAAATCCCGGAAGTCGATAATAACTACGTCATCGGTTGAAACGAATATATTTATTTACTCATTTCACTCTTTTGTGATAGCTTCACTCATACGCTTCACATGATCGAATCATTTTATCTATATCTCTCAATAATGATAAAACTCCATTATCACCACATATTCGTCATGAAGACATCCCTATTGTTGTCCATGACAACTTTTACCAAATTTCGGGGACGAAATTTATTTAACGGGTAGGTACTGTAACGACCCGGAAATTTCCGACCAAATTTAAACCTTAATCTTTATATGTTTCCGACACGATAAGCAAAATCTGTAATGTTGAGTCTAGAAAGTTTGAAATCTATATTCGGATAATCAGTTACCCTTTAACCAAGCCTGACGATTCACGAACAATTGTTGTAAATAAATATATATGTGTAAATATAAATCATAGTATATATATAATAACTTGAGATAATAAAATACAATTTAATTATTGAATTGAATTGAATAATTAAAGTAATACATAAAATAATTAAGTTGCTATTCAAATGAACATATACATATATAATATAATATATAACAAATTTTCAAAATATGTTATCAAAGAATATATTATCAACATGGAGGAATATTCAAATGAGACCAAACTTTAAGTTGAGATTCAAGAGACCAATCAGATTGCGACACGTGGCGCAATAATCACATGTGATTGAAAAGAAAAAAAAATAAATTTCGAAAAAAAAAAATTTCAAAAATTTGTTTTTTTCGAATTTGTTTTTTTTAAGTTTTTTGAAATTTTTTTTTTAATTTTTTTTTTCAATCACATGTGATTAAATTTAACATGCAGTAAATCACATGTGATTGGGCATGCCAATCACATGTGATTGTAAAACCCAATCACATGTGATTGTTGCATGTCAAATCCAATCACATGTGATTGAAAAATAAAATTCAGTAAAATGACGAATAATAACGAATTTCACTAAATTTGTGCTAAAACCTTCAAACACCAAGTTTTGGATCAAAACTTGATTAAATCACCGAATTAAAGTCTAAAATTTTGAAGATATGATCACGAAACGCTAACAAACTTGATCAAATCACCGAATTAAAGTATGTTTCCGGTTGAAATTTTTTTAAAAAAATTGTAATTTTTGTAATCACATGTGATTGGATTTGATATGCAGAATCATATGTGATTGAGTTCCACAATCACATGTGATTGGGTTTTACAATCACATGTGATTGGATTTGACATGCTAAATTTAAAAAAAAAATCATAAAAAAAAAATTTCGGAATTTTTTTTTTTAAATTTAAAAAAAAAAATTTTAAAAAATTTTTAATTTTTTTTCCAATCACATGTGATTGTCGCGCCACATGTCGCGCTCTGATTGGTCCATTGAATTTCAAGCAAATGTTTGGTTTCAAGGGAATACAACTCTATCAACATGACATAAATAATAATATATAATAATAACCTATTTAATTTAATTACAAGTATAAACATAATTGTTATATTTTAGTATTATGATTTACATTATCATTGATATTAATATTAATATATGTAACATTAATATTATTATTTTGATATAAAACATATAGATTTGAAAGTAGTATGCATATAAATTGTTATTTTTTTACCATTTATGTTATTATTATTATTAATATCATTATCATTATTAATATTAATAAATATTATTATTCTTGTTATTTATATTATTATTAATGATATTAAAAATATTATTATTAATATAATTATTAAAAACAAATTATATATATGTAATTACATAGATAAAGATCCAAAGTTTGATATCTATCTTTTTCCACTTTATTTTTTCTGTTGAGCCCGTGAACCTAAATCCATCATTTTATTTATATATATAATGTAATATATATATAAACATATCCATGTACACTAACACAATCAAACCCACAGAAGTACTCCATTTTTTTTTATTTTGTGAACATCACTTTAATCCTCCTTCTCACCATGATCATTCTAGCTTTTCACCATCTTGTAATGTTCGATCATCACCCGAGCCTAAACTCCAACGGCTACCACCAAACAACCAACACTACACTCAACCTCCCTTGGCTCATGACCACCACCACCATAAGATCACCTTCATCTCAGCCATCAATTAAACCATTCCACGAAGACCACCGTGAGCCACCACTCTCTTTTCTCTCTATCATTAATCTCTCTCTATCATTCTTCATTGTGAAACCACAAGAACCGTCACTAATCACCATGTCAATCACCATCTTAAGCCACCCTCATCCACCACCTTGAACCAACGGGATCACCAACACAAACCCACTTTGAACCACCACTGTTTCATGTTCTATATCAAAACCCATTTCGGTTTCTTCTCTCTTCTTCTCTCTCATTTTTCTCATTTGCAAACTACCATCTTCACAAACCACAACCACCTTAACCACCTATGATCACCAACACCAAGAAACCACCACCGTCATCATAAACCAAATACCTCTATAATTCAGTTTGTCTATCGTGCAAACAACCACACAAGCTGCTGCTACTCGTTTTTCCTACATCTGTTCCCTGTTAACCGCTACTACTGCTATGCGTATACATTTTTTTTGTTGCTATTAAGACGTCACCGAACACCCACAAAAGTTACAGTCGCTGCTATGGTGAACTTTAAATTGGAAACTAAAATGAGTTGAGTGCACGATGAGCTGTACATCACAATGGAGATTTTTTTTTCTTTCTTTTGTACCAATATATTACTCACTTAAAGTCACAGATCAAAGTAACGGGTTAAAAATTTATAGTTGGATCGCAGGGTTAGCATAGTTGGGCCGAGGTCCAATTTAATTGATTGGGCCGAGTTCCTGTTCTTGCTACTAGACCAAGAGAAGGCTACGAATTGTAGACGGGTTAAATGATATTAAGAATGGTTATAAAACAGAAAAATAGCTGGCAGTGGAACGGTTTGGGTGTGCTTATGTGTAATAAGAGGTCGTGGGTTCGACCCCTGCTGGGGCAGTTTTTTTTTTAAATGGTTTTTAAAGGTAGTTTATGACTTTTATTATTATTATTATTATTATTATTATTATTATTATTATTATTATTATTATTATTATTATTATTATTATTATTATTATTAAGAGTAACCCTATTATTAAAGATATCATTATAATTAAAATTATCATTATCATTAAAAGTATCATAATAATAAAAGTATCGTTATTATTATTACTTTTATTATTATCATTAAATATGATTTTATTTTCATCATTAAAATTATTATCATTATTTTTATTACTAGTATTATTATTAATATGATATGTATCATTATTTTCAATATATTATTATTATCATTACTACAATTAAAATAACTAGTATTATTATCAAAAGTTAATATTGTCATTAATAAACCTAATTATTAATATTATCAACACTGTTTTACTATCGTTAAAATTATTATTTTATTAAATCAAAAGTATTCATATATAACAATATATCAAGTACATATATGATAACTATATAAATATTACCTTACTATATTAAATAAGTAATATATAATTATATATACAAACGGATTTGATTATTATTACATGATTAATTAATTATGTGTGTTAATATATATATAAATGATTTAGGTTCGTGAATCCGAGGCCAACCTTATACTTGATCAATGATGTTATATGTATTTTTACTACAAAATACATTAGGTGAGTATATAGTCCCTTTTAAACTCTAAATATTTTGGGCTGAGAATACATGCGCTGTTTTTATAAATGATTTACGTTATGGACACAAGTGATCAAAAATATAAATTCTACGTTGAGTTGTACCATGGCATATCTCTTTATACTTGGTAGCTAATATTTACGTGAGGAGCGTAAACGCGAATCCTGTTGATAGATCTATCGGGCCTGACAACCCCAACCGGGCTGGAAGACCAGTTTTAAACGGTTGCACAGTACTTCGTTTCTGTATAATACACTTGGTACGGTGTGGTGATTATTTAAGAATATGCTGCGATGATTTAAATGTTAAGTATGGTTACCAAGTGCTCAACTACTTTTACATACACTTGCGAGTGTATTATGTTTATCTATATAAAATCTTGTGGTCCATAGTTATAACACTGCTAGCATCAAACCTATATCTCACCAACTTTATGTTGACGTTTTAAAGCATATTTATTCTCAGGTACGAATTAAGTCTTCCGCTGTGCATTAGCTCATACTAAAGACATTACTTGGAGTCGATCATCGCAATGGAACCAAAAGTTGAAGACTTTGTCCAGGTGGATAAGGACGGGTCCTTATAGTTTGTCCTAAATATTTTTCGAAATGAGTCCTCGAAAGCCTTCAATTTTGCCATTTTTCGATTTTTACTGTTTTGAATTTCATTCATATTATTCCTTTTCTGTATGGATGATATAGCATGGTACATATTGTTTTTAAGGCCTATTATTTCACTCTCGATGTAATTATGTATAACGCATATAAATTTGAATCTAATGTCACTTCATTAAACACGCTTTTTTAAATCATTAATATGCGCCGCCAGATGGAGTACCATTTGGCGGCGCATAACCTTCGTTTTCAGATTGTGCTGAAATTCTCGAGATCACCATAAAACGACCCTAAAATCAAGACTCCTGGATAGTTTCTTGACATCGAGGTCGTCAGGATGCCGAAAAAAGACATTTTACTCATTTTTAATGTTCTCTTTGAACGTTTTCAATTTATATCTTATTATTAGTTTTGTGTATGCATGACTTAGCATGGTATATAACGTTTTTTGCCATATTATTTCAATCGAAATGTAATTATGTATAACGGGTATAAATTTGAATCTAATGTCACTTCATTAAACATGTTTTTTTAATCATTAGTATGCGCCGCCAGATTGAGTACCATTTGGTGGCGCATAACTTTCAGTTTCAGATTGTGCTGAAATTCTCAAGATCACCCAAAAAACGCAGAACGAGCAAGACTCTCTGAACGTGCTTGCCATTCGTGGTCGTCTAGATTCCGAAAAAGACATCTTTCCTCGCAAAATCGCACGACGCACCAAACACCACCGATGGTTCGTGGTGCTTGGTGTTTTGTGTCTTTGGCCAAAATGTTCGATATATCGTATCTTTTGACTCGTAGCTCCAATTTTGTCACCGTTTTTTTTTAAATTGTATATTTTTTTGGGATCTATCTGTTGGCAAACTGCCGTAGGCAGTTTGTCCCAAATATTTTTCGAAACGATTCCTCGAATGCCTTCAATTTTTCCTTTTTTCAATTTTGAGATTTTTGAATTTCATTCATATTATTCCTTTTGTGTATGCATGACTTAGTAGGGTACATATTGTTTTAAGTTCGTCTAGATTCCGAAAAAGACATATTTCCTCGAAAAAAAGCACGACGCACCAAACACCACCGACGGTTCGTGGTGCTTGGTGTTTTGTGTCTTTGGCCAAAATGTTCGATCTATCGTATCTTTTGACTCCTAGCTCCGATTTAGTCACCATTTTTTTAAATCGTGTATTTTTTTAGGATCTATCCGTTGGCAAGCAGCCGTAGGCGGTTTGTCCCAAATATTTTTCAAAGCGAGTCCTCGAAAGCCTTCATTTTTGACTTCTTTCGATTTTGACAGTTTTGAATTTCATTCATATTATTCATTTTGTGTATGCATGACTTAGCATGGTACATATTGTTTTAAGGCCTATTATTTCACTCGCAATATAATTATGTATAACGCCTATAAATTTGTATCTAATGTCACTTCATTAAACACGCTTTTTTAAATCATTAATATGCGCCGCCAGATGGAGTACCATTTGGCGGCGCATAACCTTTGGTTCTAGATTGTGCTGAAATTCTCGAGATCACCATAAAACGACCCTAACATCAAGACTCCTGGATAGTATCTTGACATCGAGGTCATCAGGATTACTGTGACGACCCGTAAATTTCCCACCAAATTTAAACTTGAATCTTTATTCGATTCGACACGATAAACAAAGTCTATTTAATTGAATCTCAAAAATTTTGAACTGTTGTCATACATTCATTTGACTTCGACCATTTCCGACGATTCACGAATCCTTGTTTGCAAATGGAAATGTAGATATAAATAATTATATATAATAAATTAAATATGTTAACGATCTATTATGTGATTTAGTTATTATGAAAGATAACTTAAAATAACTAAAATTTGTTAGTTTGAAATATATAGAGTATATTGAATATAATTGATTTCGACTATAATTAGTCAACGTTAACAAAGTATTAAATATATAATATTATACTTTGAGTTTATGTGTTTCAATATATATATATATATATATATATATATATATATATATATATATATATATATATATATATATATGTAATAAAACTTAACATTTAAAACATAGTTATATTCATTAATAACATTAATATTACTTATTCCTTTAAAATTCTTAATATTGTGACTTATTATTATTACTTGTATTATTATTATTATTATTAATCTTATTATTAATATTATTATTATTTGTAATATTATTAATATAAATATAATTAAAATTTTATTCATAATAATTAAAAAAGATCATAAGCGTGATTTAAAGAATCCAAATCAATTTCCAATCTTTGAGAAACTGTTTGAATTTTTGTTTATGTCTCTCAATCGAATGCATTACACTGATAAAATCCAAAAGCAGTTAGAGATACCTTTCTCCTTTCTATTTTTTATTATTATTTCTGTACCTGGTTCATTATTGCTGTCGACATCTAATTACCATAAGGCTTGATTCCATTCAGTGTTAAATATTATCTTTCGATCTAAACTATTAATTAGCAATCACAAATTACCACTCATAACAGTTAATTATTTAAAGGAGCTGGAACACCCCTGTTACGAAAGGTTTTAAATCAAAACCTAGAAATCGAATTGAATTTGAAAATCTATTAATACCATTGTGTTAGGAATCGTCCATTCGAATTATCTGTAAGTTTTCGGGTTCTAATTTTTCCAATTAATCATGAATTTACGAAGTCAAAGGTTTTGAAAAATAAAGTCAACCGTTGTTCTTGAATCAAATTCGAGATATGTGATACGATTTGAGTTTAATTGATGATTTGGAAGGTTCATAGGAAGTATTTTAAAACATATTTCATGTTGTAACCATCATCCAAAACGTTCAAAAAAATTGAAAACATTATTTTTTCCCTTTAAGCGACAGCAGCTTCTGTTTTGGTTGCAATCCTTTTAATTTTTATTTTTTTGTTTATTTTCATGTAATATAAACATTTGATATTAATTTGAAGTAGTTGAATTTCTGTTTTGATGATTGAGATACCTCCTGGTCGACGTAATTTCAAAAGGAAGAAGAAGGAAGTAGAGAAAAACAGAAATACGGGATAAATATTAAATGGTTCTGTGTTATTTCGGAAAATGGGCATAGCCCAACTGGTTTAGAGTGTTGACGGGTTTAGGAGAGGTCGAGGGTTCGAGGCTGACTGGCGCCATTTGTTTTTTAAAACTTATTTCTAAGGAGGTATTTACCTTATTTTTATTATTATTACCATTTCTTTAACATTATTATTACCATTTCTTTAACATTATTATTATTATTATTATTATTATTATTATTATTATTATTATTATTATTGTTGTTGTTGTTGTTGTTGTTGTTGTTGTTGTTAATGTTACAAGTATTATTATTATTGTTATCGTTAACATTATTATTATTATTATTAAGATTAATATTACCATTATTATTATTAATATTAATTGCTATTAGTATTATCATTATTATTAAAATTATTATCATTATTATCATTAGAATTATTGTTAGTAGAAAAACTATTATAATTACTATTATTAGTATCTTTAATATCAATGTTAATATTATTATCGTTATTATTATTGAAATTATTATATAAAGTATGGTTATTATACTTACTAAGCATATTATTATATTTATCATCAATAACATGTTATTATCTAAAATTATCATTTTTTTTAAGAATTAATATTATTATTAAAAAGTATAATTATTATTATTATTACAACTATATTATTATTAAACGAATCATTATAAGTAAAACTATCATTTTATCATTATTAGTAAAAACATCATTTTTAGTAAAATTATCATTAATAAAGTTATAAGCATAAAAATAAAGATTAGATATATAAATATATATATTTAATGCACATAACTTGACTATATTAATATATCTATATATATAAAATGAAAATATATATAATGAAACTTATGAATCTATTATATAAATGAACTACATCACTAATAATAATATATTTGCTCGATTACGATTATGCGTTTTAATATAAATATACAAATGATATAGGTTCGTGAATTCGAGGTCAACCCTACATTTGTTCAATGTCGTCATATGTATTTTTACTACAAAATACAGTATGGTGAGTTTCATTTGATTCCCTTTTACTCTTTACATTTTTGGGACTGAGAATACATGCGCTGTTTTTATAACTGTTTCCTAAATGCTTTTGAGATATATTTTTGAACTGAGAATACATGAACTGCTTCTATAAACGTTTGACGAGATAGACATAAATATTCAAAACTACATTCTATGATAGAATTATTTGGATTCAGAGGTTCGATTTTTATAAAGATTGTATTATCGACCATCGGTGAGATGATTTCATCATTGCACTACGCGTTAGCTACCGATATGGTTCGATTTAGTAGTTAGTAATGGTGAGATGATTTCGTCATTGCACTACGCGTTAGCTACCGTTTTAACTACCATCGGTGATATGATTTCGTCATTGCACTACGCGTTAGCTACCGATGTATTGTATTTTATTGTATTATAGTCGACTTTATAGTTGGTAACGGAGGGATGATTTTGCATTGCGTACGCATTAGCCCCCGTTTCAGCTACCCTCGGAGGGATGATTTTACATTGCGCACGCATTAGCCCCCATTGTAAGAATTATATTGTATTAACTACCCCGGTGAGATGATTTTGTCATTGCACTACGCATTAGCTACCGTTGGTGAGTTGTTTGAAATATTCCGGTGTTCTTCATATGAATGATTTTACAGCAGGAATAGACCTGCACAGATTATTTTCTAATTATGAGTATCTTGTGGTCTATTATATTATTGAAAAATGATTATTTATGATAAACTAATGAACTCACCAACTTTTTGGTTGACACTTGAAAACATGTTTATTCTCAGGTATGAAAGAAATCTTTTGCTGTACCTTTGCTCATTTTAAAGATATTACTTGGAGTCATTCATGACATATTTCAAAAGACGTTGCATTCGAGTCATCGAGTTCATCAAGATTATTACTAAGTCAATTATAGTTGGATATATTATAAAATGGTATGCATGCCTTCAACTGTCGATGTAATGAAAGTTTGTCTTTTAAAAAAATGAATGCAATGTTTGTAAAATGTATCATATAGAGGTCAAGTACCTCGCGATGAAATCAACTATTGTGAATCATTTATAATGTATATGAACGGGTCCTTTCAATTCCCAAAAAAGACATCTTACTCATTTTTAATGTTCTCTTTAAACGTTTTAAATTTATATCTTATTATTAGTTTTGTGTATGCATGACTTATGGTATATATCGTTTTAAGGCCTATTATTTCACTCGCAATGTAATTATGTATAACGAGAATAAATTTGAATCTAATGTCACTTCATTAAACACGTTTTTTAAATCATTAGTATGCGCCGCCAGGTGGAGTACCATTTGGCGGCGCATAACCTTCGGTTTCCAATTATGCTAAAATTCTCAAGATCACCCTAAAACGTCCGAACGAGCAAGACTCTCTAAACGTGCTTGCCATTCGAGGTCGTCTAGATTCTGAAAAAGACATCTTTCCTCGCAAAATCACACGACGCATCAAACACCACCGACGGTTCGTGGTGCTTGGTGTTTTGTGTCTTTGGCCAAAATGTTCGATCTACCGTATCTTTTGATTCCTAACTCCGATTTAGTCATCGTTTTTTTCAAATCGTGTAATTTTTCCGGGTCTATCCGTTGGAAAACTACCGTAGGTGATTTTTCCCAAATATTTTTTGAAACGAGTCCTCGAAAGCCTTCAATTTTTCCTTTTTTAAATTTTGACCGTTTTGAATTTCATTCGTATTATTCCTTTTATGTATGCATAACTTAGCATGGTACATATTGTTTTAAGGCCTATTATTTCACTCGCAATGTAATTATGTATTACGCATGTAAATTTGAATCTAATGTCACTTTATTAAACACGTTTTGTCAAATCATTAATATGTGCCGCCAGATGGAGTACCATTTGGCGGCGCATAACCTTCAGTTTCAGATTGTGCTAAAATTATCGAGATCACCCTAAAACGAACCTAACTTCAAGACTCATGGATAGTGTCTTGACATTCGAGGTTGTCATGATGCCGAGAAAAGACATTTACTCATTTTTAATGTTCTCTTTGTACGTTTTCAATTTATATCTTATTATTAGTTTTGTGGATGCATGACTTAGCATGGTATATATCATTTTAAGGCCTATTATTTCACTCGCAATGTAATTATATATAACGAGTATAAATTTGAATATAATGTCACTTCATTAAACACATTTTTTTAAATCATTAGTATGCGCCGCCAGATGGAGTACCATTTGGCGGCGCATAACCTTTGGTTTCAGATTGTGCTGAAATTCTCAAGATCACCCTAAAACGGCCGAACGAGCAAGACTCGCTGAACGTGCTTGCCATTCGAGGTCGTCTATATTCCGAAAAGTCATATTTCATCGTAAAATCACACGACGTACCAAACACCACCGACGATTCGTGGTGCTTGGTGTTTTGTGTCTTTGGCTAAAATGTTCGATCTATCGTATCTTTTGACCCGTAGCTACGATTTAGTCATTGTTTTTCCAAATCGTGTATTTTTTTCGGGATCTATCCGTTGGCAAACAGCCATAGGCGGTTTGTCCCAAATATTTTTCGAAGCGAGTCCTCGAAAGCCTTCAATTTTGACTTTTTCCGATTTTGACCGTTTTGAATTTCATTCATATTATTCCTTTTGTGTATACATGACTTAGTATGGTACATATTGTTTTAAGGCCTATTATTTCACTCGCAATGTATTTATGTATAACGCATATAAATTTAAATCTAATGTCACTTCATTAAACAGGCTTTTTTAAATCATTAATATGCGCCGCCAGATACAGTACCATTTGGCGGCGCATAACCTTCGGTTCCAGCTTGTGCTGAAATTCTCGAGATCACCATAAAACGACCCTAACAACAAGACTCATGGATAGTGTCTTGACATCGAGCTCGTCAGGATGCCGAAAAAAGACATTTTACTCATTTTTAATGTTCTCTTTAAACGTTTTCAATTTATATTTTATTATTAGTTTTGTGTATGCAAAACTTAGCATGGTATATATCGTTTTAACACCTATTATTTCACTCGCAATGTAATTATGTATAACGGGTATAAATTTGAATCTAATGTCACTTCATTAAACATGTTTTATTAAATCATTAGTATTCGGCTCCAGGTGGAGTACCATTTGGCGGTGCATAACCTTCGGTTTCCGATTGTGCTGAAATTCTCAAGATCACCCTAAAATGGCCGAACGAGCAAGATTCTCTAAACGTGCTTGCCATTCGAGGTCATCTAGATTCTGAAAAAGACATCTTTCCTCGAAAAATCACACGACGCACCAAACACCACCGACGGTTCGTGGTGCTTGGTGTTTATTGCCTTTGGCCAAAATGTTCGATCTATCGTATCTTTTGACTCGTAGCTCCGATTTAGTCACCGTTTTTTTTCAAATCGTGTAATTTTTCAGGATCTATCCGTTGGCAAACTATCGTAGGTAATTTGTTCCAAATATTTTTCGAAACGAGTCCTCGAAAGCCTTCAATTTTGCCATTTTTCGAATTTGACCGTTTTGAATTTCATTCATATTATTCCTTTTGTGTATGCATGACCTAGCATGGTACATATTGTTTTAAGACCTATTATTTCACTCGTAACGTAATTATGTATAACGCATATAAATATGAATCTAATGTCACATCATTAATCACGTTTTTTCAAATCATTAATATGCGCTGCCAGATGGAGTAACATTTGGCGGCGCATAACCTTCGGTTCCAGCTTGTGCTGAAATTCTCGAGATCACCATAAATCGACCCTAACAACAAGACTCATGGATAGTGTCTTGATATCGAGGTCGTCAGGATGCCGAAAAAGACATTTTACTCATTTTTAATGTTCTCTTTGAACGTTTTCAATTTATATCTTATTATTAGTTTTGTGTATACATGACTTAGCATGGTATATATCGTTTTAGGCCTATTATTTCACTCGTAATGTAATTATGTATAACAGGTATAAATTTGAATCTAATGTCACTTAATTAAACACGTTTTTTTATCATTAGTATGCGCCGCCATATGGAGTACCATTTGGCTGCGCATAACCTTCAGTTTCAGATTGTGCTGAAATTCTCAAAATCACCCAAAAACGGCCGAACGAGCAAGACTCTCTGAACTTGGTTGCCATTCGAGGTCGTCTAGATTCCAAAAAAGACATCTTTCCTAGCAAAACCGCACGACGCACCAAACACCGCTGAGAGTTCGTGGTTCTTGGTGTTTTGTGTCTTTGGCCAAAATGTTCGATCTATCGTATCTTTTGGCTTGTAGCTCCGATTTAGTTTTTTTTTTAAATCGTGTATTTTTTCGGGATCTATCCATTGGCAAACTGCTGTAGGTGGTTTGTCCCAAATATTTTTCGAAACGAGTCCTCGAAAGTCTTCAATTTTTCCGTTTTTCGATTTTGACCGTTTTAAATTTCATTCATATTATTCCTTTTGTGTATGCATGACTTAGCGGGGTACATATTGTTTTAAGGCCTATTATTTCACTCGAAATGTAATTATGTATAACGCATATAAATTTGAATATAATGTCACTTCATTAAACACGCTTTTTTAAATCATTAATATGCGCTGCCAGATGGGAGTACCATTTGGCGACGCATAACCTTTAGTTTCAGATTGTGCTGAAATTCTCGAGATTACCCTAAAACAACCCTAACATCAAGACTCCTGGATAGTTTCTTGACATTCGAGGTCGTCAGGATGCCGAAAAAAGACATTTTACTCATTTTTAATATTCTCTTTGAATGTTTTCAATTTCTATCTTATTATTAGTTTTGTGTATGCATGACTTAGCATGGTATATATCGTTTTAAGGCCTATTATTTCACTCACAATGTAATTATATATAACGGGTATAAATTTGAATCTAATGTAACTTCATTAAATATTTTTTTTAATCATTAATATGCGCCGCCAGATGGAGTACCATTTGGCGGCGCATAACCATCGGTTTCATATTGTGCTGAAATTCTCAAGATCACCCTTAAACGGCCAAACTAGCAAGACTCTCTGAATGTGATTACTATTCGAGGTCGTCTAGATTCCGAAAAATACATATTTCCTCGTAAAATCGCACGACGCACCAAACACCAACGAAGGTTCGTGGTCCTTGGTGTTTTGTGTCTTTGGCCAAAATGTGCGATCTATCGTATCTTTTGACTCGTAGCTCCAATTTAGTCACCGTTTTTTTTCAAATCGTGTATTTTTTCAGGATCTATCCATTGGCAAACAGCCGTAGGTGGTTTGTCCCAAATATTTTTCAAATCAAGTCATCGAAAGCCTTCAATTTTGCCTTTTTTCGATTTTGACCGTTTTGAATTTCATTCATATTATTCCTTTTGTGTATGCATGACTTAGCGTGGTACATATTATTTTAAGGCCTATTATTTCACTCGTAACGTAATTATGTATAACGCATATAAATATGAATCTAATGTCACATCATTAATCACGCTTTTTCAAATCATTAATATGCGCTGCCAGATGGAGTACCATTTGGCGGCGCATAACCTTCGCTTTCAGATTGTGCTGAAATTCTCGAGATCACCCTAAAACGACCCTAATATCAAGACTCCTGGATAGTGTCTTGACATTCGAGTTCGTCAGGAAACCGAAAAAAGACATTTTACTCATTTTTAATGTTCTCTTTGAACGTTTTCAATTTGTATCTTATTATTAGTTTTGTATATGCATGACTTAGCATGGTATATGAAAGGACCCATTCATATACATTATAAACGATTCACAATAGTTGATTTCATTGCGAGGTACTTGACCTCTATATGATACATTTTACAAACATTGCATTCGTTTTTAAAAAGACAAACTTTCATTACATCGAAAGTTGACGGTATGCATACCATTTCATAATATATCCAACTATAATTGACTTAATAATAATCTTGATGAACTCAACGAATCGAATGCAACATCTTTTGAAATATGTCATGAATGACTCCAAGTAATATCTCTAAAATGAGCAAATACACAGCGGAAGATTTCTTTCATACCTGAGAATAAACATGCTTTAAAGTGTCAACCAAAAGGTTGGTGAGTTCATTAGTTTAACATAATTCATCATTTCCATAATTTTAAAAGACCACAAGATTTCATTTTTCATAAAAATCATTCTCATATCAGGCATTTCGCAAACTGCATAGAGATAAAAATCATTCATATGGTGAACACCTGGTAACTGACCTTAACAAGATGCATATAGAATATCCCCATCATTCCGGGACTCCCTTCGGACATGATAAATTCGAAGTACTAAAGCATCTGGTACTTTGGATGGGGCTTGTTGGGCCCAATAGATCTATATTTAGGATTCGCTTTAATTAGGGTGTCTGTTCCCTAATTCTTAGATTACCAGACTAAAAAGGGGCATATTCGGTTTAATAATTCAACCATAGAATGTAGTTTTGATTACTTGTGTCTATTTCGTAAAACAGTTATAAAAGCAGCGGATGTATTCTCAGTCCCAAAAATATATATTGCAAAAGCATTTAAAAAGGGAGCAAATAAAAATCACTATGATGTATTTTGTAGTAAAAATACATATGACGATATTGAACAATTGTAGGGTTGGCCTCGGATTCACGAACCTATATCATTTGTATATGTATTAATACACATAATCGTAATCGTATAAGTTTATATATATAATTTATTAATTATATCATTTTTATATCAATAATATATATATGTGACTCATATATTCATTTTTTATATAAAAATATTAATTTTGTTATGTTATATGTATTAAATATATATATATATATATATATATATATATATATATATATATATATATATATATATATATAATTTGTTTGTTAAAAATAGTGATTATAATAATACTATAATTATATTATGTAACGACCCGGAAATTTCCGACCAAATTTAAACCTTATTCTTTATATGTTTCCGACACGATAAGCAAAATCTGTAATGTTGAGTCTAGAAAGTTTGAAATCTATATTTGAATAATCAATTACCCTTTGACCATGTATGACGATTCACGAACATTTATGTGTATTACAAATTGAAGTTTAAATGTTGTTGTTATTATCACTATTATTATTATTGTTATTATTTTGATAGTAAAGAAAATTTATTATTATTATTATTAATATAAGAACTTGTATCACTTTATCTTTATAAGTATTATTATTAATGTTATTATTATTATAAACATTAGATGAATCTTCCTGATCAGGTTTCAAACATTTAATGACCAGATTAAATAAATTGACTTAATCTAAAAATTTGAGATTTTTAGGAACACTTTTATCCGTAACTGTTTAGCAATGGACACGATATACTCTTGTAATTAAACTGTCGGTAACATACTACAAATAACCTTCACGAGATTATAACTGTGTTACTAGATTCATTCTCTTTTTCCCCACGATCATTTCATTATTATCAATTATATATTATTATTATTATATTATATTAAATTATGAAAGTATTATATAAGTATATGTAGGTATGCAACCGTGATTTAAGATTTGCATTATGAGGGTTAGTGTGGTGTTACTCAAAAACAAAGATATCACCTAACCCAGAACTGTTTGATGCATACTATTTTTCATTCTCTTTTTGCTTCTATAAAACCATCATTTAATCACCATCTTTAGTCATCAACCCAACACAACACCTAAGTTATTTTGGTTACTACTACTAGACTATTATTTCAAGAATCACCCACCATTCGGATAACCATTTTCACCATCATCCGTCACCATGATCGAGCCACCTTTGTTACTATTTTTGTTTTCCATCATCAAGCTTCGATCACCATGATCTCCATAACCACCTCCATCATACCATCCGCCATCACCACTGAGAACCACCCTCTGCAACCGTCGACTACACCATGAAACCCAATAACAACCACCATCATCATCACTCTCTATCTATGTCTCTCTTCCTCTTCTCCTTATTCTTGTTCGTTTTTTTTTTCGAACCATCATCAACAACCACGAGCCACCACACAACCGTCACCATCACAACCTCCATTAAGCTGTTGTGTCTGTTTTGGTTTTGTTTCAAGCCACCGTAAGCCACCACCATAAACCTGTTAAAAACAACCACCAAAATATTTTCTATTTTTCTGTTTGCTATGAGCCACAAAACGTCACAATCAAAACCAACCATAAACACAAATTCATCCCTTTGTTTACTTCTGCCTATTTTGAGTTTTATGGTTGCCACTCTAGACCAATAAAACACCACGAGATGCAGCCGCTGTTTGTTTTCTTCTGATTCTAAAACTTGATTTTTTTTTGGCTCGTTACAAATAAAAAGGAATAAGTGAGCTGTCATCTGCGAATTCTTTTGCTAGAGCCGACATGCATAAAAAGAAAAGTGGGAGGGGAACATGGTGGGACATGATGACTACATAATTGAGTTATTAAGGGATGCGTTTTTTTTTATTTCTTCCTACTGCCCTTCGAATTTTCCCAAGCCAAACACAGAAATTCCTTCTTGCATATTGGGCCGTATGTTATTGCCAAGGCCCAACTTCTGTCTTCAATTAAATTGTAAATGTTGATGGTAATGATGAGCGTATGATATGATAATAGATGATGAATGATGATCGTGGTGCAAAAAGAGAGATGACTAGTGATATTAGTGATTATGAATATGGTTTAAGGATGTTAATGATATAGATCATACATAAAAATAATAAAGATAACGAAGATACATGAAATAATAAAGATGATGGTGATGAATCATTTATAATGACGGGTATGAAGTGATGATAATATTATGTTAACAAGGACTATGATTACAAGTTATGATTTATGTTATTGAGGCGAAGACAGTTAGGATGTTATCGGGTTAGCGGGACGTCACGGGTTCAAACCCAGACTTGGACATTTTGTTTAGGACTACTCCTTTGAGGTAATAAATTATTAAAATTATTAAAATTATTATTATAATTATTATTATTATTATTATTATTATTATTATTATTATTATTATTATTATTATTATTATTATTATTATTATTATTATTATTATTATTATTACTAAAATAAGTATTATTATTAATATCATCATTATTATTAATATAAATATTAGTATCATTATTACTAGTAAAAAAAATCAACATTTTCTATAATTATTTATATTAATATTCGTTACTATTAAAATTAACATTTTTAAAAGTATCATTTTTATAAAAATTATCGTTTTCGTTATTATTACTATTATTATTATAAAACAAAAATATATAATTACTTATTATTATCAATATTATTTTAACCATAACTGTTAGCTATATAAAACTATATTTACTACATCTAACATGACTATAGTAACATTTTATATCAATTAGGTTATTAATGAAACACATAATTAAAATAACAATTAAATCACTAATAATATATAAATTTGTTTGATTACAAATATATGTGTTAATATATATATAAATAATATAGGTTCGTGAATCCGAGGCCAACCTTATACTTGATCAATGATGTTATATGTATTTTTACTACAAAATACATTAGGTGAGTATATAGTCCCTTTTAAACTCTAAATATTTTTGGGCTGAGAATACATGCGCTGTTTTTATAAATGATTTACGATATGGACACAAGTGATCCAAAAATGAACTTTACGTTGAGTTGTACCATGGCATATTTCTTTATACTTGGTAGCTAATATTTACGTGAGGAGCGTAAACGCGAATCCTGTTGATAGATCTATCGGGCCTGACAACCCCAACCGGGCTGGACGACCAGCATTTAACGGTTGCACAGTACTTCATTTTGATACTACACTTGGTACGGTGTAGGGTTTATTTAAGAGTATGCTGCTGTGATTTAAATGTTAAGTATGGTTACCAAGTGCTCAAAATCTTTTCCATAAACGAGGAGTGTATTATGTATGTATATGAAATCTTGTGGTCCATAGTTATAACGCTGCTAGCATCAAACCTATATATCTCACCAACTTTATGTTGACGTTTTAAAGCATGTTATTCTCAGGTACGAATTAAGTCTTCCGCTGTGCATTTGCTCATCTTAAGGACATTACTTGGAGTCGATCATCGCAATGGAACCAAATGTTGATGACTTTGTCCAGGAGGATTAGGACAAGGTCGTCACAGGTGGTATCAGAGCGTTGGTCTTAGTGAACCAGGCCTTGCATTAGTGTGTCTAACTAGTAGTTGTTAGGATACATTAGCGAGTCTGGACTTTGACCGTGTCTACATGTCAAAAAGTTTTGCTTATCATTTTTAGTCAGAAAACATCTGCTTATCATCCTTAGGAAATTGCCTGCTTATCATTCTTAAGTCTAGATACGTCTTACTGCATTTAGTGCATCGATAGTGTATAGACGAAATTCATATCTTCGCGTATCTGATAATTCATATCTTAGCACATCCGTAGACTTGCCTGACATATGTCATAGGTTCCTCTGTATTCTACGAAATCTTTAGTATTACATATATAGATATTCTATATAGCGAGAATATCACCCGATATCTGAAAATCATTTCATATCGAAGATCCCTTCCATCCATCAAATTGCCCTCTTGGCGATGAACCTGAAGCACTTACCGGCGAACTTGTTCGAAAACCATTTTCTCTCATTTCTAACGTATCTCGTCACGATTATATATTATCCCATATTTTGAACCTTATTCATCCGCGACCGACAATCATCATAGAAAAAGTCAACGAATTTCGCGCTCGAGTTGTAGCTTTGGAGAATATGGTGAAAAATTTACAAACACCAACAGCATAATCAGTACCACCATCATCAACGCCGACAGTACCCATATCACTTTAACCACAACCGCGTCGTAAACCTCAACATCATAATCTGTGCCTCGGATATCAAACTCACACGCCTCAATAACCCCATCTGTACTTCGAGTATGATCTTCATTCTACATAACGTTCTACATCAATTATTTCCATTTTACGTAACATTCTACCTTATTTATCTTCGTTCGACATGGTGATTATGTAATCTCTAATGTTTTAGAGATCATGTAATCTAGTATTAACAATAAATCGAATGAGCTTAATATCTTATTGACTCATTAAATCCATAATTGCATCTGAAGAAAATATATATGCAAGTATATTTTCATAAAGATTGTAATTAAAAATTCTTTCGTACAAACTATTAATGATGAAAAATATTTTAACGGGTAGGTAGTACCCGAGGAATATTTAGATTTCACATTAATAAGTTACACTGTACATTCTTCGAATCTGATTCAACTATCATTTACTATCCTACTTACAACCATTGTTATACGTATCCGTTCACCGCCGAATAACCATTTCCATTCAAATTTCATATTTGGATTTTGACCTATCAGAATCCAACAAGTGGCATAATGAAGAAAACATTGGACATGATAAAAAAAATTATTAGAAACAAACGAATTAACTAATTGAAATTCTGTTAAGATTCCACGCTAACTGTTCCTAGCTAACTGTGCCCAGCTAACTGATTAACATTTAATTTACCGCAGTTTACATTCTCGCAATTTTATTTCTGCATTTTACATACCGTCGGGACACATGTAAAACAATACGTCGGATTAATTCTGAGACAACACGTTGTGGAATGGGTCATGATATATATTTATTTATTTTACGCAATTTAAATAACGGGACACGTATGCAAGGTTTCGACTTATCATATCGACCCATCTATATATATATTTCGGAACAACCGTAGACACTCTATATGTGAAGGTGGGAGTTGGCTATACAGGGTCGGAGTTCATTCCAAAATATATATATACTTTGAGTTGTGATCGACACTGAGACCGGTACACGGGTCACGATACGTATTAATTAATTATGTATATTAAATTATATATGAATATATTGAATTGTTGAACTATTGGACCATTGGACAATTGGACTGCTAACTTTGGACAATTAAAATAAATTAAAATATTGATTATAACATATGAAACTAAACAATTCTTCAAGTTTGCCACTTGATTTCATCTTAAACCTCATTTGTACCTCGACAATTACAATCCATATTCGAACCGATCATGATTCTTGAAAACACCTCGATCGAGAAGTTGAACCTGCCACACCTCGTCTACGAAAGCAAGATTTATGCATACAGTTATGCACCTGAAAAACTTTCGAAACCAAAGTTATAGTTAAAACATAACCGCGTCGAATTCCTTATCATTCATTAGCAAAAACCACCTTACGATTTTTTTTTAAGTAGCCAATTTTGTCACAGCTCCAGCAGAACAACTTCGACCTTTCATTCGAATAAGTCTTATTATAACTTTGATATATACGATTGGTTTTCCTCATCGTTACCGGGGAACCTTTCATACTCCGCCATGTTATCATCAGCATTTAATCATCTAAAAACACAATTCGCCCAAAAACACCTCGGATTGATAATCGACGATTCAGATATGACTGCATTAAATGCAGAGGAAACAGTAAAATTTTAGATGGCCTAAATGGCCAAAAGTTTGATGATAAAGAAGGGAATGTTAGGAACGCTCGATAGAAAATTTAGTGCTGAAAAATGGATTGAGCTAACCGTGAAGGAAACAAAGAACAAATACAAGGAATGAACCTGCCTTCAAATAATGCAAATGATTCAGTGTCTGTTGAAACCGTCAGTATGAACCCTACTCCTTATTCTAAACTTTTTCAGATGATATTATTCATCATCATCTTATCTTAGATATTATAAGATATCTTCATATTTTCCGCTATACATATTCTCCATATTTCTAAAGATATTTTCACAACTATTCCTATCTGCAATCATCTATCTCCCCGTAATATCTGCGTTACAACATAAAAGAAACTGTGTTAGTTTCTAAATTCTGAAATCTTCAAGTTTAAAATATGAAAGTTTTGAAGCAGTGTTGGGATTTGATGCGTGAATTAGTATAATATAATGAAACTTGATCAACTTCATTATATTACAGTAAGTCATGTTGCGTTTCTAATGGAATGTGATGATTCACAGTACCATCATCATGTGCCATGTTACACGGCTCTTACATTCTATCAAATATCTAAACATATCAAGAAAAATATTTTTCTTGGTGATTCGGTCTTTTCCAGGATATTCTAGTAATTTTACAAGTCAAAAATCGTGCCATTACCATTTCTTTCTTAGAACATTAACTATGTTCATTTCGAATTTCATACCTACGAATTCTGGACCATTACTCGCTTGACTCAAAGTCGGGAAAATAAAACGAAAGCATGAAGTTCCGAAAAATAATGAAGAATATAAAGTCCGATAATAACTCTGAAATTACAAACCGTGTATACCAATGCATATAACAATATAAAGACACGGGAGAACTAGAAACACTATGAACACAAGGGTATAGTAGAAGTAAATAGATTCTTCTGGCGGTAGATGAAAAAGAGGAATTACAGATACGGAAGTTAGGAGTATATCAAGGATTGGATGGAGTATATTAAATGAGTAGAGGGAGAAAGAATAGAAGGTGTGAGTTGTAAAGAAACGAAGGGGTAAATTTATAGTGAAGTATCCGACAAAGAAATCGAAACAGATTGCTGCATTAAGTCAAAGAAGATCCTGATCACCGAAGAATCAAATCTTTTAGATTTTCAAGATTTTCCTTTAAATCCCTTAAATTCCGGAAATTCACTGTGACTACGTCAAAAGTTAAATCTCTATCTCAATCTTTTGTGATAGCTTCACTCGTACGCTTCACATGATCAAATCGTTTTATCTATATCTCTCAATAATGATAAAACTTCATTATCACCTCATATTCGTCATGAAAACATTCCTATTGTTATCCATGACGACCTCTATCAAATTTCGGGGACGAAATTTCTTTAACGGGTGGGTACTGTAACGTCCCGGAAATTTCTGACCAAATTTAAACCTTATTCTTTATATGTTTCCGACACGATAAGCAAAATCTGTAATGTTGAGTCTAGAAAGTTTGAAATCTATATTTGAATAATCAATTACCCTTTGACCATGTCTGACGATTCACGAACATTTATGTGTATTACAAATTGAAGTTTAAATGTTGTTGTTATTATCACTATTATTATTATTGTTATTATTATGATAGTAAAGAAAATTTATTATTATTATTATTATTAATATAAGAACTTATATCACTTTATCTTTATGAGTATTATTATTAATGTTATTATATAAACATTAGATGAATCTTCCTGATCAGGTTTCAAACATTTAATGACCAGATTAAATAAATGGACTTAATCTAAAAATTTGAGATTTTTAGGAACACTTTTATCCGTAACTGTTTAGCAATGGACACGATATACTCTTGTAATTAAATTGTCGGTAACATACTACAAATAACCTTCACGAGATTATAACTGTGTTACTAGATTCATTCTCTTTTTCCCCACAATCATTTCATATGTAGGTATGCAACCGTGATTTAAGATTTGCATTATGAGGGTTAGTGTGGTGTTACTCAAAAACAAAGATATCACCTAACCCAGAACTGTTTGATGCATACTATTTTTCATTCTCTTTTTGCTTCTATAAAACCATCATTTAATCACCATCTTTAGTCATCAACCCAACACAACACCTAAGTTATTTTGGTTACTACTACTAGACTATTATTTCAAGAATCACCCACCATTCGGATAACCATTTTCACCATCATCCGTCACCATGATCGAGCCACCTTTGTTACTATTTTTGTTTTCCATCATCAAGCTTCGATCACCATGATCTCCATAACCACCTCCATCATACCATCCGCCATCACCACTGAGAACCACCCTCTGCAACCGTCGACTACACCATGAAACCCAATAACAACCACCATCATCATCACTCTCTATCTATGTCTCTCTTCCTCTTCTCCTTATTCTTGTTCGTTTTTTTTTCGAACCATCATCAACAACCACGAGCCACCACACAACCGTCACCATCACAACCTCCATTAAGCTGTTGTGTCTGTTTTGGTTTTGTTTCAAGCCACCGTAAGCCACCACCATAAACCTGTTAAAAACAACCACCAAAATATTTTCTATTTTTCTGTTTGCTATGAGCCACAAAACGTCACAATCAAAACCAACCATAAACACAAATTCATCCCTTTGTTTACTTCTGCCTATTTTGAGTTTTATGGTTGCCACTCTAGACCAATAAAACACCACGAGATGCAGCCGCTGTTTGTTTTCTTCTGATTCTAAAACTTGATTTTTTTTTTGGCTCGTTACAAATAAAAAGGAATAAGTGAGCTGTCATCTGCGAATTCTTTTGCTAGAGCCGACATGCATAAAAAGAAAAGTGGGAGGGGAACATGGTGGGACATGATGACTACATAATTGAGTTATTAAGGGATGCGTTTTTTTTTTTATTTCTTCCTACTGCCCTTCGAATTTTCCCAAGCCAAACACAGAAATTCCTTCTTGCATATTGGGCCGTATGTTATTGCCAAGGCCCAACTTCTGTCTTCAATTAAATTGTAAATGTTGATGGTAATGATGAGCGTATGATATGATAATAGATGATGAATGATGATCGTGGTGCAAAAAGAGAGATGACTAGTGATATTAGTGATTATGAATATGGTTTAAGGATGTTAATGATATAGATCATACATAAAAATAATAAAGATAACGAAGATACATGAAATAATAAAGATGATGGTGATGAATCATTTATAATGACGGGTATGAAGTGATGATAATATTATGTTAACAAGGACTATGATTACAAGTTATGATTTATGTTATTGAGCCGAAGACAGTTAGGATGTTATCGGGTTAGCGGGACGTCACGGGTTCAAACCCGGACTTGGACATTTTGTTTAGGACTACTCCTTTGAGGTAGTAAATTATTAAAATTATTATTATTATTATTATTATTATTATTATTATTATTATTATTATTATTATTATTATTATTATTATTATTATTATTATTATTATTACTACTACTACTAAAATAAGTATTATTATTAATATCATCATTATTATTAATATAAATATTAGTATCATTATTACTAGTAAAAAAAAAAATCAACATTTTCTATAATTATTTCTATTAATATTCGTTACTATTAAAATTAACATTTTTAAAAGTTTCATTTTTATAAAAATTATCGTTTTCGTTATTATTACTATTATTATTATAAAACAAAAATATATAATTACTTATTATTACCAATATTATTTTAACCATAACTGTTAGCTATATAAAACTATATTTACTACATCTAACATGACTATAGTAACATTTTATATCAATTAGGTTATTAATGAAACACATAATTAAAATAACAATTAAATCACTAATAATATATAAATTTGTTTGATTACAAATATATGTGTTAATATATATATAAATAATATAGGTTCGTGAATCCGAGGCCAACCTTATACTTGATCAATGATGTTATATGTATTTTAACTACAAAATACATTAGGTGAGTATATAGTCCCTTTTAAACTCTAAATATTTTTGGGCTGAGAATACATGCGCTGTTTTTATAAATGATTTACGATATGGACACAAGTGATCCAAAAATGAACTTTACGTTGAGTTGTACCATGGCATATTTCTTTATACTTGGTAGCTAATATTTACGTGAGGAGCGTAAACGCGAATCCTGTTGATAGATCTATCGGGCCTGACAACCCCAACCGGGCTGGACGACCAGCATTTAACGGTTGCACAGTACTTCATTTTGATACTACACTTGGTACGGTGTAGGGTTTATTTAAGAGTATGCTGCTGTGATTTAAATGTTAAGTATGGTTACCAAGTGCTCAACGTCTTTTCCATACACGAGGAGTGTATTATGTATGTATATGAAATCTTGTGGTCCATAGTTATAACGCTGCTAGCATCAAACCTATATATCTCACCAACTTTATGTTGACGTTTTAAAGCATGTTATTCTCAGGTACGAATTAAGTCTTCCGCTGTGCATTTGCTCATCTTAAGGACATTACTTGGAGTCGATCATCGCAATGGAACCAAATGTTGATGACTTTGTCCAGGAGGATTAGGACAGGGTCGTCACATATTAATATTGGTAAAAATGATAATATTTATAATACTTAATATTACTAATAAGATAATAATGTTAATATTTCTATTAATGATAATATTAATGATAATAATGGTAATAAATAAAAAATAATAATTTTACTGTTAATGATAGTTATGATAATGATTTTAGTATTTACATAATAATACTCATAATAAGATAAATAATAATACTTATAACGATAATAATCATAATAATGACTATAGTACTTATAATGATAATTATAATACTAATAATAATTATAATATTAGTAATACTAATAATAATAATAATCATAATATCTATAGTAATAATACTCTTACTAATAATATTAGTGATATTAGTAATAATAATACTTATATTACTGTTAATAATGATAATAATGGTAATAGTAATTATAACTATGTTAATAATAATACTAATGCTTATAAATTATACTAATACTAATTTTTGATGAAAATAATAATAACATAATAAAAATGATAATTTTAATCGTTTTCATAATAATATCGGTATTCCTAATCTTTTATATACATATACTTCTATACAACGTGTTAATAGTTTTATAACCATTTATATCCATAAGTTCATTTTAGTATATTTATGATCATAATCATAACATAATAACTTTCATTTTTATACAATATCATTATATTATTATTAAGGTTACGATTTATGATAATACTAATAACAATACTAGTAGCAATAATAATAATGCTAATTAATAATAATAATAATAATAATAATAATAATAATAATAATAATAATAATAATAATAATAATAATAATAATAATAATGGTATTACTAATAATAATAATGGTATTACTAATAATAATAATAATAATAATAATAATAATAATAAATAGGAAACTACCTCTCAAGAGTTTCAAAAAAATTTGCTGCCCACGCCCGAGCTCGAACCCGCGACCTCCTGCTCACCCGCATACATTCATAACCATTCTGCTGTACTCTATTATCTGATTAATATCCGATTTTAATTAATTATAACTTGTATTTTCTGTTTCCTAAACTCATCTTCCTCTTCACACATAATCGATCGAACCATGAACCAATATATAATAACAATTAAAATGTTGGTGTTAAAATACTAAACTAAAACATAAAATCAATTGATTTTGTTTGGAATTTATTAAAACCGCGAGAAAATAAAAAAAATATTGCTGTACAGCTTTTATGAAGAACACGTTGATCTTTAATTCAAACTTCCACTTCTAAGACGTGTTAGCCCATGATCACAACATGAAATATTTTTCAAATCCCTCCTAGAAACTATGAGAACCGTCAATTTAACCCAATTCAAAACAGAAGCTTCGAATTTTACTGAAGAACATATGTTAACTTTTTGGTTTTTAAACTTTGACCTCAAAATTCTTTCTCAACAAGAAAAATTGGCATTTGAAACTTTACTGAAAGTTTAAGTGAAATGTTTCTAACATCTTTGCATTTATAGATTTTAAAATGGGATTTGAATTCGGGGTTTTTTTGACAAAATGACTAAGAACAGAGAACGAAGGCTGTGTTCTTCAAATTAAGTTTTGATTTTTGTTGTTCTTGCTCCAATTGTATTAGTAGAGTATTATATAGAGTTTAACAAATATAATTACAACTGGTTAGCTCAATAAACATTTGTTTGATAGCTTGATTCGCTCGACAAAATTTATTCTGTCAGAATTAAATAATTAAAGATGATATCGACCCCTATCAAATTTTGTTTGTGTTATAGATAATTGAATTAGGCTGATAATTCCAGCAGACAAATTGTACAGCTTAGATAGCAATTTGAAACTGATTTACGTATTTTTCTTAGATATAATTACGTATATACCGTATATATATGTATATATATATATATGTATATATATATATATATATATATTAATATTAATGACTAAATATTATATTAATAATAATAATCTAAATAAAATTAGATACTGATTTCCTATATATTGTATACAATTGCGTATATATATTTTAATCATTAGCATGCGCCGTCAGATGGAGTACCATTTGGAGGCGCATAACCTTCGGTTTCAGATTGTGCTGAAATTCTCAAGATCACCCTAAAACGGACGAACGAGCAAGACTCTCTGAACGTGCTTGCCATACGAGGTCGTCTAGATTTCGAAAAGACATATTTCCTCGCAAAATCGCACGACGCACCAAACACCACTGACGGTTTGTGGTGCTTGGTGTTTTGTATCTTTCGCCAAAATGTTCGATCTATCGTATCTTTTGACTCATGGCTCCGATTTAGTCACTGTTTTTTTAAATCGTGTATTTTTTTCGGGATCTATCCGTTGGCAAACAGCCGTAGGCGGTTTGTGTGACAACCCGGAAATTTCCAACCAAATTTAAACTTTAATCTTTATATGTTTCCGACACGATAAACAATATTTGTTAAGTTAAATTTCAAGAATTTTAAACTATGTTCATACATTCATTCAACCTCGACCAAGTTCCAATGATTCACGAACTATTAAACGAATATGATTATATATGTATATGTGTATATATATTATAACTTGAAACGTAAACAAAATATTAGATTAAATACTTTATATGATTGTATCTGTTTCAAAATATTTATCAATGGAATTAGAAGATAAGATCAAATGATTGAATTATCAGATATATTGAATTATGATTACAAGTCTCTGTTGAAAGGCCCACGTTGATTTGAGAAATCTTTTCATTTTAACAATATTCGGAAAATGGTAAAGTGATTTATAAATATGAACAAATTGTCAATCATTGAGAACTAGACAAAGGATAGTAGAAGATTTAATCTCATAAAGACTCGATTGATCTATTTAGTTTCAAACGTACAAAAACGTTTTCAGTTTAAAAAGAACTTTATTATTAAAACGTATATAACTTTTATAAATATCTAGAACCACTTTTGACAACTCATTACTTAACTAGTATGATAAAGATAACGATATTTATATTTTATTTTATTAAATATATATAACGATTTAAATTAATATTATATATATTTATACGCGTATTATACGTACATAGTTTTATACTTTTACTATACTTAAACTTTACCTTTACTTTATTTTTACTTTACTTTAACTTTAATAATTCATACTTTAATAATTCACTTTAATAATTCATACTTTAATAATTCACTTTAATAATTCAAAAATCTATTATAAATAGAATTCAATAGGTTTCATTATTTCATAGAAACTTGAAAATAGTTTTCTCTAAACTCTCTCAATCGATTTACATACATATATTTACTCCGTATTATCTCAAGATATTATTAGTATACATAAAATATTACGACGGAGTGCTGTCCGAGTGATTTCAAAGTTGTTTTTTCGAGTGGGATAGGATTAAGGAAATTATGGGTTATAGCTATGGAGGTGATTGAGTATGGTTCATGGGTATGCTCGTGAGGTCAATATAGTGTTTATCATCTCCGTTGCGTTTACGTACCTTTCCTGCAATATTGAATCTCAATATTGATATGTGAGTACTCATAATTTAATTTTTACATACTAATAGTGTATCCCTGACTAGTGCTCGAGTATATAGGATTATGCATGCTTGTACTTTTGATATTGCCATTAGATAGGTTATGTTGATTCCTGAATTAGTTACATATACGATTGAGATAAGGTATAAGATATGCATGTCGTTGGAAAGCAAGCGAAAAATAGTTGAATTTTGGTTTAAGAATCACTTGAATCCAAGTAACGGTTAGAAAGTTATGAAATAAACAAATTGCATAATTAATTTCGTAATTAAAATTGCTTATGATAATTAGTGAACTAATTTTCTGGGTTATAAAAAGTGGTTATTTGGATTCTACTCGTCGAGTAGATGAATTTTCATATAAAGCACGTCTCGTTTCGTTGAACGGTTGTCAAGTTATGGACAAAAGAAGTTTTGCAAATTTTGATGAAATGTCGAAACGGGAACTGAAATTCTCGATGATCTGCGTTGTTTCATATATAAAAAAAAATACCACTGAATTCTTTGCTGTAAGGTCTAACAAACGACTCTGGGTGTTTGTCAATTCGAGTCTCGACGATTTTTCTAAAAATCATCAAAGTTGACGGTTTGGTCACATTTTAAAATTCTAAAAAGAGCTGAAACTTTTTTATTTAAAAATGTCAGTTTTGTATCAGTTGTCATGGTCGGCCTGATACGTGTTTACTCTTGCCAAAAATCATGTTATATCTTTGTGGTAACGAGAATTTGCAGGCTTTGACCGTTTGTCAATACGAGTTTTGAGGAATTTTCTAAAAATCTCAAAGTAGGCTACTCGGTCACTTTTGTAAATTTATTAAAGCTGAAAAATTAACTTTGAAACGCCGAAAACGCGTTGGCAACTACGAGTTGTCTAGGTTTAGTTTACTTCTGTAATATTTATGCTTAATCTTTTTGGTAATGTGTAACTTTTATCTTTGGCCGTTTATCAATCGGAGTTCCGATAATTTTTCTAAAAATAGCTGAAGTGGCCCGTTTAGTCATGTTTGATCGAAAATTATTTTTGTATAAGTTATTATATATTTGCATGCGACCTCATTTTTACTTTGAACTTTGACTTTTGACTTTAACCTTTGGCTTTTAACTTTGAACTTTGACTTTTCCTGTTAACTTTTCAGTTAACTTTTTGTGTTGATTTTCTCTATAAAAAAAAAAAAAAAACCTAAAATACTATTTTATGATTCTGAAACCATTTGTGTTACGTTGTTTCACACGTCACCTTTTACTAGAATCTTAATTGAGCATGAGTAATATAACATGTTACTATACTGTAGAGTCAAACTCGAGCTATAGGATATGATTACACTATGACCTGACCTAAATTGCTATATAAATATTGACCAACATATATATATATATATATATATATATATATATATATATATATATATATATATATATATATATATATATATATATATATATATATATATATATATATATATATATAATTAATATAGTTTCGTGAATCCGAGGCCAACCTTGCACTTGTTCAATGACGTTATATGTATTTTTACTACGAAATACAGTATGGTGAGTTTCATTTGCCTTTTTACCCTTTATATTTTTGGGACTGAGAATACATGTGCTTTTATAAATGTTTGACGAAATAGACACAAGTAATTGAAACTACATTCTATAGTTGAATTATCGAAATCGAATATGCCCCTTTTTATTAAAGTCTGGTAATCTAAGAATTAGGGAACAGACACCCTAATTGACGCGAATCCTAAAGATAGATCTATTGGGCCTAACAAACCCCCTCCAAAGTACCGGATGCTTTAGTACTTCGAAATTTATATCATGTCCGAAGGAGGATCCCGGAATGATAGGGGATATTCTTATATGCATATTGTTAATGTTGGTTACCAGGTGTTCACCATATGAATGATTATTTTTGTCTCTATGCATGGGACGTATATTTATGAGAACTGGAAATGAAATTCTTGTGGTCTATTAAAATGATGGAAATAAATGATTATGATAAACTAATGAACTCACCAACCTTTTGGTTGACACTTTAAAGCATGTTTATTCTCAGGTGTTAAAGAAATCTTCCGCTGTGCATTTGCTCATTTTAAAGATATTACTTGGAGTCTTTCATAGCATATTTCGAAGAACATTGCATTCGAGTCATTGAGTTCATCAAAGATTATTATTAAATCAATTTATAGTTGAATAGTGGATATTATGAAATGGTATGCATGCCTGTCAATTTTCGATGTAAAGAAAGATTGTCTTTTAAAAACGAATGCAATGTTTGTAAAATGTATCATATAGAGGTCAAATACCTCGCAATGTAATCAACTATTGTGAATCGTTTATAATGTATATGAACGTGTCCTTTCAGTTGGTATCAGAGCGGTGGTCTTAGCGAACCAGGTCTGCATTAGTGTGTCTAACAGATAAGTCGATAGGATGCATTAGTGAGTCTGGACTTCGACCGTGTCTGCATGTCAATAGTTTTGCTTATCATTTTGTGTCAAAAATTAACTACTTATCATCCTCAGGAAATTACCTGCTTATCATTTTAGTCTAAGACACGTCTTGCTGCATTGATTGCATGAATAGTGTATAGACAAAAATTCATATCTTAGCGTATCTGCTAAATCATATCTTATCGTATCTATTACTGTAAACGTTGCCCGATATATCTCGTAAATTCCTCCGTAATTTACGAAATCTTTTGTTCTATATATATGGATATTCTATGTAATTAGAATACCATCCGATAACCGAAAATCATTTCATATCGATAAAAAAAAATCCTTATTCAATCGTACGAAATGGAATTCATCATTAATTCAAGTTCCTCGGATTTCGAAATGGAATCCCACTCCAGCTCTGAAAGCAGTGTGACCGGAATAGATCAACCAATCAGTCATCACCTATTCTGGATGAATTGGGGATGGGTTCGTAGCCTCCTCAATCATTGGAGACAAGAAGAAGGTGATCCCTTCCATCCACCACATTGCCCTCTTGACGAAGAACCTGAAGCACTTACCGGCGAACCTGTCCGAAACACCATTTTCTCGCTCATTTCCAGAGTATCTCGTCACGATTATATATTACATCAAATTTTAGATTTTATTTATCCGCTCGTCCGAACCGACAATCACCCCGGTGTAATAGAAGAAGTCAACGAGCTTCGCGCTCGGGTAGTGGCTTTGGAGAATATGGTGCAGAGATTACAAACACCAGCAGCAGCATCAGCAGCATAACCAGTAACACCATCATCAACGCCAATAGTACCATTACCACCCCAACCACAACCACGTCGTAAACCTCAACTTTACACTCTGTCCCACGAGCACCAATGTCATACGCCCTGTAGATACCAAGGAATACCAACAACAATAACCGACGAAGTATTAATTCATAACTTCATTGGAGAAACATTCCGCGCAGATTATGTAATCTCTAAAGTCTTAGAGATTATCTAATCTAGCCCTAACCATAAATCAGTTAAGCGAACCAAAATGATCGAAGGAAGAGTAGAAACCCTGACAAAAATGGTGTGTGATTAACAAGCTAAACTTGTTTTACCAACAGCATCAACAGTACCGTCAGCGTCACGAGCATCATCAGTACAGTCAACATCAGAATCAACAACACCTATAACATCACAAACTCCGTCAGCTCAAGAATCACTATGGACATCATTACGAATCAATAACCCGTATATTGTATCAACGAGTTATGAAGAATTAACTCATTCCCTTTGAAGAAATTATATGTATATTTTATATATTTTTAAATAAAAATAAATCTTTCCGTGCTAAACTATTGTGTGTGAATCTTAAGTACTCGGTTAATTCATATTACAAATATGCAATAATGTACGTCCTTCGGCCGCAACTTAACCAGCGTTAACTACAATCTCTGTCGTAATTCAACAAATTCCAATTCATAATAAATCAAGTATATATTTGATTTTACACTTTCATCATCGATGTACCCGAAACTTTTCAGATAACATCATTCGTACTTTGCGAAATTCACAAGAATTCCACGAACCGAACATCATACATCAACAAATAACGAAGTATTGATACATAATTTCAATGTTATTAAAGAAATACTACGTAAAAGTTATGTACTTTTTAAAGCCTTTAGGGATTATTCAATTCTAGTTTCAACCGTAAATCAAATTAGTTTAATTTAACATTAACTCATTAAATCTATGTTACATCTGAAGAAAATATACATATATATATTTTCATAAAGACTGTAATAAAATTCTTTTGTACAAAATATTAATTGTGAAATTTTTTTTAACGGGTAGGTAATACCCGAGAGATATATAAATTCACAATTAATATATTACATTCTTCGAATCTGATTCAGCAAATCATCCATTATACTCCCTACTTTCACAACAATATACATTCTTTTATAGAAATCAAAACAACCATACTCATTCAAAATTTAATTACATATTCTGATTTTGAAATCTCAAAATTCAACTTGAGATATGACCAAAATCATCACTCTTAGATCCTTACATCTTTCACAAGCTATATTTTGACTTCAAAACTGTGTTAGAACATCAAATGTATGTTAACGATTACAATCTGTGTTCAAACCCTTCGAAAATTTCTGAAGACACTTCGAATGATGAGCAATCGAGATGATGATCCAACCACATGTTACCCACAGTTGTGTACCCGAAAAACTCTTGAAACCAAAGTAAAAGTTTAAACAACGTATCCGCGTCAGATTCTTTAGCATTTATTAGCAAAAATAACTTAGCGACTCCTATTCAAAGTAGCCAGTTTTGTCACAGCTCTAGCAAATCAACTTCGACTTTTCAGTCAGACTAACCTTATTATAACCTTGAGATATACATCATCGTTACCAGGGAACCTTTTACATTCCACCACATTATTAACAGATGTATCAACAACTTCATTACCCTTTGACTTTAGCCTCTCCAAAAAGTCATTATAATTATTCATTGAAACCCCATGAAAGGACCCGTTCATATACATTATAAATGATTCACAATAGTTGATTACATCGCGAGGTATTTGACCTCTATATGATACATTTTACAAACATTGCATTCGTTTTTAAAAGACAAACTTTCTTTACAATGAAAGTTGACGGCATGCACACCATTTCATAATACATCCAACTATAATTGGCTTAATAATAATCTTGATGAACTCAATGACTCAAATGCAACGTCTTTCAAAATATGCCATGAATGACTCCAAGTAATATCCTTAAAATGAGCTAATGCACAGCGGAAGATTTCTTTAATACCTGAGAATAAACATGCTTTAAAGTGTCACCCAAAAGGTTGGTGAGTTCATAGGTTTATCATAACAATCATTTCAATATATTAATAGACCACAAGATTTCCGTTTATAAATATATGTACACTCGCAAGTGTATAAAAGTATTCTATAAGTTGTAGGCACCCGGTAACAAGCTTTAACGTTCATGTTTTACCCTCTGAAGTACACCAGATCAGGTGTGTTTAAAATAACCTCGAAGTACTAAAGCATCCCATAGTCAGGATGGGGTTTGTCAGACCCAATAGATCTATCTTTAGGATTCACGCCTACCGTACATAGACAAGTAGTTTAATGTTACCAAGCTAAGGGTATATTTCTGGTTTAAACCCACATAGAATTAGTTTTAGTACTTGTGCCTATTTCGTAAAACATTTATAAATCAGCGCATGTATTCTCAGCCCAAAAATATATATAAAAAGGGAGCAAATGAAACTCACCATACTGTATTTCGTAGTAAAAATACATATAACGTCATTTAACAAGTGCAAGGTTGGTCTCGGATTCACGAACCTATATTAATTATATATATTTATATGTTGGTCAATATTTGTCTAACAATTTTTGGTTAAGTCATAGTGTACCACAATCCTAATGCTCGAGACTAATATGCAAAAGTCAACAAAAGTCAACAAAAGTCAACTTAACCCAAAATGACTTCTAAAATTTATACGTGTTTATTATATAACTTAACTATAGTCTTTTTATATATTTAAATATATTTGTTAGATTTTATAATAATAAAAGTCATTTGTTAATAAAAATTTATATTAACGTTTATATATGATAAAATATATTTTTATATATCTTAAGTAGTAAAATTTATAAAGTTCACTTAATATCATAAAACTATAGTGGTAAGTATTATTAATGTAATTATATTACGCGTGGTGAAAAATATCTTTGTACCCCTATTTATTTGATAAAATAATATTGATCATAATAATAATAAGTAAAAGTTGTATTATTTTGTAATAATAATTATTATTATTCTATAAAAAAATAACAATATTTATATTTACTAAAAATGTTATTATGATAAAAAGATAATACTAACATAATAGTAATAATGATATTTTATAATAACAATGATATTTCTATTAAAATAATAACGACGATAGTAATAATAATCATTTTAACAATAATACTAAAATTCAGTTGACTATAACTTCTAATCCGTTCATCGAAACCATTCGATATCTAAATGAAAAGTTCTTAATTTTTCGCTAGCTTTCCAACGACATGCATATCATATACCCTATCTTGGTAGCATATATATCTAATTCAGGATTCAACAAACCTATCTAAGGACAATATCGAATGTACAAGCATGCATAATCCTATATACTCGAGCACTAGTCAGGGATACACTATTGATATATAAAAGTTAAGTTATGAGTGCTCACGTATCAATATTGAGATTCAATATTGCAGGAAAGTACATAGATGTAACGGATATGATAAACACTAGATTGACCTCACGAGCATACCCATGAACCATACCCATCACCTCCATAGCTATAACCCATAATTTCCTTAGCTTCGACTCATTCAAAAAACTATTTTGAAATCACTCAGACAGCACTCCGTCGTAATATTTTATGTAGACTAATTATATCTTGAAATAATACAGAGCAAATATATATATATATATATATATATATATATATATATATATATATATATATATATATATATATATATATATATATATATATATATATATATATATATATGTAAATCGATTGAGAGAGTTTAAAGAAATATATTTTCAAGTTTCTATGAAATAATGAAACCTATAGAATTCTATTTATAATAGATTTTTGAATTATTAAAGTGAATTATTAAAGTATGAATTATTAAAGTGAATTATTAAAGTATGAATTATTAAAGTGAATTATTAAAGTATGAATTATTAAAGTGAATTATTAAAGTATGAATTATTAAAGTGAATTATTAAAGTATGAATTATTAAAGTGAATTATTAAAGTTAAAGTAAAGTAAAAGTAAAGTAAAGGTAAAGTTAAAGTATAGTAAAAGTATAAAAACTATGTATGTATAATACGCGTATAAATATATATAATATTAATTTAAATCGTTATATATATTTAATGAAATAAAATATAAATATCGTTATATTTATTATACTGGTTAAGTAATGAGTTGTCAAAAGTGATTCTAGATATTTATAAAAGTTATATACATTTTAATAATAAAGTTCTTTTTAAACTGAAAACGTTTTTGTACGTTTGAAAATAGATTAATAGAATATTATGGAAACCAATTCTCCACTAACTTTTGTCTAACTTTCGTAAATGATACTTTTTGTTTTTATTTATAAATAGTTTTACAAATTATTCCGAATATCGTTAAAAGAAATAGATTTTCTCAATCATAGTGGACCTCTCAACAGAGACTTGCAATCATAATTCAATGTTTCTGATAATTCAATCATTTAATATATTTTTTTTTTCATCGATAATCATATTGAAACAAATACGTTCATGTAAAGCATTATACGTTTAAATACTTTGTTGACATTTTCAATTTATAATATATACACATATACATACATATTCATATATGTTCATTTAATGGTTCGTGAATCATTGGAATTTGGTCGAGGTTTAAATGAATGTACAAAAATAGTTTAAAATCCTTGAGATTTAACTTAACAAACATTGTTTATCGTGTCAGAATAATATAAAGATAAAGTTTAAATTTAGTCGGAAATTTTCGGGTCGTCACAGTACCTACCCGTTAAAGAATTTTGTCCCCGAAATTTGATAGAGGTCATCATGACTAACAATGAGAATGTTATTATGACGATTATAAAGTTTTATCATGTCTAAGAAGTATGGATAAAATAATTCGATTACTCGAAGCGTATGAGGGAAGTTATCGTAAATGAAGGAAATAAGATTATAGTGATTCGTCATATCTTTTGACGTCATCACAATTGATCTCCGAATTTAAAGAAAACCTTTGTAATCTATATTGGATTTGATGCTTCGATGATTAAGGAGATTATGATTCTCTTCGAATTAATGCGATAATCCATCTTGATTTCTCTGTCGGGTATTTCACTATAAATCCACTCCTTCGTTTCCTTACAACTCACACCTTCTATTATTTATCCCTCAACTCATATTTTAAAGTATTTGTCAATATGCTTCATCCAGTACTGATTCTCAATATACTCCTCACTTTCATATCTGTCGTTCTTCTTTTTCATCTGCCTCCGGAAGAATCTATTTAGTTCTACTATACTCTCAGTTTTATAGTGTTTTTAGTTCTTCCGTGTCTTTATATTGCTATATGCATCGATATATACGGTTTATAATTTTTGGGTGGTTGTTGGATTTTATATCTTCCCTTATATTTCAAAGCCCCTGCTTCTGTCTTCTATAATCATTGACATCCATAGTTAATGCTCCCTTCTATTTGCTGCGATTTATACTCCAATTTCTATTTCGGAGTTTTGTCCTTTCGTTTCTTCTTCTTGCGATTAAGCAACGTTTGTAATGGTCCAGTATTCGCAGATATGAATTTCAGAATGAACATAGTTAATGTTCTAAGAAGGAAATTTATAATGGCACGATCTTGATTTGTCAAATTACCAGAATATTCTGGAAAAGACCGAATCATCAAGAAATATTTTCTTGATATTTTAGAGGTTGAAGAGAATACAAGAGTCGTGTAACATGGCACATGATGACGTTATGATCTGTGAATCATCACGTTCCATTTAGAACCCAACATGACTTACCGTAATATAATCACGTTGATCAAGTGTCATTATATTATACTAATTCATGTTTCAGTTCCCAACACTACTTCAAAAATATTTCTATTTTAAACTCAAAAGTTTATAGAATATAGAAACTAATAGCTTCTTATATGATGTAACACTGATAGCGCAAAGAGATAAATGACTTCAGATAAGATTAGTTATGAAAATATCTTCAAAAATATCGAAGATATTTATAATGAAATATATGATAATATCTTAGAATTTCTAATATTGATGGATGATGATGAAGATTTGTCTGTAAAGGTTTAGAATAAAGAGTAAGGTATTCGTTAATGACTTTAGCAGGCACTGAATCATTTGGATTCTTTGAAGGCAGATTTAGTCTTTGTGATTTGTCCACAGCCTCCTTCATAGTCTGTTCAATCCGTTTTCCAGTTTCAAACCTTCTCTTTTTCTCAGCTTTACCACCTTATTATTCTTTGTCATCAAACTTTTTACTATTAAGATCGTTTACAGTTTTTGATGCTTCGTCAGTATTTTAAGAACTAGTTTGCAGTTCAAAATATTTTTCAGAACTTCACATTCAAAGTATGTAAGTCTAGGAGATAGACGTTTTACGTATACATATAACTGTTGGCGTAGACATGCTACGAGATTTCAAAATACTGGTTGCTTATTTCTGATGATTCGTATGACAATTCTCGTTACAAGATGCGAATGAGTAAATGATGTGATTTCAATAAATATAATGATTTTTCGAAAAGTCAAAGATAATTGAAGTTGTTGGTAAGTTTATTGCTAAGGTGGCGAGATATGAAAGGTTCCCCAGTAACGTTGACGAAAGGGCAACGTATCTATCGAGGTTATAATAAGACTAGTCCGACTGAAAAGTCGAAGTTGACTTGCTGGAGCTGTGATAAAACTGGCTACTTTGAAAAGGAATTGAAAAGTCATTTTTGCTAATAAATGCCAAAGGGTCTGACACGGATACGCGTAGAACTGTGACTTTGGCTAGGAGAGCTTTTTACGTACATAACTGTGGGTAATATGTGGTTGGATCATCATCTCAATTATTCATTGTTTGAAGTGTCTTCGGAAACTTCAGAGAGTTTGAACACAGTTTGTAATCGTTAATATACATATGATGTTCTAACATAGTTTTGAAGTCAAAGTATAGCTTTGAAAGATGTAAGAATCTCAGAGTGATGATATTGTTTATATCTCGAATTAAATTTTGGAATTTCAAAATCAGAATATGTAATTGAATTTGAATGAGTATGGTTGTTTTGATTTTTATGAATGAATGTATATTATTGTGAAAGTAGGAAGTATAGTTGATAATTTTCTTAATCAGATTCGAAGAATGTAACATATTAATTGTGAATTTATATATCTCTCAGGTATTACCTACCCGTTATAAAAATTCACAATTAATATTTTGTATAAAAGAATTTTATTACAGTCTTTATGAAAATATATATATGTATATTTTCTTCAGATGTAACATAGATTTAATGAGTTAATATTAAATTAAACTCATTTGATTTACGGTTGAAACTAGAATTGAGTAATCCCTAAAGACTTTAGAAATTACATAACTTTTACGGAGTATTTATTCAATAAAATTAAAATTATGAATTAATACTTCGTTATTTGTTGGTGTTTGTGGAATTCTTGTGAATTTCGCAAGGTACGAATAATGTTATTTGAAAAGTTTCGAGTACATCGACGATGAAAGTGAAAAATCAAACTTATATTTGAATAATTCATTTGATTTATTATGAATTGGGATTTATTGAATTGAGGCAGCGAATTGTAGTTAATGATAGTTAAGTTGTGGACGAAGGACGTACATTATCGCATATTAGTAACATGAATTAACCGAGTAGTTAAGATTCACACATAATAGCTTAGTACGGAAAGATTTATTATGGTCTAAAAATTTATATATACAAGATATACATATAAATCCTTCAGTGGAAATGAGTTAATACTTCATAATTCATTGATATGACATACTTGTTGTTGATTTATAATGATGTCCAAGGTGATTCTTGAACTAACGGAGTTTATGATGTTATAGGTGCTGCTGATTCTGACAACGCTGATGGCACTGACTGTACTGGTGATGTTTATGGTACTGTTGATACTGTTGGTAAATCAAGTCTAGCTTGTAAACCACACATCATTCTTGTCAGGGTTTCTACTCTTCCTTCTATCATTTGGGTTCACTCATCTAATTTATGGTTAGGGCTAGAATAGATAATATCTAAGACTTTAGAGACTACATAATCGTCGCAAAATGTTTCTCCAATGAAGTTATGAATCAATACTTCATCATTTGTTGTTGTTGGTATTCCTTGGTATCTATAAAGTGTATGTCATTGGTACTCGTGGGATATAGGTTATGATGTTGAAGTGTGGGATGCGGATGTTACTGTTGGTGGTGGTGATGGTATTGTTGGTGTTGCTGATGGTGGTACTGGTTATGCTGCTGGTGCTGCTGTTGGTGTTTGTAACCCTTGCACCATATTCTCTAAAGCCACTACTCGAGTGCGAAGCGCGTTGACTTCTTCTATTACACCGGGGTGATTGTCGGTTCGGACGAGCGGATAAATAAAATCTGGAATTTGATGTAGTATATAATCATGACGAGAAACTCTGAAAATGAGAGAGAAAATGGTGTTTCGGACAGGTTTACCGGTAAGTGCTTCAGGTTCATCGCCAAGAGGGCAATGTGGTGGATGGAAGGGATCAACTTCTTCTTGTCTCCAATTATTGAGGAGGCTATGAACCTATCCCCAATTCATCCAGAATAGATGATGGCTAATTGGTTGATCCATTCCGGTCACACTGCTTTCGGAGCTTGAGTGGAATTCCATATCGGAATTCGAGGAACTTGAACTAATGACGAATTCCATTTCGTTCGATTGAATAAAGGATTTTTCGATATGAAATGATTTTTCAGCTATCGGGTGGTATTCTAATTACATAGAATATCTATATATATAGCGCAAAAGATTTCGTAGATTACGGAGGAATTTACGGGATATGTCAGGCAAAGTTTACAGTAACAGATACGCTAAGATATGGATTAGCAGATACGCTAAGATATGAATTTTGTCTATACACTATTCATGCAATCAATGCAGTAAGACGTGTCTAGACTAAGAATGATAAGCAGGCAATTTCCGACAAAAATGATAAGCAAAACTTTTGACATGCAGACACGGTCGAAGTCCAAGCTCATTAATGCATCCTAATGACTATCAGTTAGACACACTAATGCAGACCTGGTTCGCTAAGACCACCGCTCTGATACCAACTGAAAGGACCCGTTCATATACATTATAAATGATTCACAATAGTTGATTACATCGCGAGGTATTTGACCTCTATATGATACATTTTACAAACATTGCATTCGTTTTTAAAAGACAAACTTTCTTTACAACGAAAGTTGATGGCATGCACACCATTTCATAATACATCCAACTATAATTGGCTTAATAATAATCTTGATGAACTCAATGACTCGAATGCAACGTCTTTCAAAATATGCCATGAATGACTCCAAGTAATATCCTTAAAATGAGCTAACGCACAGCGGAAGATTTCTTTAATACCTGAGAATAAACATGCTTTAAAGTGTCAACCAAAAGGTTGGTGAGTTCATAGGTTTATCATAACAATCATTTCAATATATTAATAGACCACAAGATTTCCGTTTATAAATATATGTACACTCGCAAGTGTATAAAAGTATTCTATAAGTTGTAGGCACCCGGTAACAAGCTTTAACGTTCATGTTTTACCCTCTGAAGTACACCAGATCAGGTGTGTTTAAAATAACCTCGAAGTACTAAAGCATCCCATAGTCAGGATGGGGTTTGTCAGACCCAATAGATCTATCTTTAGGATTCGCGCCTACCGTACATAGACAAGTAGTTTAATGTTACCAAGCTAAGGGTATATTTCTGGTTTAAACCCACATAGAATTAGTTTTAGTACTTGTGCCTATTTCGTAAAACATTTATAAATCAGCGCATGTATTCTCAGCCCAAAAATATATATAAAAAGGGAGCAAATGAAACTCACCATACTGTATTTCGTAGTAAAAATACATATAACGTCATTTAACAAGTGCAAGGTTGGCCTCGGATTCACGAACCTATATTAATTATATATATTTATATGTTGGTCAATATTTGTCTAACAATTTTTGGTTAAGTCATAGTGTATCACAATCCTAATGCTCGAGACTAATATGCAAAAGTCAACAAAAGTCAACTTGACCCAAAATGACTTCTAAAATTTATACGTGTTTATTTTATAACTTAACTATAGTCGTTTTATATATTTAAATATATTTGTTAGATTTTATAATAATAAAAGTCATTTGTTAATAAAAATTTATATTAACGTTTATATATGATAGAATATATTTTTATATATCTTAAGTAGTAAAATTTATAAAGTTCACTTAATATCGTAAAACTATAGTGGTAAGTATTATTAATGTAATTATATTACGCGTGGTGAAAAATATCTTTGTACCCCTATTTATTTGATAAAATAATATTGATCATAATAATAATAAGTAAAAGTTGTATTATTTTGTAATAATAATTATTATTATTCTATAAAAAAAAATAACAATATTTATATTTACTAAAAATGTTATTATGATAAAATGATAATACTAACTTAATAGTAATAATGATATTTTATAATAACAATGATATTTCTATTAAAATAATAACGACGATAGTAATAATAATCATTTTAACAATAATACTAAAATTCAGTTGACTATAACTTCTAATCCGTTCATCGAAACCATTTGATATCTAAATGAAAAGTTCTTAATTTTTCGCTAGCTTTCCAACGACATGCATATCATATACCCTATCTTGGTAGCATATATATCTAATTCAGGATTCAACAAACCTATCTAAGGACAATATCGAATGTACAAGCATGCATAATCCTATATACTCGAGCACTAGTCAGGGATCCACTATTGATATATAAAAGTTAAGTTATGAGTGCTCACGTATCAATATTGAGATTCAATATTGCAGGAAAGTACATAGACGTAACGGAGATGATAAACACTAGATTGACCTCACGAGCATACACATGAACCATACCCATCACCTCCATAGCTATAACCCATAATTTCCTTAGCTTCGACTCATTCAAAAAACTATTTTGAAATCACTCGGACAACACTCCATCGTAATATTTTATGTATACTAATAATATCTTGAAATAATACAGAGCAAATATATATATATATATATATATATATATATATATATATATATATATATATATATATATATATATATATATATGTAAATCGATTGAGAGAGTTTAGAGAAATATATTTTCAAGTTTCTATGAAATAATGAAACCTATAGAATTCTATTTATAATACATTTTTGAATTATTAAAGTGAATTATTAAAGTATGAATTATTAAAGTATGAATTATTAAAGTGAATTATTAAAGTATGAATTATTAAAGTGAATTATTAAAGAGAATTATTAAAGTATGAATTATTAAAGTGAATTATTAAAGTTAAAGTAAAGTAAAAGTAAAGTAAAGGTAAAGTTAAAGTATAGTAAAAGTATAAAAACTATGTATGTATAATACGCGTATAAATATATATAATATTAATTTAAATCGTTATATATATTTAATGAAATAAAATATAAATATCGTTATATTTATTATACTGGTTAAGTAATGAGTTGTCAAAAGTGATTCTAGATATTTATAAAAGTTATATACGTTTTAATAATAAAGTTCTTTTTAAACTGAAAACGTTTTTGTACGTTTGAAAATAGATTAATAGAATATTATGGAAACCAATTCTCCACTAACTTTTGTCTAACTTTCGTAAATGATACTTTTTGTTTTTATTTATAAATAGCTTTACAAATTATTCCGAATATCGTTAAAAGGAATAGATTTTCTCAATCATAGTGGACCTCTCAACAGAGACTTGTAATCATAATTCAATGTTTCTGATAATTCAATCATTTAATATATTTTTTTTTCATCGATAATCATATTGAAACAAATACGTTCATGTAAAGCATTATACGTTTAAATACTTTGTTGACATTTTCAATTTATAATATATACACATATACATACATATTCATATATGTTCATTTAATGGTTCGTGAATCATTGAAATTTGGTCGAGGTTTAAATGAATGTACAAACATAGTTTAAAATCCTTGAGATTTAACTTAACAAACATTGTTTATCGTGTCAGAATAATATAAAGATAAAGTTTAAATTTAGTCGGAAATTTCCGGGTCGTCACACCCCATCATTTACTCATTCGCATCTTGTAATGAGAATTTTCATACGAATCATTGGGAATTAGCAATCAGTATTTTGAAATCTCGCAGCATGTCTACGCCAACAGTTATATGTGTATATATAACGTCTATCTTCTGGACTTAATTTGAATGTGAAGATTCTGAAAAACACTTCGAACTACGAATTGGTTCTCCGAAAATTGAAAAATACTGATGAAGCAGCAAAAAAAAAAAAAAAACTATAAACGACTTTAACAGTAAAAGTTTGATGATAATGAATAGGTGTGCTGGCAAAGCGCAGAAAAAGAGAAGTCTTGGAACTGGAAAATGGATTGAGCAAGTAGGAAGGAGGCTGTGGACAAATTACAAAGACTGAACCTGACTTCAAAGGATCCAAATAATTCAGTATCTGCTGAAGTCGTTAACGAATACCTTGCTCCTGACTCTAAACCCCTGCGGACAATATTCTTCATCATCCTCTGATATTAGAAATTCTAAAATATCATCATATCTTTCATTATAAATATCCTCCATATTTCTGAAGATATTTTGTTAATTTTTCTTATTTGAAATCATTTACCTCTTCGCGCTATCTGTATTACATCATAAAAGAAACTATTTTAGTTTCTAAATTCTGAAACATTCAAGTTTAAAATAGGAATATTTTGAAGTAGTGTTGGGAACTGAAGCATGAATTAGTATAATATAATGACACTTGATCAATGTGATTATATTACAGTAAGTCATGCTGAGTTTCTAAATGGAACGTGATGATTCACAGATCATAACATCATCATGTGCCATGTTATACGACTTTTGTATTCTATTTAACCTCTAAAATATCAAGAAAATATTTCTTGATGATTCGGCCTTTTCCAAGGTATTTTAGTAATTTGACAAGTCAAGATCGTGCCATCACAATTTCCTTCTTAGAACATTAACAATGTTGATTTCGAAATTCATATCTGTGAATTCTGGACCATTACAAGCGGTGCTTAATCGCAAGAAGAAGAAACGAAAGGACAAAACTTCGAAATAGAAATTGGGGTATAAATTGCAGCAAATAAAAGAGAGCATTAACTGTGAATGAAAATGATTATAGAAGACAGAAGCAGAGACTTTGAAATATAAGGGAACATATAAAGCCCAACGACAAACCAGAAATTATAAACCATATATATCGATGCATATAGCAATATAAAGACACGGGAGAACTAGGAACAATATAAACCCAAGAGTATAGTAGAAGTAAATAGATTCTTCCGGCGGTAGATGAAAAAAAAGAAGAATGACCGATATGAAAGTTAGAAGTATATCGAGAATCAGAACTGGATGGAGCAAATTGATGAATACTTTAAAATATGAGTTGAGGGGGAAAGAATAGAAGGTGATGAAACATGACTAGGAACTTAGAAATCAACAGATTTAACTCACACAATGGCAGAATAATTGAATCAAACCCTCTAGTGAATAGGTTAAGTTTTTTTTTGATTAATTTAGTCAAACCACAACTAAATCAAGTGTGATTAGATCAACACCTAGAGCTATTATTCACCACCTGGGTGATTTGAACTGAGAGAGAATCGAAGGAGCTCACTAGATCTGAGTGTGTGTAACAAATGAGAGGCTTAACCTAAAATGAAGAACATAAGACTTTATATACCCCTGCTGTTGACACACCCATACGATTCATTCATCGCACGTACGAGTTGGCTTCATCAACCGTACGGGTGATCACTCACTCGTGTCTTATCATTTAGGTTGTAATTGTGACTTAGCTCAGCATCAACCATGCGTATGAGCCTGTCAGCCGTACTAGTGAGGCTTCACTCATACGTCTGACTAAGTCTAACATAGTCAAACATCTAAATCTCATTCCTGCAGTTCCTGCAGTTCCTGTAACCACATACAAACACGGATAGGATAATAACGAGCAATCATGGTGGCCTGTAAACTGTTGTTCCTGAAATGGACGTGGGTAGATGTCTAGGGACTTGCATAAAATGCATCAACAGATGGTGTGAGTTGTAAGGAACCGAAGGAGGTGAATTTATAAGAAAATCTACGACAGAACAATTAAAATGGACGATCGCATTTAAAGCTAATCCTAATTCCCTTGATTACCGGAGAGTCAAATCTTATTAAGAAGATTTTCTTCAAATCCCTTAAAATCTGGGAATCAATCATATCTACGTCAAATGATAAGATGAATCTACACTTACTCATTTCACTCTTCTATGTTAGCTTCATTCGTACTCTTCATATAAATGGATTGTTTATCCAAATTATTCGCTGATGATAAAACTCTAATTTTCAGCCCGTATGCATCATGAAAACATACTTATTATCATTCACGACCTTTCCACTCAAATTTCGGGACGAAATTTCTTTAACGGGTAGGTACTGTGACAACCCGGAAATTTCCAACCAAATTTTAACTTTAATCTTTATATGTTTCCGACACGATAAACAATATTTGTTAAGTTAAATTTCAAGAATTTTAAACTATGTTCATACATTCATTCAACCTCGACCAAGTTCCAATGATTCACGAACCATTAAACGAATATGATTATATATGTATATGTGTATATATATTATAACTTGAAACGTAAACAAAATATTAGATTAAATACTTTATATGATTGTATCTGTTTCAAAATGTTTATCAATGGAATTAGAAGATAAGATCAAATGATTGAATTATCAGATATATTGAATTATGATTACAAGTCTCTGTTGAAAGGCCCACGTTGATTTGAGAAATCTTTTCATTTTAACAATATTCGGAAAATGGTAAAGTGATTTATAAATATGAACAAATTGTCAATCATTGAGAACTAGACAAAGGATAGTGGAAGATTTAATCTCATAAAGACTCGATTGATCTATTTAGTTTCAAACGTAAAAAAACGTTTTCAGTTTAAAAAGAACTTTATTATTAAAACGTATATAACTTTTATAAATATCTAGAACCACTTTTGACAACTCATTACTTAACTAGTATGATAAAGATAATGATATTTATATTTTATTTTATTAAATATATATAACGATTTAAATTAATATTATATATATTTATACGCGTATTATACGTACATAGTTTTATACTTTTACTATACTTAAACTTTATCTTTACTTTATTTTTACTTTACTTTAACTTTAATAATTTATACTTTAATAATTCACTTTAATAATTCATACTTTAATAATTCACTTTAATAATTCATACTTTAATAATTCACTTTAATAATTCATACTTTAATAATTCACTTTAATAATTCATACTTTAATAATTCACTTTAATAATTCAAAAATCTATTATAAATAGAATTCAATAGGTTTCATTATTTCATAGAAACTTGAAAATAGTTTTCTCTAAACTCTCTCAATCGATTTACATACACATATTTACTCCGTATTATCTCAAGATATTATTAGTATACATAAAATATTACGATGGAGTGATGTCCGAGTGATTTCGAAGTTGTTTTTTCGAGTGGGATAGGATTAAGGAAATTATGGGTTATAGCTATGGAGGTGATTGAGTATGGTTCATGGGTATGCTCGTGAGGTCAATATAGTGTTTATCATCTCCGTTGCGTTGACGTACCTTTCCTGCAATATTGAATCTCAATATTGATATGTGAGTACTCATAATTTAATTTTTACATACTAATAGTGTATCCCTGACTAGTGCTCGAGTATATAGGATTATGCATGCTTGTACTTTTGATATTGCCATTAGATAGGTTATGTTGATTCCTGAATTAGTTACATATACGACTGAGATAAGGTATAAGATATGCATGCCGTTGGAAAGCTAGCGAAAAATAGTTGAATTTTGGTCTAAGAATCACTTGAATCCAAGTAACGGTTAGAAAGTTATGAAATAAACAAATTGCATAATTAATTTCGTAATTAAAATTGCTGATGATAATTAGTGAACTAATTTTCTGGGTTATAAAAAGTGGTTTTTTGGATTCTACTCGTCGAGTAGATGAATTTTCATATAAAGCACGTCTCGTTTCGTTGAACGGTTGTCAAGTTATGGACAAAAGAAGTTTTGCAAATTTTGATGAAATGTCGAAACGGGAACTGAAATTCTCGATGATCTGCGTTGTTTCATATATAAAAAAAATACCACTGAATTCTTTGCTGTAAGATCTAACAAACGACTCTGGGCGTTTGTCAATTCGAGTCTCGACGATTTTTCTAAAAATCATTAAAGTTGACGGTTTGGTCACATTTTAAAATTCTAAAAAGAGCTGAAACTTTTTTATTTAAAAATGTCAGTTTTGTATCAGTTGTCATGGTCGGCCTGATATGTGTTTACTCATGCCAAAAATCATGTTATATCTTTGTGGTAACGATAATTTGCAGGCTTTGACCGTTTGTCAATACGAGTTTTGAGGAATTTTCTAAAAATCTCCAAAGTAGGCTACTCGGTCACTTTTGTAAATTTATTAAAGCTGAAAAATTAACTTTGAAACGCCGAAAACGCGTTTGCAACTACGAGTTGTCTAGGTTTAGTTTACTTCTGTAATATTTATGCTTAATCTTTTTGGTAATGTGTAACTTTTATCCTTGGCTGTTTATCAATCGGAGTTCCGATAATTTTTCTAAAAATAGCTGAAGTGGCCCGTTTAGTCATGTTTGATCGAAAATCATTTTTGTATAAGTTATTATATATTTGCATGCGACCTCATTTTTACTTTGACCTTTGACTTTTTACTTTAACCTTTGACTTTTGACTTTGAACTTTGACTTTTCCTGTTAACTTTTCAGTTAACTTTTTGTGTTGATTTTCTATAAATAAAAAAAAAAAAAAAAAACCTAAAATACTATTTTATGATTATGAAACCATTTGTGTTACGTTGTTTCACACGTCACCTTTTACTAGAATCCTAATTGAGCATGAGTAATATAACATGTTACTATACTGTAGAGTCAAACTCGAGCTATAGGATAGGATTACACTATGACCTGACCTAAATTGCTATACAAATATTAGCCAACATATAAATATATATAATTAATATAGGTTCGTGAATCCGAGGCCAACCTTGCACTTGTTCAATGACGTTATATGTATTTTTACTACGAAATACAGTATGGTGAGTTTCATTTGCCTTTTTACCCTTTATATTTTTGGGACTGAGAATACATGTGCTTTTATAAATGTTTGACGAAATAGACACAAGTAATTGAAACAACATTCTATAGTTGAATTATCGAAATCGAATATGCCCCTTTTTATTAAAGTCTGGTAATCTAAGAATTAGGGAACAGACACCCTAATTGACGCGAATCCTAAAGTTAGATCTATTGGGCCTAACAAACCCCATCCAAAGTACCGGATGCTTTAGTACTTCGAAATTTATATCATGTCCGAAGGAGGATCCCGGAATGATAGGGGATATTCTTATATGCATATTGTTAATGTCGGTTACCAGGTGTTCACCATATGAATGATTATTTTTGTCTCTATGCATGGGACGTATATTTATGAGAACTGTAAATGAAATTCTTGTGGTCTATTAAAATGATGGAAATAAATGATTATGATAAACTAATGAACTCACCAACCTTTTGGTTAACACTTTAAAGCATGTTTATTCTCAGGTGTTAAAGAAATATTCCGCTGTGCATTTGCTCATTTTAAAGATATTACTTGGAGTCTTTCATAGAATATTTCGAAGAACGTTGCATTCGAGTCATTGAGTTCATCAAAGATTATTATTAAATCAATTTATAGTTGGATAGTGGATATTATGAAATGGTATGCATGCCTGTCAATTTTCGATGTAAAGAAAGATTGTCTTTTAAAAACGAATGCAATGTTTGTAAAATGTATCATATAGAGGTCAAATACCTCGCAATGTAATCAACTATTGTGAATCATTTATAATGTATATGAACGTGTCCTTTCAGTTTGTCCCAAATATTTTTTGAATCGAGTCTTCGAAAGCTCTCAATTTTGCCTTTTTTCTAATTTGACCTTTTTGAATTTCATTCATATTATTCCTTTTGTATATGCATGATTTAGCTTGATACATATTGTTTTAAGGCCTATTATTTCACTTACAATGTAATTATATATAACGCATATAAATTTGAATCTAATGTCACTTCATTAAACACGCTTTTTAAATCATTAATATGCGCCGCCAGATGGAGTACCATTTGGCGGCGCATAACCTTCGGTTTCAGATTGTGCGAAATTTTCGAGATCACCATAAAATGACCCTAACATCAAGAGTCCTAGATTGTGTCTTGACATCGAGGTCGTCAGGATGCCGAAAAAAGTCATTTTACTCATTTTTAATGTTCACTTTGAACGTTTTCAATTTATATCTTATTATTAGTTTTGTGTATGCATGACTTAGCATGGTATATATCGTTTTAAGGCCTATTATTTCACTCGCAATGTAATTATGTATAACGGGTATAAATTTGAATCTAATGTCACTTCATTAGACACGTTTTTTTAAATCATTAGTATGCGCCGCCAGGAGGAGTACCATTTGGCGGCGCAAAACCTTTGGTTATAAATTGTGCTGAAATTCTCATGATCACCCAAGAACGGTCGAACGAGCAAGACTCTCTGAATGTGCTTTCCATTCGAGGTCGTCTAGATTCCCAAAAAGACATCTTTCCTCGCAAAATCGCACGATGCACCAAACACCACCGACGGTTCGTGGTGCTTGGTGTTTTGTGTCTTCGGCTAAAATGTAAGATCTATGGTATCTTTTGACTCGTAGCTCCAATTTAGTCACCATTTTTTTTTCAAATCGTGTATTTCTTTCGGGATCTATCCATTTTCAAACAGCCGTAGACGGTTTGTCCAAAATATATTTTCAAATCGAGTCCTCGAAAGCCTTCAATTTTGCCTTTTTTGATTTTGGCCGTTTTGAATTTCATTCATATTATTCCTTTTGTGTATGCATGACTTAGCGTGGTACATATTGTTTTAAGGCCTATTATTTCACTCGTAATGTAATTATGTATAACGCATATAAATTTAAATCTAATGTCACTTCATTAATCACGCTTTTTTAAATCATTAATATGTGCTGCCAGATGGAGTACCATTTGGCGGCGCATAACATTCTGAAACGACCCGTCCATATTACTATAAATGTGGTACGTTATTCATTGGTCCCATAACGAGGTATTTTACCTCTATATGATACGTTTTAGAAAATATTGCATTCGTTTCATAAAAAGCACATTATTATTACTATACATAATGCATGTTTTAAAAAGTGGGCGATTATTTAAGAAATAATACCCATAATTCATCGATTTCCAAATACTACACACGTGACATAACAGTCGAATATAATACATGACAAAGGTTTTATTGAATGCAACACTTCATTTAAACAAAAGCATGAGACTCCATGCATAGCTTTCTCAGATAATGCAACTGAAATGTCCCGTTCATATTGATTATAAACGTTCCATATTAATTGATTTCGTCGAGATGTTTTGACCTCTATATGAGACGTTTTTCAAAGACTGCATTCATTTTTAAAACAACCATAACCTTTATTTTATCTATAAAGGTTTAAAAAGCATTACGTAGATTATCAAATAATGATAATCTAAAATATACCGTTTACACACGACCATTACATAATGGTTAACAATAAGAATATATTACATCAAAAATAAGTTTCTTGAATGCAGTTTTTACATAATATCATACAAGCATGGACTCCAAATCTTGTCCTTATTTTAGTATGCAACAGCGGAAGCTCTTAATAATCACCTGGGAATAAACATGCTTAAAACGTCAACAAAAATGTTGGTGAGTTATAGGTTTAACCTATATATTATCAAATCATAATAATAGACCATAAGATTTCATATTTCAATATACATCCCATACATAGAGATAAAATTCATTCATATGGTGAACACCTGGTAACCGACATTAACAAGATGCATATAAGAATATCCCCTATCATTCCGGGAAATCCTTTGGACATGATAAAAACGAATTCGAAGTACTAAAGCATCCGGTACTTTGGATGGGGTTCGTTAGGCCCAATAGATTTATCTTTAGGATTCGCGTCAATTAGTAGATCGGTTTACTAATTCTTAGGTTACCAAGCAAAAGGGTCATATTCGGCTTCGATCATTCACCCATATAATGTAGTTTCAATTACTTGTGTCTATTTCGTAAAACATTTATAAAACTGCATGTATTCTCATCCCAAAATATTAGATTTTAAAAGTGGGACTATAACTCACTTTCACAGATTTTTACTTCGTCGGGAAGTAAGACTTAGCCACTGGTCGATTCACGAACCTATAACAAATATGTACATATATATCAAAGTATGTTCAAAATATATTTACAACACTTTTAATACATTTTGATGTTTTAAGTTTATTAAGTCAGCTGTCCTCGTTAGTAACCTACAACTAGTTGTCCAAAGTTAGATGTACAGAAAAAAATTGATATATATTATCTTGAATCAATCAACGACCTAGTGTATACACGTCTCAGGCTAGATCACAACTCAAAGTATATATATTTATGGAATCAACCTCAACCCTGTATAGCTAACTCCCACATTACTGCATATAGAGTGTCTATGGTTGTTCCAAATAATATATACACATGGGTCGATATGATATGTCAAAACATTTGCATACGTGTCTATGGTATCCCAAGATTACATAATATATTAGAATACATGTATAATACAATAAAAGTTAGCTAGGATATGATTAATATAGATTTGTTACCAATTTTCACGTAGCTACAACAAGAAAAAATATCCAATCTTGTTTTACCCATAACTTATTCGTTTTAAATCCGTTTTGAGCGAATCAAATTGCTATGGTTTCATATTGAACTCTATTTTATGAATCTAGACAGAAAAAGTATAGGTTTATAGTCGGAAATATAAGTTACAAGTCATTTTTGTAAAGGTAGTCATTTCAGTCGAAAGAACGACGTCTACATGACCATTTTGGAAAACATACTTCCACTTTGAGTTTAAACATAATTTTTGGATATAGTTTCATGTTCATAAGAAAAATAATTTTCCCAGAATAAAAACTTTTAAATCAAAGTTTATCATAGTTTTTATTTAACTAACCCAAAACAGCCCGCGGTGTTACTACTACGGCGTATATCCGGTTTTACGGTGTTTTTCGTGTTTTCAGGTTTTAAATCATTAAGTTAGCATATCATATAGATATAGAATATGTATTAAGTTGATTTTAAAAGTCAAGTTAGAAGAATTAACTTTTGTTTACGAACAAGTTTAGAATTAACTAAACTATGTTCTAGTGATTACATGTTCAAATCTTCGAATAAGATATTTTATATGTATGAATCGAATGATGTTATGAACATCATTACTACCTCAAGTTTAGTAGGTAAACCTACTGGAAGTGACAAGAAATGATCTAGCTTCAAAGGATCTTGGATGGCTTGAAAGTTCTTGAAGTAGAATCATGACACGAAAACAAGTTCAAGTAAGATTTCCACTCGAAATAAGATTGTTATAGTTATAGAAATTGAATCAAAGTTTGAATATGAGTATTACCTTGTATTAGAAAGATATCTTATTGTAAATAAGAAAGATTTCTTGAGGTTGGATGATCACTCTACAAGATTGGAAGTAAGCTAGCAAACTTGGAAGTATTCTTGATTTTATAAAAGTAGAACTTGTAGAATTTATGAAGAACACTTAGAACTTGAAGATAGAACTTGAGAGAGATCAATTAGATGAAGAAAATTTAAGAATGAAAGTGTTTATAGGTGTTTTTGGTCGTTGGTATATGGATTAGATATAAAGGATGTGTAATTTTGTTTATATGTAAATAAGTCATGAATGATTACTCATATTTTTGTAATTTTATGAGATATTTCATGCTAGTTGCCAAATGATGGTTCCTACATGTGTTAGGTGACTCACATGGGCTGCTAAGAGCTGATCATTGGAGTGTATATACCAATAGTACATACATCTAAAAGCTGTGTATTGTACGAGTACGAATACGGGTGTATACGAGTAGAATTGTTGATGAAACTGAACGAGGATGTAATTGTAAGCATTTTTGTTAAGTAGAAGTATTTTGATAAGTTTCTTGATGTCTTTCAAAAGTGTATGAATACATATTAAAACACTACATGTATATATATTTTAACTGAGTCGTTAAGTCATCGTTAGTCGTTACATGTAAATGTTGATTTGAAACCTTTAAGTTAACGATCTTGTTAAATGTTGTTAACCCATTGTTTATTAAATCAAATGAGATGTTAAATTATTACATTATAATGATATCATGATGTATTAATATATCTTAATATGATATATATACATTAAATGTCATTACAACGATAATCGTTACATATATGTCTCGTTTCAAAATCATTAAGTTAGTAGTCTTGTTTTTACATATGTAGTTCATTATTAATATACTTAATGATATGTTTACTTATCATAATATCATGTTAACTATATATATATATATATCCATATATATGTAATCATATAGTTTTTACAAGTTTTAACGTTCGTGAATCACCGGTCAACTTGGATGGTCAAATGTCTATATGAAACCTATTTCAATTAATCAAGTCTTAACAAGTTTGAATGCTTAACATGTTGGAAACACTTAATCATGTAAATAAAAATTTCATTTAATATATATAAATATGGAAAAGTTCGGGTCACTACAGTACCTACCCGTTAAATAAATTTCGTCCCGAAATTTTAAGCAGTTGGAGGTGTTGATATATCTTCTGGAAATAAGTGCGGGTATTTCTTCTTCATCTGATCTTCTCGTTCCCAGGTGAACTCGGGTCCTCTACGAGCATTCCATCGAACCTTAACAATTGGTATCTTGTTTTGTTTAAGTCTTTTAACCTCACGATCCATTATTTCGACGGGTTCTTCGATGAATTTAAGTTTTTCGTTGATTTGGATTTCGTCTAACGGAATAGTGAGATCTTCTTTAGCAAAACATTTCTTCAAATTCGAGACGTGGAAAGTGTTATGTACAGCCACGAGTTGTTGAGGTAACTCAAGTCGGTAAGCTACTGGTCCGACACGATCAATAATCTTGAATGGTCCAATATACCTTGGATTTAATTTACCTCGTTTACCAAATCGAACAACGCCTTTCCAAGGTACAACCTTAAGCATGACCATCTCTCCAATTTCAAATTCTATATCTTTTCTTTTAATGTCGGCGTAGCTCTTTTGTCGACTTAGGGCGGTTTTCAACCGTTGTTGAATTTGGATGATCTTCTCGGTAGTTTCTTGTATTATCTCCGGACCCGTAATCTGTCTATCCCCCACTTCACTCCAACAAATTGGAGACCTGCACTTTCTACCATAAAGTGCTTCAAATGGCGCCATCTCAATGCTTGAATGGTAGCTGTTGTTGTAGGAAAATTCTGTTAACGGTAGATGTCGATCCCAACTGTTTCCGAAATTAATAACACATGCTAGTAGCATGTCTTCAAGCATTTGTATCGTCCTTTCACTCTGCCCATCAGTTTGTGGATGATAAGCAGTACTCATGTCTAGACGAGTTCCTAATGCTTGCTGTAATGTTTGCCAGAATCTTGAAATAAATCTGCCATCCCTATCAGAGATAATAGAGATTGGTATTCCATGTCTGGAGACGACTTCCTTCAAATACAGTCATTCTAACTTCTCCATCTTGTCATCTTCTCTTATTGGTAGAAAGTGCTGATTTGGTGAGACGATCAACTATTACCCAAATAGTATCAAAACCACTTGCAGCCCTTGGCAATTTAGTGATGAAATCCATGGTTTCCATTCCGGGATTTCGGGTTTTTGAAGTAGACCTGATGGTTTCTGATGCTCAGCTTTGACCTTAGAACACGTCAAACATTCTCCTACGTATTTAGCAACATCGGCTTTCATACCCGGCCACCAAAAATGTTTCTTGAGATCCTTGTACATCTTCCCCGTTCCAGGATGTATTGAGTATCTGGTTTTATGAGCTTCTCTAAGTACCATTTCTCTCATATCTCCAAATTTTGGTACCCAAATCCTTTCAGCCCTATACTGGGTTCCGTCTTCCCGAATATTAAGATGCTTCTCTGATCCTTTGGGTATTTCATCCTTTAAATTTCCCTCTTTTAAAACTCCTTGTTGCGCCTCCTTTATTTGAGTAGTAAGGTTATTGTAAATCATCATATTCATAGATTTTACTCGAATGGGTTCTCTGTCCTTCCTGCTCAAGGCGTCGGCTACCACATTTGCCTTCCCCGGGTGGTAACGAATCTCAAAGTCGTAATCATTCAACAATTCAATCCACCTACGCTGCCTCATATTCAGTTGTTTCTGATTTAATATGTGTTGAAGACTTTTGTGGTCGGTATATATAATACTTTTGACCCCATATAAGTAGTGCCTCCAAGTCTTTAATGCAAAAACAACCGCGCCTAATTCCAAATCATGCGTCGTATAATTCTGTTCGTGAATCTTCAATTGTCTAGACGCATAAGCATTCACTTTCGTTCGTTGCATTAATACACAACCGAGACCTTGCTTTGAGGCGTCACAATATATCACAAAATCATCATTCCCTTCAGGTAATGACAATATAGGTGCCGTAGTTAACTTTTTCTTTAACAATTGAAACGCTTTCTCTTGTTCATCTTTCCATTCAAATTTCTTCCCTTTATGCGTTAATGCAGTCAAGGGTTTTGCTATTCTGGAAAAGTCTTGGATGAACCTTCTGTAGTAACCCGCTAGTCCTAAAAACTGGCGTATGTGTTTCGGAGTTTTCGGGGTTTCCCACTTTTCAATGATTTCGATCTTTGCTGGATCCACCTGAATACCTTCTTTGTTCACTATGTGACCGAGGAATTGAACTTCTTCCAACCAAAATGCACACTTTGAAAACTTAGCGTGCAGTTTTTCCTTTTCTCAGTAACTCTAGCACTTTTCTCAAATGTTCTTCGTGCTCTTGATCATTCTTCGAGTAAATAAGTATGTCATCGATGAAAACAATGACAAACTTGTCAAGATATAGCCCACACGCTCGGTTCATGAGGTCCATGAACACAGCTGGTGCGTTAGTCAATCCAAACAGCATAACCATAAACTCGTAATGACCGTAACGCGTCCTAAAAGCAGTCTTTCGAATATCATCCTCCTTCACCCGCATTTGAGGATATCCAGAACGTAAATCAATCTTCGAATAAACAGACGAGCCTTGTAGTTGATCAAATAAGTCGTCGATTCTCGGTAGTGGGTAGCGGTTCTTGATGGTAAGTTTGTTCAACTCTCGGTAGTCGATACACAATCTGAATGTACCATCTTTCTTCTTGACAAACAAAATAGGAGCTCCCCACGGTGATTTGCTTGGTCGAATGAAACCACGCTCTAAAAGTTCTTGTAATTGGCTCTGAATTTCCTTCATTTCGCTAGGTGCGAGTCTGTATGGAGCACGAGCTATTGGTGCAGCTCTTGGTAGAAGGTCTATTTGAAATTCAACGGATCAGTGTGGAGGTAGTCCCGGTAATTCTTTCGGAAATACATCGGGAAATTCTTTTGCGACGGGAATATCATTGATGTTCTTTTCTTCGGAATTGACTTTCTCGACGTGTGCTAGCACAACATAGCAACCTTTTCTTATTAGTTTTTGTGCCTTCAGGTTACTAATAAGATTTAACTTCGCGTTGCTCTTTTCTCCGTACACCATTAAGGATTTTCCTTTTTCTCGTATAATGCGAATTGCATTTTTGTAACAAACGATCTCTGCTTTCACTTCTCTCAACCAGTCCATACCGATTATCACATCAAAACTCCCTAACTCTACTGGTATCAAGTCAATCTTAAATGTTTCGCTAACTAGTTTAATTTCTCGATTCCGACATATATTATCTGCTGAAATTAATTTACCATTTGCTAATTCGAGTAAAAATTTACTATCCAAATGCGCCAATGGGCAACTTAATTTAGCACAAAATTCTCTACTTATATAGCTTCTATCCGCACCCGAATCAAATTAAACATAAGCAGATTTATCATCAATAAGAAACGTACCCGTAACAAGCTCCGGGTTTTCCTGTGCTTCAACTGCATTAATATTGAAAACTCTTCCACAGCCCTGCCCATTAGTTTTCCCCTGGTTCGGGCAATTTCTAATAATGTGGCCCGGTTTTACACATTTATAACAAACAGCGTTGGTATTACTTGCTCCGACACTATTCGTTTCGGCATTACTTGTTCCGACATTATTTGTTCCTTTAGTTCTGTTAAACTTTGGTCCGTAGACCTCACACTTTGTCGCGCTATGACCATTTCTTTTACACCTGTTGCAAAATGTTGTGCAAAACCCCTGATGATTTTCTTCACACCTATGACATGGCTGTTTTTGGTTTTTGTTACCGTTGTTGTTATTGAGGTTGTTGTTGCGATTGTTATTATTGTTGAAATGGTTGTTTTAGTTGTTGTTGTTGTTGTTGTTGGGATGTTTGTTGCAGTTATTGTTAAGATTGCGGTTATTGTTGCGATTGTTGTTGCGGTTGTTGGGATAGTTGTTGCGATTGTGGTTGTAATTGTTGTGGTTGTTGTACTAGTGACTCTTATCACCGTTTTCCTCCCACTTCCTCTTGAGTTGTTTCGTGTTGGCTTCTTCGACCGCCTGCTCTTTAATTCTTCCCTCAATCTGATTTATGAGTTTATGAGCCATTCGACTTGCCTTCTGTATAGAAGCGGGCTCGTGTGAACTCACATCTTCTTGAATCCTTACTGGTAACCCTTTTACAAACGCGTTGATCTTCTCTTCTTCATCTTCGAATGCTCCCGGACACAATAGGCACAACTCTGTGAATCGTCGTTCATATATGGTAACGTCGAACCCTTGTGTTCGTAACTCTCTAAGTTCTGCCTTGAGTTTATTGACTTCGTTTCTAGGACGGTACTACTCATTCATCAATTGATTGAATGTCGACCACGGTAGTGCGTAAGCAACATTTTATCCTACCTGTTCAAGATAGGTGTTCCACTACGTTAATGCAGTACCTGTGAAGGTATGCGTAGCGTACTTAACTTTGTCCTCTTCAGTACACATACTTATGGTAAACACCGATTCGACTTTCTCGGTCTACCATTTCAATCCAATTGGTCCTTCGGTTTCATCAAATTCCAAAGGTTTACAGGCAGTGAATTCTTTGTAGGTGCATCCTACACGATTTCTTGCACCGTTAGCTGCATTGCTAGATTCAGCGTTATTGTTGGTATGTAGCGCAGCCTGTACTGCGGCTATGTTTGCAGCAAGAAAGGTACGAAATTCCTCTTCGTTCATATTCATGGTGTGTCGAGTAGTAGGTGCCATTTCCTTCAAAATAGACAACTGAATCGAGTTAATCATACAGAATATTAAGAGTAGTCAATAGTATTTCGTAGCATAATATGAACTCATTTATAAAAGCTTTTTCTTCATATTAGCGTTTTATAAGTTTAAATTCGGGTACTACCTACCCGTTAAGTTCATACTTAGTAGCTAATATACAATTCAACTACTACAATTCCATATGAAAAACTGATTATAATAATATATCACATATAAATATTCTTCAAACTTACAACTTCGCTATATTTCATATAACATGAAATATAGTACACTTTGATACAGGACAGTTTTGAAGATAAATCTAGTTAATACGCAAGTTGTTCAGCAAAGGAAATAAAGACACGTAATTCATAAGTCCAGAAACAAGTCATGCATTCTGGTTTTACTAAGACGACTTCCCATCCTTGGTCTTGTGGAAAATAACTGTTATGACCATTGGCTACGCAGCATGTTGTAATGTCGTCAAAAGGACGAGGGTTTCGTAATGTCCAACAGCCCCGTAATAATCTAAAAACCTTGTTTCTCACCCCAACTATTGAATCCGTTATTTGTGGGAAAGTTTTATTTAAAAGCCGCAATCCGATGTTCTTTTTATCAGTTTGGTAAGAAGCGAACATCACTAACCCGTAAGCATAACATGCTTCTTTATGTTGCATGTTAGAAGCTCTTTCTAATTCACGAAATCCTATGTTAGGATATGTTGAGTCAAAATAGGTTCTTAACCCGTAGCGTAAAATTGCATTTGGGTTCTCCGCATTTAATGCTTTAAAGAAAACACGGCGTAACTTACGGTCTCCCCAATGTGATATACCCCACCTATCAAAGGAAAGCCTTTTATAAACTAAGGCATTTTCGGAAAGTCTTTCAAATGTTTGACAAGTTAATTTCGCCATAACTAAATGTGCTGATGAATTATGACCGACTCTAGACAAGATTTCCTCAATCATATCCTCTGGTAGGTCTTCTAAAATATTCGGTCGTCTACCCTTAACGTCCATTTTGATTTTATGCTGTAAAATAGACAAGGATTAGATTCGTAAAAGATAATTAACAAACAATACAAGCAATTTTTACATAGAACATAAAAGTACAAGCACAGTACAATACATATAATACACAACATGATTACAACCCTCTAATCTGAATCACTGGTTTCTTCTTCTTCGGACTTGGTTCATTTTCCTATTTTTCTAGGAATATATGACGTTCCTCTAATACGAGCTATCATTTTTCATAATGGTTTAGAAAAACCTAGTGGTTTAGAGGTTCCCGGGTCATTATTACATTTTAGGAAATATGGATGTTGTCGATACATATAAAGTTCATCGGGGTTGGAATCGGGTTTCTCTATTTTTATACCTTTTCCCTTATTATTTTCTTTCACTTTATTAAATTGGGTCGAGGTAATTTCTATAATATCATCGGAATTCTCATCGGGATCTGATTTATCAGAAAATTGGTAATCCTCCCAATATTTTGCTTCCTCGGCGGAAACACAATTGACCATTATTAACTTTGGTCCGTTGGTTGAAGATTTTCTTTTATTTAATCGATTTACTATAGGTATCAATATTTCTTTCTCTGGAACCTCTTCTTCTTCTTCTGGTTCCTCCTCTTCCGATTCCTCCTCTTCTGGTTCCTCTTCTTCCGGTTCCTCCTCTTCCGGTTCCTCTTCTTCCGGTTCCTCTTCGGGAATTTGTGAATCTTCCCAAAATATATTTGATTCTTCATTATTATTAGGTGAATCAATGGGATTTGTACTAGAGGTAGACATCTATCACACAATATCAAACACGTTAAGAGATTAATATATCACATAATATTTACATGTTAATAATATATAGTTTCCAACAACAAAAATGTTAACCAATCGTTTTTGAAGAAAAATACGGTCGAAGTCCAGACTCACTAATGCATCCTAACAAACTCGGTAAGACACACTAATGCAATTTTTTGGTTCTCTAAGACCAACACTCGGATACCAACTGAAATGTCCCGTTCATATTGATTATAAACATTCCATATTAATTGATTTCTTCGCGTGGTTTTGACCTCTATATGAGACGTTTTTCAAAGACTGCATTCATTTTTAAAACAACCATAACCTTTATTTTATCTATAAAGGTTTAAAAAGCATTACGTAGATTATCAAATAATGATAATCTAAAATATACCTTTTACACACGACCATTACATAATGGTTTACAATAAGAATATATTCCATCAAAAATAAGTTTCTTGAATGCAGTTTTTACATAATATCATACAAGCATGGACTCCAAATCTTGTCCTTATTTTAGTATGCAACAGCTGAAGCTCTTAATAATCACCTGAGAATAAACATGCTTAAAACGTCAACAAAAATGTTGGTAAGTTATAGGTTTAACCTATATATTATCAAATCATAATAATAGACCACAAGATTTCATTTTCAATATACATCCCATACATAGAGATAAAATTCATTCATATGGTGAATACCTGGTAACCGACATTAACAAGATGCATATAAGAATATCCCCTATCATTTCGGGAAATCCTTCGGACATGATAAAAATGAATTCGAAGTACTAAAGCATCCAGTACTTTGGATGGGGTTCGTTAGGCCCAATAGATCTATCTTTAGGATTCGCGTCAATTAGTAGATCGGTTTACTAATTCTTAGGTTACCAAGCAAAAGGGGCATATTCGGCTTCGATCAATCACCCATATAATGTAGTTTCAATTACTTGTGTCTATTTCGTAAAACATTTATAAAACTGCATGTATTCTCATCCTAAAATATTAGATTTTAAAAGTGAGACTATAACTCACTTTCACAGATTTTTACTTCGTCGGGAAGTAAGACTTGGCCACTGGTCGATTCACGAACCTATAAAAAATATGTACATATATATCAAAGTATGTTCAAAATATATTTACAACACTTTTAATACATTTTGATGTTTTAAGTTTATTAAGTCAGCTGTCCTCGTTAGTAACCTACAACTAGTTGTTCAAAGTTAGATGTACAGAAAAAAAATTGATATATATTATCTTGAATCAATCCACGACCCAGTGTATACACGTCTCAGGCTAGATCACAACTCAAAATATATATATTTTTGGAATCAACCTCAACCCTGTATAGCTAACTCCCACATTACTGCATATAGAGTATCTATGGTTGTTCCAAATAATATATACACATGGGTCGATATGATATGTCAAAACATTTGCATACGTGTCTATGGTATCCCAAGATTACATAATATATTAGAATACATGTATAATACAATATAAGTTAGCTAGGATATGATTAATATAGATTTGTTACCAATTTTCACGTAGCTACAACAAGCAAAAATATCCAATCTTGTTTTACCCATAACATATTCGTTTTAAATCTGTTTTGAGCGAATCAAATTGCTATGGTTTCATATTGAACTCTATTTTATGAATCTATACAGAAAAAGTATAGGTTTATAGTTGGAAATATAAGTTACAAGTCATTTTTGTAAAGGTAGTCATTTCAGTCGAAAGAACGACGTCTAGATGACCATTTTGGAAAACATACTTCCACTTTGAGTTTAACCATAATTTTTGGATATAGTTTCATGTTCATAAGAAAAATCATTTTCCCAGAATAACAACTTTGAAATCAAAGTTTATCATAGTTTTTAATTAACTAACCCAAAACAGCCCGTGGTGTTACTACGACGGCGTATATCCGGTTTTACGGTGTTTTTCGTGTTTTCAGATTTTAAATCATTAAGTTAGCATATCATATAGATATAGAACATGTGTTAAGTTGATTTTAAAAGTCAATTTAGAAGGATTAACTTTTGTTTACGAACAAGTTTAGAATTAACTAAACTATGTTCTAGTGATTACATGTTCAAATCTTCGAATAAGATAGTTTTATATGTATGAATCGAATGATGTTATGAACATCATTACTACCTCAAGTTTAGTAGGTAAACCTACTGGAAGTGACAAGAAATGATCTAGCTTCAAAGGATCATGGATGGCTTGAAAGTTCTTGAAGTAGAATCATGACACGAAAACAAGTTCAAGTAAGATTTCCCTCAAAATAAGATTGTTATAGTTATAGAAATTGAATCAAAGTTTGAATATGAGTATTACCTTGCATTATAAAGATATCTTACTGTAAATAAGAAAGATTTCTTGAGGTTTGATGATCACTCTACAAGATTGGAAGTAAGCTAGCAAACTTGGAAGTATTCTTGATTTTATGAAACTAGAACTTGTAGAATTTATGAAGAACACTTAGAACTTGAAGATAGAACTTGAGAGAGATCAATTAGATGAAGAAAATTGAAGAATGAAAGTGTTTATAGGTGTTTATATGGTTTAGATATAAAGGATGTGTAATTTTGTTTATATGTAAATAAGTCATGAATGATTACTCATATTTTTGTAATTTTATGAGATTTTTCATGCTAGTTGCCAAATGATGGTTCCCACATGTTTTAAGTGACTCACATGGGCTGCTAAGAGCTAATCATTGGAGTGTATATACCAATAGTACATACATCTAAAAGCTGTGTATTGTACGAGTACGAATACGGGTGTATACGAGTAGAATTGTTGATGAAACTGAACGAGGATGTAATTATAAGCATTTTTGTTAAGTCGAAGTATTTTGATAAGTGTCTTGAAGTTTTTCAAAAGTGTATGAATACATATTAAAACATTACATGTATATACATTTTAACCGAGTCGTTAAGTCATCGTTAGTCGTTACATGTAAATGTTGATTTGAAACCTTTAAGTTAACGATCTTGTTAAATGTTGTTAACCCATTGTTTATTAAATCAAATGAGATGTTAAATTATTACATTATCATGATATCATGATGTATTAATATATCTTAATATGATATATATACATTAAATGTCGTTACAACGATAATCGTTACATATATGTCTCGTTTCAAAATCATTAAGTTAGTAGTCTTGTTTTAACATATGTAGTTCATTATTAATATACTTAATGATATGTTTACTTATCATAATATCATGTTAACTATATATATATCCATATATATGTCATCATATAGTTTTTACAAGTTTTAACGTTCGTGAATCACCGATCAACTTGGATGGTCAAATGTCTATATGAAACGTATTTCAATTAATCAAGTCTTAACAAGTGTTATTGCTTAACATGTTGGAAACACTTAATCATGTAAATAACAATTTCATTTAATATATATAAACATGGAAAAGTTTGAGTCACTACAGCAACAGCAGAAGACTTTCTTAAGGACCTGAGAATAAACATGCTTAAACAGTCAACACAAAGGTTGGTGAGATATATAGGTTTAAAGCTAGCATCGATATAAATATAGACCACAAGATTTCATAGTTAAAAATATTTCAATAAATATATTCTATAAGTTGTTGAGCGCTTCGGTAACCATACTTAACCATTAATGTGGCATATTCCCTTTATTATGAAATCTCCCTACACTGTACCAAGTGTAGTAAAAACGAAGTACTATGCAACTGTTTACAGTACTAGAGCGACTAGCCCAGTTGGGGTCCGATATATCTATCAATAGGATTCGCGCTTACATGTTCTTACAACATGTAAATATTAGTTACCAAGCTATTAGGGAAGATATGCAAGGTGGTACAACTCAACGTAGAATATATTTTAAGTACTCGTGTCCATGGCGTAAAACATAAAATGCATGTATTCTCATCCCAAAATATTTTTAGAGTTTAAAAATGGGACTATATACTCACGGTAGTAAAAGTATATTAACAATAAGTTTTCAACTTATTAAAAATATGGTCGTCGTCCTTGGATTCACGAACCTGTAACAAATATATATGTATATCAAAATGTAATACAACTATTATTCATATCATATCTTCAATCACATGTGATTGTTTAAGTTCATATTTTCAATCACGTGTGATTGTTTAAGTTTATATTTTCAATCACGTGTGATTGTTTAAGTTGTCAAGTTAGCAGTCCAATGTTAGTAGTTCACAATTAGTAGTCCACAGTTAATAGTCCACAATTAGTAGTACATAGTATACACGTGTTGTATAAGACTCAATCATGACCCACAATACCGCTATTGTAGTTACACGTATTGTGTATGTGGTGTCTTTTGATTTATCCGACGTATTGTGTAACCATGAAATGTTATAATACATGTATAATACAAGAAAATTTAGCTAGGATATGGTTAGTATCGATTTTAATGAATTAATCCCGTAATCAAATTATCCATTTCTAACCAATATTGTTTTGCCAATAATTTCTTCGTTATAAATCCGTTTTGAGTGAATCAAATTGATATGGTTTCATAACAAACTGTAATTTGTGAAACTAAACTGAGAAAGTGGTGGTTTATAGTAGGAGTTACAAGTTATAATCCATATTTGAAAGAGGTAGTCATTTCCGTCAAAAGAACGACATCTTGATGACCATTTTTAAAAACATACTTCAATTTTGAGTTTAACCATGATTTTTGGATATAGTATCGTGTTCATATGAAATACTATTTTCCCAGAAGAACAACTTTTAAATCAAATATTATGATAGTTTTTAATTATCCAACCCAAAACAGCCTGCGGTTTTACTACGATGGCGTATGTCCGGTTTTACGGTGTTCTTCATGTTTCCAAGTTTTAACTCATTAAGTTAGTATATCATATAGATATAAAACATGTGTTAAGTTGTTTTTAAAAGTCAAGTTAGAATAATTAACTTTGTTTGCAAACAAGTTTAGAATTAACTAAACTATGTTCTAGTTTATAAACTCTTATATAGATAGCTATAGACATATGAATTGAACAAGAGTTGAAGTAGAGTTTTTACCTCAAGTTTAGAATGTAAAGTTGCTGGAAAGAAGTAGTAGAACAAAACTTGAGAGAGTTCTTGCAAGTGTGTTTAAAATTGGAAGTAAAATTTGGAAAATAAATGTGTAAAAATGAGTTAGAAATGGTGCTTATTTATAGGCTTGAAAATTTTGTTTTTATTGAAAATATCTAAGATAAGTTAAAATGTATTAAGTCATGGATGACATATTAAATTGATTAGGTCATGGATGACATATTACACAAATAATTGCATATTTCTATTGGTATATACCAATAGTAAATACTTCTAGAAGCTGTGTATAATACGGGTAAAAATGACGTATGAATGCGAGTAGAATTCTTGAGGAAATTGAACGAAAATATAAGTATAGCTATCTTTTATATGTATTGGTATATTATAAAGTGTATTTAATACTTGTAAGGATGTATTTACACTCGTAATACTTTATATGTAAAGACATTTTAACATAAGTTAATTATGTCGTTTAAATAGTAACATATATATTGTTCAAAAACTCTTTAAATTAGTAGTATGAAAATATATATATAATACTTTGTTAATATACTTAATGAGATATTTAATTATCATATTTTCAAGTTAAATCTATATGTATATATATATATATATATATATACATACACACACACATATATATATAATTAATACAAGTTATGACGTTCGTGAATCGTAAGAATAAAAGGGTGGTCAACTGCTTATGTAAAATTCTTTTCGGAGGTTCAAGACTTATTAAAATTCATTGCTTATCAAGTTGAAATTATTAAATCATGTAAATAGTATAATCAAGTAGTCGAAAAAATCTGGGTCATCACAGTACCTACCCGTTAAAGAAATTTCGTCCCGAAATTTGAAGTAGTACCTATTTAATGGGCGGTGTTTGTAAACAGATGTGGATACTTCTGTTTCATCTGGTCCTCTCTTTCCCAAGTGAACTCGGGACCTCTTCGAGCATTCCAACGAACCCTGACTATAGGTATGTTGCTTTGCTTGAGCTGTTTGACTTCACGGTCCATGATTTTGATAGGTTCTTCTATAAAATGCAGTTTCTCGTCGATTTAGATTTCTTCAAGAGGAAAAGTTAGGTCTTCTTTTGCAAGGTATTTCCTTAGGTTCGAGACGTGAAAGGTATTGTGTACTCCAGCAAGTTGTTGTGATAGCTTAAGTCGATAAGCCACCGGTCCAATACGTTCGATAATCTTGAATGGTCCTACGTATCTTGGGTTCAATTTACCCCTCTTACCAAAGCGTATCACACCTTTCCAAGGTGACACCTTTAACATTACCATGTAATCAACCTGAAATTCTAACGGCTTCCTTCGAACATCAGCATAGCTCTTTTGACGACTTTGGGCGGTCTTCAATCTCTCCTTGATTTGTACAATCTTTTCAGTAGTCTCCTGTATGATTTCGGGACCAGTTAGTTGTCAGTCTCCTACCTCATTCCAACAGATAGGGGATCTACACTTCCTTCCATAAAGTACTTCAAATGGTGCAGCGTTAATACTCGTAAGGTAACTATTGTTATACGAGAATTCTGCTAATGGTAGATATTTATCCCATCCATTTCCGAAATCGATCACACATGCTCTAAGCATGTCTTCAAGAGTCTGAATGGTCCTTTCACTTTACCCATCGGTCTGAGGATGATATGCAGTGCTCATATCCAGACGAGTCTCTAGAGCTTCATGTAGTGATTGCCAAAACCTTGACGTAAACCTACTGTCGCGATCGGATATAATGGAGATAGGTACTCCATGTCTTGAAACAACTTCCTTCATGTATAATCGTACCAATTTCTCCATCTTATCCATTTCCTTCATAGGTAGGAAATGTGCAGATTTGGTGAGACGACCGACAATTACCCAAATGGTGTCGTAACCCCATGCAGTCTTTGGTAGCTTCGTGATGAAATCCATGGTAATACATTCCCATTTCCATTCTGGGATTTCTGGTTGTTGAAGCATACCTGACAGTTTCTGATGTTCCGCCTTGACTTTGGAGCAAGTCAAACATTCTCCGATGTACGTTGCAATATCAGCTTTCAAATTTGGCCACCAAAAGTGTGCCTTAAGATCTTGATACATCTTTCCAGCTCCGGAATGTATCGAGTATCTCGTCTTATGTGCCTCATCCAAAACCGATTTTCTTAACCCTTTAAACTTCGGTACCCAAATGCGTCCATTAAAATACCGGGTTTCGTCTTCTTGTATCTCAAGTTGCTTGTCTAAACCCTTGAGCATCTCAATTCCAAAGTTTTCTTCAGTAAGAGCTCCTCGTTGAGCCTCCTTTATTTGTGTAGTGAAGTTTATACGAATCTTCATATTCATTGCTCGTACTCGAATCGACTCTCTTTCCTTCCCGCTTAAAGCATCTGCTACTATATTTGCTTTCCCGGGATGATAGCGAATTTCACAATCATAGTCGTTTATCAGCTCGACCCACCTACGTTGTCTCATGTTCAGTTGTTTTTGGTTGAAGATATGTTGAAGGCTTTTATGGTTGGTATACAGAGTACATTTAACCCCGTACAAGTAGTGTCTCCAAATCTTTAATGCAAACACCACTGCTCCCAATTATAGATCATGAGTCATATAATTTTGTTCATGAACCTTCAGTTGTCGGGATGCATATGCAATAACCTTCTTTCGTTGCATGAGGACACAACCAAAACCTTATCGCGAAGCTTCACAATAAATTACAAAATCATCGTTTCCTTCAGGTAACGATAGAATAGGCGATGTAGTCAACTTCTTCTTCAATAACTGAAATGCGGCTTCCTGCTCAGAAGTCCATTCGTACTTCTTCCCTTTGTGTGTTAATGCTGTAAATGGTTTGTCTATCCGAGAAAAATCTTGAATAAACCTTCTGTAATAGCCAGCAAGACCCAAAAATTGACGTATTTGCGTTGGAGTCTTTGGGATCTCCCACTTTTCAATGGCTTCAATCTGAAGGTATTTCGTTTGCCCTAGAGACATATTAAATTAATGTGGCTAATGTGTTTTGATCCAAGTCACGTCATACCCAATAACAAGCTTACCAACACCTTATGCGTATTTTATCTTAACGATTGGATCGTGGATTAAATTACGCGGCACTTGGATTTTAGAAAAATGGTTTTCTAAAACAATAACACTTGATATGTATATATATATATATATATATATATATATATATATATATATATATATATATATATATATATATATATATATGTATGTATAAATTATGGAATAATTTATATGATAAGGATTTAATTATTTATAGGTTAAATAATTAATTAAGTTATGTTACATTTTATAAAATTGGTTTTATAAAATAAAGTATACATAACAAATAATATGGAATTTTATATAATTGGTTTTATGAATAATGTATACATAATTCATAAAATGCAAGTTTATAAAATTTGTTTTATAAAATCTAATTTTATAAAAACAAGTTTATAAAATATGCATGTTTATAAATTATATCAAGCATTATAAAACAATTTAATAAACAAAAGTGGGAGTGGCCTTGGAGTTGTAAGCACACATGCTAGAGATTCCATTACTTGGTCATACTTTCCCAATTCCATATACATGCATGTTCCTTGACTAAAACACACACACACATGTAACTACATATCAAAATAAGCAAAAAAAAAAAAGGCTCCAAAAACTGCTGCTGTTGGCCGTGACTTTTGAAGAGCAAGAGAGGGTTCTCAAATTTATTTTGCAAGCTCATTTCAAGTGTCATTAAATCCTAACCAAAAGCTAGGGTGTTGATGCATAAGTTTGGGGTATAACAACTTGAGGATTCATTCTTTTGGAGCTCCATTCTTCATCATCATCTTCATCATATACTAACAAGCTTGGAGTAGGTATTAACTCTTTACTTGCTTGTAGTTTGTAAGCATATTTCATAACTTGATCCTAATTGGGATTTAACTTTAATTGGGTAAAGATATACAATGTTCTAAAATGGTAATTACATGCTTCCGCTTCTTTTGATTCTTAAAATGATTTAAATATTTTGGAACTTGTTAAATCTCAACAATGGTATCTAGAGCCGAAGTTGTTGAAATATGCTTCGAGATGGTTATTAAACTCACTATATATTTTGCATTTTATGTACATGCATGAAAGTAAAATGCAAAAATTAATTGTTTGGGTGGGTTCCTTATTTTGGCCGAATTATTGGAGTCCCAAAAGTGGGTTTTAGGCTATTCTATTTGGTTCATATTTGGTTGTATGATGATGTTCACAATCTAAGCCTTGGCCTTGTGTTTGGTTGAATGTTTAGTTGATTTAATTCATTCATTTGGTATGTAATATTAATTTATTCATTTGGTTTGTAATATTTATTCATTTGGTTATGTAATTTATTTTATATTTGGCATGTAAAATAGATTAGATTGAATTTTCATTTTTTTAGAGAAAAATGTATTAGGATGTGACGACCCGGAAATTTCCGACCAAATTTAAACTTAACCTTTATATGTTTCTGACACGATAAGCAGAATTTGTAATGTTGAATCTCAAAAAGTTTGGAACTACATTCATGTAATCAATTACCCTTTGACCGTGTTCGACGATTCACGAACAATTATGTGTATATAGATATGTATATATAATATATAATATTAACTGAAAACATTAACAAAGTATAAGATATATGATACTTTACATAAATATATTTGTTTCGATATATTTATCGACAGAATTAAGAGATAATATCAAATGATTGAATTATCAGATACATTATGATATGATTACGGGCCTATGTTATGAGGTCCACTGTGATTTAAGAAATCTATTTTTTTTTGACAACTCATTACTTAACCAGTATGATAAAGATAACGATATTTATATTTAATTTTATTAAATATATATATATATATATATATATATAACGATTTAAATTAATATTATATATATTTTTATACGCGTATTATACGTACATAGTTTTATACTTTTACTATACTTTAACTTTACCTTTACTTTACTTTTACTTTAATAATTCACTTTAATAATTCATACTTTAATAATTCACTTTAATAATTCATACTTTAATAATTCACTTTAATAATTCATACTTTAATAATTCACTTTAATAATTCATACTTTAATAATTCACTTTAATAATTTAAAAATCTATTATAAATAGAATTCAATAGGTTTCATTATTCATAGAAACTTGAAAATATATTTCTCTAAACTCTCTCAATCGAATTACACACACATATATATATATATATATATATATATATATATATATATATATATATATATATATATATATATATATATATATATATATATATTACTTAGTATTATTTCAAGATATTATTAGTATACATAAAATACTACGACGGAGTTATATTCAGACGATTTCAAAATAAGTTTTCAAATGGGATAGAGCTAAGGAAATTATGGGTTATAGCTATGAAGGTTATGGGTATTGATCGAGGGTATTGCTCGTGAGGTCAACCTAACGTTTATCATTTTCGTTGCGTCTACGTACTTTCCTGCAATATTGAATCACAATATTGATACGTGAGCATTCATATCTTATCTTTTATATATTAATAGTGTATCCCTGACTAGTGCTCGAGTATATATGATTATGCATGTTTGTATGCTTAGTTTCGTCGTTAAATAGTTTATGATAAATCACGAATTTGATACATATGCTACTGAGATAAGTTATATGATATGCATGTCGTTGAAAATCTGAAGAAAAAATTAATAACTTTTCATTTAGAAATCGTGTGGTTTCGATGAACGAATTAAAAGATATGGTCAACTGAATTATCATTAATTTTAATATTATTATTAAAACGATTATTATAACTGTTATCAGTTATTACTAAAATTATCTTTATTACTAAAAATTAATATTTTTATTGAAACTATCATTTTATTATTTTTATCATTATTATTATTATTATCAATATTATTTTATCAAATAAATATGCGTACAAAGATATTTTTACCACACGTAATGTAATTACATTAATAATACATACCACTATATTTTTATGATATTAAGTGAATTTTATAAATTTTATTATTTGATATATATAAAAGTATATTTTTATCATATATGAATTTTAATATAAATTTTTATTTATTAATAAATGACTTGTATTATTTAGTATAATAAGATCTGATAAATATATTTAAATATATAAAACTACTATATATAAGTTATATAATAAACATGTATAGATTTTGGAAGTCATTTTGGGCCAAGTTGACTTTTGTTGACTTTTGCATGTCGGTCTCGAGCATTAGGATTGTGATACACTACGACTTGACCTAAATTGTTAGACAGATATTGACCAACATATAAATATATATACTTAATATAGGTTCGTGAATCCGAGACAAACACTGCACTTGTTCAGTGCCGTCATATACATAATTGCTACGAAATACAGTATTGTGAGTTTCATTTGCTCCCTTTTTATATATATTTTTGGGCTGAGAATACATGCGCTGATTTATAAATGTTTTATGAAATAGGCACAAGTACTAAAACTAATTCTATGTGGGTTTAAACCAGAAATATACTCTTAGCTTGGTAACATTAAACTACTTGTCTATGTATGGTAGGCGCGAATTCTAAAGATAGATCTATTGGGTCTGACAAACCCCATCCTGACTATGGGATGCTTTAGTACTTCGAGGTTATTTTAAACACACCTGATCTGGTGTACTTCAGAGGGTAAAACATGAACGTTAAAGCTTGTTACCGGTTGCCTACAACTTATAGAATACTTTTATACACTTGCGAGTGTAGGATATTTATAGAAACTAAAATCTTGTGGTCTATTACTATTACAGAAATGATGGATTATGATAAACTAATGAACTCACCAACCTTTTGGTTGACACTTTAAAGCATGTTTATTCTCAGGTATTAAAGAATTCTTCCGCTGTGCATTAGCTCATTTTAAGGATATTACTTGGAGTCATTCAAGACATACTTTGAAAGACGTTGCATTCGAGTCATTGAGTTCATCAAGATTAATATTAAGTCAATTATAGTTGGATATAATATGAAATGGTATGCATGCCGTCAATTTTTTATGTAAAGAAAGTTTGTCTTTTAAAAACGAATGCAATGTTTGTAAAACGTATCATATAGAGGTCAAATACCTCGCAATGTAATCAACTATTGTGAATCTTTTATAATGTATATGAACGGGTCCTTTCAGTTGGTATTAGAGCGGTGGTCTTAGCGAACCAGGTCTTGCATTAGTGTGTCTAACTGATAGTTGTTAAGATGCATTAGTGAGTCTGGACTTCGACCGTGTCTGCATGTCAAAAGTTTTGCTTATCATTTTTAGTCGGAAATCATCTACTTACCATCCTTAGGAAATTACCTGCTTATCATTCTTAAGTCTAGACGCGTTTTCCTACATTTATTTCATAATAGTGTATAGACGAATTCTTATCTTAGCATATCTGTTACTGTGAACTTTGACTGACATCTTTCAAAGATTCCTCCGTAATTTATGGAATTTTGGTATTATATATACATATGTAAATTATATATTGAAGAATACCAAATCTAAATTCTACAATCTATTTCATACCTAAAAAATTCTTTCCCTGATCATACAAGATGGATCCCTCAACCAGTTCGAGTTCCTCGAATTTCGACAGCTATGCCGATATGGATTTCCACATGAGCTCCGAAAGCAGCGTGACCGGAATGGATCAACCAATTAGCCATCATCTATTCTGGATGAATTGGGGATGGGTTCGTAATCTACTTAACCATTGGAGACAAGAAGAAGGCGATCCCTTTCATCCACCACATTGCCCTCTTGGCAATGAACCTGAAGCACTTACCGGCGAACCTATCCGAAACACCATTTTCTCTCTCATTTCTAGAGTATCTCGTCATGATTATATACTACACTAAATTCTAGATCTTATTTATCCGCTCGTTCGAACCGACAATCACCCCGGTGTAATAGAAGAAGTCAACGAGCTTCGCGCTCGGGTAGTGGCTTTGGAGAATATGGTGCAAAGGTTACAAACACCAGCAGTAGCACCAGCAGCATAACTGAAATGTCCCGTTCTTATTGATTAAAAACGTTCCATATTAATTGATTTCGTTGCGAGGTTTTGACCTCTATATGAGACGTTTTTCAAAGACTGCATTCATTTTAAAACAAACCATAACCTTTATTTCATCAATAAAGGTTTAAAAAGCTTTACGTAGATTATCAAATAATGATAATCTAAAATATCCTGTTTACACACGACCATTACATAATGGTTTACAATATAAATATGTTACAACAAAATAAGTTTCTTGAATGCAGTTTTTACACAATATCATACAAGCATGGACTCCAAATCTCGTCCTTATTTAAGTATGCTACAGCGGAAGCTCTTAATAATCACCTGAGAATAAACATGCTTAAAACGTCAACAAAAATGTTGGTGAGTTATAGGTTTAACCTATATATATCAAATCATAATAATAGACCACAAGATTTCATATTTCAATACACATCCCATACATAGAGATAAAAATCATTCATATGGTGAACACCTGGTAACCGACATTAACAAGATGCATATATAAGAATATCCCCATCATTCCGGGACACCCTTCGGATATGATATAAATTTCGAAGTACTAAAGCATCCGGTACTTTGGATGGGGTTTGTTAAGCCCAATAGATCTATCTTTAGGATTCGCGTCAATTAGGGTGTCTGTTCCCTAATTCTTAGATTACCAGACTTAATAAAAAGGGGCATATTCGATTTCGATAATTCAACCATAGAATGTAGTTTCACGTACTTGTGTCTCTTTTGTAAATCATTTATAAAACCTGCATGTATTCTCATCCCAAAAATATTAGATTTTAAAAGTGGGACTATAACTCACTTTCACAGATTTTTACTTCGTCGGGAAGTAAGACTTGGCCACTGGTTGATTCACGAACCTATAACAATTTATACATATATATCAAAGTATGTTCAAGATATATTTAAATATATTTACAACACTTTTAATATATTTTGATGTTTTAAGTTTATTAAGTCAGCTGTCCTCGTTAGTAACCTACAACTAGTTGTCCACAGTTAGATGTACAGAAATAAATCGATAAATATTATCTTGAATCAATCCACGACCCAGTGTATACGTATCTCAGTATTGATCACAACTCAAACTATATATATTTTGGAATCAACCTCAACCCTGTATAGCTAACTCCAACATTCACATATAGAGTGTCTATGGTTGTTCCGAAATATATATAGATGTGTCGACATGATAGGTCGAAACATTGTATACGTGTCTATGGTATCTCAAGATTACATAATATACAATACAAGTTGATTAAGTTATGGTTGGAATAGATTTGTTACCAATTTTCACGTAGCTAAAATGAGAAAAATTATCCAATCTTGTTTTACCCATAACTTCTTCATTTTAAATCCGTTTTGAGTGAATAAAATTGCTATGGTTTCATATTGAACTCTATTTTATGAATCTAAACAGAAAAAGTACAGGTTTATAGTCGGAAAAATAAGTTACAAGTCGTTTTTGTAAAGGTATTCATTTCAGTCGAAAGAACGACGTCTAGATGACCATTTTAGAAAACATACTTCCACTTTGAGTTTAACCATAATTTTTGGATATAGTTTCATGTTCATAATAAAAATAATTTTCTCAGAATAAAAACTTTTAAATCAAAGTTTATCATAGTTTTTAATTAACTAACCCAAAACAGCCCGCGGTGTTACTACGACGGCGTAAATCCGGTTTTACGGTGTTTTTCGTGTTTCCAGGTTTTAAATCATTAAGTTAGCATATCATATAGATATAGAAAATGTGTTTAGTTGATTTTAAAAGTCAAGTTAGAAGGATTAACTTTTGTTTGCGAACAAGTTTAGAATTAACTAAACTATGTTCTAGTGATTACAAGTTTAAACCTTCGAATAAGATAGCTTTATATGTATGAATTGAATGATGTTATGAACATCATTACTACCTTAAGTTCCTTGGATAAACCTACTGGAAAAGAGAAAAATGGATCTAGCTTCAACGGATCCTTGGATGGCTCGAAGTTCTTGAAGCAGAATCATGACACGAAAACAAGTTCAAGTAAGATCATCACTTGAAATAAGATTGTTATAGTTATAGAAATTGAACCAAAGTTTGAATATGATTATTACCTTGTATTAGAATGATAACCTACTGTAAGAAACAAAGATTTCTTGAGGTTGGATGATCACCTTACAAGATTGGAAGTGAGCTAGCAAACTTGAAAGTATTCTTGATTTTATGTAACTAGAACTTGTAAAATATATGAAGAACACTTAGAACTTGAAGATAGAACTTGAGAGAGATCAATTAGATGAAGAAAATTGAAGAATGAAAGTGTTTGTAGGTGTTTTTGGTCGTTGGTGTATGGATTAGATATAAAGGATATGTAATTTTGTTTTCATGTAAATAAGTCATGAATGATTACTCATATTTTTGTAATTTTATGAGATATTTCATGCTAGTTGCCAAATGATGGTTCCCACATGTGTTAGGTGACTCACATGGGCTGCTAAGAGCTGATCATTGAAGTGTATATACCAATAGTACATACATCTAAAAGTTGTGTATTGTACAAGTACGAATACGGGTGCATACGAGTAGAATTGTTGATGAAACTGAACGAGGATGTAATTGTAAGCATTTTTGTTAAGTAGAAGTATTTTGATAAGTGTCTTGAAGTCTTTCAAAAGTGTATGAATACATGTTAAAACACTACATGTATATACATTTTAACTGAGTCGTTAAGTCATCGTTAGTGGTTACATGTAAGTGTTGTTTTGAAACCTTTAGGTTAACGATCTTGTTAAATGTTATTAACCCAATGTTTATAATATAAAATGAGATTTTAAATTATTATATTATCATGATATTATCATGTATGAATATCTCTTAATATGATAAATATACATTAAATGTCTTTACAATGATAATCGTTACATATATGTCTCGTTTAAAAATCATTAAGTTAGTAGTCTTGTTTTTACATATGTAGTTCATTGTTAATATACTTAATGATATGTTTACTTATCATAGTATCATGTTAACTATATATATATATATCCATATATATGTCATCATATAGTTTTTACAAGTTTTAACGTTCGTGAGTCATCGGTCAACTTGGGTGGTCAATTGTCTATATGAAACATATTTCAATTAATCAAGTCTTAACAAGTTTGATTGCTTAACATGTTGGAAACATTTAATCATATAAATATCAATCTCAATTAATATATATAAACATGGAAAAGTTCGGGTCACTACAGTACCTACCCGTTAAATAAATTTCGTCCCGAAATTTTAAGCTGTTGAAGGTGTTGACGAATCTTCTGGAAATAGATGCGGGTATTTCTTCTTCATCTGATCTTCACGCTCCCAGGTGAACTCGGGTCCTCTACGAGCATTCCATCGAACCTTAACAATTGGTATCTTGTTTTGCTTAAGTCTTTTAACCTCACGATCCATTATTTCGACGGGTTCTTCGATGAATTAAAGTTTTTCGTTGATTTGGATTTCATCTAACGGAATAGTGAGATCTTCTTTAGCAAAACATTTCTTCAAATTCGAGACGTGGAAAGTGTTATGTACAGCCGCGAGTTGTTGAGGTAACTCAAGTCGGTAAGCTACTGGTCCGACACGATCAATAATCTTGAATGGTCCAATATACCTTGGATTTAATTTCCCTCGTTTACCAAATCGAACAATGCCTTTCCAAGGTGCAACTTTAAGCATGACCAACTCTCCAATTTCAAATTCTATATCTTTTCTTTTAATGTCAGCGTAGCTCTTTTGTCGACTTTGGGCGGTTTTCAACCGTTGTTGAATTTGGATGATCTTCTCGGTAGTTTCTTGTATAATCTCCGGACCCGTAATCTGTCTATCCCCCACTTCACTCCAACAAATCGGAGACCTGCACTTTCTACCATAAAGTGCTTCAAATGGCGCCATCTCAATGCTTGAATGGTAGCTGTTGTTGTAGGAAAATTCTGCTAACGGTAGATGTCGATCCCAACTGTTTCCTAAATTAATAACACATGCTCGTAGCATGTCTTCAAGCGTTTGTATCGTCCTTTCACTCTGCCCATCAGTTTGTGGATGATAGGCAGTACTCATGTCTAGACGAGTTCCTAATGCTTGCTGTAATGTCTGCCAGAATCTTGAAATAAATCTGCCATCCCTATCAGAGATAATAGAGATTGGTATTCCATGTCTGGAGACGACTTCCTTCAAATACAGTCGTGCTAACTTCTCCATCTTGTCATCTTCTCTTATTGGTAGGAAGTGTGCTGATTTGGTGAGACGATCAACTATTACCCAAATAGTATCAAAACCACTTGCAGTCCTTGGCAATTTAGTGATGAAATCCATGGTAATGTTTTCCCATTTCCATTCCGGGATTTCGGGTTGTTGAAGTAGACCTGATGGTTTCTGATGCTCAGCTTTGACCTTAGAACACGTCAAACATTCTCCTACGTATTTAGCAACATCGGCTTTCATACCCGGCCACCAAAAATGTTTCTTGAGATCCTTGTACATCTTCCCCGTTCCAGGATGTATTGAGTATCTGGTTTTATGAGCTTCTCTAAGTACCATTTCTCTCATATCTCTAAATTTTGGTACCCAAATTCTTTCAGCCCTATACCGGGTTCCGTCTTCCCGAATATTAAGATGCTTCTCCGATCCTTTGGGTATTTCATCCTTTAAATTTCCCTCTTTTAAAACTCCTTGTTGCGCCTCCTTTATTTGAGTAGTAATGTTATTATGAATCATTATATTCATAGATTTTACTCGAATGGGTTCTCTGTCCTTCCTGCTCAAGGCATCGGCTACCACATTTGCCTTCCCCGGGTGGTAACGAATCTCAAAGTCGTAATCATTCAATAATTCAATCCACCTACGCTGCCTCATATTCAGTTGTTTCTGATTAAATATGTGTTGAAGACTTTTGTGGTCGGTATATATAATACTTTTGACCCCATATAAGTAGTGCCTCCAAGTCTTTAATGCAAAAACAACCGCGCCTAATTCCAAATCATGCGTCGTATAATTTTGTTCGTGAATCTTCAATTGTCTAGACGCATAAGCAATCACCTTCGTTCGTTGCATTAATACACAACCGAGACCTTGCTTTGATGCATCACAATAAATCACAAAATCATCATTCCCTTCAGGCAATGACAATATAGGTGCTGTAGTTAGCTTTTTCTTCAATAACTGAAACGCTTTCTCTTGTTCATCATTCCATTCAAATTTCTTCCCTTTATGCGTTAATGCAGTCAAGGGTTTTGCTATTCTGGAAAAGTCTTGGATGAACCTTCTGTAGTAACCAGCTAGTCCTAAAAACTGGCGTATGTGTTTCGGAGTTTTCGGGGTTTCCCACTTTTCAACAGTTTCTATCTTTGCCGGATCCACCTTAATACCTTCTTTGTTCACTATGTGACCGAGGAATTGAACTTCTTCCAACCAAAATGCACACTTTGAAAACTTAGCGTACAATTCTTCCTTCCTCAATACTTCTAACACCTTTCTCAAATGTTCACCGTGTTCTTGGTCATTCTTTGAGTAAATAAGTATGTCATCAATGAAAACAATGACAAACTTGTCAAGGTATGGTCCACACACTCGGTTCATAAGGTCCATGAACACAGCTGGTGCATTAGTTAAACCAAACGGCATGACCATAAACTCGTAATGACCGTAACGTGTTCTGAAAGCAGTCTTTGGAATATCATCTTCTTTCACCCGCATTTGATGATACCCGGAACGTAAGTCAATCTTTGAATAAACAGACGAGCCTTGTAGTTGATCAAATAAGTCGTCGATTCTCGGTAGTGGGTAGCGGTTCTTGATGGTAAGTTTGTTCAACTCTCGGTAGTCGATACACAACCTGAATGTACCATCTTTCTTCTTGACAAACAAAACAGGAGCTCCCCACGGTGATGTGCTTGGTCGAATGAAACCACGCTCTAAAAGTTCTTGTAATTGGCCTTGCAGTTCTTTCATCTCGCTGGGTGCGAGTCTGTAAGGAGCACGAGCTATTGGTGCAGCTCCTGGTACAAGATCTATTTGAAATTCAACGGATCGATGTGGGGGTAATCCCGGTAATTCTTTCGGAAATACATCGGGAAATTCTTTTGCAATGGGAACATCATTGATGCTCTTTTCTTCAGTTTGTACTTTCTCGACGTGTGCTAGAACAGCATAGCAACCTTTTCTTATTAGTTTTTGTGCCTTCAAATTACTAATAAGATGTAGCTTCGTGTTGCCCTTTTCTCCGTACACCATTAAGGGTTTTCCTTTTTCTCGTATAATGCGAATTGCATTTTTGTAACAAACGATCTCTGCTTTCACTTCTTTCAACCAGTCCATACCGATTATCACATCAAAACTCCCTAACTCTACTGGTATCAAATCAATCTTAAATGTTTCGCTAACCAGTTTAATTTCTCGATTCCGACATATATTATCTGCTGAAATTAATTTACCATTTGCTAATTCGAGTAAAAATTTACTATCCAAAGGCGTCAATGGACAACTTAATTTAGCACAAAAATCTCTACTCATATAGCTTCTATCCGCACCCGAATCAAATAAAACGTAAGCAGATTTATTGTCAATAAGAAACGTACCCGTAACAAGCTCCGGGTCTTCCTGTGCCTCTACCGCATTAATATTGAAAACTCTTCCACGGCCTTGTCCATTCGTGTTCTCCTGGTTCGGGCAATTTCTAATAATGTGGCCTGGTTTTCCACATTTATAACAAACTACATTGGCATAACTTGCTCCGACACTACTTGCTCCGCCATTACTCGTTCCAACACCATTTGTTCCTTTCGTTCTATTAACCCCTGGTCCGTAGACCTCACACTTCGCCGCGCTATGACCATTTCTTTTACACTTGTTGCAAAATTTGGTGCAGAACCCCGAGTGATTCTTTTCACACCTTTGGCATAGCTGCTTCTGATTGTTGTTGTTGTTGCGGTTATTATTGTTGTTGGGATGATTGTTGTAGTTGCTGTTGTTGTTGTTGTTGTTGTTGGGCCGTTTGTTGTAGTTGCGATTGATGTTGCGATTGTTGGGATAATTGTTGCGATTATTGTTGTAATTGCTGTTGTTGTTGTATTGGTGATTCTTATCACCGTTTTCCTCCCACTTTCTTTTGACTTGCTTCACATTGGCCTCTTCAGCAGTCTGTTCTTTAATTCTTTCTTCAATCTGGTTCACTAGTTTGTGAGCCATTCTACATGCCTGTTGTATGGAGGCGGGCTCGTGTGAACTTATATCTTCTTGGATTCTTTCCGGTAATCCTTTCACAAACGCGTCGATCTTCTCTTCCTCATCTTCGAATGCTCCCGGACACAATAGGCACAATTCTGTGAATCGTCTTTCGTACGTGGTAATATCAAATCCTTGGGTTCGTAACCCTCTAAGTTCTGTCTTGAGCTTATTGACCTCGGTTCTGGGACGGTACTTCTCGTTCATCAAGTGCTTGAATGCTGACCACGGTAGTGCGTACGCATCATCTTGTCCCACTTGCTCTAGATAGGTATTCCACCATGTTAACGCAGAACCTGTGAAGGTATGCGTAGCGTACTTCACTTTGTCCTCTTCAATACACTTACTTATGGCAAACACCGATTCAACCTTCTCGGTCCACCGTTTCAATCCGATCGGTCCTTCGGTTCCATCAAATTCCAAAGGTTTGCAGGCAGTGAATTCTTTGTAGGTGCATCCTACACGATTTCCTGTACTGCTAGATCCAAGGTTAGTGTTGGTATGTAGCGCAGCCTGTACTGCGGCTATGTTTGAAGCTAGAAAAGTACGGAATTCCTCTTCATTCATATTCACGGTGTGTCGAGTAGTCGGTGCCATTTCCTTCAAAATAGTTAAATGGAACAAGTTAATCATACAGAATATTAAGAGTAGTTAATAGTATTTCGTAGCATAATATGAACTCATTTATAAAAGCTTTTTCTTCATATTAGCGTTTTATAAGTTTAAATTTGGGTAGTACCTACCCGTTAAGTTCATACTTAGTAGCTAATATACAATTCAACTACTACAATTCTATATGAAAAACTGATTATAATAATATTTCGCGTTCAAACTTTTATACAATATTTTACAAACTTACAATACCGCTTATTTTACATAAAGCATGAAATATAGCACACAATAACTTTGATACAAGATAGTTGTGAAGACAATTCTAGCTAGTACACAAGTCGTTCAGCAAAGGCAATAAAGACACGTAATTCATACGTCCAGAAACAAGTCATGCATTCTGGTTTTACTAGGACTACTTCCCATCCTTGGTCTTGTGCAACATAACCGTTATGGCCGTTGATAAGACAGCGTGTTGTAACGTCATCAAAGGGACGAGGGTTACGTAATGTCCAACAGTCCCGTAACAATCTAAAAACCTCATTTCTTACCCCAATTACCGACTCCGTCACTTGTGGGAACGTTTTGTTTAATAGTTGTAGCCCGATGTTCTTGTTCTCACTTTGGTGAGAAGCGAACATTACTAATCCGTAAGCATAACATGCTTCTTTATGTTGCATGTTAGCCGCTTTTTCTAAATCACGAAGTCCAATATTCGGATATATTGAGTCAAAATAATTTCTTAACCCGTTGCGTAAAATAGCATTTGGGTTTCCCGCAATATATGCGTCAAAGTAAACACATCGTAACTTATGGGTTTCCCAATGTGATATCCCCCATCTTGCAAACGAAAGTCTCTTATAAACCAAGACATTCTTGGAACGTTCTTCGAATGTCTTACAAACTGATCTCGCCTTAAATAGTTGTGCCGAAGAATTCTGACCGACTCTAGACAAGATTTCATCAATCATGTCTCCGGGTAGGTCTCTTAAAATATTGGGTTGTCTATCCATTTTGTGTTTTTAAACTGTAAAATAGACAAGAGTTAGATTCATAAAAAAATACTTATTAATACAAGCAATTTTTACATATATCATAAAGCATAAGAACACTATATTACATATATTACACCACACGAATACAACTATCTTATTCCGACTCGCTCGTTTCTTCTTCTTCGGTTCCGATTCTTCTTCCGGTTCCGATTCTTCTTCCGGTTCCGACTCTTCTTCCGGTTCCTCTTCGGAAACTTGTGAATCAGTCCACAAATCATTCCAATTTACATTTGACTCTTCATTATTATTAGGTGAGTCAATGGGACTTGTTCTAGAGGTAGACATCTATCACATAATATCAAACACGTTAAGAGATTAATAAATCACATAATATTCATATGTTAAAAATATATAGTTTCCAACAAAAATGTTAAGCAATCATTTTTAAAGAAAACACGGTCGAAGTCCAGACTCACTAATGCATCCTAACAAACTCGATAAGACACACTAATGCAAATTTTCTGGTTCTCTAAGACCAACGCTCGGATACCAACTGAAATGTCCCGTTCTTATTGATTAAAAACGTTCCATATTAATTGATTTCGTTGCGAGGTTTTGACCTCTATATGAGACGTTTTTCAAAGACTGCATTCATTTTAAAACAAACCATAACCTTTATTTCATCAATAAAGGTTTAAAAAGCTTTACGTAGATTATCAAATAATGATAATCTAAAATATCCTGTTTACACACGACCATTACATAATGGTTTACAATATAAATATGTTACAACAAAATAAGTTTCTTGAATGCAGTTTTTACACAATATCATACAAGCATGGACTCCAAATCTCGTCCTTATTTAAGTATGCTACAGCGGAAGCTCTTAATAATCACCTGAGAATAAACATGCTTAAAACGTCAACAAAAATGTTGGTGAGTTATAGGTTTAACCTATATATATCAAATCATAATAATAGACCACAAGATTTCATATTTCAATACACATCCCATACATAGAGATAAAAATCATTCATATGGTGAACACCTGGTAACCGACATTAACAAGATGCATATATAAGAATATCCCCATCATTCCTGGACACCCTTCGGATATGATATAAATTTCGAAGTACTAAAGCATCCGGTACTTTGGATGGGGTTTGTTAAGCCCAATAGATCTATCTTTAGGATTCGCGTCAATTAGGGTGTCTGTTCCCTAATTCTTAGATTACCAGACTTAATAAAAAGGGGCATATTCGATTTCGATAATTCAACCATAGAATGTAGTTTCACGTACTTGTGTCTATTTTGTAAATCATTTATAAAACCTGCATGTATTCTCATCCCAAAAATATTAGATTTTAAAAGTGGGACTATAACTCACTTTCACAGATTTTTACTTCGTCGGGAAGTAAGACTTGGCCACTGGTTGATTCACGAACCTATAACAATTTATACATATATATCAAAGTATGTTCAAGATATATTTAAATATATTTACAACACTTTTAATATATTTTGATGTTTTAAGTTTATTAAGTCAGCTGTCCTCGTTAGTAACCTACAACTAGTTGTCCACAGTTAGATGTACAGAAATAAATCGATAAATATTATCTTGAATCAATCCACGACCCAGTGTATACGTATCTCAGTATTGATCACAACTCAAACTATATATATTTTGGAATCAACCTCAACCCTGTATAGCTAACTCCAACATTCACATATAGAGTGTCTATGGTTGTTCCGAAATATATATAGATGTGTCGACATGATAGGTCGAAACGTTGTATACGTGTCTATGGTATCTCAAGATTACATAATATACAATACAAGTTGATTAAGTTATGGTTGGAATAGATTTGTTACCAATTTTCACGTAGCTAAAATGAGAAAAATTATCCAATCTTGTTTTACCCATAACTTCTTCATTTTAAATCCGTTTTGAGTGAATCAAATTGCTATGGTTTCATATTGAACTCTATTTTATGAATCTAAACAGAAAAAGTACAGGTTTATAGTCGGAAAAATAAGTTACAAGTCATTTTTGTAAAGGTAGTCATTTCAGTCGAAAGAACGACGTCTAGATGACCATTTTAGAAAACATACTTCCATTTTGAGTTTAACCATAATTTTTGGATATAGTTTCATGTTCATAATAAAAATCATTTTCTCAGAATAACAACTTTTAAATCAAAGTTTATCATAGTTTTTAATTAACTAACCCAAAACAGCCCGCGGTGTTACTACGACGGCGTAAATCCGGTTTTACGGTGTTTTTCGTGTTTCCAGGTTTTAAATCATTAAGTTAGCATATCATATAGATATAGAAAATGTGTTTAGTTGATTTTAAAAGTCAAGTTAGAAGGATTAACTTTTGTTTGCGAACAAGTTTAGAATTAACTAAACTATGTTCTAGTGATTACAAGTTTAAACCTTCGAATAAGATAGCTTTATATGTATGAATTGAATGATGTTATGAACATCATTACTACCTTAAGTTCCTTGGATAAACCTACTGGAAAAGAGAAAAATGGATCTAGCTTCAACGGATCCTTGGATGGCTCGAAGTTCTTGAAGCAGAATCATGACACGAAAACAAGTTCAAGTAAGATCATCACTTGAAATAAGATTGTTATAGTTATAGAAATTGAACCAAAGTTTGAATATGATTATTACCTTGTATTAGAATGATAACCTACTGTAAGAAACAAAGATTTCTTGAGGTTGGATGATCACCTTACAAGATTGGAAGTGAGCTAGCAAACTTGAAAGTATTCTTGATTTTATGTAACTAGAACTTGTAAAATATATGAAGAACACTTAGAACTTGAAGATAGAACTTGAGAGAGATCAATTAGATGAAGAAAATTGAAGAATGAAAGTGTTTGTAGGTGTTTTTGGTCGTTGGTTTATGGATTAGATATAAAGGATATGTAATTTTGTTTTCATGTAAATAAGTCATGAATGATTACTCATATTTTTGTAATTTTATGAGATATTTCATGCTAGTTGCCAAATGATGGTTCCCACATGTGTTAGGTGACTCACATGGGCTGCTAAGAGCTGATCATTGAAGTGTATATACCAATAGTACATACATCTAAAAGCTGTGTATTGTACAAGTACGAATACGGGTGCATACGAGTAGAATTGTTGATGAAACTGAACGAGGATGTAATTTTAAGCATTTTTGTTAAGTAGAAGTATTTTGATAAGTGTCTTGCAGTCTTTCAAAAGTGTATGAATACATGTTAAAACACTACATGTATATACATTTTAACTGAGTCGTTAAGTCATCGTTAGTGGTTACATGTAAGTGTTGTTTTGAAACCTTTAGGTTAACGATCTTGTTAAATGTTATTAACCCAATGTTTATAATATCAAATGAGATTTTAAATTATTATATTATCATGATATTATCATGTATGAATATCTCTTAATATGATAAATATACATTAAATGTCTTTACAACGATAATTGTTACATATATGTCTCGTTTAAAAATCATTAAGTTAGTAGTCTTGTTTTTACATATGTAGTTCATTGTTAATATACTTAATGATATGTTTACTTATCATAGTATCATGTTAACTATATATATATATATCCATATATATGTCATCATATAGTTTTTACAAGTTTTAACGTTCGTGAGTCATCGGTCAACTTGGGTGGTCAATTGTCTATATGAAACATATTTCAATTAATCAAGTCTTAACAAGTTTGATTGCTTAACATGTTGGAAACATTTAATCATATAAATATCAATCTCAATTAATATATATAAACATGGAAAAGTTCGGGTCACTACAATAACCAATACCACCATCAACAACATCAATAGTACCATTACCACCACCAACAACAACCGCATCGCAAACCTCAACTTCACAATCTGTTCCACGAGCATCGACGTCATACGCCATGTAGATACCAAGGAATAACACAACGATGAAGTATTGATTCATAACTTCATTGGGGAAACATTCTACGGCAATTATGTAATTTCTAAAGTTTAGAAATTATCTATCCTAGCCTTAACCATAATTCAAATGAGTTTAATTTAATATTAACTCATTAAATCAATATTACATCTGAAGAAATATATACACATATATATTTCCATAAAGACTGTAATAAAATTCTTTTGTACAAAATATTAATTGTGAATTTTTTTTTAACAGGTAGTTAATACCCGAGAGATATATAAATTCACAATTAATATGTTACATTCTTCGAATCTGATTCAGCAAATCATCCATTATACTCCCTACTTTCACAACAATATACATTCTTTTATAGAAATCAAAACAACCATACTCATTCAAAATCTAATTACATATTCTGATTTTGAAATCTCAGAATTCGATTCAATATATAACCGAAATCATCACTCTTAGATTCCTACATCTTTCAAAACTATACTTTTACTTCAAAACTGTCCTAGAACCTCATTTCTATTCATGGAACTCACAAAAATATTTGTATCATTCAAAATCTTAGAACATCATATGTATATTAACAATTACAATATGTGTTCAAACACTTCGAAATTTATAAAGACATGCGAGATGATGATCCAACCACATATTACCCACTGTCATGCATCTGAAAAGCTCTCGAAACCAAAGTTATAGTTTAACACGTATCCGTGTCAGATCCTTTGATATTTATTACCAAATATAATTTTTCAATCTCTTTTCAAAATAGACAGTTTTGTCACAGCTCCAGCAAATCACCTTCATTTGTTTATACGAATAAACCTTATTATAACAATTACCCCTTCATCATTGTTACCGGGGAATCTTTCATATCTCGCCACATTAGCAGTAAACTTATCAACAACTTCATTAACCTTCGACTTAAGCCTCTCCAAAAAGCCACTATACTTATTCATTAAAACCCCATCATGTACTCACCTACATCCTGTAACAATAATTGTCACACCAACTACTAGGAATTAGTAATCAGTATTTTGAATTTCGTGACAATTATACGTCAAAAGTTATACATATAACGTCTATCTCCTACACTTACATACTTCGAATGTGAATTTTCTGAAAAACATCCCAAACTATGGACTAGTTCTCCGAAATTGGAAAAATGCTGATGAAGCAGCAAAAACAGTAAACGACTTTAACAGTCAAAAGTTTGATGATAAAGAATAGTATGGTGGTAAAGCTAAGAAAAAGAGAAGGTTTGAAACTGGAAAACGGATTGAGCAGACCATGAAGGAGGCTGTGGACAAATCACAAAGACTAAACCTGCCTTCAAAGGATCTAAATGATTCAGTGTCTACTAAAATCGTTAGCAAACACCTTACTTCTTATTCTAAACCTTCACAGACAAATCTTCATCATCATCCATATTATCGTATCTTTTATTATAATATCTTCGATATTCCTGAAGATATTTTCACAACTATTCTTATCCGATATCTTTTATCTCTTCGCAATATCTGCGTTACAACATAAAAAGAAACTGTGTTAGTTTCTAAATTTAAAAAAAAAATTTGAATTTAAAATAGGAATGTTTTTGAAGTAGTGTTGGGAACTGAAGCATGAGTTAGTATAATATAATGACACTTGATCAACGTGATTATATTACAGTAAGTCATGCTGAGTTTTTAATGGAACGTGATGATTCACAGAACATACCGTCATCATGTACTGTTTACACGACTCTTACATTCTACCCAATTTTCAAATATATTAAGAACATATCATCTTGATAGCTCTATATTTTCAGATATTCTGGTAATTTGCCAAATCAAGATCGTGCCATTATGATTTTCTTCTTGGAACATTAACTATGTTCATCCAAAAATTCATATCTACGAATTCTGGACTATTATCCGCTTGACTTAAGATCGGGAAGAGAAAACGAAAGCATGAAGCTCTGAAATATAATGGAGAATATAAAGCCCGATAACAACCCCGAAATTACAAACCATGTATATAAATGCGTATAGCAATATAAAGACACGGGAGAATGAAAAACACAATAACCCCAAGGTAATGGTAGAAGAAAATAACTTCCTCCGGTGGTAGATGAAAAAGAAGAATGACATATATGAAAGTTAAAAGTATATCAAGAATCAATACTGGATGAAGCATATTAATGAACGCTTTAAAGTATGAATTAGGGAGAAAGACTAGAAGGTGTGAGCTGTGGAAATAAAGAAACAAAGGGGGTGGAATTATAGTAAAATATCAGACAGAGAAATCAAGACAGATTATCGCATTTAATCAAAGAAGATCCTGATTTCCTTAATCGCCGAAGAACCAAATCTTATTGCAAAGATTTTCTTTAAATCCCATGAATTCCGGAAATCAATCATAACTACGTCATCGGTTAAAACGAATATACGTTTACTCATTTCACTCTCTTGCTATAGCTTCACTTATACTCTTCGCGTAATCAAATTGTTTTATCTATATTACTCAATGATGATAAAACTCTATTTATCAACTCATATTCGTCATGAAAACATTTTTATAGTTAGCCATGACGACCTCGATCAAATTTCGGGACGAAATTTCTTTAACGGGTAGGTACTGTGATGACCCGGAAATTTCCGACCAAATTTAAACTTAACCTTTATATGTTTCTGATACGATAAGCAGAATTTGTAATGTTGAATCTCAAAAAGTTTGGAACTACATTCATGTAATCAATTACCCTTTGACCGTGTTCAACGATTCACGAACAATTATGTGTATATAGATATGTATATATAATATATAATATTAACTGAAAACATTAACAAAGTATTAGATATATGATACTTTACATAAACATATTTGTTTCGATATATTTATCGACAGAATTAAGAGATAATATCAAATGATTGAATTATCAGATACATTATGATATGATTACGGGCCTATGTTATGAGGTCCACTGTGATTTAAGAAATCTATTTTTTTTTTGACAACTCATTACTTAACCAGTATGATAAAGATAACGATATTTATATTTTATTTTATTAAATATATATATATATATATATATATATATATATATATATATATATATATATAACGATTTAAATTAATATTATATATATTTTTATACGCGTATTATACGTACATAGTTTTATACTTTTACTATACTTTAACTTTACCTTTACTTTACTTTAACTTTAATAATTCATACTTTAATAATTCACTTTATTAATTCATATTTTAATAATTTACTTTAATAATTCATACTTTAATAATTCACTTTAATAATTCATACTTTAATAATTCACTTTAATAATTCAAAAATCTATTATAAATAGAATTCAATAGGTTTCATTATTTCATAGAAACTTGAAAATATATTTCTCTAAACTCTCTCAATCGAATTACATATATATATATTTACTTAGTATTATTTCAAGATATTATTAGTATACATAAAATACTACGACGGAGTTATATTCAGACGATTTCAAAATAAGTTTTCAAATGGGATAGAGCTAAGGAAATTATGGGTTATAGCTATGAAGGTTATGGGTATTGATCGAGGGTATTGCTCGTGAGGTCAACCTAACGTTTATCATTTTCGTTGCGTCTACGTACTTTCCTGCAATATTGAATCACAATATTGATACGTGAGCATTCATATCTTATCTTTTATATATTAATAGTGTATCCCTGACTAGTGCTCGAGTATATATGATTATGCATGTTTGTATGCTTAGTTTCGTCGTTAAATAGTTTATGATAAATCACGAATTTGATACATATGCTACTGAGATAAGTTATATGATATGCATGTCGTTGAAAATCTGAAGAAAAAATTAATAACTTTTCATTTAGAAATCGTGTGGTTTTGATGAACGGATTAAAAGATATGGTCAACTGAATTATCATTAATTTTAATATTATTATTAAAACGATTATTATAACTGTTATCAGTTATTACTAAAATTATCTTTATTACTAAAAATTAATATTTTTATTGAAACTATCATTTTATTATTTTTATCATTATTATTATTATCAATATTATTTTATCAAATAAATATGCGTACAAAGATATTTTTACCACACGTAATGTAATTACATTAATAATACATACCACTATATTTTTATGATATTAAGTGAATTTTATAAATTTTATTATTTGAGATATATAAAAGTATATTTTTATCATATATGAATTTTAATATAAATTTTTATTTATTAATAAATGACTTGTATTATTTAGTATAATAAGATCTGATAAATATATTTAAATATATAAAACTACTATATATAAGTTATATAATAAACATGTATAGATTTTGGAAGTCATTTTGGGTCAAGTTGACTTTTGTTTACTTTTGCATGTCGGTCTCGAGCATTAGGATTATACACTACGACTTGACCTAAATTGTTAGACAGATATTGACCAACATATAAATATATATACTTAATATAGGTTCGTGAATCCGAGACAAACACTGCACTTGTTCAGTGCCGTCATATACATAATTGCTACGAAATACAGTATTGTGAGTTTCATTTGCTCCCTTTTTATATATATTTTTGGGCTGAGAATACATGCGCTGATTTATAAATGTTTTACGAAATAGGTACAAGTACTAAAACTAATTCTATGTGGGTTTAAACCAGAAATATACCGTTAGCTTGGTAACATTAAACTACTTGTCTATGTACGGTAGGCGCGAATTCTAAAGATAGATATATTGGGTCTGACAAACCCCATCCTGACTATGGGATGCTTTAGTACTTCGAGGTTATTTTAAACACACCTGATCTGGTGTACTTTAGAGGGTAAAACATGAAAGTTAAAGCTTGTTACCGGGTGCCTACAACTTATAGAATACTTTTATACACTTGCGAGTGTACGGATATTTATAGAAACTGAAATCTTGTGGTCTATTACTATTACGGAAATGATGGATTATGATAAACTAATGAACTCACCAACCTTTTGGTTGACACTTTAAAGCATGTTTATTCTCAGGTATTAAAGAATTCTTCCGCTGTGCATTAGCTCATTTTAAGGATATTACTTGGAGTCATTCAAGACATACTTTGAAAGACGTTGCATTCGAGTCATTGAGTTCATCAAGATTAATATTAAGTCAATTATAGTTGGATGTAATATGAAATGGTATGCATGCCGTCAATTTTTGATGTAAAGAAAGTTTGTCTTTTAAAAACGAATGCAATGTTTGTAAAACGTATCATATAGAGGTCAAATACCTCGCGATGTAATCAACTATTGTGAATCGTTTATAATGTATATGAACGGGTCCTTTCATAGGATATATTTTGTATTAAGATAAGATACAAGATGAAGACTTAGAAGAACACAAGAAGAAGCATTTGAATGCAAGATTAAGTGGGAGATTTAAAATCTCCTACTTTGTGTTATAACCCCTTAACCGGTGGCATTTGTTTTCGGCTAAACAAATGTCTACCAAATTGGCTTGATTGTGAACATATTTGTTTTGCATGCATGGTTGTTTATTGTGTTTGTATGTTTGGTTGCTACAAGTAAATCACAAGTTAACAACAAGCAAAATGAAAATTTAATTGGTTAAATTAGACATTATTAACGACATGCAAAATGACAATTTAATTGGTTAAATTAAAAATGGCAAAAGGACATTGATAAATGGTTATTAAGAACATGAAAAGGATCACATATATAAAATAGTTTATATCAAGTAATTGGCTTAATTAAAGACATGAAATGGTTTTTCATAAGTACCATATACTAAATGCATGTTGGTGTATGGCATAAAAGTTTTCTTAAACTAGAAATAATGAAAACTTAAAATCCCTTATTAACAAGGCAAACAAGTTAAACGTCATCCTTTTGTGTGACACTTAAACATATTAGGGAACTCATAATGGGATAAAGGTCACCTAACCATTATGAGCAAACTAATATGATTAAGGTGAATTTCGCACACTTATGGGATAAAGGTCACCTAACCACTTGTATGTTAAATTTACACGTTTGCACAAGTAGGACGACTTGATTTGGGAATCATGAACTTAGGGTCACCGAAGCATGAGGAACAAATAGGCGTTGATGGGATAAATATGTCATGCGAAAGGATTGCATGATCCCATAACTTAGAAGTTGCAAAAGGATTGCAATTGTCATATAATGACTACCTAGCTAAATCAAATGACTGGATAAAGGTCATCTAACCGAAATTTTGTTTACTGTTGGATTCTAAAATTTAATAAATATCAATTGGATTTAAAGGGTATTGATTGTTAAATTAAAATTGATACTTAAACAACTTTGTTAAATTTTGTAGATGGCTGTCAACAACAACAACATTCCAAACGCACCAATCAACTTTAATAACCTATCGTTGAGGTCAATCCTCGAAAAGGAAAAAACTCAACCATACGAATTTCATGGATTGGTTTCACAATCTAAGAATTGTCCTCAAACTTGAGGATAGGGCGTATGTGTTGGAAGACCCCATTCCTGATCAACCCGACGAGGATGATACAGAAGGCATGGCTTATTGGGATAAGTATTGCACCGATTCGATGCAAGTTGCTTGCCTTATGCTTGGGACTATGATACCCGAACTCCAAAAGGACTTCGAGCATCATAGTGCATATGACATGATCACACAATTGAAGGAGATGTTCCTTCAACAAGCTCATGTCGAGCGCTTCGAAACAGTTCGAGCGCTTCATGCATGTCGAATGGACGACTCCTAATCCGTTTCTTCTTATGTCCTGAATATGAAAAGCCTAATTGATCGAGCGAACCGTCTAAATTGCAACGTGTCTAATGAATTAGCCACGGACCTTATTCTCAACTCATTGTCAAAAAGTTTTGACACATTCATAATGAATTACAACATGAATGGTTGGGATAAGAGCATTGGTGAGTTACATGCCATGCTTAAGACGGCCGAAGCAAGCATGGGTAAACGGGCTTCACCCGTGCTTATGATCAATGAAGGCGGGTCCAAAAACAATAACACTTCTAAGCCAAAAGTGGCTAAGAGGAAAGGACCCGCTTACCAAGGCAAGGGCAAGGGAAAGGAGAAGATGGTTACCCCAACAAATAAGAACAAAAAGCAAAAGGTTGCCGGTAAAGCAAACCCTAAGGAAGATCCGTGCTTTGGTTGCGGTGAGATGGGTCACTGAAAACGCAACTGCCCGATCTACCTAAAGGAGTTGAAAGAAAAGAGGGATGCAGGGCAAACCTCAGTTAATGTATATATGGTATACATTGAGCTTAGTATTACTTCTTCTAATACATGGGTATTAGACACAGGATGTGGAACTCATATTTGCAATTCTTTGCCGGGGTTCAAAAGAAGTAAACAAGGAGCGGGAACTACAAGTCTTTTCATGGGAAATGGTGCAAAGGTGCACGTAGAAGCTGAAGGAGACTTTGTTTTAAAGCTACAAACTGGGTTGGAGCTTGTTTTGAAAAATGTTTTGTATGCTCCTGATTTGACTCAAAACATTATTTCTATTTCCCGTTTAAGACAATGTGGTTTTGATTTCAATTTTATTGATGATGATATCCATGTTTCTTTAGATAATGTGTTCTATTTTAAGGCTTTGCCTTCGAATGGTATTTATTAATTGGTTCATGATGACACGTCATAGAATAGCTCAATATACCATGCAAACACCAAGAAACTCAAAAGAGATTTGAGTGATTCCTACTTATGGCATTGTCGCCTTGGTCACATAAACAAGAACTGAATGCATACACTTCAAAAGAATGGACTTTTGAAATCAAATGAACTAGACTCATTTGATGTATGTGAATCTTGTTTACAAGGCAAAATGACTAAAGCACCTTTCAAAGGGACCTATGAAAGGGCTAAAGACTTATTGGGATTAATACATTCGGATGTATGTGGAGCTTTAAGCCCATGACTAGGAAAGGTGAAAGATACTTCAACACTTTCATTGATGACTTCAGTCGTTTCGGATATGTCTATTTATTAAGGCACAAGGACGAAACTTTTGAAGCATTCAAAGAATATCAAAACGAAGTACAAAATCAACTCAACAAGATAATCAAGGTACTTCATACCGATAGAGGAGGTGAATACCTAAGCGATGCTTTCCAAGATCATCTTAAAAGTTGTGGGATTATCTCGCAACTTACTCCTCCTGGAACACCCCAACTTAATGGAGTTTCCGAAAGGAGGAATCGAACCCTAATGGATATGGTTCGATCTATGATGGCAAGAAACTCGTTACCTCTATCATTTTGGGGTTATTGTCTATGCTCTGCGGCTCGTATTTTAAATATGGCCCCAACCAAGAAAGTGGAACGAACTCCTCATGAGATGTGGTTTGGAAAACCTCCATCTCTATCATACTTAAAAGTATGGGGATGTGAAGCGTATCCTAAGCGTTACGTCCCTAATAAGTTGAATACTCGATCCACGAAGTGTATCTTCATAGGATATCCCAAGGATGATATGGGATACTATTTCTATGATCCATCCGAGCAAAATGTATTTGTTGACCGAAAGGCGGAATTCCTTGAAACTAAGTTCCTAATGGAAGGTAATAGTGAAAGGAAGATAGATCTTGAAGAGGTTCAAGATCAAGTAGATGATACACAATTGGTTGACACTAGAACTCAACATGAAAATGTTGAGAATGATCAAATGGATGATCAAATTATACAAGACGTTCGCAGATCTGGTAGGATTAGTAATCCTCCTGAGAGATTTGGGTTTCTCATGGATGGTTGCTATGTAGTTGATTTGGATGAACCAACAAACTACCAAGATGCTTTATTAAGGATTGATAAAGATAAATGGCAGGAAGCCATGAAAGCTGAGATGCAATCCATGTATGACAACCAAGTTTGGGAACTTGTTGCACAACCTACTGGCTCAAGGCTAGTTGATTGTAAATGGCTTTTCAAGATGAAAACCAACATACATGGTAACTTGGATACATACAAATCTAGACTTGTAGCAAAAGGTTTCACTCAAACTCAAGGGGTTGACTATGATGAAACCTTTTCGCCTGTGGCAATGCTAAAGTCTATTAGGATATTATTTGCCATTGCTGCTCATTATGATTATGAAATATGGCAAATGGATGTCAAGACCGATTTTCTAAATGGATATCTTGAGGAAGATGTCTATATGGTTCAGCCTGAAGGTTTTGTTGATCCAAAATATCCTAAAAAGGTAAGCAAGTTAAAGAAGTCAATCTACGGATTGAAACAAGCATCCAGAATGTGGAATCATCATTTTAATGAGGAGGCCAAGAAATTTGGCTTCATTAAAAATGGTGATGAAGCTTGTGTATACAAGAAAGCTAGTGGGAGCACTATCATGTTGCTTGTATTATATGTGGATGATATATTGTTATTTGGAAATGATATTCCGGCAATGCAAGGTGTTAAAACTTGGCTAAGTAAATGTTTCTCCATTAAAGATCTTGGAGAAGCACAATATATTTTGGGGATTGGGATCTACAAAGATAGATCCAAGAAATTGATAGGTTTGAATCAAAGTGCATACATTGAAAAGATCTTGAAAAGGTTCAAGATGGAGAACTCTAAGAAAGGTTTGGTACCTATTCAAAGAGGAACCCTCCTTAGTTCATCTCAGTTCCCCACCTTGAAAGATGAACATGAGAGAAAGAAGAAAGTCCCATACGCATCTGCTATTAGGTCAATCATGTATGAAATGATATGCACTAGACCGAATGTGTCATGTGCTCTAAGCTTGACAAGTAGATACCAGAATAAACCAGGAAACAGTCATTGGATTATGGTTAAAAGTATATTGAAATACCTTAGGAGGACTAAGGATATGTTTCTAATATATGGGTCTGGTGAGAGGAACTCGCTGTAAAAGGTTACGTGGACGCGAGTTTCCAAACTGATCGAGATGATTCTAGATCATAATCCGGTTATGTCTTCATATTAAATGGAGATGCGATCTCTTGGAAGAGTTCAAAACGGGATGTTGTTGCATTATCCACTACAGAGTCAGAGTACATTGCCACCTTATTGGGAGCTCAGGAAGCTGCATGGATAAAGAAATTCATCGATGACTTAGGAGTTTTCCCTTCCATTCAGGACCCTCTTGAGATCTTTTGTGACAACGAGGGTGCGATTGCTCAAATTAAGGAACCTCGTGCTCACCAAAAGACCCGTCACATTGAGCGGAGATTTAACTACATAAGGGATGAAGTTGAAAAGGGAAAGATATGTATTCGCAAAGTTCACACAGATCTTAATATAGCGGACTCACTCACCAAACTCTTACATGGTGCAAAACATCAAGGGCATGTTTGTGCATTAGGGCTTAGATATTCTAGTGATTGGTTGTGATCTGTTATGTATTGTAATGGAACAAAATGGTTCAAACTCATTAATATAATTATGGTGTTAATTCATTTTGAGTTAAGTTCCTATTTTTCATATTTTATCCATTAATAAGCTATTTTTCTAAATTCTGTAGTCGATCACATTTGTTGGAACAAGTGTGAGGTTTAGACTATTATGAACTTGGATTGGTATACATTCATAGGCTGAATGTGGGGCAAGGTTGCAACCAAAGTTCATAGATATTTGTGGGATACAAATATTGAAAGACCCGCTCTCAAGATTTACTGAATGGAGCCTTTGTGGTTGATCACATGTAATCTTGAGTAAAGGCGAATATCATTGTATCCTCTGACCTGAGATACATATTGGGTTCGGATATTCACTAAGAATTATGTCTTGATTCGTTCCTTCGCTATTCTGAAATATGGTAGTTCATAAGGAAGAGCTCAGGTGTAATACAAAGTATATATCTAGGACGTATGTAGTCAAGATGGAATTTGTCCCTCTTATTCGTTGAGAGTCAGATGTCTAAGGCATGATAAAGTTAAATCTAGAAGAGAGTGATCACTCTGTATCTCTTGGATATAACATGACAACTAAGTCGAAAGGATATAATGAAAGATTCACCTATTCATATTCGAGTTGGGATCTCGAAAGGGATGATGTTATTGAATGGCACAAAGTCATAACAGATTGGGGGTGATGGACGGTCGTTAGGTGGTATCCATCACTTGCATTAATTTCTTATATTTCTCGTGCAAGTGGGAGATTGAAGGTATTTCGTATGCCCGAGAGACATATTAAATTAATGTGGCTAATGTGTTTTGATCCAAGTTGGGTCATACCCAATAACAAGCTTACCGACACCTTATGCGTATTTGATCTTAACGATTGGATCGTCGATTAAATTACGCGGCACTTGGATTTTAGAAAAATGGTTTTCTAAAACAATAACACTTGATATGTATATATATATATATAAATTATGGAATAATTTATATGATAAGGATTTAATTATTTATAGGTTAAATAATTAATTAAGTTATGTTACATTTTATAAAATTGGTTTTATAAAATAAAGTATACATAACAAATAATATGGAATTTTATATAATTGGTTTTATGAATAATGTATACATAATTCATAAAATGCAAGTTTATAAAATTTGTTTTATAAAATCTAATTTTATAAAAACAAGTTTATAAAATATGCATGTTTATAAATTATGTCAAGCATTATAAAACAATTTTAATAAACAAAGATGGGAGTTGCCTTGGAGTTGTAAGCACACATGCTAGAGATTCCATTACTTGGTCATACTTTCCCAATTCCATATACATGCATGTTCCTTGACTAAAACACACACACATGCAACTACATATCAAAATAAGCCAACAAAACTCTCTAAAAACTGCTGATGTTGGCCGTGACTTTTGAAGAGAAAGAGAGGGTTCTCAAACTTATTTTGTAAGCTCATTTCAAGTGTCATTAAATCCTAACCAAAAGCTAGGGTGTTGGTGCATAAGTTTGGGGTATAACAACTTGAGGTTTCATTCTTTTGGAGCTCCATTCTTCATCATCATCTTCATCATATACTAACAAGCTTGGAGTAGGCATAAACTCTTTACTTGCTTGTAGTTTGTAAGCATATTTCATAACTTCATCCTAATTGGATTTAACTCTAATTGGCTAAAGATATACAATGTTCTAAAATGGTAATTACATGCTTCCGCTTCTTTTAATTCTTAAAATGATTTAACCATTTTGGAACTTGTTAAATCCCAACACAATTTGGCTGGATCAACCTGAATTCCTTCACTGCTGATAATGTGACCAAGTAACTGTACTTCCTTTAGCCAAAAGGCGCACTTGGAAAACTTTGCGTATAACTGTTCTTTTTTTTAACAGTTCCAGCACCAACCTTAAATGTTGTTCATGTTCTGCTTCATTCTTAGAATAAATAAGAATGTCATCAATAAAGACGATATCAAACTTATCTAAGTATGGACTGCATACCCTATTCATGAGGTCCATGAATACAGCTGGTGCGTTTGTCAGCCCGAACGGTATGACTAAAAATTCATAATGACCGTAGCGTGTCCAAAATGCGGTTTTCAGAATATCTTCTTCTTTGACACGCAACTAATGATAACCCGATCTTAGATCGATTTTGGAGTAAACACGTGATCCTTGCAGCTGATCAAACAAGTCATCAATTCTTGGTAATGGGTACCAATTCTTGATAGTTAACTTATTTAATTCGCGGTAATCTATACACATTCGGAAGGATCCATCTTTCTTCTTAAAGAATAAAATTGGAGCTCCCCATGGTGAAGTACTCAGTCGAATGAATCCACGGTCCTGTAATTATTGTAACTGGCTTTGTAACTCTTTCATCTCAGACGGTGCAAGTCTGTATGGAGCACGAGCCACTGGTGCAGCTCCTGGTACTAGATCTATTTGAAATTCTACAGATCTAAATGGAGGTAATCCTGGCAACTCTTCCGGAAATACTTCAAGAAAATCTCTTGCCACAGGTACGTCGTTGATGCTCTTCTCGTTTCCTTCATTTCGACTTTATTAACATGTGCTAAGATAGCATAGCACCCTTTCTTCAAGCACTTTTGGACTTTCAAGCAGCTAATGAGTTTTAGCTTTGAGTTACCCTTCTCTCCATATATCATTACTGCCGTTTTATCCTTACGAGGAATGCGAATTGCCTTCTTGGCACACACAACCTCAGCTCCTATTTTGGACATCCAGTCCATGTCGACTATTACATCAAAACTTCCTAATTCTATGGGTATTAAATCAATTTTAAATGATTCTCCGGCTAACTTTATTTTACAATCACGTCAAATTTTATCGGCTTTAATTAGTTTACCATTAGTTAACTCAATCATGTACTTAGAATCTAGAGGTAATGATGAACAATTCAATTTAGCGTAAAAGTCTCTACACATGTAACTTCTATCGGCACCAGTATCAAATATAATAGATGCTGATAAGTCATTAATGGTAAACGTACCCGTAATAAGCTCCGGGTGTTCACACGCCTCTCTAGTATTAATATTAAACTCTCTTCCACGTGCAGGTCCGTTGTTCTTCTCTAAATTCGGGCACTGGCTCTTAATGTGACCCTGTTTCCCACACACGTAACAAGTAACAGTAGCCAAGGCAGTTCTATTTGCATTGGTGGCAGGAGTCTTGGTGCCATTTGTATTTGTAACGGGAACCCAACAATCTTCAGCAAGATGACCCCTTCGATTACAGTTGCTGCACACCACATTGCAAAAACCAGTGTGATGTTTGTGGCATCTGTTACATAAGGGATTTCATCCTTTGTAACCCGAGCTTGAACCACTACCCGCACCTTGCATGGTTTCCTGTTTCTTAATAGATTGTTGTTGGTGACCTCGATCACGGTTTCCATCCCAATTTCTTTTGTTATCCGATACCTTGGCATCGGTATTTGATGCGTTCTTATCCAGGATGATCTGATCCATTAGCTCGTTTGTCATGGTGATAGCTTCATGAATTGTCCTGGGTTTGGATGCTGTAACATTGGCCTTGATGTTCTTTGGCAGACCATCTTTGTACAATTCAATCTTTCGCTCTTCCGTTGGTACCAATTCAGGACATAACAAGGCTAATTCCATGAATCGCCTATTGTAGTTAGTAAGTTCCGTGCCAACAACTTTCAGATTTCGTAGCTCAGTTTTCATCTTCCTGACCTCATTTCTTAGGCAGTATTCAGTGATTAGCATATGTTTCAACTCCTCCCAAGGAGTATCATATGCTTCATCACCCCCTACAGCCTTTACATATTTTTTCCACCATGTAAGTGCACCATCCTGTAATGTGCATGAAGCATACTTCGTCCTATCCCCTTCCGCACAACCACTAATTTTAAATACGGACTCCAGCTTTTCGAACCATCGGGTTAAACCCATTGGTCCCTCTATTCCGCTGAATGATGAAGGTTTGCAACCTTGAAATGCTTTATATGAGCATCCAACACGAGGGTTTGTGCTGTTTGCTGCTGCTCTTGCCGCTTCGACCCAAAGCATTCGATCGTTTACGTGTTGGTTGATAAGCTCCTCAATTTCTTGTTCCGTCATTCGATTTAATAGAGCCATGTTTCTTCAATAAACATATAAGATAATTAATCACATTGAATATTATAGATGTAGTGAGTAATTAATGGTACATTGTGGCATATTAATAATATGAACTAATTATTATAAAAGCCTTTTCTTCTTATTAGCATTTTATAATTGTAGCTCGGGTAGTACCTACCCGTTAAAGTTCATAATTAATAGCTAGTACACAAATTAACTACTACAATGATGATAATATTCTATCATGAAAAACTTAATGCATTAATACTTCACGCTTATTCTTTTGGTACAATATTTTACAATAATTCAATACCACTATTTTACATAAAACATATGTAAGATGAAATATAGCACACGATATATTATTATATAAGGCGTGAAGTCGAATAGCTGCAAAAATAGATTAGAAACGACGAGGCTTTCTTGGGAATTCAAAGAAATCTGGGAAATCATAGAATTTTCGCTTCCCTACTGTCAGAGTGCGTATTTCAGTGGTAAGCCTAGGTTTTGATTGAGGTTCAGTAGATGACATTTCTGTATTATTGGTAAGACATGGTTGACTAGGTGTGGTAGTATCGGGAGCACTTGGTACAATAATTGTTTTATTAGTTTCTGCTTTTGGAATTTCTGGGTTGACGATTATAGGTTTCTTTCCCATATTAAATTCTGCCTCGGTAATTTCTTTTACTTCGTTCTCCTCTGGTTCCTCTTCTGGTTCCTCTGGGAATTGCGAGTCTTCCAAAAATGCATCCGACTCCAGGTCATCATCGTCATCAGTTATATAGATGATTGATACACCTTCCTTTGGGTCATCGTCGTTATCAGATAAGTCGATGATTGGTACTTTTGCTGGAGATTCAACTTTGGAGAATGTGATAATGAGATTGGTGCTAGAAGTAGACATCTATCACACATTAACTACCACATTAGTAATATACCACATAATATTTAAATGTTATAATATTTAATTTCCGATCAAAAATGATAAGTAATGGTTTTCAAAAACAAGTTTTGTCAAAGTCTAGACTCACTAATGCATCCTAACAAATACCGGTCATACACACTAATGCAATTTCTGGTTCGCTAAGACCTCTGCTCTGATGCCAACTGAAACGACCCGTCCATATTACTATAAATGTGGTACGTTATTCATTGGTCCCATAGCGATGTATTTGACCTCTATTTGATACGTTTTAGGAAATATTGCATTCGTTTCATAAAAATCACATTATTATTATACATAATGCATGTTTTAAACAAGTGGGCGATTATTTAAGAAATAATCCCCATAATTTATCGGTTTCCAAATACTACACACGTGACATAACAGTCGAATATAATACATGACAAAGGTTTTATTGAATGCAACACTTCATTCAAACAAAAGCATGAGACTCCATGCACAGCTTGCTCAGATAATGCAACAGCGGAAGACTTTCTTAAGGACCTGAGAATAAACATGCTTAAACAGGCAACACAAAGGTTGGTGAGATATATAGGTTTAAAGCTAGCATCGATATAAATATAGACCACAAGATTTCATAGTTACAAACATTTCAATAAAGATATTCTATAAGTTGTTGAGCGCTTCGATAACCATACTTAACCATTAATGTGGCATATTCCCTTTATTATGAAATCTCCCTACACTGTACCAAGTGTAGTAAAAACGAAGTACTATGCAACCGTTTACGATACTAGAGCGACTAGCCCGGTTGGGGTTGTCAAACCCGATAGATCTATCAATAGGATTCGCGCTTACATGTTCTTACAACATTTAAATATTAGTTACCAAGATATTAGGGAAGATATGTAAGGTGGTACAACTTAACGTAGAATATATTTCAAGTACTTGTGTCCATGGCGTAAAACATAAAATGCATGTATTCTCATCCCAAAATATTTTTAGAGTTTAAAAATGGGACTATATACTCACGGTAGTAAAAGTATATTAATAATAAGTTTTCAACTTATTAAAAATATGGCCGTCGTCCTTGGATTCACGAACATGTAACAAATATATATGTATATCAAAATGTAATACAACTATTATTCATATCATATCTTCAATCACATGTGATTATTTAAGTTCATATTTTCAATCACGTGTGATTGTTTAAGTTTATATTTTCAATCACGTGTGATTGTTTAAGTTGTCAAGTTAGCAGTCCAATGTTAGTAGTTCACAATTAGTAGTCCACAGTTAGTAGTCCACAATTAGTAGTACATAGTATACACGTGTTGTATAAGACTCAATCATGACCCACAATACCGCTATTGTAGTTACACGTATTGTGTATGTGGTGTCTTTTGATTTATCCGACGTATTGTGTAACCATGACATGTTATAATACAAGAAAAGTTAGCTAGGATATGGTTAGTATCGATTTTAATGAATTAATCCCGTAATCAAATTATCCATTTCTAAGCAATATTGTTTTGCCCATAATTTCTTCGTTATAAATCCGTTTTGAGTGAATCAAATTGATATGGTTTCATAACAAACTGTAATTTGTGAAACTAAACTGAGAAAGTGGTGGTTTATAGTAGGAGTTACAAGTTATAATCCATATTTGAAAGAGGTAGTCATTTCCGTCGAAAGAACGACATCTTGATGACCATTTTGAAAAACATACTTCAATTTTGAGTTTAACCATGATTTTTGGATATAGTATCGTGTTCATATGAAATACTATTTTTCCAGAAGAAAAACTTTTAAATCAAATATTATGATAGTTTTTAATTATCCAACCCAAAACAGCCTGCGGTTTTACTACGACGGCGTATGTCCGGTTTTACGGTGTTCTTCATGTTTCCAAGTTTTAACTCATTAAGTTGTCAAGTTAGCAGTCCAACGTTAGTAGTCCACAATTAGTAGTCCACAGTTGGTAGTCCACAGTTAGTAGTCCACAATTAGTAGTACATAGTATACACGTGTTGTATAAGACTCAATCATGACCCACAATACCGCTATTGTAGTTACACGTATTGTGTATGTGGTGTCTTTTGATTTATCCGACGTATTGTGTAACCATGACATGTTATAATACATGTATAATACAAGAAAAGTTAGGTAGGATATGGTTAGTATAGATTTTAATGAATTAATCCCGTAATCAAATTATTCATTTCTAACCAATATTGTTTTGCCCATAATTTCTTCGTTATAAATCCGTTTTGAGTGAATCAAATTGCTATCATTTCATAACGAACTGTAATTTGTGAAAATAAACTAAAAAAGTGGTGGTTTATAGTAGGAGTTACAAGTTATAATCCATATTTGAAAGAGGTAGTCATTTCCGTCGAAAGAACGACATCTTGATGACCATTTTGAAAAACATACTTCAATTTTGAGTTTAACCATGATTTTTGGATATAGTATCATGTTAATATGAAATATCATTTTCCCAGAAGAACAACTTTTAAATCAAATATTATGATAGTTTTTAATTATCCAACCCAAAACAGCCCCCGATTTCACTACGACGGCGTATGTCCGGTTTTAAGGTGTTTTTCGTGTTTCCAAGTTTTAACTCATTAAGTTAGTATATCATATAGATATAAAACATGTGTTAAGTTGTTTTTAAAAGTCAAGTTAGAAGGATTTAAAAGTTGTTCTAGTTTATAAACTCTTATATAGATAGCTATAGACATATGAATTGAACAAGAGTTGAAGTAGAGTTTTTACCTCAAGTTTAGAATGTAAAGTTGTTGGAAAGAAGTAGTAGAACAAAACTTGAGAGAGTTCTTGCAAGTGTGTGCGGAAATTGGAAGTAAAATTTGAAAAATGAATGTGTAAAAATGAGTTAGAAATGGTGCTTATTTATAGGCTTGAAAATTTGGTTTTTAGTGAAAATATCTAAGATAAGTTAAAATATATTAAGTCATTGATGAAATATTAAATTGATTAGGTCATGGATGACATATTACACAAATAATTGCAGATTTCTATTGGTATATACTAATAGTAAATACTTCTAGAAGCTGTGTATAATACGGGTAAAAATGCCGTATGAATGCGAGTAGAATTCTTGAGGAAATTGAACGAAAATACGAGTATAGCTATCTTTTATATGTATTGGTATATTATAAAGTGTATTTAATACTTGTAAAGATGTATTTACACTCGTAATACTTTATATGTAAATACATTTTAACATAAGTTAATTACGTCATTTAAATAGTAACATATATATTGTTCAAAAACTCTTTAAATTAGTAGTATGAAAATATATATATAATACTTTGTTAATATACTTAATGAGATATTTAATTATCATATTTTTTAAGTTAAATCTATATGTATATATATATACACACACATATATATAATTAATACAAGTTATGACGTTTGTGAATCGTAAGAATAAAAGAGTGGTCAACTGCTTATGTAAAATTCTTTTCGGAGGTTCAAGACTTATTAAAATTTATTGCTTATCAAGTCAAAATTATTAAATCATGTAAATAGTACAATCAAGTAGTCCAAAAAATCCGGGTCATCACACCTTCCATTTCAGATTGTGCTGAAATTCTCGAGATCACCCTAAAACGACCCTAACATCAAGATTCCTGGATAGTGTCTTGACATTCGAGGTTGTCAGGAAGCCGAAAAAAGACATTTTACTCATTTTTAATGTTCTCTTTGAACGTTTTCAATTTATATCTTATTATTAGTTTTGTCTATGCATGACTTAGCATGGTATATATCGTTTTTAGGCCTATTATTTCACTTGCAATGTAATTATGTATAACGAGTATAAATTTGAATCTAATGTCACTTCATTAAACATGTTTTTTTAATCATTAGTATGCGCCACCAGATGGAGTACCATTTGGCGGCGCATAACCTTCGGTTTCAGATTGTGATGAAATTCTCAAGATCACCCTAAAACGGCCGAACGAGCAAGACTCTCTGAACGTGCTTGCCATTCGAGGTCATCTAGATTCCGAAAAAGACATATTTCCACGCAAAATCGTACGACGCACCAAACACCATCGACGGTTCGTGGTGCTTGGTGTTTTGTGTCTTTGGCCAAAATGTTCGATCTATCGTATCTATTGACTCGTAGCTCCGATTTAGTCACCGTTTTTTTCAAATTTTGTATTTTTTTGGGATCTATCCGTTGAAAAAGAGCCATAGGCGGTTTGTCCCAAATATTTTTTGAATCGAGTCCTCGAAAGCCTTCAATTTTGCCTTTTTTCGATTTTGACCGTTTCAAATTTCATTCACATTATTCCTTTTGTGTATGCATGATTTAGCATGGTACATATTGTTTTAAGGGTTATTATTTTACTCGCAATTTAATTATGCATAACGCATATAAATTTGAATCTAATGTCACTTCGTTAAACACGCTTTTTTAAATCATTAATATGCGCCGCCAGATGGAGTACCATTTGGCGGCGCATAACCTTCGGTTTTAGATTGTGCTGAAATTCTCGAGATCACCCTAAAACGACCCTAACATCAACACTCCTGGATTGTGTCTTGACATCGAGGTCGTCAGGATGCCGAAAAAAGTCATTTTACTTATTTTTAATGTTCTCTTTGAACGTTTTCAATTTATATCTTATTATTAGTTTTGTGTATGCATGACTTAGCATGGTATATATCGTTTTAAGGCCTATTATTTCACTCGCAATGTAATTATGTATAACGGGTATAAATCTGAATCAAATATCACTTCATTAAACACTTTTTTAAATCATTAGTATGCGCCGCCAGGCGGAGTACCATTTGGCGGCGCAAAACCTTCGATTTCAGATTGTGCTGAATTCTCAAGATCACCCTAGAACGGCCGAACGAGGAAGACTCTCTGAAGCTGCTTACCATTCTAGGTCATCTAGATTCCGAAAAAGACATCTTTCCTTGAAAAATTGCACATCGCACCTAACACCACCAACGGTTCCTGGTGCTTGGTGTTTTGTGTCTTTAGCCAAAATGTTCGATCTACCGTATCTTTTGACTCGTAGCTCCAATTTACTAACCATTTTTTTTCAAATTGTGTATTTTTTTGGATATATCTGTTGGCAAACAGTCGTAGGCAGTTTGGCCCAAATATTTTTCGAATCGAGTCCTCGAAAGCCTTCAATTTTGCCTTTTTCGATTTTGACCGTTTTGAATTTCATTCATATTATTCCTTTTGTGTATGCATGATTTAGCATGGTACATATTGTTTTAAGGCCTATTATTTCACTCGCAATGTAATTAAGTATAACGCATATAAATTTGAATCTAATGTCACTTCCTTAAACACGCTTTTTTAAATCATTAATATGCGCCGCCAGATGGAGTACCATTTGGCGGCGCATAACCTTCGATTTCAGATTGTGCTGAAATTCTCGAGATCACCCTAAAACGACCCTAACATCAAGACTCCTATATTGTGTCTTGACATCGAGGTGGTCAGGATGCCGAAAAAAGTCATTTTACTCATTTTTAATGTTCTTTTTGAACATTTTCAATTTATATGTTATTATTAGTTTTGTGTATGCATGACTTAGCATGGTATATATCATTTTAAAGCCTCTTATTTCACTCGCAATGTAATTATGTATAACGGGTATAAATTTGAATCTAATGTCACTACATTAAACAAGGTTTTTTAAATCATCAGTATGCGCCGCCAGGTGGAGTACCATTTGGCAGCGAAAAACCTTCGGTTTCTGATTTCTAAAATTCTCAAGATCACCCTAAAACGGCTGAACGAGCAAGACTCTATGAACTTGCTTTCCATTCGAGGTCGTCTAGATTCCGAAAAAGACAACTTTCCTCGCAAAATCGCACGACGCACCAAACACCACCGACGGTTCGTGGTGCTTGGTGTTTTGTGTCTTTGGCCAAAATGTTCGATCTATCGTATCTTTTGACTCGTAGCTCCAATTTAGTCACCGATTTTTTTCAAATCGTGTATTTTTTTTGGGATCTATCTGTTGGCAAACTGCCGTAGGCGGTTTATCCTAAATATATTTCGAAACGAGTCCTCAAAAGCCTTCAATTTTGCCATTTTTCGATTTTGACCGTTTTGAATTTCATTCATATTATTCCTTTTGTGTATGGATGACTTAGCATGGTACATATTGTTTTAAGGCCTATTATTTCACTCGCAATGTAATTATGTATAACGCATATAAATTTGAATCTAATGTCACTTCATTAAACACGCTTTTTTAAATCATTAATATGCACCGCCAGATGGAGTACCATTTTGCGGCGCATAACCTTCTGTTTCAGATTGTGCTAAAATTCTCGAGATCCCTATAAAACAACCCTAAAATCAAGACTCCTGGATAGTTTCTTGACATCGAGGTCATCAGGATACCGAAAAAAAGAAATTTTTCTCATTTTTAATGTTCTCTTTGAACGTTTTCAATTTATATCTTATTATTAGTTTTGTGTATGCATGACTTAGCATGGTATATATCATTTTTTGGCCTATTATTTCACTCGAAATGTAATTATGATAACGGGTATAAATTTGAATCTAATGTCACTTCATTAAACACGTTTTTTTAATCATTAGTATGCGCCGCCAGAAGGAGTACCATTTGGCGGCGCATAACCTTCGGTTTCAGATTGTGTTGAAATTGTCAAGATCACCCAAAAATGGAAGAACGAGCAAGACTCTCTGAATGTGCTTGCTATTCGAGGTCGTCTAAATTCTAAAAAAGACATCTTTCCTCGCAAAATCGCACGACACACCAAACACCACCGACGGTTCGTGGTGCTTGGTGTTTTGTGTCTTTGGCCAAAATGTTCGATCTATTGTATCTTTTAACTCGTAGCTCCAATTTAGTCACCGTTTTTTTTCAAATCGTGTAATTTTTTGGGGATATATCCATTGGCAAACAACCGTAAGCGTTGTGAGGACCCGGGAATTTCTGACTAAATTTAAACTTAATCTTTATATGATTTCGATAAGATAAGCAAAGTCTGTAATGTTGAAGTCTCAAAAACTGTGAACTGTGCTCATGTATACATTAGACCTTCGACTATTCCCGACGATTCACGAACAATTAATTGTAAATAGATATGTGTGTATACATGGTAATTGGAATTTAAAATTTGTAATATTATATGTTGTAATATATATATATATATATATATATATATATATATATATATATATATATATATATATATATATATATATATATTATATAATTTGTAAATAATAATAAATTGTAATATATATATAATGTGTAGATATTAAATATTTAATAAATGTTATTATATAATATATTATGTAATTATTAAATACTAGTACATAACTAATAATAAAAAAAAAACTGCAAGTTAAAATATGAATGTTATAACAAATATTATTATTACTACCTTTATTATTATTATAAATATTAATACCAATAGTATCATTAATATTAATTAGTATTATTACTAATATTGTTAGTAATAATATTATTATCAATTATTAATTATTAAACCTAATGAAATTATCATTATTGTTATCAGTAATATCATTATATTATTATAATCAGTATTTTTAAAATGTATTATTATTATCTTATAAATAATAACATGATTATTATTAATATAATTATTATCAAAATTACTAAAATATTTATATTGTTTATAATATATGAAAACAGAAAAGAAAAGAAAGATATGTACGAATTAGTTTCATATTACCATCAACTGCATGGATTTTTGCTTACTATCCCTGGATTTGATTACGAATAGAATTGAATCACAGATACACACAAAATATTTTAGAATCAAAATCAGATATAATCATTCGGTAAGATACAAAGATTTTTTGATGTTAATTAGATTGAGAATCAAATTCAGTTGTGTATCAACATCACTTTTCTTTTTATATTATTCTATCCGTCCTTCCTGTCTGCAATTTGTACCATTGAATCTTCACTTCAATAAGACAATCGAGTAACTACAAATTCAGTTGAAGGTCTTACTCAGCTTTTATTCCTTCTGTTCCAGATTGATTCTGTAGTGACCCGAAGTTTTCCATGTTTATATATATTAATTGAGATTGATATTTACATGATTAAATGTTTCCAACATGTTAAGCAATCAAACTTGTTAAGACTTGATTAATTGAAATATGTTTCATATAGACAATTGACCACCCAAGTTGATCGGTGATTCACGAACGTTAAAACTTGTAAAAACTATATGATGACATATATATGGATATATATATATATAGTTAACATGATACTATGATAAGAAAACATATCATAAATTATATTAACAATGAACTACATATGTAAAAACAAGACTACTAACTTAATGATTTTTAAACGAGACATATATGTAACGATTATCGTTGTAAAGACATTTAATGTATATATATCATATTAAGAGATATTCATACATGATAATATCATGATAATATAATAATTTAAAATCTCATTTGATATTATAAACATTGGGTTAACAACATTTAACAAGATCGTTAACCTAAAGGTTTCAAAACAACACTTACATGTAACGACTAACGATGACTTAACGACTCAGTTAAAATGTATATACATGTAGTGTTTTAATATGTATTTATACACTTTTGAAAGACTTCAATACACTTATCAAAATACTTCTACTTAACAAAAATGCTTACAATTACATCCTCGTTCAGTTTCATCAACAATTCTACTCGTATGCACCCGTATTCGTACTCGTACAATACACAGCTTTTAGATGTATGTACTATTGGTATATAAACTCCAATGATCAGCTCTTAGCAGCCCATGTGAGTCACCTAACACATGTGGGAACCATCAATTGGCAACTAGCATGAAATATCTCATAAAATTACAAAAATATGAGTAATCATTCATGACTTATTTACATGAAAACAAAATTACATATCCTTTATATCTAATCCATACACCAACGACCAAAAACACCTACAAACACTTTCATTCTTCAATTTTCTTCATCTAATTGATCTCTCTCAAGTTCTATCTTCAAGTTCTAAGTGTTCTTCATAAATTCCAAAAGTTCTAGTTTCATAAAATCAAGAATACTTTCAAGTTTGCTAGATCACTTCCAATCTTGTAAGGTGATCATCCAACCTCAAGAAATCTTTGTTTCTTACAGTAGGTTATCATTCTATTACAAGGTAATAATCATATTCAAACTTTGGTTCAATTTCTATAACTATAACAATCTTATTTCAAGTGATGATCTTACTTGAACTTGTTTTCGTGTCATGATTCTGCTTCAAGAACTTCGAGCCATCCAAGGATCCATTGAAGCTAGATCCATTTTTCTCTTTTCCAGTAGGTTTATCCAAGGAAATTAAGGTAGTAATGATGTTCATAACATCATTCGATTCATACATATAAAGCTATCTTATTCGAAGGTTTAAACTTGTAATCACTAGAACATAGTTTAGTTAATTCTAAACTTGTTCGCAAACAAAAGTTAATCCTTCTAACTTGACTTTTAAAATCAACTAAATACATATTCTATATCTATATGATATGCTAACTTAATGATTTAAAACCTGGAAACACGAAAAACACCGAAAAACCGGATTTACGCCGTCGTAGTAACACCGCGGGCTGTTTTGGGTTAGTTAATTAAAAACTATGATAAACTTTGATTTAAAAGTTGTTATTCTGAGAAAATGATTTTTATTATGAACATGAAACTATATCCAAAAATTATGGTTAAACTCAAAGTGGAAGTATGTTTTCTAAAATGGTCATCTAGACGTCGTTCTTTCGACTGAAATGACTACCTTTACAAAAACGACTTGTAACTTATTTTTCCGACTATTAACCTATACTTTTTCTGTTTAGATTCATAAAATAGAGTTCAATATGAAACCATAGCAATTTGATTCACTCAAAACGGATTTAAAATGAAGAAGTTATGGGTAAAACAAGATTGGATAATTTTTCTCATTTTAGCTACGTGAAAATTGGTAACAAATCTATTCCAACCATAACTTAATCAACTTGTATTGTATATTATGTAATCTTGAGATACCATAGACACGTATACAATGTTTCGACCTATCATGTCGACACATCTATATATATTTCGGAACAACCATAGACACTCTATATGTGAATGTTGGAGTTAGCTATACAGGGTTGAGGTTGATCCCAAAATATATATAGTTTGAGTTGTGATCAATACTGAGATACGTATACACTGGGTCGTGGATTGATTCAAGATAATATTTATCGATTTATTTCTGTACATCTAACTGTGGACAACTAGTTATAGGTTACTAACGAGGACAGCTGACTTAATAAACTTAAAACATCAAAATATATTAAAAGTGTTGTAAATATATTTTGAACATACTTTAATATATATGTATATGTTGTTATAGGTTCGTGAATCAACAGTGGCCAAGTCTTACTTCCCGACGAAGTAAAAATCTGTGAAAGTGAGTTATAGTCCCACTTTTAAAATCTAATATTTTTGGGATGAGAATACATGCAGGTTTTATAAATGATTTACAAAATAGACACAAGTACGTGAAACTACATTCTATGGTTGAATTATCGAAATCGAATATGCCCCTTTTTATTAAGTCTGGTAATCTAAGAATTAGGGAACAGACACCCTAATTGACGCGAATCCTAAAGATAGATCTATTGGGCCTAACAAACCCCATCCAAAGTACCGGATGCTTTAGTACTTCGAAATTTATATCATATCCGAAGGGTGTCCCGGAATGATGGGGATATTCTTATATATGCATCTTGTTATTGTCGGTTACCAGGTGTTCACCATATGAATGATTTTTATCTCTATGTATGGGATGTGTATTGAAATATGAAATCTTGTGGTCTATTATTATGATTTGATATATATAGGTTAAACCTATAACTCACCAACATTTTTGTTGACGTTTTAAGCATGTTTATTCTCAGGTGATTATTAAGAGCTTCCGCTGTCACATACTTAAATAAGGACGAGATTTGGAGTCCATGCTTGTATGATATTGTGTAAAACTGCATTCAAGAAACTTATTTTGTTGTAACATATTTGTATTGTAAACCATTATGTAATGGTCGTGTGTAAATAGGATATTTTAGATTATCATTATTTGATAATCTACGTAAAGCTTTTTAAACCTTTATTTATGAAATAAAGGTTATGGTTTGTTTTAAAAATGAATGCAGTCTTTGAAAAACGTCTCATATAGAGGTCAAAACCTCGCAACGAAATCAATTAATATGGAACGTTTTTAATCAATAAGAACGGGACATTTCAGTTGGTATCAGAGCGTTGGTCTTAGAGAACCAGAAAATTTGCATTAGTGTGTCTTATCGAGTTTGTTAGGATGCATTAGTGAGTCTGGACTTCGACCGTGTTTTCTTTAAAAATGATTGCTTAACATTTTTGTTGGAAACTATATATTTTTAACATATGAATATTATGTGATATATTAATCTCTTAACGTGTTTGATATTATGTGATAGATGTCTACCTCTAGAACAAGTCCCATTGACTCACCTAATAATAATGAAGAGTCAAATGTAAATTGGAATGATTTGTGGACTGATTCACAAGTTCCCGAAGAGGAACCGGAAGAAGAGTCGGAACCGGAAGAAGAGTCGGAACCGGAAGATGAATCGGAACCGGAAGAAGAATCGGAACCGGATGAAGAAATAGAACCGGTGGGGGAAATAATAAAACGGTTAAGTAAAAGAAAATCCTCAACCAACCGACCAAAGTTAATTATGGTCAATGGTGTTTCCGCCAAGGAAGCAAAATATTGGGAGGATTACCAATTCTCCGATGAATCGGATTCCGACGAGAATTCCGATGATGTTATAGAAATTACCCCAACTGAATTTAAAAAGGCAAAAGAAAATAATAAGGGAAAGGGCATAAAAATAGAGAAATCTAATTCCAACCCCGATGAACTTTATATGTATCGTCAACCCCCGAAGTCCTTAAGTTGTAACAATGACCCGGGAACCTCTAAACCACCAGGTTTTTCTAAACCAATGTGGACAACGACGGCTCGTATTAGGGGAACATCATATATCCCTAGAAACTTGGCAAAACGAACCAAAATCGAAGAAGAAGAAACGAGCGAGTCGGAATAAGATAGTTGTATTCGTGTGGTGTAATATATGTAATATAGTGTTCTTATGCTTTATGATATATGTAAAAATTGCTTGTATTAATAAGTATTTTTTTATGAATCTAACTCTTGTCTATTTTACAGTTTAAAAACACAAAATGGATAGACAACCCAATATTTTAAGAGACCTACCCGGAGACATGATTGATGAAATCTTGTCTAGAGTCGGCCAGAATTCTTCGGCACAACTATTTAAGGCGAGATCAGTTTGTAAGACATTCGAAGAACGTTCCAAAAATGTCTTGGTTTATAAGAGACTTTCGTTTGAAAGATGGGGGATATCACATTGGGAAACCCATAAGTTACGATGTGTTTACTTTGACGCATATATTGCGGGGAACCCAAATACTATTTTACGCAACGGGTTAAGAAATTATTTTGACTCAATATATCCGAATATTGGACTTCGTGATTTAGAAAAAGCGGCTAACATGCAACATAAAGAAGCATGTTATGCTTACGGATTAGTAATGTTCGCTTCTCACCAAAGTGAGAACAAGAACATCGGGCTACAACTATTAAACAAAACGTTTCCACAAGTGACGGAGTCGGTAATTGGGGTAAGAAATGAGGTTTTTAGATTATTACGGGACTGTTGGACATTACGTAACCCTCATCCCTTTGATGACGTTACAACACGCTGTCTTATCAACGGCCATAACGGTTATGTTGCAAAAGACCAAGGATGGGAAGTAGTCCTAGTAAAACCAGAATGCATGACTTGTTTCTGGACGTATGAATTACGTGTCTTTATTGCCTTTGCTGAACGACTTGTGTACTAGCTAGAATTGTCTTCACAACTATCTTGTATCAAAGTTATTGTGTGCTATATTTCATGCTTTATGTAAAATAAGCGGTATTGTAAGTTTGTAAAATATTGTATAAAAGTTTGAACGCGAAATATTATTATAATCAGTTTTTCATATAGAATTGTAGTAGTTGAATTGTATATTAGCTACTAAGTATGAACTTAACGGGTAGGTACTACCCGAATTTAAACTTATAAAACGCTAATATGAAGAAAAAGCTTTTATAAATGAGTTCATATTATGCTACGAAATACTATTAACTACTCTTAATATTCTGTATGATTAACTTGTTCCATTTAACTATTTTGAAGGAAATGGCACCGACTACTCGACACACCGTGAATATGAATGAAGAGGAATTCCGTACTTTTCTAGCTTCAAACATAGCCGCAGTACAGGCTGCGCTACATACCAACAATAACCTTGGATCTAGCAGTACAGGAAATCGTGTAGGATGCACCTACAAAGAATTCACTGCCTGCAAACCTTTGGAATTTGATGGAACCGAAGGACCGATCGGATTGAAACGGTGGACCGAGAAGGTTGAATCGGTGTTTGCCATAAGTAATTGTACTGAAGAGGACAAAGTGAAGTACGCTACGCATACCTTCACAGGTTCTGCGTTAACATGGTGGAATACCTATCTAGAGCAAGTGGGACAAGATGATGCGTACGCACTACCGTGGTCAGCATTCAAGCACTTGATGAACGAGAAGTACCGTCCCAGAACCGAGGTCAATAAGCTCAAGACAGAACTTAGAGGGTTACGAACCCAAGGATTTGATATTACCACGTACGAAAGACGATTCACAGAATTGTGCCTATTGTGTCCGGGAGCATTCGAAGATGAGGAAGAGAAGATCGACGCGTTTGTGAAAGGATTACCGGAAAGAATCCAAGAAGATATAAGTTCACACGAGCCCGCCTCCATACAACAGGCATGTAGAATGGCTCACAAACTAGTGAACCAGATTGAAGAAAGAATTAAAGAACAGACTACTGAAGAGGCCAATGTGAAGCAAGTCAAAAGAAAGTGGGAGGAAAACGGTGATAAGAATCACCAATACAACAACAACAGCAATTACAACAATAATCGCAACAATTATCCCAACAATCGCAACATCAATCGCAACTACAACAAACGGCCCAACAACAACAACAACAACAACAACAGCAACTACAACAATCATCCCAACAACAATAATAACCGCAACAACAACAACAATCAGAAGCAGCTATGCCAAAGGTGTGAAAAGAATCACTCGGGGTTCTGCACCAAATTTTGCAACAAGTGTAAAAGAAATGGTCATAGCGCGGCGAAGTGTGAGGTCTACGGACCAGGGGTTAATAGAACGAAAGGAACAAATGGTGTCGGAACGAGTAATGGCGGAGCAAGTAGTGTCGGAGCAAGTTATGCCAATGTAGTTTGTTATGAATGTGGAAAACCAGGCCACATTATTAGAAATTGCCCGAACCAGGAGAACACGAATGGACAAGGCCGTGGAAGAGTTTTCAATATTAATGCGGTAGAGGCACAGGAAGACCCGGAGCTTGTTACGGGTACGTTTCTTATTGACAATAAATCTGCTTACGTTTTATTTGATTCGGGTGCGGATAGAAGCTATATGAGTAGAGATTTTTGTGCTAAATTAAGTTGTCCATTGACGCCTTTGGATAGTAAATTTTTACTCGAATTAGCAAATGGTAAATTAATTTCAGCAGATAATATATGTCGGAATCGAGAAATTAAACTGCTTAGCGAAACATTTAAGATTGATTTGATACCAGTAGAGTTAGGGAGTTTTGATGTGATAATCGGTATGGACTGGTTGAAAGAAGTGAAAGCGGAGATCGTTTGTTACAAAAATGCAATTCGCATTATACGAGAAAAAGGAAAACCCTTAATGGTGTACGGAGAAAAGGGCAACACGAAGCTACATCTTATTAGTAATTTGAAGGCACAAAAACTAATAAGAAAAGGTTGCTATGCTGTTCTAGCACACGTAGAGAAAGTACAAACTGAAGAAAAGAGCATCAATGATGTTCCCATCGCAAAAGAATTTCCCGATGTATTTCCGAAAGAATTACCGGGATTACCCCCACATCGATCCGTTGAATTTCAAATAGATCTTGTACCAGGAGCTGCACCAATAGCTCGTGCTCCTTACAGACTCGCACCCAGCGAGATGAAAGAACTGCAAAGCCAATTACAAGAACTTTTAGAGCGTGGTTTCATTCGACCAAGCACATCACCGTGGGGAGCTCCTGTTTTGTTTGTCAAGAAGAAAGATGGTACATTCAGGTTGTGTATCGACTACCGAGAGTTGAACAAACTTACCATCAAGAACCGCTACCCACTACCGAGAATCGACGACTTATTTGATCAACTACAAGGCTCGTCTGTTTATTCAAAGATTGACTTACGTTCCGGGTATCATCAAATGCGGGTGAAAGAAGATGATATTCCAAAGACTGCTTTCAGAACACGTTACGGTCATTACGAGTTTATGGTCATGCCGTTTGGTTTAACTAATGCACCAGCTGTGTTCATGGACCTTATGAACCGAGTGTGTGGACCATACCTTGACAAGTTTGTCATTGTTTTCATTGATGACATACTTATTTACTCAAAGAATGACCAAGAACACGGTGAACATTTGAGAAAGGTGTTAGAAGTATTGAGGAAGGAAGAATTGTACGCTAAGTTTTCAAAGTGTGCATTTTGGTTGGAAGAAGTTCAATTCCTCGGTCACATAGTGAACAAAGAAGGTATTAAGGTGGATCCGGCAAAGATAGAAACTGTTGAAAAGTGGGAAACCCCGAAAACTCCGAAACACATACGCCAGTTTTTAGGACTAGCTGGTTACTACAGAAGGTTCATCCAAGACTTTTCCAGAATAGCAAAACCCTTGACTGCATTAACGCATAAAGGGAAGAAATTTGAATGGAATGATGAACAAGAGAAAGCGTTTCAGTTATTGAAGAAAAAGCTAACTACGGCACCTATATTGTCATTGCCTGAAGGGAATGATGATTTTGTGATTTATTGTGATGCATCAAAGCAAGGTCTCGGTTGTGTATTAATGCAACGAACGAAGGTGATTGCTTATGCGTCTAGACAATTGAAGATTCACGAACAAAATTATACGACGCATGATTTGGAATTAGGCGCGGTTGTTTTTGCATTAAAGACTTGGAGACACTACTTATATGGGGTCAAAAGTATCATATATACCGACCACAAAAGTCTTCAACACATATTTAATCAGAAACAACTGAATATGAGGCAGCGTAGGTGGATTGAATTATTGAATGATTACGACTTTGAGATTCGTTACCACCCGGGGAAGGCAAATGTGGTAGCCGATGCCTTGAGCAGGAAGGACAGAGAACCCATTCGAGTAAAATCTATGAATATAATGATTCATAATAACATTACTACTCAAATAAAGGAGGCGCAACAAGGAGTTTTAAAAGAGGGAAATTTAAAGGATGAAATACCCAAAGGATCGGAGAAGCATCTTAATATTCGGGAAGACGGAACCCGGTATAGGGCTGAAAGGATTTGGGTACCAAAATTTGGAGATATGAGAGAAATGGTACTTAGAGAAGCTCATAAAACCAGATACTCAATACATCCTGGAACGGGGAAGATGTACAAGGATCTCAAGAAACATTTTTGGTGGCCGGGTATGAAAGCCGATGTTGCTAAATACGTAGGAGAATGTTTGACGTGTTCTAAGGTCAAAGCTGAGCATCAGAAACCATCAGGTCTACTTCAACAACCCGAAATCCCGGAATGGAAATGGGAAAACATTACCATGGATTTCATCACTAAATTGCCAAGGACTGCAAGTGCTTTTGATACTATTTGGGTAATAGTTGATCGTCTCACCAAATCAGCACACTTCCTGCCAATAAGAGAAGATGACAAGATGGAGAAGTTAGCACGACTGTATTTGAAGGAAGTCGTCTCCAGACATGGAATACCAATCTCTATTATCTCTGATAGGGATGGCAGATTTATTTCAAGATTCTGGCAGACATTACAGCAAGCATTAGGAACTCGTCTAGACATGAGTACTGCCTATCATCCACAAACTGATGGGCAGAGCGAAAGGACGATACAAACGCTTGAAGACATGCTACGAGCATGTGTTATTGATTTCGGAAACAGTTGGGATCGACATCTACCGTTAGCAGAATTTTCCTACAACAACAGCTACCATTCAAGCATTGAGATGGCGCCGTTTGAAGCACTTTATGGTAGAAAGTGCAGGTCTCCGATTTGTTGGAGTGAAGTGGGGGATAGACAGATTACGGGTCCGGAGATTATACAAGAAACTACCGAGAAGATCATCCAAATTCAACAACGGTTGAAAACCGCCCAAAGTCGACAAAAGAGCTACGCTGACATTAAAAGAAAAGATATAGAATTTGAAATTGGAGAGATGGTCATGCTTAAAGTTGCACCTTGGAAAGGCGTTGTTCGATTTGGTAAACGAGGGAAATTAAATCCAAGGTATATTGGACCATTCAAGATTATTGATCGTGCCGGACCAGTAGCTTACCGACTAGAGTTACCTCAACAACTCGCGGCTGTACATAACACTTTCCACGTCTCGAATTTGAAGAAATGTTTTGCTAAAGAAGATCTCACTATTCCGTTAGATGAAATCCAAATCAACGAAAAACTTCAATTCATCGAAGAACCCGTCGAAATAATGGATCGTGAGGTTAAAAGACTTAAGCAAAACAAGATACCAATTGTTAAGGTTCGATGGAATGCTCGTAGAGGACCCGAGTTCACCTGGGAGCGTGAAGATCAGATGAAGAAGAAATACCCGCATCTATTTCCAGAAGATTCGTCAACACCTTCAACAGCTTAAAATTTCGGGACGAAATTTATTTAACGGGTAGGTACTGTAGTGACCCGAACTTTTCCATGTTTATATATATTAATTGAGATTGATATTTACATGATTAAATGTTTCCAACATGTTAAGCAATCAAACTTGTTAAGACTTGATTAATTGAAATATGTTTCATATAGACAATTGACCACCCAAGTTGATCGGTGATTCACGAACGTTAAAACTTGTAAAAACTATATGATGACATATATATGGATATATATATATAGTTAACATGATACTATGATAAGAAAACATATCATAAATTATATTAACAATGAACTACATATGTAAAAACAAGACTACTAACTTAATGATTTTTAAACGAGACATATATGTAACGATTATCGTTGTAAAGACATTTAATGTATATATATCATATTAAGAGATATTCATACATGATAATATCATGATAATATAATAATTTAAAATCTCATTTGATATTATAAACATTGGGTTAACAACATTTAACAAGATCGTTAACCTAAAGGTTTCAAAACAACACTTACATGTAACGACTAACGATGACTTAACGACTCAGTTAAAATGTATATACATGTAGTGTTTTAATATGTATTTATACACTTTTGAAAGACTTCAATACACTTATCAAAATACTTCTACTTAACAAAAATGCTTACAATTACATCCTCGTTCAGTTTCATCAACAATTCTACTCGTATGCACCCGTATTCGTACTCGTACAATACACAGCTTTTAGATGTATGTACTATTGGTATATACACTCCAATGATCAGCTCTTAGCAGCCCATGTGAGTCACCTAACACATGTGGGAACCATCATTTGGCAACTAGCATGAAATATCTCATAAAATTACAAAAATATGAGTAATCATTCATGACTTATTTACATGAAAACAAAATTACATATCCTTTATATCTAATCCATACACCAACGACCAAAAACACCTACAAACACTTTCATTCTTCAATTTTCTTCATCTAATTGATCTCTCTCAAGTTCTATCTTCAAGTTCTAAGTGTTCTTCATAAATTCCAAAAGTTCTAGTTTCATAAAATCAAGAATACTTTCAAGTTTGCTAGCTCACTTCCAATCTTGTAAGGTGATCATCCAACCTCAAGAAATCTTTGTTTCTTACAGTAGGTTATCATTCTATTACAAGGTAATAATCATATTCAAACTTTGGTTCAATTTCTATAACTATAACAATCTTATTTCAAGTGATGATCTTACTTGAACTTGTTTTCGTGTCATGATTCTGCTTCAAGAACTTCGAGCCATCCAAGGATCCATTGAAGCTAGATCCATTTTTCTCTTTTCCAGTAGGTTTATCCAAGGAAATTAAGGTAGTAATGATGTTCATAACATCATTCGATTCATACATATAAAGCTATCTTATTCGAAGGTTTAAACTTGTAATCACTAGAACATAGTTTAGTTAATTCTAAACTTGTTCGCAAACAAAAGTTAATCCTTCTAACTTGACTTTTAAAATCAACTAAATACATATTCTATATCTATATGATATGCTAACTTAATGATTTAAAACCTGGAAACACGGAAAACACCGAAAAACCGGATTTACGCCGTCGTAGTAACACCGCGGGTTGTTTTGGGTTAGTTAATTAAAAACTATGATAAACTTTGATTTAAAAGTTGTTATTCTGAGAAAATGATTTTTATTATGAACATGAAACTATATCCAAAAATTATGGTTAAACTCAAAGTGGAAGTATGTTTTCTAAAATGGTCATCTAGACGTCGTTCTTTCGACTGAAATGACTACCTTTACAAAAACGACTTGTAACTTATTTTTCCGACTATTAACCTATACTTTTTCTGTTTAGATTCATAAAATAGAGTTCAATATGAAACCATAGCAATTTGATTCACTCAAAACGGATTTAAAATGAAGAAGTTATGGGTAAAACAAGATTGGATAATTTTTCTCATTTTAGCTACGTGAAAATTGGTAACAAATCTATTCCAACCATAACTTAATCAACTTGTATTGTATATTATGTAATCTTGAGATACCATAGACACGTATACAATGTTTCGACCTATCATGTCGACACATCTATATATATTTCGGAACAACCATAGACACTCTATATGTGAATGTTGGAGTTAGCTATACAGGGTTGAGGTTGATCCCAAAATATATATAGTTTGAGTTGTGATCAATACTGAGATACGTATACACTGGGTCGTGGATTGATTCAAGATAATATTTATCGATTTATTTCTGTACATCTAACTGTGGACAACTAGTTATAGGTTACTAACGAGGACAGCTGACTTAATAAACTTAAAACATCAAAATATATTAAAAGTGTTGTAAATATATTTTGAACATACTTTAATATATATGTATATGTTGTTATAGGTTCGTGAATCAACAGTGGCCAAGTCTTACTTCCCGACGAAGTAAAAATCTGTGAAAGTGAGTTATAGTCCCACTTTTAAAATCTAATATTTTTGGGATGAGAATACATGCAGGTTTTATAAATGATTTACAAAATAGACACAAGTACGTGAAACTACATTCTATGGTTGAATTATCGAAATCGAATATGCCCCTTTTTATTAAGTCTGGTAATCTAAGAATTAGGGAACAGACACCCTAATTGACGCGAATCCTAAAGATAGATCTATTGGGCCTAACAAACCCCATCCAAAGTACCGGATGCTTTAGTACTTCGAAATTTATATCATATCCGAAGGGTGTCCCGGAATGATGGGGATATTCTTATATATGCATCTTGTTATTGTCGGTTACCAGGTGTTCACCATATGAATGATTTTTATCTCTATGTATGGGATGTGTATTGAAATATGAAATCTTGTGGTCTATTATTATGATTTGATATATATAGGTTAAACCTATAACTCACCAACATTTTTGTTGACGTTTTAAGCATGTTTATTCTCAGGTGATTATTAAGAGCTTCCGCTGTCACATACTTAAATAAGGACGAGATTTGGAGTCCATGCTTGTATGATATTGTGTAAAACTGCATTCAAGAAACTTATTTTGTTGTAACATATTTGTATTGTAAACCATTATGTAATGGTCGTGTGTAAATAGGATATTTTAGATTATCATTATTTGATAATCTACGTAAAGCTTTTTAAACCTTTATTTATGAAATAAAGGTTATGGTTTGTTTTAAAAATGAATGCAGTCTTTGAAAAACGTCTCATATAGAGGTCAAAACCTCGCAACGAAATCAATTAATATGGAACGTTTTTAATCAATAAGAACGGGACATTTCAGATTCTTCTCGTTGACTACTTCCAAGCTATATAACAAAATCTGTTAGAAATAAATATCAAATAAGTGTACGAATTTATTACAGGTCACTATCTGTTTTGTTTTTTTCCTCCTGACTTCTTCTTCCACTGGAATACCAAGTCGACATCTTCTTCAATATAAAACAAATTGATCGTACCTTTGAGTTCTATTTTCAATCATTCAAAAAATGCATATATAACATATGCATAGGAGAAATATAATATACATAGATATAAAACCTTCCTCTTCTCCTAAACCATCACCAACGTGCCACTTATGATCTTCTGTTTCGATTGTCACCAAGAACACCTGTTTTTTCCTTCCATCATTCATGTCTTTCTGTTTCTGTTTAGTCGAGCCAACACCAACCATAAATCACCTTTGGCCATAGAAACCCATCGTGAATCACCATTCTTATTTTCTTTTTCTATTCACGACATGAATATCTAACACCATGATAATCAACACCCTACACCACTTTAAAACAAACCACCGCCAAATCTCCATTTGTTTCTTGCATTTTTCTTGTTTTTGTCTGAACCGGAAATAATCATCCTCACACCTTCTGTTTCGTGAACCACTTATCAACCACCATCGCCTTCTACTTTCGTCATCAAACAATCACCAACGAGTCACCACAATCACCATGAACAATCTCTCATGAACAACCAACAACAACTACCCAAAAACTGCTATTGCTATTTCATCAGTTTCTGTTGAAGTTGAAAAAGCACAAGGAAGAAGTATTAAAGATAATGATAATTGATAAATACAGACGATGATAGAACTACAACTTACGTTATATTTTTTTTCTTGCCTTCTTCGATGACACCTCATGATCATCTTCTTCAACTCAATCCTTACTACTGTAAGAAGTTCGAAACCCTAACACCCACGCACAGACACTATGAATTTGAATATGCGGCCTGTATATAATAGCACACACGATGTGCGATTATTTTGGCATCTTGGATATAGAATAAAATATATAGACAATGCATTATCAATTACAAAGTGGAGCAAAATAACATTTGATGGCAGACAACAATTAATCACTTTATTAAAGTGGCGGTTGAATATGATAATTAATCAATATATGACACGTTTGTGATAGACTTAAATTAATGGTATTGATATTTGGAAATTTTTTCGGATGCTGTTGGGATCCAACGGATCATGGTGGGGCAATTAATCATTGAAGGATTATTTGATTCGTTTGCCCACAAGAAACCCTATCACAGATTTCGTTACTGTATAATGCAAACTGAGTCCGTTAACTGTTTAGGAATTGGGTTTATATTGGGTCAAATATACGGTGATGGGCCGAGATCCATTTCAGATTTCTGTTCGGCCATATACTGATGAAGATATGAAGTATTAAGAACGTGAGTTTTGATGATAATGGAGACGATGTGATGGTAATGACGTGTTTGAAGAAGAAAAAGGAAACACATAAAAACGAGTTAAATAGAAATGAATCGAGTGTTAAATTAGAAAGAAAATAGATGGAAGAATGGTTAGGAGTGTTGTGGTCTAAGCTAGAGGTCGCGGGTTCGAGTCTTGACTGAGGCATTACTTTTTAGGAGCCTAATTCTTTGAGGTAGTTACTTGTTCATTAGCATTATTATTATTATTGTTAATTATTATCATTATTATTATTATCATAATTATTATTAATATTATTATTAGTACCATTTTTAGTAAAAGTATTTTTTTTACTATTATTATCATTATTTGAAAACTAATCATTTTTATTAAAATTATTATTATTACTATCATTATTGTTATCATTAATGTTATAACTATTATTAGCCTTATTTTAGTATGATTATAATTAACATATCGCAAACAGGAGAAAATATATAAAAATATATTTATTACCTAAGTATACTAATATCACATAATATTATGTTTTAACTTATTTAATATTATAACATTAACTAAATTTTATATCAGATAAATATTACAAAATATTATAAGTATTAATGAAATTATATATAAGAAAATTAATCTTAATACATAACAGAATATAAATAAACTTAGTTGAATTATAATGTGTTAATATATATACATGATATAGGTTCATGAATTCGAGGCCAACCCTACTTTTGTTCAATATCGTTATATGTAATTTTACTACAAAATACAGTATGGCGAGTTCATTTGCTCCCTTTTACTCTTTACATTTTTGGGACTGAGAATACATGCGTTGTTTTTACAACTGCTTTATTAAATGCTTTTGAAATATATTTTGAACTGCGAATACATGAAATGCTTTTATAAATGTTTGACAAGATAGACACAAGCAAAACATTCCTCGAATAAATTATTATGCAGATAGAAGTTCTGCGGATTATTGTTGAGTTATGTGGACATGATAATTGCTACTCTTGAATTATGTGGACATGATAATTGCGACCATTGAATTATGTGGACATGATAATTGCCATAATTGAATTATGTGGACATGATAATTGCCACCAATTGAAGTGAATGTTATATATCGAGAGAATGATTTTATACACAGGTTATGTGTATGATATTTTGTACACGAGATATGTGTACGGTTACTATGAATTATGAAAATGGTTTCATACACGAGAAAGATGTACTATATTTAAAAGATATAGCATGTACTTTACAGGTGGGTATATGATTCGGGCCCATTTGTACCATGCAGCATTTAAATTTTGTGGTCTATCAAAATGATGAATTTTATTGTTTTATGATAAACTTATGAACTCACCAACATTTTGGTTGACACTTGAAAGCATGTTTATTCTCAGGTATGAAAGAAATCTTCCGCTGTGCATTAGCTCATTTTAAGGATATTACTTGGAGTCATTCATGACATATTTCAAAAGACGTTGCATTCGAGTCGTTGAAGTTCATTAGAGATTATTATTAAGTAAATGAAGGATTAAGTCATTTATAGTTTGAATATTATGAAATGGTATGCATACCTGTTAACTTTCGATGAAATGAAAGTTTGTCTTTTAAAAATGAATGCAATGTTTGAAAAATGTATCATTTAGAGGTCACATACCTCGCGATGTAATCAACTATTATGAATCGTTTATAATCAATATGGACTTCGTCCGGATGGATTAGGACGGGGTGTTTCAGTTGGTATCAGAGCGGTGGTCTTAGCGAACCAGGTCTGCATTAGTGTGTATAACTGATAAGTCGTTAGGATGCATTAGTGAGTCTGGACTTCGACCGTGTCTGCATGTCAAAAGTTTTGCTTATCATTTCGTGTCGGAAATCATCTGCTTATCATCCTTAGGAAATTACCTACTTATCATTCTTAGTCTATACACATCTTACTGCCTCTATTGCATAGACAGTGTATAGATAAATTCATATCTTAGCGTATCTGTTATTGTTACCTTTGCCTGATAGTTTCCGTAGATTCCTCCATAACTTATGGGATTTTAGTATTATATATGCGTATGTAAATTATGTATTGCAGGGTACTAATCTACATCCTATGATCTATTTTTTTTATCGAAAATAATTCATCTGATCGTACAAGATGAATCCCTCAACCAGTTCGAGTCCCTCAAATTCCGATAGTTATTCCGATAGTTATTCCGACAGCTATTCCGATATGAATTTCCACTCGAACTCCGAAAGCAGTATAACCAGAATGAATCGACCAATCATCCATCCCCAATTCATCTGATGGGTTCATAGTCGACTTAATCAATGGAGACGCGAATAAGGTGATCCCTTCCACTAACCGAATTTACCTCTTGGCGATGAACCTGATGCACTTATCAGCGAACCAGCCCGAATCATTATTTTCACCCTCATTTCTCGAATATCTCACCACGATTATATTCTATCCACAATTCTAAACCTTATCCATTCGCTAGTTCAGGCTGACAATCATCCTGGAATAATGGAAGGAGTCAACGAGCTTCGCACCCGAGTTGTAGCCTTGGAAAAATATGGTGCAAAACATACCAGCTTCAGCAACATCACTGGCACCAACAGTACCATCAGTAACAGCACCAGTACCATCAACAATCCATGCCTCAACATCCCATTTAGTACCTCGAGTATAATCATCGTTCTACGTATCGTTCTACATCATTTATCTTCGTACGACATAGCGATTATGTAATCTCTAATGTTTTAGAGATTATATATCCTTGTTCTAACGGTAAATCAAATGAGTGTAATATTATATTGACTCATTAAATCCATGGTTACATCTGAAGAAAAATATATGTAAGTATATTTTCATAAAGATTGTAATTAAAAACTCTTTCGTACAAACTGTTAATGGTGAAAATATTTTAACGGGTAGGTAATACCCGAGGAATATTTAGTTTTCACATTAGTAAGTTATAGTGTACATTCTTCGAATCTAATTCAACAGTCAATTACAACCCTACTTACATCCATCGATATACGTATCCGTTCACCACAGAATAATAATATTCATCCAATTTCATATTTATATTTTGATTTATCAGAATCCAACAAGTGGCATAATGAAGAACACATTGGACAAAATAAAATTTGTTAGAAACAAACAAATTAACTACGAGAAATTTTGTTAAGAATCCACGCTAACAAAATCCTAGCTAACTGTTCCTAGCTAATTGTTAATTCCGTATTACATTTTATTTATCGCAATTTAATTATCGCAATTTATTTTATCGCAATTTAATTCTCGCAATTTTATTTATTGTCATTTAATTCCTGCTATTTACTTTACGCACTTTATTTATCGTCATTTAATTTCTGTTATTTATTTTTACGCACTTTAAATATCGGGACACGTATACAAGGTTTTGATATATCATATCGACGCATCTATATATATTATTTGGAATCACCATAGACACTCTAAATGCAGTAATGATCGAGTTCTCTATACAGGGTTGAGGTTGATTCTACAATAATATATATACTTTGAGTTTTGATCAAGTCTGAGACATGTACATGGGTCACGATACGTATTAATAAATTCAAATATTATATATTAAATTATATATGAATTATTATACTGATAACTGTGGACTATCGACTGTGGACTAATGACATTGGACAATTAAAATGAATTAAAATATTGATTATAACATATGAAACTAAATTCTTCAAGTTTGCCACTTGATCTCATATTAAACCTCATTTGTATCTCGACGATTACAATCTGCGTTCAAACCTTTCATGATTCTTGAAAACATCTCAATCGAGAGGATGAACCAACCGCACTTCATCCACGGAAGGAAAGATTCATGCATATAGTCATGCACCTGAAAACACTCAGAACCTGTGTAAACGTTTAACACGTATATGTGCTAGCTCCTTTGGCGTTGTTATTATCAAAAATAACATTGTAATTCTTTTCAAATTAGTCAATTTTGTCACAGCTCCAACAAGTCAACTTCGACTTTTCGTTCTAAACAACCTTATTATAACCTTGATATATATATACGTGCTCTTTTATTATTGCCGGGTAACCTTTTATATTCCATCATAGTACCAGCAGACGTACCAGCAACCTCGTTGCTCCTTGGTTTAAATCTCTCCGACAAATCACTATATTTATCTATTGAAGTCTCATCATGTACTCATCCGCATCTTGTAACAAAAATTGCCAAACCAATTACCGGGAATCAGCAAATCTGTATTGTGAGTCTCGTAACGTTTCCACATCAACAGTTATATGTATCCATATAACATTTATCTCTTAAAACTATGATCTTCTATTCTAAAATTCTGAAAAAGCACCCAGTCTGCGAATTAATACTCTGAATTTTGAAAAGTTGAATGAAGCAACAAAAACTGTAAACGACCTCAATAGCCAAAAGTTGATGATAAAGAATTGTATGTTGGCAAAGCTCAGAAAAAGTTTGAAACTGAAAAATTGATTGAGCAAACTACGAAGGAATCTCTGAACAAATCACAAGGACTAAACTTGTACATTAAGAATCCTGATGATTCTGTTTCTGATGAAATCTTTAGCGAATATCTTGCTTCTGACTCTAAACTCTTGCGGACAAATTTTCTTCACCATCCTTTGATATTAGAAATTCCAAGACATCATCGTATCTTTCATTATAAATATCCTCCATATTTCTGAAGATATTTTCATAACTATTCTTAGCTGAAATCATTAATCTCTTAGTGCTATCAGTGTTACATCATATAGAAACTGTTAGTTTCTATATTCTGTAAACTTTCGAGCTTAAAATATGAATGTTATTGAAGTAATGTTGGGAACTGATGCATGAGTTAGTGTAATATAATGACAATTGATCAACGTGATTATATTATAGTAAGTCATGCTGAGTTTCTAATGGAATGTGATGATTCACAGATTATAACGTCATCATGTGCCATGTTACACGACTCTTACATTTTATCTGATATATAAACATATCAAGAACATATTTTCTTGATAGTTCTATCTTTCCCGGATATTCTGGTAATTTGGCGAATCAAGATCGTGCTATTACCATTTCTTTCTTAGAACATTAACTATGTTCATTTCAAAATTCATATCTATGAATTCTGGACCATTGGTCGCTTTACTAGAGGTCGAGATATTAATAAAAAGGCAAAGAGATCCAAAATATAAGAGAAAATATAAAGCCTAATGACAATACCGAAATAACAAACCGTGGATATCAGTACGTATAGCAATATAAAGACACTGGAGGATTATAAATACAATAATTCCTAGAGCATAATAGAAATAAACAGATTCTTCAGGTGGGAGTTGGAAAAGAAGAACGATCACTGCGATAGTTAGAATAAGAACAAGGATCAGAACAGGGTTAAGCATTTTCATAAATCTTTTGAATTTGGGAATTGAGTATAGAAGTGGTGAAAACTAATGGAACGGAAAAGGTAAATTTATAAAGGAAATATCGGACAAATAAATCGAGGCAGATGGTCACATTTAATTAAAGAGATTCTATTTTCCTTATTCGTCGAAGAATCAAATCTTTTAGATTTCGAAGATTTTGTTTAAATCCCTTGAATTCTGGAATTCAACCATGACTAGTCAAAGGTTATGATGAAATTTATCTTTCTCATTTCACTATTTAGGGATAACTACATTCGTACTATTCGAAGTAATAGAAATATCTTATCCATATTACTCAACAGTAATAAAACTCTATTTATCAGCTCATATTCGTCATGAAAACATTTTTATTATTAGCCATGACGACACCACTCAAATTTCGGGACGAAATTTCTTTAACGGGTAGGTACTGTGACTACCCGGGAATTTCCGACTAAATTTAAACTTAATCTTTATATGATTTCGATAAGATAAGCAAAGTCTGTAATGTTGAAGTCTCAAAAACTGTGAACTGTGCTCATGTATACATTGGACCTTCGACTATTCCCGACGATTCACGAACAATTAATTGTAAATAGATATGTGTGTATACATGGTAATTGGAATTTATAATTTGTAATATTATATGTTGTAATATATATATATATACATATATATATATATATATATATATATATATATATATATATATATATATATATATATATATATATATATATATATATATATATATATATATATATATATATATGTAATAAATATTAAAAATTCAATATATTATATAATTTGTAAATAATAATAAATTGTAATATATATATAATGTGTAGATATTAAATATTTAATAAATGTTATTATATAATATATTATGTAATTATTAAATACTAGTACATAACTAATAATAAAAAAAAACTGCAAGTTAAAATATGAACGTTATAACAAATATTATTATTACTACCTTTATTATTATTATAAATATTAATACCAATAGTATCATTAATATTAATTAGTATTATTACTAATATTGTTAGTAATAATATTATTATCAATTATTAATTATTAAACCTAATGAAATTATCATTATTGTTATCAGTAATATCATTATATTATTATAATCAGTATTTTTAAAATGTATTATTATTATCTTATAAATAATAACATGATTATTATTAATATAATTATTATCAATATTACTAAAATATTTATATTGTTTATAATATATGAAAACAGAAAAGAAAAGAAAGATATGTACGAATCAGTTTCATATTACCATCAACTGTATGGATTTTTGCTTACTATCCCTGGATTTGATTACGAATAGAATTGAATCACAGATACACACAAAATCTTTTAGAATCAAAATCAGATATAATCATTCTGTAAGATACAAAGATTGTTTGATGTTAATTAGATTGAGAATCAAATTCAGTTGTGTATCAACATCACTTTTCTTTTTATATTATTCTATCCGTCCTTCCTGTCTGCAATTTGTACCATTGAATCTTCACTTCAATAAGACAATCGAGTAACTACAAATTCAGTTGAAGGTCTTACTCAGGTTTTATTCCTTCTGTTCCAGATTGTTTATTCTCGTTGACTACTTCCAAGCTATATAACAAAATCTGTTAGAAATAAATATCAAATAAGTGTATGAATTTATTACAGGTCACTATCTGTTTTGTTTTTTTTCCTCCTGACTTATTCTTCCACTAGAATACCAAGTCGACATCTTCTTCAATATAAAACAAATTGATCGTACCTTTGAGTTCTATTTTCAATCATTCAAAAAATGCACATATAACATATGCATAGGAGAAATATAATATACATAGATATAAAACCTTCCTCTTTTCCTAAACCATCCCCAACGTGCCACTTATGATCTTCTGTTTTGATAGTCACCAAGAACACCTTATTATTACCTTCCATCATTCACGTCTTTCTGTTTCTGTTTAGTCGAGCCAACACCAACCATAAATCACCTTTGGCCATAGAAACCCATCGTGAATCACCATTCTTATTTTCTTTTTATATTCACGACATGAATATCCAACACCATGATAATCAACACCCTACACCACTTTAAAACAAACCACCACCAAATCTCCATTTGTTTCTTGCATTTTTCTTGTTTTTGTCTAAACCGAAAATAATCATCCTCACACCTTCTGTTTCGTGAACCACTTATCAACCGCCATCGCCTTCCACTTTCGTCATCAAACAATCACCAACGAGTCACCACAATCACCATGAACAATCCCTCATGAACAACCAACAACAACTACCCAAAAACTGCTATTGCTATTTCATCAGTTTCTGTTGAAGTTGAAAAAGCACAAGGAAGAAATATTAAAGATAATGATAATTGATAAATACAGACGATGATAGAACTACAAATTACGTTATATTTTTTTTCTTGCCTTCTTCGATGAAACCCCATGATCATCTTCTTCAACTCAATCCTTACTACTGTAAGAAGTTTGAAACCCTAACACCCACGCACAGACAATATGAATTTGAATATGCAGCCTGTATATAATAGCACACACGATGTGTGATTATTTTGGCATCTTGGATATAGAATAAAATATATAGACAATTCATTATCAATTACTAAGTGGAGCAAAATAACATTTGATGTCAGACAACAATTAGTCACTTTATTAAAGTGGCTGTTGAATATGATAATTAATCAATATATGACACGTTTGTGATAGACTTAAATTAATGGTATTGATATTTGGAAATTTTTTCAGATGCTGTTGGGATCCAACGGATCATGGTGGGGCAATTAATCATTGAAGGGTCATTTGATTCGTTTGCCCACAAGAAACCCTATCACAGATTTTGTTACTGTATAATGCAAACTGAGTCCGTTAACTGTTTAGGAATTGGGTTTATATTGGGTCAAATATACGGTGATGGGCCGAGATCCATTTCAGATTTCTGTTCGGCCATATACTGATGAAGATATGAAGTATTAAGAACGTGAGTTTTGATGATAATGGAGACGAGGTGATGGTAATGACGTGTTTGAAGAAGAAAAAGGAAACACAGAAAAACGAGTTAAATAGAAATGAATCGAGTGTTAAATTAGAAAGAAAACAGATGGAAGAATGGTTAGGAGTGTTGTGGTCTAAGCTAGAGGTCGCGGGTTCGAGTCTTGACTGAGGCATTACTTTTTAGGAGCCTAATTCTTTGAGGTAGTTACTTGTTCATTAGCATTATTATTATTATTGTTAATTATTATCATTATTATTATTATCATAATTATTATTAATATTATTATTAGTACCATTTTTATTAAAAGTATTTTTTTTACTATTATTATCATTATTAGAAAACTTATCATTTTTATTAAAATTATTATTATTACTATCATTATTGTTATCATTAATGTTATAACTATTATTAGCCTTATTTTAGTATGATTATAATTAACATATCGTAAACAGGAGAAAATATATAAAAATATATTTATTACCTAAGTATACTAATATCACATAATATTATGTTTTAACTTATTTAATATTATAACATTAACTAAATTTTATATCAGATAAATATTACAAAATATTATAAGTATTAATGAAATTATATATAAGAAAATTAATCTTAATACATAACAGAATATATATAAACTTAGTTGAATTATAATGTGTTAATATATATACATGATATAGGTTCGTGAATCCGAGGCCAACCCTACTTTTGTTCAATATCGTTATATGTATTTTTACTACAAAATACAGTATGGTGAGTTCAATTGCTCCCTTTTACTCTTTACATTTTTGGGACTGAGAATACATGCGCTGTTTTTACAACCGCTTTATTAAATGCTTTTGAAATATATTTTGAACTGCGAATACATGAAATGCTTTTATAAATGTTTGATGAGATAGACACAAGCAAAACATTCCTCGAATGAATTATTATGCAGATAGAAGTTCTGCGGATTATTATTGAATTATGTGGATGTGAGGACCCGGAAATTTCCGACTAAATTTAAACTTTATCTTTATATTATTCTGACACGATAAGCAATGTTTGTTAAGTTAAATCTCAAGGATTTTAAACTATGTTTATACATTCATTTAAACCTCGACCAAATTCCAATGATTCACGAACTATTAAATGAACATATATGAATATGTATGTATATGTGTATATGTTATAAATTGAAAATGTCAACAAAGTATTTAAACGTATAATGCTTTATATGAACGTATTTGTTTCAATATGATTATCGACGAAATTAAAAAAATATATTAAATGATTGAATTATCAGAAACATTGAATTATGATTACAAGTCTCTGTTGAGAGGTCCACTATGATTTGAGAAAATCTATTCCTCTTAACGATATTCGGAATAATTTGTAAAGCTATTTATAAATAAAAATAAAAAGTGTCATTTACGAAAGTTAGACAAAAGCTAGTGGAGAATTGGTTTTCATAATATTCTATTAATCTATTTTCAAACGTACAAAAACATTTTCAGTTTAAAAAGAACTTTATTATTAAAACGTATATAACTTTTATAAATATCTAGAATCACTTTTGACAACTCATTACTTAACCAGTATAATAAATATAACGATATTTATATTTTATTTCATTAAATATATATAACGATTTAAATTAATATTATATATATTTATACGTGTATTATACATACATAGTTTTTATACTTTTACTATACTTTAACTTTAATAATTCACTTTAATAATTCATACTTTAATAATTCACTTTAATAATTCATACTTTAATAATTCACTTTAATAATTCATACTTTAATAATTCATACTTTAATAATTCAATTTAATAATTCATACTTTAATAATTCACTTTAATAATTCATACTTTAATAATCACTTTAATAATTCAAAAATCTATTATAAATAGAATTCAATAGGTTTCATTATTTCATAGAAACTTGAAAATATATTTCTCTAAACTCTCTCAATCGATTATATATATATATATATATATATATATATATATATATATATATATATATATATATATATATATATATATATATATATATATATATATATATATATTTGCTCTATATTATTTCAAGATATTATTAGTATACATAAAATATTACGACGGAGTGATGTCCGAGTGATTTCAAAATAGTTTTTTTGAATGAGTCGAAGCTAAGGAAATTATGGGTTATAGCTATGGATGTGATGACCCGGGAATTTTCGATCAAATTTAAACTTTAATCTTTATATGTATCCGACACGATAAGCAAATCTGTAATGATTGAGTCTCGAAAGTTTTGAAATTATATTCATTTAATTAAATACCCTTTGACCATGCCAAACGATTCACGAACAATTATGTGTAAATAAATATTTATGTATATATACATGTGTGCTTATTAGATTGACATATATTATAAAACATTGAATGGATTAGTTGATATGAATATAAGCTATGAGATCTATTTTATGAATTTAGAAATGTTATCAAGGTATTGAATTAATAATACTTTATACGAACGTATTTGTTCGATGTAAGTTTATCGACGAGATTAAAAGATAATATCAAATGATTGAATTATCAGATACATTGAATTAGGATGAAGAGTCTCTGTTATGAGGTCCACTTTGAATTAGGAAACCCTTACTTTTAACGGTATTCGGAATATTTGGAAAAGTGATTGTATATAAGAACAAAAGTTTTAATTATTGAGGATTAGACATAAGTTGGTGGAGGATTGAATTTCATAACCCTTGTTATTTGATTCAATTGATACTAAGGTATTTATTTAGAAAGTTTAAGAAAACTAAAATAAACGTTAACTAGTTAACCTTCCTATTATTTAGAGTGAAAGTGAAATTTTGGGAATATAGTTATATTATTTAGAAAGTTTAAGGAAAACAAACTAAACGTTGACGCATAAGGAAATTATATTTTTTTTATAAACGTTATAGGATATAATATTATAAACGATCTTCAAATATACTTTTAAATATAATTAAAATCTAAATATTTTATTAAAGTATTTCAAACCTATATATTATAAATATATTTCAATTTAGTCAAAAGACGTTTTGGTTTAAGTTAATGTTATTAAATATACTTCGATAACTAACGAGGGTATGAATTATAAAAGTAAATGACCAAAACACTCAAAAGATTAAGTTACACTTTGAGTGGGTTAGTTTTTAATTAATTTAAGTCTAGTTCATAATAAAGGTACATGTCACAAAACGTTTAATTTAAAATAAAATATTTTGTTAAACAACGAGTCACTGATTTATAAAAGTAAATGACCACAACACTCAATTTTATAAATTACATTTTTTTATAAGGTAATTTATTGTTGAGTAAGTCTAATTTTTGTAAAAGGTACACGTCACGTAACGTAAAAGGCTAGTTTTCTAAACGTACGAAAGTGCGCCCGAAAAACTGAAAGTGGTACATGAGTCGTGAGACCACGACCGTGTCATTTTTATAAAAATTAAATTTTTACCATGAGCGTAAATATAATATAATATTTAATTAATTCTAAAGATTAAATATAATTTATATTAAATAAAATATAGTTTACGTGTTATGTGTGCAATGTATGTAAATATGAGTGTCGGCAAGTTTTATCTCTTTTTTTTTTTTTTTTTTTTTTTTTTTTTATATGCTGGACAATGATGGGGTTAGGTAGAAAAAAAAAATGCTATAAGTTGAACGAAATTTGGTTCTAGTTCCATTCATATCAATTGATCGATATCTCTCTAATCTATATATTACTCTTATATTATTTATATTATTAAGATTAATATTATTATTATTATTATTATTATTATTAGTATTATTAGGAGTAATATTATTAGTATTATACATAAAATATTACGACGAGGTCATGAGCGGGTCATTTCAAGACAAGTTTTATGAGTAGGATAGGGCTAAGGAAATTATGAGTTATGGCTATGGAGGTGATGGGTATGGTTCATGGGTATGCCCGTGAGGTCAATTTAGTGTTTGTCATCTCCGTTGCGTCTACGTACCCTTCCTACAATATTGAACCTCAATATTGATACGTGAGCACTCATAACTTAACTTTTATTTATCAATAGTGTATCCCTGACTAGTGCTCGAGAAAATAAAATTATGCATGCTTGTATATTTGATATTGCCCCTAGATAGGTTATGTTGAATCTTAAAGGTTGTTATACTAGGGATGGGATAAGATATAAGATATGCATGTCGTTGGAAAGCTAGTGAGAAATTAAGAACTTTTCCTTTAGATGACAAAGGGATCTGATGGACGGATTAGAAGTTATAGCCAATTGAAATTTCGTAAAAATGATTATTATTATCGTCGTTAATATCGTTGATCTAATTTTTAATCTAATTGCCAATATTATTAATATTATAATTATTATTATTATTATTAAGAATTGTTATTTTTATAGTTATCATCGTTAAAGTTATAATTAGTATTATTATTATTATCACATAAAATAGTTATTAGTATATTCATTATTATAATATTCAATATTACTAGTATTATTAAAAGTACCGTTGGTATAAAAACTATCAGTTATTCAAAAATTATCAATTTAATAGAAATGTCATTGTTATCATTATTATTATCATTTTGAATAAAAATTATTACTTTAAAGTTAATATTAAAAATATCGTAAATATTAAAGATATCATAATTAGAATTATCATTTTTCAATAACATCATTGTTAGTAAATATAAATATTGATTGTTATAATTACAAAACAATACGACTTTTAATTATTATTATCAATGCTATTTTATCAAATAAAATTATCTCAATAGAATCTATCACAATATTTTTATGATATTAAATGAACTTTATAAATTTTATTACTTAAGATATATAAAAGTATACTTTAATATAAAATTATATTTATTAATAAATGAATTATATTATTTACTCTATTAAATCTTTTAAATATTTTAAAAATATAAAACGACGATATTTAAATTATATAATAATCATTTATAAACTTTTGAAAATTATTTTGAGTCAAACTAATTTTCGTCGATCTTTGCATATTAGACTCGAGCATTAGGATTGTGGTACACTATGACTTAACTTAATTTGTTAGACAAATATTGACCGTCATATAAATATATATAATTAATATAGGTTCGTGAATCCGAGGCCAACCCTACACTTGTTCAATGATGTTATATGTATTTTTACTACAAAATACAGTATGGTGAGTTTCATTTGCTCCCTTTTACTCATTACATTTTTGGGCTGAGAATACATGCACTGTTTTAATAACTGTTTTACAATATTTATATGCGTGAGTTTCATTTGCCTTTTTACCCTTTATATTTTTGGGCTGAGAATACATGCGCTACTTTTATAAATGTTTTACGAAATAGACACAAGTAATCGAAACTACATTCTATGGTTGGATTATCGAATCGAATATGCCCCTTTTTATTAAGTCTGGTAATCTAAGAATTAGGGAACAGACACCCTAATTGACGCGAACTCTAAAGATAGATCTATCGGGCCCAACAAGCCCCATCCAAAGTACCGGATGCTTTAGTACTTCGAAATTTATATCATGTCCGAAGGAGGATCCCGGAATGATGGGGATATTCTTATATATGCATATTGTTAATGTCGGTTACCAGGTGTTCAATCCATATGAATGATATTTTTGTCTCTATGCATGGGACGTATGTTTATGAGAAATGGAAATCTGAAATCTTGTGGTCTATTAAAATGATGGAAACGATTGTTTAAGTTAAACTAATGAACTCACCAACCTTTTGGTTGACACTTTAAAGCATGTTTATTCTCAGGTACCAAAGAAATCTTCCGCTGTGCATTAGCTCATTTTAAAGATATTACTTGGAGTCATTCATGCCATATTTCAAAAGACGTTGCATTCGAGTCGTTGAGGTTCATTAGAGATTATTATTAAGTAAATGACAGATTAGGTCATTTATAGTTTGGATATTATGAAATGGTATGCATACCTGTCAACTTTCGATGTAAATGAAAGTTTGTCTTTTAAAACGAATGCAATGTTTGTAAAATGTATCATATAGAGGTCAAATACCTCGCGATGTAATCATATGTTATTGTATTTGCCCCTATGGATTGGGACGGGACGTCTCATGTGGTATCAGAGCGGTGGTCTTAGCGAACCAGGTCTTGCATTAGTGTGTCTTACTGTTAGTTGTTAAGATGCATTAGTGAGTCTGGACTTCGACCGTGTCTGCATGTCAAAAGTTTTGCTTATCATTTTATGTCGGAAATCATCTACTTATCATCCTTAGGAAATTATCTGCTTATCATCTTAAGTCTAGACGCGTTTTCCTGCATTTATTGCATAACAGCGTATAGACGAAATTCACATCTTAGCATATCTGCTAATTAATATCTTAGCGTATTTATTACTGTGAACTTTGACTAACATCTTTCAAAGATTCTCCGAAATCTATGGGATTTTGGTATTATATATACATATGTAAATTATGTATTGAGGAATACCAAATCTAAATTCTACAATCTATTTTATACCAAAATTCATTCCCTTGATCATACGAGATGGATCCCTCAACCAGTTCGAACTCCTCAGATTACGACAGCTATTCCGATATGGAGTTTCATTCGAGCTCTGACAACAGTGTGACCGGAATGAATCAACCAATCAGCCATCATCTATTCTGGATGAAATGGGGATGGGTTCGTAGCCTCCTCAATCATTGGCGACAAGAAGAAGGTGATCCCTTCCATCCACCACATTGCCCTCTTGGCAATGAACCTGAAGCACTTACCGGCGAACCTATTCGAGAAACAATTTTCTCTCTCATTTCCAGAGTATCTCGTCATGATTATATACTACACCAAATTCTAGATTATATCTATCCGCTCATCCGAACTGCTGACCATCCCGGTGTGATAGAAGAAGTCAACGAGCTTCGTGCTCAGGTGGTGGCTTTGGAAAATACGGTGCGAAGGTTACAAACATTATCAGCAGCACCAGCAGCATAACCGGTACCGCCAGTAACATCCACATCGCAAGCCTCAAAACCATAAACTCCAGCAGCATCACCGGCATCAACAGCACCACCATCAACAACAGGATCATTACCACCACCAACAATCACATCCGCATCACACACCTCAATATCCCAATCTGTATATCGGATATCAACGTCACACGCACCAAAGATACCAAGGAGTACCAACAACAAAAAATGATGAAGTATTGATTCATAACTTCATCGGAGAAACATTCTGTGGTGATTATGTAATCTCTAAAGTTTTAGAGATTATCTATCTCAGCCTTAACCAAAAACTAGATGAGTGGACAGAGAGGATCGAGAGAAGAACCGAAACCCTAACAAGACTAGTGCGTAAGGTACAAGCTAGACTTGTTTTACCAACAGCATCAGCAGTACCAATAGCCTCACCAACACAGTCAATGCTGTCAACATTGTTAGAATCGTCAGCACCTCCAACCTCACAAGTTTCGCCAGTTTAAGAATCACTGTGGAAACCATTACGAATTAATAACGAGTATATTGTATCAATGAGTTATGAAGTATTAACTCAGTCTCTCCAAAGAATTTATATGTATATTATATATATATATATATATATATATATATATATATATATATATATATATATATATATATATATATATATAAATTTTTTTTACCATAATAAATCTTTATGTACTAAGCTATTATGTATGGAACTTAACTATCTGGTTAATTCATATTACTAATTTGCTATGATGTACTTTCTTCGTTAACAATTTAATCATTGTTAACTACAATCTCTACTTCAACTCAATGAATTTTATTTCATAATAAATCAAGTGTATCATTCAATAACATGTTTGATTATACACTTTCATCTTCGATATACCCGAAATTTACGGGAACACAATATTCGTACCTTGAGAAGTTAGCAAGAGTTCTATGAGCATCAGCATGATTCACTAAGGAAATACCAATAAATATTGAAGCATTGGTTACATTAGTGAAATACTCCGCAAAGATTATGTAATCTCTAATGTTTTAGAGAAAATTCATTTCTAATTCAATCCGAAAATCAAATGAGCTTAGTATGATATTAACTCATTGAATCTGTACTACATCTGAAGAAAATATACCCACCTATATTTTCATAAAGATTGTAATGAGAATTCTTGTTCAAAATATTATTTGTGAAAATTTTTAACGGGTAGGTAATACCCGAGAGATATATAAAATCACAATTAATATGTTACAGTCTTCAATTCTGATTCAATAATCATCAACTAAACCAATATACATTCTTCTATAAGAAATCAAAACAACCATACTCATTCGAATCTAAATACATATTCTGATTTTGGAAATTTCAGAATTCAACTCGAGATACAACCAAAATCATCACTCTTAGATCTTTACATTTTTCAAAGCTATACTTTGACTTCAAAACTGTGATAGAACATCACTTTTAATCGTAACACACAAGATGGATATGAAAATCATTCGGGAGTCAGGACAATTCCATCATTTGGATATTGACTATGACAATCTGCATTTAAAACCCTTCGAAATTCCGAAAGACACTTCAAACATTGAACAATCGAGATGGTGATCCAACCACACATTACCTGAAGTTTTGTACCTGAAAAGCTCTCGAAACCAAGGTCGTAGGTTGACATGTACCCACATCCAATTCTTTATCATTTATTAGCAAAAACAACCTTACAATTCCATTTCAAGTAGCCAGTTTTGTCACAGCTCCAGCAAGTCAACTTCGATTTTTCAGTCGGACCAGTCTTATTATAACCCCGATAGATACGTTGCCCTTTCGTCATTATTACTGGGGAACCTTTCATATTCCACCATATTACCACCAGCGTTTAATCATCTAAAACACGATTCTTCTGAACCCACCTCGGATTGATAACCAGAGATTCAGATATTATAGCATTAAATGCAGAGGAAACATAAAAATGGTAGATGGTTTAAACGGTCAAAAGTTTGATGATAAAAGATAGTGAGTTGGTAAAGCTCAGAAAAAGAAAGGATTTGGTACTGAAAAACGAATTGAGCAAAGTATGAAGGAAGCCGTGGACAAATCACAGAGACTGATTCTGCCTTCAAAGGATCCAAATGATTCAGTGCCTAATGAACTCGTTAGCAAACACCTTACTTCTTATTCTAAACCTTCACGGACAGATATTCTTCATCATCATCATATCTTAAATATTATAAGATATCTTCGTATCTCCCATTATACATATTCTTCATATTTCTGGAGATATCTTCACCACTATCCTTATCTGAGATCATTTATCTCTCGGTAATATCTGCAACATAAAAGAAACTGTGTTAGTTTCTAAATTCTGAAAAATTCAAATATGAATGTTTTGAAGTAGTGTTGGGAACTGATGCATGAGTTAGTATAATATAATGACACTTGATCAACGTCATTATATCAAAGTAATTCATGCTGAGTTTCTAATGGATGTGATGATTCACAGGACATACCGTCATCATGTACCATTTACACGACTCTTACATTCTACTTAATCTCTAAACATATCAAGGAACTATTTCTTGATGATTCGGTCTTTTTCAGGGTATTCTGGTAATTTAAAAAAATCAGGATTTACCATTACCCTTTCCTTCTTAGAACAATTACTATATTCCTTCTTAAATCCATACATATGAATTCCGGACCATTACAAGAGCTATTTAATCGCAAGAAGAAGAAACGAAAGGACAAAGCTTCGAAATGGAAATGTGGGGTATAAACCGCAGCAAATAGAAGAGAGCATTAACTATGGATGATGATGATTATAGAAGACAGAAGCAGGGACATCGAAATATCAGGGAAGATATAAAAATCTAGCAACAACCCGAAAAATTACAAACCGTATATATCGATGCATATAGCAACGTAAAGACACGGGAGAACTAAAAATACTATAAACCCTAGGGTATAGTAAAAGTAAATAGATTCTTCTGGTGGCAGATTAAAAAGAAGAATGACGGATATGAACGTTAAGAGGATATCAAGGATCAGGATGGGATGGAGCATATTAACGAATGTTTTAAAATATGAATTGAGGAAGAAAGAATAGAGAGTGTGAGTCGTAAGGAAATGGAGAAGGCGGATTTATAAGGAAATATCCGACATAACAATCGAAGCAGATTATCGCGTTCAACCAAAGAAGATCTAAATCTCCTTAATTACCGAAGAATCAAATCTTATTATGAAGATTTCTTCTAAATTCCTTAAATTCTGGAAATCAATCTTGACTACACCGCCGGTTAAGTCAAACCAGCATTTATTCATTTTCAATCCTATGTGATAGCTTCATTCGTAATCTTCACATAAATGAATTGTTTTATCCATATTACTCCATGATGATAAAACTCTATTTATCAACTCATATTCGTCATGAAAACATTCTTATAGTTAACCATGAAGACCTCGATCAAATTTCGGGACGAAATTTCTTTTAACGGGTAGGTACTGTGATGACCCGGGAATTTTCGATCAAATTTAAACTTTAATCTTTATATGTATCCGACACGATAAGCAAATCTGTAATGATTGAGTCTCGAAAGTTTTGAAATTATATTCATTTAATTAAATACCCTTTGACCATGCCAAACGATTCACGAACAATTATGTGTAAATAAATATTTATGTATATATACATGTGTGCTTATTAGATTGACATATATTATAAAACATTGAATGGATTAGTTGATATGAATATAAGCTATGAGATCTATTTTATGAATTTAGAAATGTTATCAAGGTATTGAATTAATAATACTTTATACGAACGTATTTGTTCGATGTAAGTTTATCGACGAGATTAAAAGATAATATCAAATGATTGAATTATCAGATACATTGAATTAGGATGAAGAGTCTCTGTTATGAGGTCCACTTTGAATTAGGAAACCCTTACTTTTAACGGTATTCGGAATATTTGGAAAAGTGATTGTATATAAGAACAAAAGTTTTAATTATTGAGGATTAGACATAAGTTGGTGGAGGATTGAATTTCATAACCCTTGTTATTTGATTCAATTGATACTAAGGTATTTATTTAGAAAGTTTAAGAAAACTAAAATAAACGTTAACTAGTTAACCTTCCTATTATTTAGAGTGAAAGTGAAATTTTGGGAATATAGTTATATTATTTAGAAAGTTTAAGGAAAACAAACTAAACGTTGACGCATAAGGAAATTATATTTTTTTTTTATAAACGTTATAGGATATAATATTATAAACGATCTTCAAATATACTTTTAAATATAATTAAAATCTAAATATTTTATTAAAGTATTTCAAACCTATATATTATAAATATATTTCAATTTAGTCAAAAGACGTTTTGGTTTAAGTTAATGTTATTAAATATACTTCGATAACTAACGAGGGTATGAATTATAAAAGTAAATGACCAAAACACTCAAAAGATTAAGTTACACTTTGAGTGGGTTAGTTTTTAATTAATTTAAGTCTAGTTCATAATAAAGGTACATGTCACAAAACGTTTAATTTAAAATAAAATATTTTGTTAAACAACGAGTCACTGATTTATAAAAGTAAATGACCACAACACTCAATTTTATAAATTACATTTTTTTATAAGGTAATTTATTGTTGAGTAAGTCTAATTTTTGTAAAAGGTACACGTCACGTAACGTAAAAGGCTAGTTTTCTAAACGTACGAAAGTGCGCCCGAAAAACCGAAAGTGGTACATGAGTCGTGAGACCACGACCGTGTCATTTTTATAAAAATTAAATTTTTACCATGAGCGTAAATATAATATAATATTTAATTAATTCTAAAGATTAAATATAATTTATATTAAATAAAATATAGTTTACGTGTTATGTGTGCAATGTATGTAAATATGAGTGTCGGCAAGTTTTATCTCTTTTTTTTTTTTTTTTTTTTTATTTTATATGCTGGACAATGATGGGGTTAGGTAGAAAAAAAAAAAAAATGCTATAAGTTGAACGAAATTTGGTTCTAGTTCCATTCATATCAATTGATCGATATCTCTCTAATCTATATATTACTCTTATATTATTTATATTATTAAGATTAATATTATTATTATTATTATTATTATTAGTATTATTAGGAGTAATATTATTAGTATTATACATAAAATATTACGACGAGGTCATGAGCGGGTCATTTCAAGACAAGTTTTATGAGTAGGATAGGGCTAAGGAAATTATGAGTTATGGCTATGGAGGTGATGGGTATGGTTCATGGGTATGCCCGTGAGGTCAATTTAGTGTTTGTCATCTCCGTTGCGTCTACGTACCCTTCCTACAATATTGAACCTCAATATTGATACGTGAGCACTCATAACTTAACTTTTATTTATCAATAGTGTATCCCTGACTAGTGCTCGAGAAAATAAAATTATGCATGCTTGTATATTTGATATTGCCCCTAGATAGGTTATGTTGAATCTTAAAGGTTGTTATACTAGGGATGGGATAAGATATAAGATATGCATGTCGTTGGAAAGCTAGTGAGAAATTAAGAACTTTTCCTTTAGATGACAAAGGGATCTGATGGACGGATTAGAAGTTATAGCCAATTGAAATTTCGTAAAAATGATTATTATTATCGTCGTTAATATCGTTGATCTAATTTTTAATCTAATTGCCAATATTATTATTATTATAATTATTATTATTATTATTAAGAATTGTTATTTTTATAGTTATCATCGTTAAAGTTATAATTAGTATTATTATTATTATCACATAAAATAGTTATTAGTATATTCATTATTATAATATTCAATATTACTAGTATTATTAAAAGTACCGTTGGTATAAAAACTATCAGTTATTCAAAAATTATCAATTTAATAGAAATGTCATTGTTATCATTATTATTATCATTTTGAATAAAAATTATTACTTTAAAGTTAATATTAAAAATATCGTAAATATTAAAGATATCATAATTAGAATTATCATTTTTCAATAACATCATTGTTAGTAAATATAAATATTGATTGTTATAATTACAAAACAATACGACTTTTAATTATTATTATCAATGCTATTTTATCAAATAAAATTATCTCAATAGAATCTATCACAATATTTTTATGATATTAAATGAACTTTATAAATTTTATTACTTAAGATATATAAAAGTATACTTTAATATAAAATTATATTTATTAATAAATGAATTATATTATTTACTCTATTAAATCTTTTAAATATTTTAAAAATATAAAACGACGATATTTAAATTATATAATAATCATTTATAAACTTTTGAAAATTATTTTGAGTCAAACTAATTTTCGTCGATCTTTGCATATTAGACTCGAGCATTAGGATTGTGGTACACTATGACTTAACTTAATTTGTTAGACAAATATTGACCGTCATATAAATATATATAATTAATATAGGTTCGTGAATCCGAGGCCAACCCTACACTTGTTCAATGATGTTATATGTATTTTTACTACAAAATACAGTATGGTGAGTTTCATTTGCTCCCTTTTACTCATTACATTTTTGGGCTGAGAATACATGCACTGTTTTAATAACTGTTTTACAATATTTATATGCGTGAGTTTCATTTGCCTTTTTACCCTTTATATTTTTGGGCTGAGAATACATGCGCTACTTTTATAAATGTTTTACGAAATAGACACAAGTAATCGAAACTACATTCTATGGTTGGATTATCGAATCGAATATGCCCCTTTTTATTAAGTCTGGTAATCTAAGAATTAGGGAACAGACACCCTAATTGATGCGAACTCTAAAGATAGATCTATCGGGCCCAACAAGCCCCATCCAAAGTACCGGATGCTTTAGTACTTCGAAATTTATATCATGTCCGAAGGAGGATCCCGGAATGATGGGGATATTCTTATATATGCATATTGTTAATGTCGGTTACCAGGTGTTCAATCCATATGAATGATATTTTTGTCTCTATGCATGGGACGTATGTTTATGAGAAATGGAAATCTGAAATCTTGTGGTCTATTAAAATGATGGAAACGATTGTTTAAGTTAAACTAATGAACTCACCAACCTTTTGGTTGACACTTTAAAGCATGTTTATTCTCAGGTACGAAAGAAATCTTCCGCTGTGCATTAGCTCATTTTAAAGATATTACTTGGAGTCATTCATGCCATATTTCAAAAGACGTTGCATTCGAGTCGTTGAGGTTCATTAGAGATTATTATTAAGTAAATGACAGATTAGGTCATTTATAGTTTGGATATTATGAAATGGTATGCATACCTGTCAACTTTCGATGTAAATGAAAGTTTGTCTTTTAAAACGAATGCAATGTTTGTAAAATGTATCATATAGAGGTCAAATACCTCGCGATGTAATCATATGTTATTGTATTCGTCCCTATGGATTGGGACGGGACGTCTCAATGGAGGTGATGGGTATGGTTCATGGGTATGCTCGTGAGGTCAATCTAGTGTTTATCATCTCCGTTGCGTCTACGTACTTTCCTGCAATATTGAATCTCAATATTGATACGTGAGCACTCATAACTTAACTTTTATATATCAATAGTGTATCCCTGACTAGTGCTCGAGTATATAGGATTATGCATGCTTGTACATTCGATATTGTCCTTAGATAGGTTTGTTGAATCCTGAATTAGATACATATGCTACTGAGATAGGGTATATGATATGCATGTCATTGGAAAGCTAGCGAAAAATTAAGAACTTTTCATTTAGATATTGAATGGTTTCGATGAACGGATTTGAAGTTATAGTCAATTGAATTTTAGTATTATTGTTAAAATGATTATTATTACTATCGTCGTTATTATTTTAATAGAAATATCATTGTTATTATAAAATATCATTATTACTATTATGTTAGTATTATCATTTTATCGTAATAACATTTTTAGTAAATAAAAATATTGTTATTTTTTTATAGAATAATAATAATTATTATTACAAAATAATACAACTTTTACTTATTATTATTATGATCAATATTATTTTATCAAATAAATAGGGGATACACAGATATTTTTCACCACGCGTAATATAATTACATTAATAATACTTACCACTATAGTTTTACGATATTAAGTGAGCTTTATAAATTTTACTACTTAAGATATATAAAAGTATATTTTATCATATATAAACGTTAATATAAATTTTTATTAATAAATGACTTTTATTATTATAAAATCTAATAAATATATTTAAATATATAAAACGACTATAGTTAAGTTATATAATAAACACGTATAAATTTTAAAAGTCATTTTGGTTCAAGTTGACTTTTGTTGACTTTTGCATATTAGTCTCGAGCATTAGGATTGTGGTACACTATGACTTGACCAAAAATTGTTAGACAAATATTGAAAAACATATAAATATATATAATTAATATAGGTTCGTGAATTCGAGGCCAACCTTGCACTTGTTAAATGACGTTATATGTATTTTTACTACGAAATACAGTATGGTGAGTTTCATTTGCTCCCTTTTATATATATTTTTGGGACTGAGAATACATGCGCTGTTTTTATAAATGTTTTACGAAATAGGCACAAGTACTAAAACTAATTCTAAGTGGGTTTAAACCAGAAATATACCCTTAGCTTGGTAACATTAAACTACTTGTCTATGTACGGTAGGCGCGAATCCTAAAGATAGATCTATTGGGCCTGACAAACCCCATCCTGACTATGGGATGCTTTAGTACTTCGAGGTTATTTTAAACACACCTGATCTGGTGTACTTCAGAGGGTCAAACATGAACGTTAAGGCTTGTTACCGGGTGCCTACAATTTATAGAATACTTTTATACACTTGCGAGTGTACATATATTTATAAACGGAAATCTTGTGGTCTATTAATATATTGAAATGATTGTTATGATAAACCTATGAACTCACCAACCTTTTGGTTGACACTTTAAAGCATGTTTATTCTCAGGTATTAAAGAAATCTTCCGCTGTGCATTAGCTCATTTTAAGAATATTACTTGGAGTCATTCATGGCATATTTTGAAAGACGTTGCATTCGAGTCATTGAGTTCATCAAGATTATTATTATGTCAATTATAGTTGGATGTATTATGAAATGGTGTACATGCAGTCAACTTTCGCTGTAAAGAAAGTTTGTCTTTTAAAAACGAATGCAATGTTTGTAAAATGTATCATATAGAGGTCAAATACCTCGCGATGTAATCACCTATTGTAAATCGTTTATAATGTATATGAACGGGTCCTTTCAGTTGGTATCAGAGCGGTGGTCTTAGCGAACCAGGTCTACATTAGTGTGTCTAACTGATAGTCGTTAGGATGCATTAGTGAGCCTGGACTTCGACCGTGTCTGCATGTCAAAAGTTTTGCTTATCATTTTTGTCGGAAATTGCCTGCTTATCATTCTTAGTCTAGACACGTCTTACTGCATTGATTGCATGAATAGTGTATAGACAAAATTCATATCTTAGCATATCTGCTAATCCATATCTTAGCGTATCTGTTACTGTAAACTTTGTCTGACATATCCCGTAATTTCCTCCATAATCTACGAAATCTTTTGCGCTATATATATAGATATTCTATGTAATTAGAATACCACCCGATAGCCGAAAAATCATTTCATATCGAAAAATCCTTTATTCAATCGAACGAAATGGAATTTGTCATTAGTTCAAGTCCCGCGAATTCCGATATGGAATCCCACTCAAGCTCCGAAAGCAGTGTGACCGGAATGGATCAGCCAATTAGCCATCATCTATTCTGGATGAATTGGGGATAGGTTCGTAGCCTCCTCAATAATTGGAGACAAGAAGAAGGTGATCCCTTCCATCCACCACATTGCCCTCTTGGCGATGAACCTGAAGCACTTACCGGCGAACCGGTCCGAAACACCATTTTCTCTCTCATTTCCAGAGTATCTCGTCACGATTATATACTACATCAAATTCTAGATTTTATTTATCCGCTCGTCCGAACCGATAATCACCCCGGTGTAATAGAAGAAGTCAACGAGCTTCGCGCTCGAGTAGTGGCTTTAGAGAATATGGTGTAAGGGTTACAAACACCAACAAATAACGAAGTATTAATTCATAATTTCAATTTTATTGAATAAATACTCCGTAAAAGTTATGTAATTTCTAAAGTCTTTAGGGATTATTCAGTTCTAGTTTCAACCGTAAATCAAATGAGTTTAATTTAATATTAACTCATTAAATCTATGTTACATCTGAAGAAAATATGCACATATATATTTTCATAAAGACTGTAATAAAATTTTGTTGTACAAAATATTAATTGTGAAATTTTTTTTTAACGGGTAGGTAATACCCGAGAGATATATAAATTCACAATTAATATGTTACATTTTTCGAATCTGATTAAGCAAATCATCAACTATACTCCCAAAATCTCACAACAATATACATTCTTGTATAGAAATCAAAACAACCATTCTCACCCAAATTTGATTACGCATTCTGATTTTGACAAATCAAAATCCAAGTCATGATTTAACAGAAGACATCACTCTTAGATTCCTACATCTTTCAAAGCTATACTTTGACTTCAAAACTGTGTTAGAACATCATATGTTTATTAACGATTACAAACTGTGTTCAAACTCTCCAAAGTTTTTGAAGACACTTCAAACAATGAACAATCGAGATGATGATCCAACCACATATTACCCATATTTATGTACCTAAAAAGCTCTCGAAGCCAAAGTCATAGTTCAAAGCGTATCCGTATCAGACCCTTTGGCATTTATTAGCTAAAATGACTTTTCAATTCCTTTTCAAAGTAGACAGTTTTGTCACAGCTCCAGCAAGTCAACTTTGACTTTTCAGTCAGACTAGTCTTATTATAGCCTCGATAGATACGTTGCCCTTTCGTCATCGTTACTGGGGACCTTTCATATCTCGCCACCTTAGCAATAAACTTACCAACAACTTCAATTATCTTTGACTTTTCGAAAAATCATTATATTTAGTGAAATCACATCTTTTACTCATTCGCATCTTGTAACGAGAATTGTCATACAAATCATCGAAAAACAGTAACCAGTATTTTGAAATCTCGCAGCATGTCTACGCCAACAGTTATATGTGTACATAAAACGTCTATCTCCTGGACTTACATACTTTGAATGTGAAGTTCTGAAAAATATTTTGAACTGCAAACTAGTTCTTGAAATGCTAACGAAGCATCAAAAACTGTAAACGAGCTTAACAGTAAAAAGTTTGATGACAAAGAATAGTAAGATGGTAAAGCAGAGAAAAAGAGATGGTTTGAAACTGGAAAACGGATTGAACAGACTATGAAGGAGGCTGTGAACAAATCACAAAGACTAAATCTGCCTTCAAAGAATCCAAATGATTCAGTGCCTGCTAAAGTCATTAACGAATACCTTACTCTTTATTCTAAACCTTTACAGACAAATCTTCATCATCATCCATCAATATTAGAAATTCTAAGATATTATCATATCTTTCATTATAAATATCCACAATATTTCTGAAGATATTATCAAAACTACTCTTATCTGAAGTCATTTATCTCTTTGCGCTATCAGTGTTACATCATATAAGAAACTATTAGTTTCTATATTCTATAAACTTTCGAGTTTAAATTATGAATGTTTTGAAGTAGTGTTGGGAACTGAAGAATGAGTTAGTATAATATAATGACACTTGATCAACGTGATTATATTACAGTAAGTCATGCTGAGTTTCTAATGGGACATGACGATTCACAGACCATGCCGTCATCATGTTCCATGTTACATGACTCTTGTATTCTATTTAATCTCTAAAAATATCAAGAATATATTTTCTTGATGATTCGGTCTTTTCAGGGTATTCTGGTAATTAACAAATCAAGATCATGCCATTACCATTTCCTTCTTAGAACATTAACTATGTTCATTCTGAAATTCATATCTGTGAAAACTGGACCATTACAAACGTTGCTTAATCGCAAGATGAAGAAACGAAAGGACAAAACTCCAAAATAGAAATTGGAGTATAAATCGCAACAAATAGAAGGGAGCATTAACTGTGGATATCAATGATTATAGAAGACAAAAGCATGGGCTTTGAAATATAAGGGAAGATATAAAACCCAACAACCACCTAAAAATTATAAACCGTATATATCGATGCATATAGCAATATAAAGACACGGAAGAACTAAAAACACTATAAAATCAAGAGTATAGTAGAAGTAAATAGATTCTTCCGGAGGCAGATGAAAAAGAAGAACGACAGATATGAAAGTGAGGATTATATCGAGAATCAGTACTGGATGAAGCATATTGACAAATACTTTAAAATATGAGTTGAGGGAGAAAGAATAGAAGGTGTGAGTTGTAAGAAAACGAAGGAGGTGGATTTATAGTGAAATACCCGACAGAGAAATCAAGATGGATTATCGTATTAATTCGAAGAGAATCATAATCTCCTTAATCACCAAAGCATCAAATCCAACATAGATTACAAAGATTTTCTTTAAATTCGGAGATCAATTGTGATGACGTCAAAAGATATGACGAATCACTATAATCTTATTTCCTTCATTTACGATAACTTCCCTCATACGCTTCGAGTAATTGAATTATTTTATCCATACTTCTTAGACATGATAAAACTTCATAATCGTCAAAATAACATTCTCATTGTTAGCCATAACGACCTCTATCAAATTTCGGGGACGAAATTTCTTTAACGGGTAGGTACTGTGACGACCCGGAAATTTCCGACTAAATTTAAACTTTATCTTTATATTATTCTGACACGATAAGCAATGTTTGTTAAGTTAAATCTCAAGGATTTTAAACTATGTTTATACATTCATTTAAACCTCGACCAAATTCCAATGATTCACGAACCATTAAATGAACATATATGAATATGTATGTATATGTGTATATGTTATAAACTGAAAATGTGAACAAAGTATTTAAACGTATAATGCTTTATATGAACGTATTTATTTCAATATGATTATCGACGAAATTAAAAAATATATATTAAATGATTGAATTATCAGAAACATTGAATTATGATTACAAGTCTCTGTGGAGAGGTCCACTATGATTTGAGAAAATCTATTCCTCTTAACGATATTCGGAATAATTTGTAAAGCTATTTATAAATAAAAATAAAAAGTGTCATTTACGAAAGTTAGACAAAAGCTAGTGGAGAATTGGTTTTCATAATATTCTATTAATCTATTTTCAAACATACAAAAACGTTTTCAGTTTAAAAAGAACTTTATTATTAAAACGTATATAAATTTTATAAATATCTAGAATCACTTTTGACAACTCATTACTTAACCAGTATAATAAATATAACGATATTTATATTTTATTTCATTAAATATATATAACGATTTAAATTAATATTATATATATTTATACGTGTATTATACATACATAGTTTTTATACTTTTACTATACTTTAACTTTAATAATTCACTTTAATAATTCATACTTTAATAATTCACTTTAATAATTCATACTTTAATAATTCACTTTAATAATTCATACTTTAATAATTCACTTTAATAATTCATACTTTAATAATTCACTTTAATAATTCAAAAATCTATTATAAATAGAATTCAATAGGTTTCATTATTTCATAGAAACTTGAAAATATATTTCTCTAAACTCTCTCAATCGATTTACATATATATATATATATATATATATATATATATATATATATATATATATATATATATATATATATATATATATATATATTTGCTCTGTATTATTTCAAGATATTATTAGTATACATAAAATATTACGACGGAGTGATGTCCGAGTGATTTCAAAATAGTTTTTTTGAATGAGTCGAAGCTAAGGAAATTATGGGTTATAGCTATGGAGGTGATGGGTATGGTTCATGGGTATGCTCGTGAGGTCAATCTAGTGTTTATCATCTCCGTTGCATCTACGTACTTTCCTGCAATATTGAATCTCAATATTGATACGTGAGCACTCATAACTTAACTTTTATATATCAATAGTGTATCCCTGACTAGTGCTCGAGTATATAGGATTATGCATGCTTGTACATTCGATATTGTCCTTAGATAGGTTTGTTGAATCCTAAATTAGATACATATGCTACTGAGATAGGGTATATGATATGCATGTCATTGGAAAGCTAGCGGAAAATTAAGAACTTTTCATTTAGATATCGAATGGCTTCGATGAACGGATTTGAAGTTATAGTCAACTGAATTTTAGTATTATTGTTAAAATGATTATTATTACTATCGTCGTTATTATTTTAATAGAAATATCATTGTTATTATAAAATATCATTATTACTATTATGTTAGTATTATCATTTTATCATAATAACATTTTTAGTAAATATAAATATTGTTATTTTTTTATAGAATAATAATAATTATTATTACAAAATAATACAACTTTTACTTATTATTATTATGATCAATATTATTTTATCAAATAAATAGGGGATACACAGATATTTTTCACCACACGTAATATAATTACATTAATAATACTTACCACTATAGTTTTACGATATTAAGTGAACTTTATAAATTTTACTACTTAAGATATATAAAAGTATATTTTATCATATATAAACGTTAATATAAATTTTTATTAATAAATGACTTTTATTATTATAAAATCTAATAAATATGTTTAAATATATAAAACGACTATAGTTAACTTATATAATAAACACGTATAAATTTTAAAAGTCATTTTGGGTCAAGTTGACTTTTGTTGACTTTTGCATATTAGTCTCGAGCATTAGGATTGTGGTACACTATGACTTGACCAAAAATTGTTAAACAAATATTGACCAACATATAAATATATATAATTAATATAGGTTCGTGAATCCGAGGCCAACCTTGCACTTGTTAAATGACGTTATATGTATTTTTACTTTGAAATACAGTATGGTGAGTTTCATTTGCTCCCTTTTATATATATTTTTGGGACTGAGAATACATGCGCTGTTTTTATAAATGTTTTACGAAATAGGCATAAGTACTAAAACTAATTCTACGTGGGTTTAAACCAGAAATATACCCTTAGCTTGGTAACATTAAACTACTTGTCTATGTATGGTAGGCACGAATCCTAAAGATAGATCTATTGGGCCTGACAAACCCCATCCTGACTATGGGATGCTTTAGTACTTCGAGGTTATTTTAAACACACCTGATCTGGTGTACTTCAGAGGGTCAAACATGAACGTTAAGGCTTGTTACCGGGTGCTTACAATTTATAGAATACTTTTATACACTTGCGAGTGTACATATATTTAAAAACGGAAATCTTGTGGTCTATTAATATATTGAAATGATTGTTATGATAAACCTATGAACTCACCAACCTTTTGGTTGACACTTTAAAGCATGTTTATTCTCAGGTATTAAAGAAATCTTTCGCTGTGCATTAGCTCATTTTAAGGATATTACTTGGAGTCATTCATGGCATATTTTGAAAGACGTTGCATTCGAGTCATTGAGTTCATCAAGATTATTATTATGTCAATTATAGTTGGATGTATTATGAAATGGTGTACATGCCGTCAACTTTAGCTGTAAAGAAAGTTTGTCTTTTAAAAACGAATGCAATGTTTGTAAAATGTATCATATAGAGGTCAAATACCTCGCGAAGTAATCAACTATTGTGAATCGTTTATAATGTATATGAACGGGTCCTTTCAGTGGACATGATAATTGCCACCCTTGAATTATGTGGACATGATAATTTCCACCATTGAATTATGTGGACATGATAATTGTCACAATTCAATTATGTGGACATGATAATTGCCACCAATTGAAGTGAATGTTATATATCGAGAGAATGATTTTATACACAGGTTATTTGTATGATATTTTGTACACGAGATATGTGTACGGTTACTATGAATTATGAAAATGGTTTCGTACACGAGAAAGATGTACTTTATTTAAAAGATATAGCATGTACATTACAGGTGGGTATAGGATTCGGGCCCATTTGTACCATGCAGCATTTAAATTTTGTGGTCTATCAAAATGATGAATTTTATTGTTTTATGATAAACTTATGAACTCACCAACATTTTGGTTGACACTTGAAAGCATGTTTATTCTCAGGTATGAAAGAAATCTTCCGCTGTGCATTAGCTCATTTTAAGGATATTACTTGGAGTCATTCATGACATATTTCAAAAGACGTTGCATTCGAGTCGTTGAAGTTCATTAGAGATTATTATTAAGTAAATGACGGATTAAGTCATTTATAGTTTGAATATTATGAAATGGTATGCATACCTGTCAACTTTCGATGAAATGAAAGTTTGTCTTTTAAAAACGAATGCAGTGTTTGAAAAATGTATCATTTAGAGGTCACATACCTCGCGATGTAATCAACTATTATGAATCGTTTATAATCAATATGGACTTCATCCGGATGGATTAGGACGGGGTGTTTCAGGCGTTTTGTCCCAAATATTTGTCAAATCGAGTCCTCAAAAGCCTTCAATTTTGCCTTTTTTGATTTTGACCGTTTTGAATTTCATTCATATTATTCCTTTTGTGTATGCATGATTTAGCATGGTACATATTGTTTTAAGGCCTATTATTTTACTCGCAATGTAATTATGTATAACGCATATAAATTTGAACCTAATGTCACTTCATTAAACACGCTTTTTTAAATCATTAATATGCGCCGCGAGATGGAATACCATTTGGCGGCGTATAACCTTCGGTTTCAGCTTGTGCTGAAATTCTTGAGATCACCATAAAACGACCCTAACATCAAGAATCCTGGATTGTGTCTTGACATCGAGGTCGTCAGGATGCCGAAAAAGTCATTTTACTCATTTTTAATGTTCTCTTTGAACGTTTTCAATTTATATCTTATTATTAGTTTTGTGTATGCATGACTTGGCATAGTATATATCGTTTTAAGGCCTATTATTTCACTCGCAATTTAATTATGTATAATGGGTATAAATCTGAATCTAATGTCACTTCATTAAATACATTTTTTTAAATCATTAGTATGCGCCATTTGGCGGCGCAAAACCTTCGGTTTCAGATTGTGCTGAAATTCTCAAGATCACCCTAAAACAGCCGAACGGGCAAGACTCTCTGAACGTGCTTGCCATTCGAGGTCATCTAGATTCCGAAAAAGACATCTTTCCTCGCAAAATCGCACGTCGCACCAGACACCACCGGCGGTTCGTGGTGCTTGGTGTTTTGTGTCTTTGGCCAAAATGTTCGATCTATCGTATCTTTTGACTCGTAGCTCCAATTTAGTCACCGATTTTTTTCAAATAATGTATTTTTTCGGCATCTATCCATTGGCAAACTGCCGTAGGCGGTTTGTCCCAAATATATTTCGAAACGAGTCCGCGGAAGCCTTCAATTTTGCCATTTTTCGATTTTGACCGTTTTGATTTTCATTCATATTATTCCTTTTTTGTATGGATGACTTAGCATGGTACATATTGTTTTAAGGCATATTATTTCACTCGCAATGTAATTATGTATAACACATATAAATTTTAATCTAATGTCACTTCATTAAACACGCTTTTTTAAATCATTAATATGCGACGCCAGATGGAGTACCATTTGGCGGCGCATAACCTTCGTTTTCAGATTGTGCTGAAATTCTCGAGATCACCATAAAACGACCCTAAAATCAAGACTCCTGGATAGTTTCTTGACATCGAGGTCGTCAGGATACCAAAAATGACATTTTACTCATTTTTAATGTTCTCTTTGAAAGTTTTCAATTTATATCTTATTATTAGTTTTGTGTATGCATGACTTAGCATGGTATATATCATTTTTTGGCTTATTATTTCAATCGAAATGTAATTATGTATAACGGGTATAAATTTGAATCTAATGTTGAAATGTCCCGTTCATATTGATTATAAACGTTCCATATTAATTGATTTCGTTGCGAGGTTTTGACCTCTATATGAGACGTTTTTCAAAGACTACATTCATTTTTAAAACAACCATAACCTTTATTTTATCAATAAAGGTTTCAAAAGCATTACGTAGATTATCAAATAATGATAATCTAAAATATACTGTTTACACACGACCATTACATAATGGTTTACAATAGAAATATATTACATCGACATATGTTTCTTGAATGCAGTTTTTACATAATATCATACAAACATGGACTCCAAATCTTGTCCTTATTTTAGTATGCAACAGCGGAAGCTCTTAATATTCACCTGAGAATAAACATACTTTAAACGTCAACAAAAATGTTGGTGAGTTATAGGTTTAACCTATATATCAAATCGTAACAATAGACCACAAGATTTCATATTTCAATATACATCCCATACATAGAGATAAAAATCATTCATATGGTGAACACCTGGTAACCGACATTAACAAGATGCATATATAAGAATATCCCCATCATTCCGGGATCCTCCTTCGGACATGATATAAATTTCGAAGTACTAAAGCATCCGGTACTTTGGATGGGGCTTGTTGGGCCCGATAGATCTATCTTTAGGATTCGCGTCAATTAGGGTGTCTGTTCCCTAATTCTTAGATTACCAGACTTAATAAAAAGGGGCATATTCGATTTTGATAATTCAACCATAGAATGTAATTTCACGTACTTGTGTCTATTTTGTAAATCATTTATAAAACCTGCATGTATTCTCATCCCAAAAATATTAGATTTTAAAAGTGGGACTATAACTCACTTTCACAGATTTTTACTTCGTCGGGAAGTAAGACTTGGCCACTGGTCGATTCACGAACCTATAACAAATATGTACATATATATCAAAGTATATTCAAAATATATTTACAACGCTTTTAATACATTTTGATGTTTTAAGTTTATTAAGTCAGCTGTCCTCGTTAGTAACCTACAACTAGTTGTCCAAAGTTAGATGTACAGAAAAAAATTGATATATATTATCTTGAATCAATCCACGACCCAGTGTATACACGTCTCATGCTAGATTACAACTCCAAGTATATATATTTTTGGAATCAACCTCAACCCTGTATAGCTAACTCCCACATTACTGCATATAGAGTGTCTATAGTTGTTCCAAATAATATATACACATGGGTCGATATGATATATCAAAACATTTACATACGTGTCTATGGTATCCCAATATTACATAATATATTAGAATACATGTATAATACAATATAAGTTAGCTAGGATATGATTAATATAGATTTGTTACCAATTTTCACGTTGCTACAACAAGAAAAATTATCCAATCTCGTTTTACCCATAACTTCTTCATTTTAAATCCGTTTTGAGTGAATCAAATTGCTATGGTTTCATATTGAACTCTATTTTTTGAATCTAAACAGAAAAAGTATTGGTTTATAGTCGGAAATATAAGTTACAAGTTGTTTTTGTAAAGGTAGTCATTTCAGTCGAAAGAACGACGTCTAGATGACCATTTTAGAAAACATACTTTCACTTTGGGTTTAACCATGATTTTTGGATATAGTGTCATGTTCATAAGAAAAATCATTTTCCCAGAAGAACAACTTTTAAATCAAAGTTTATCATAGTTTTTAATTAACTAACCCAAAACAGCCCGCGGTGTTACTACGACGGCGTATGTCCGGTTTTACAGTGTTCTTCGTGTTTCCAGGTTTTAAATCATTAAGTTAGCATATCATATAGATATATAATATGTGTTTAGTTGATTTTAAAAGTCAAGTTAGAAGGATTAACTTTTATTTGCGAACAAGTTTAGAATTAACTAAACTATGTTCTAGTGATTACAAGTTTAGACCTTCAAATAATATAGCTTTATATGTATGAATCGAATGATGTTATGAACATCGTTACTACCTCAATTTTTATGGATAAAGCTACTGGAAATGAGAAAAATGGATCTAGCTTCAAAGGATCCTTGGATGGCTTGAAAGTTCTTGAAGCAGAATCATGACACGAAAAACAAGTTCAAGTAAGATTTCCACTCTAAATAAGATTGTTATAGTTATAGAAATTGAATCAAAGTTTGAATATGAGTATTACCTTGTATTATAAAGATATCTTACTGTAAATAAGAAAGATTTCTTGAGGTTGGATGATCACTCTACAAGATTGGAAGTAAGCTATCAAACTTGGAAGTATTCTTGATTTTATGAAACTAGAACTTGTAGAATTTATGAAGAACACTTAGAACTTGAAGATAGAACTTGAGAGAGATCAATTAGATGAAGAAAATTGAAGAATGAAAGTGTTTTTAGGTGTTTTTGGTCGTTGGTGTATGGATTAGATATAAAGGATATGTAATTTTTTTTCATGTAAATAAGTCATGAATGATTACTCATATTTTTGTAATTTTATGAGATATTTCATGCTAGTTGCCAAATGATGGCTTCCACATGTGTTAGGTGACTCACATGGGCTACTAAGAGTTGATAATTGGAGTGTATATACCAATAGTACATACATCTAAAAGCTGTATATTGTACGAGTACGAATACGGGTGCATACGAGTAGAATTGTTGATGAAACTGAACGAGGATGTAATTATAAGAATTTTTATTAAGTAGAAGTATTTTGATAATGATTTGAAGTCTTTCAAAAGTGTATGAATACATATTAAAACACTACATGTATATACATTTTAACTGAGTCGTTAAGTCATCGTTAGTCGTTACATGTAAGTGTTGTTTTGAAACCTTTAGGTTAACGATCTTGTTAAATGTTGTTAACCCAATGTTTATAATATCAAATGAGATTTTAAATTATTATATTATCATGATAATATGATGTATGAATATCTCTTAATATGATATATATACATTAAATGTCGTTACAACGATAATCGTTACATATATGTCTCGTTTCAAAATCATTTAGTTAGTAGTCTTGCTTTTACATATGTAGTTCATTATTAATATACTTAATGATATGTTTACTTATCATAATATCATGTTAACTATATATATATATATATCCATATATATGTCATCATATAGTTTTTACAAGTTTTAACGTTCGTGAATCACCGGTCAACTTGGGTGGTCAATTGTCTATATGAAACCTATTTCAATTAATCAAGTCTTAACAAGTTTGATTACTTAACATGCTGGAAACACTTAATCATGTAAATAACAATTTCATTTAATATATATATAAACATGGAAAAGTTCGGGTCACTACAGTACCTATGAAATGTCCCGTTCTTATTGATTAAAAACGTTCCATATTAATTGATTTCGTTGCGAGGTTTTGACCTCTATCTGAGACGTTTTTCAAAGACTGCATTCATTTTAAAATAAACCATAACCTTTATTTCATCAATAAAGGTTTAAAAAGCTTTACGTAGATTATCAAATAATGATAATCTAAAATATCCTGTTTACACACGACCATTACATAATGGTTTACAATACAAATATGTTACAACAAAATAAGTTTCTTGAATGTAGTTTTTACACAATATCATACAAGCATGGACTCCAAATCTCGTCCTTATTTAAGTATGCGACAGCGGAAGCTCTTAATAATCACCTGAGAATAAACATGCTTAAAACGTCAACAAAAATGTTGGTGAGCTATAGGTTTAACCTATATATTATCAAATCATAATAATAGACCACAAGATTTCATATTTCAATATACATCCCATACATAGAGATAAAATTTATTCATATGGTGAACACCTGGTAATCGACATTAACAAGATGCATATATAAGAATATCCCCATCATTCCGGGACACCCTTCGGATATGATATAAATTTCGAAGCACTAAAGCATCCGGTACTTTGAATGGGGTTTGTTAGGCCCAATAGATATATCTTTAGGATTCGCGTCAATTAGGGTGTCTGTTCCCTAATTCTTAGATTACCAGACTTAATAAAAAGGGGCATATTCGATTTCGATAATTTAACCATAGAATGTAGTTTCACGTATTTGTGTCTATTTTGTAAATCATTTATAAAACCTGCATGTATTCTCATCCTAAAAATATTAGATTTTAAAAGTGGGACTATAACTCACTTTCACAGATTTTTACTTCGTCGGGAAGTAAGACTTGGCCACTGGTCGATTCACGAACCTATAACAAATATGTACATATATATCAAAGTATGTTTAAAATATATTTACAACACTTTTAATACATTTTGATGTTTTAAGTTTATTAAGTCAGCTGTCCTCGTTAGTAACCTACAACTAGTTGTCCACAGTTAGATGTACAGAAATAAATCGATATATATTATCTTGAATCAATCCACGACCCAGTGTATACATATCTCAGTATTGATCACAACTCAAACTATATATATTTTGGAATCAACCTCAACCCTGTATAGCTAACTCCAACATTCACATATAGAGTGTCTATGGTTGTTCCGAAATATATATAGATGTGTCGACATGATAGGTCGAAACATTGTATACGTGTCTATGGTATCTCAAGATTATATAATATACAATACAAGTTGATTAAGTTATGGTTGGAATAGATTTGTTACCAATTTTCACGTAGCTAAAATGAGAAAAATTATCCAATCTTGTTTTACCCATAACTTCTTCATTTTAAATCCGTTTTGAGTGAATCAAATTGCTATGGTTTCATATTGAACATTATTTTATGAATCTAAACAGAAAAAGTATAGGTTTATGGTCAGAAATAAAAGTTACAAGTCGTTCTTGTAAAGGTAGTCATTTCAGTCGAAAGAACGACGTCTAGATGACCATTTTAGAAAACATACTTACACTTTGAGTTTAACCATGATTTTTGGATATAGTTTCATGTTCATAAGAAAAATCATTTCCCAGAAGAACAACTTTTAAATCAAAGTTTATCATAGTTTTTAATTAACTAACCCAAAACAGCCCGCGGTGTTACTACGACGGCGTAAATTCGGTTTTACAATGTTTTTCGTGTTTCCAGGTTTTAAATCATTAAGTTTGCATATCATATAGATATAGAACATGTGTTTAGTTGATTTTAAAAGTCAAGTTAGAAGGATTAACTTTTGTTTGCGAACAAGTTTAGAATTAACTAAACTATGTTCTAGTGATTACAAGTTTAAACCTTTGAATAAGATAGCTTTATATGTATGAATCGAATGATGTTATGAATATCATTACTACCTTAAGTTCCTTGGATAAACCTACTGGAAAGGTGAAAAATGGATCTAGCTTCAACGGATCCTTGGATGGCTCGAAGTTCTTGAAGCAGAATCATGACACGAAAACAAGTTCAAGTATGATCATCACTTGAAATAAGATTGTTATAGTTATAGAAATTGAACCAAAGTTTGAATATGATTATTAGCTTGTATTAGAATGATAACCTACTGTAAGAAACAAAGATTTCTTGAGGTTGGATGATCACCTTACAAGATTGGAAGTGAGCTAGCAAACTTGAAAGTATTCTTGATTTTATGTAACTAGAACTTGTAGAATTTATGAAGAACACTTAGAACTTGAAGATAGAACTTGAGAGAGATCAATTAGATGAAGAAAACTGAAGAATGAAAGTGTTTGTAGGTGTTTTTGGTCATTGGTGTATGGATTAGATATAAAGGATATGTAATTTTGTTTTCATGTAAATAAGTCATGAATGATTACTCATATTTTTGTAATTTTATGAGATATTTCATGCTAGTTTCCAAATGATGTTTCCCACATGTGTTAGGTGACTCACATGGGCTGCTAAGAGCTAATCATTGGAGTGTATATACCAATAGTACATACATCTAAAAGTTGTGTATTGTACGAGTATGAATACGGGTGCATACGAGTAGAATTGTTGATGAAACTGAACGAGGATGTAATTGTAAGTATTTTTGTTAAGTAGAAGTATTTTGATAAGTGTATGGAAGTCTTTAAAAATTGTATAAATACATATTAAAACACTACATGTATATACATTTTAACTGAGTCGTTAAGTCATCGTTAGTCGTTACATGTAAGTGTTGTTTTGAAACCTTTAGGTTAACGATCTTGTTAAATGTTGTTAACCCAATGTTTATAATATCAAATGAGATTTTAAATTATTACATTATCATGATATTATGATGTATGAATATCTCTTAATATGATATATATACATTAAATGTTGTTACAACGATAATTGTTACATATATGTCTCGTTTCAAAATCATTAAGTTAGTAGTCTTGCTTTTACATATGTAGTTCATTGTTAATATACTTAATGATATGTTTACTTATCATAATATCATGTTAACTATATATATAACCATATATATGTCATCATATAGTTTTTACAAGTTTTAACGTTCGTGAATCACCGGTCAACTTGGGTGGTCAATTGTCTATATGAAACCTATTTCAATTAATCAAGTCTTAACAAGTTTGATTGCTTAACATGTTGGAAACACTTAATCATGTAAAATAACAATCTCAATTAATATATATAAACATGGAAAAGTTCGGGTCACTACAGTACCTACCCGTTAAATAAATTTTGTCCCGAAATTTTAAGTTGTTGAAGGTGTTGACGAATCTTCTGGAAATAGATGCGGGTATTTCTTCTTCATCTGATCTTCACGCTCCCAGGTGAACTCGGGTCCTCTACGAGCATTCCATCGAACCTTAACAATCGGTATCTTGTTTTGCTTAAGTCTCTTAACCTCACGATCCATTATTTCGACGGGTTCTTCAATGAATTGAAGTTTTTCATTGATTTGGATTTTGTCCAACGAAATAGTGAGATCTTCTTTAGCAAAACATTTCTTCAAATTCGAGATGTGGAAAGTGTTATGTACAGCCGCGAGTTGTTGAGGTAGCTCCAGTTGGTAAGCTACTGGTCCGACACGATCTATAATCTTGAATGGTGAAATGTACCTTGGATTTGGTTTCCCCCGTTTACCAAATCGAACAACGCCTTTCCAAGGTAAAACCTTAACCATGATCATTTCTCCAATTTCAAACTCTATATCTTTTCTTTTACTGTCTGTGTAGCTCTTTTGTCGACTCTGGGCGGTTTTCAATCGTTGTTGAATTTGGATGATTTTTCGGTAGTTTCTTGTATTATCTCCAGACCCGTAATCTGTCTATCCCCCACTTCACTCCAACAAATCAGAGACCTACACTTTCTACCATAAAGTGCTTCAAATGGCGCCATCTCAATGCTTGAATGGTAGCTGTTGTTGTAGAAAAATTCTGCTAACGGTAGATGTCGATCCCAACTGTTTCCAAAATCAATAACACATGCTCGTAGCATGTCTTCAAGCATTTGTATCGTCCTTTCACTCTGCCCATCAGTTTGTGGATGATAGGCAGTACTCATGTCTAGACGAGTTCCTAATGCTTGCTGTAATGTCTGCCAGAACCTTAAAATAAATCTGCCATCCCTAACAGAGATAATAGAGATTGGTATTCCATGTCTGGAGACGACTTCCTTCAAATACAGTCGTGCTAACTTCTCCATCTTGCCATCTTCTCTTATTGGCAGGAAGTGTGCTGATTTAGTGAGACGATCAACTATTACCCAAATAGTATCAAAACCACTTGCAGCCCTTGGCAATTTAGTGATGAAATCCATGGTAATGTTTTCCCATTTCCATTCCGGGATTTCGGGTTGTTGAAGTAGACCTGATGGTTTTTGATGCTCAGCTTTGACCTTAGAACACGTCAAACATTCTCCTACGTATTTAGCAACATCGGCTTTCATACCCGGCCACCAAAAATGTTTCTTGAGATCCTTGTACATCTTCCCCGTTCCAGGATGTATTGAGTATCTGGTTTTATGAGCTTCTTTAAAACTCCTTGTTGCGCCTCCTTTATTTGAGTAGTAAGGTTATTATGAATCATTATATTCATAGATTTTACTCGAATGGGTTCTCTGTCCTTCTTGCTCAAGGCATCGGCTACCACATTTGCCTTCCCCGGGTGGTAACGAATCTCAAAGTCGTAATCATTCAACAATTCAATCCACCTACGCTGCCTCATATTCAGTTGTTTCTGATTAAATATGTGTTGAAGACTTTTGTGGTCGGTATATATAACACTTTTGACCCCATATAAGTAGTGCCTCCAAGTCTTTAATGCAAAAACAACCGCGCCTAATTCCAAATCATTCGTCGTATAATTTTGTTCGTGAATCTTCAATTGTCTAGACGCATAAGCAATCACCTTCGTTCGTTGCATTAATACACAACCAAGACCTTGCTTTGATGCGTCACAATAAATCACAAAATCATCATTCCCTTCAGGCAATGACAATATAGGTGCCGTAGCTAGCTTTTTCTTCAATAACTAAAACGCTTTCTCTTGTTCATCATTCCATTCAAATTTCTTCCCTTTATGCGTTAATGCAGTCAAGGGTTTTGCTATTCTGGGAAAGTCTTGGATGAACCTTCTGTAGTAACCAGCTAGTCCTAAAAACTGGCGTATGTGTTTCGGAGTTTTCAGGGTTTCCCACTTTTCAACAGTTTCTATCTTTGCCGGATCCACCTTAATACCTTCTTTGTTCACTATGTTACCGAGGAATTGAACTTCTTCCAACTAAAATGTACACTTTGAAAACTTAGCGTACAATTCTTCCTTCCTCAATACTTCTAACACATTTCTCAAATGTTCACCGTGTTCTTGGTCATTCTTTGAGTAAATAAGTATGTCATCAATGAAAACAATGACAAACTTGTCAAGGTATGGTCCACACACTCGGTTCATAAGGTCCATGAACACAGCTGGTGCATTAGTTAAACCAAACGGCATGACCATAAACTCGTAATGACCGTAACGTGTTCTGAAAGCAGTCTTTGGAATATCATCTTCTTTCACCTGCATTTGATGATACCCGGAACGTAAGTCAATCTTTGAATAAACAGACGAGCCTTGTAGTTGATCAAATAAGTCGTCGATTCTCGGTAGTGGGTAGCGGTTCTTGATGGTAAGTTTGTTCAACTCTCGGCAGTCGATACACAACCTGAATGTACCATCTTTCTTCTTGACAAACAAAACAGGAGCTCCCCACGGTGATGTGCTTGGTTGAATGAAACCACGCTCTAAAAGTTCTTGTAATTGGCTTTGCAGTTCTTTCATCTCGCTGGGTGCGAGTCTGTAAGGAGCATGAGCTATTGGTGCAGCTCCTGGTATAAGATCTATTTGAAATTCAACGGATCGATGTGGGGGTAATCCCGGTAATTATTTCGGAAATACATCGGGAAATTCTTTTGCAACGGGAACATCATTGATGCTCTTTTCTTCAGTTTGTACTTTCTCGATGTGTGCTAGAACAGCATAGCAACCTTTTCTTATTAGTTTTTGTGCCTTCAAATTACTAATAAGATGTAGCTTCGTGTTGCCCTTTTCTCCGTACACCATTAAGGGTTTTCCTTTTTCTCGTATAATGCGAATTGCATTTTTGTAACAAACGATCTCTGCTTTCACTTCTTTCAACCAGTCCATACCGATTATCACATCAAAACTCCCTAACTCTACTGGTATCAAATCAATATTAAATGTTTCGCTAAGCAGTTTAATTTCTCGATTCCGACATATATTATCTGCTGAGATTAATTTACCATTTGCAAATTCGAGTAAAAATTTACTATCCAAAGGCGTCAATGGACAACTTAATTTAGCACAAAAATCTCTACTCATATAGCTTCTATCCGCACCAGAATCAAATAAAACGTAAGCAGATTTATTGTCAATAAGAAACGTACCCGTAACAAGCTCCGGGTCTTCCTGTGCCTCTGCCGCATTAATATTGAAAACTCTTCTGCGGCCTTGTCCATTCGTGTTCTCCTGGTTCGGGCAATTTCTAATAATGTGGCCCGGTTTTCCACATTTATAACAAACTACATTGGCATAACTTGCTCCGACACTACTTGCTCCGCCATTACTCGTTCCGACACCATTTGTTCCTTTCGTTCTATTAACCCCTGGTCCGTAGACCTCACACTTCGCCGCGCTATGACCATTTCTTTTACACTTGTTGCAAAATTTGGTGCAGAACCCCGAGTGATACTTTTCACACCTTTGGCATAGCTGCTTCTGATTGTTGTTGTTGTTGCGGTTATTATTGTTGTTGGGATGATTGTTGTAGTTGCTGTTGTTGTTGTTGTTGTTGTTGTTGGGCCGTTTGTTGTAGTTGCGATTGATGTTGCGATTGTTGGGATAATTGTTGCGATTATTGTTGTAATTTCTGTTGTTGTTGTATTGGTGATTCTTATCACCGTTTTCCTCCCACTTTCTTTTGACTTGCTTCACATTGGCCTCTTCAGCAGTCTGTTCTTTAATTCTTTCTTCAATCTGGTTCACTAGTTTGTGAGCCATTCTACATGCCTGTTGTATGGAGGCGGGCTCGTGTGAACTTATATCTTCTTGGATTCTTTCTGGTAATCCTTTCACAAACGCGTCGATCTTCTCTTCCTCATCTTCGAACGCTCCCGGACACAATAGGCACAATTTTGTGAATCGTCTTTCGTACGTGGTAATATCAAATCCTTGGGTTCGTAACCCTCTAAGTTCTGTCTTGAGCTTATTGACCTCGGTTCTTGGACGGTACTTCTCGTTCATCAAGTGCTTGAATGCTGACCACGGTAGTGCGTACGCATCGTCTTGTCCCACTTGCTCTAGATATGTATTCCACCATGTTAACGCAGAACCTGTGAAGGTATGCGTAGCGTACTTCACTTTGTCCTCTTCAGTACACTTACTTATGGCAAACACCGATTCGACCTTCTTTGTCCACCGTTTCAATACGATCGGTCCTTCGGTTTCATCAAATTCCAAAGGTTTGCAGGCAGTGAATTCTTTGTAGGTGCATCCTACATGATTTCCTGTACTGCTAGATCCAAGGTTATTGTTGGTATGTAGCGGATCCTGTACTGCGGCTATGTTTGAAGCTAGAAAAGTACGGAATTCCTCTTCATTCATATTCACGGTGTGTCGAGTAGTCGGTGCCATTTCCTTCAAAATAGTCAAATGGAACAAGTTAATCATACAGAATATTAAGAGTAGTTAATAGTATTTCGTAGCATAATATGAACTCATTTATAAAAGATTTTTCTTCATATTAGCGTTTTATAAGTTTAAATTCGGGTAGTACCTACCCGTTAAGTTCATACTTAGTAGCTAATATACAATTCAACTACTACAATTCTATATGAAAAACTGTTTATAATAATATTTCACGTTCAAACTTTTACACAATATTTTACAAACTTACAATACCGCTTATTTTACATATAGCATGAAATATAGCACATAATAAATTTGATACAAGATGGTTGTGAAGATAATTCTAGCTAGTACACAAGTCGTTCAGCAAAGGCAATAAAGACACGTAATTCATACGTCCAGACACAAGTCATGCATTCTGGTTTTACTAGGACTACTTCCCATCCTTGGTCTTGTGGAACATAAGCGTTATGGCCGTTGATAATACAGCGTGTTGTAACGTCGTCAGAGGGACGAGGGTTACGTAATGTCCAACAGTCCCGTAACAATCTAAAAACCTCATTTCTTACCCCAATTACCGACTCCGTCACTTGTGGGAACGTTTTGTTTAATAGTTGTAGCTCGATGTTCTTGTTCTCACTTTGGTGAGAAGCGAACATTACTAATCCGTAAGCATAACATGCTTCTTTATGTTGCATGTTAGCCGCTTTTTCTAAATCACGAAGTCCAATATTCGGATATATTGAGTCAAAATAATTTCTTAACCCATTGCGTAAAATAGCATTTGGGTTCCCCGCAATATATGCGTCAAAGTAAACACATCGTAACTTATGGATTTCCCAATGTGATATCCCCCATCTTTTGAACGAAAGCCTTTTATAAATCAAGGCATTCTTGGAACGTTCTTCGAATGTCTTACAAACTGATCTCGCCTTAAATAGTTGTGCCGAAGAATTTTGACTGACTCTAGACAAGATTTCATCAATCATGTCTCCGGGTAGGTCTCTTAAAATATTGGGTTGTCTATCCATTTTGTGTTTTTATACTGTAAAATAGACAAGAGTTAGATTCATAAAAAAAAATACTTATTAATACAAGCAATTTTTACATATATCATAAAGCATAAGCACACTATATTACATATATTACACCACACGAATACAACTATCTTATTCCGACTCGCTCGTTTCTTCTTCTTCAGTTTTGGTTCGTTTTGCCAAGTTTCTAGGGATATATGATGTTCCCCTAATACGAGCCGTCGTTTTCCACATTGGTTTAGAAAAACCTGGTGGTTTAGAGGTTCCCGGGTCATTATTACAACTTAAGGACTTCGGGGGTTGACGATACATATAAAGTTCATCGGGGTTGGAATTAGATTTCTCTATTTTTATGCCCTTTCCCTTATTATTTTCTTTTGCCTTTTTAAATTCAGTTGGGGTAATTTCTATAACATCATCGGAATTCTCGTCGGAATCCGATTCATCGGAGAATTGGTAATCCTCCCAATATTTTGCTTCCTTGGCGGAAACACCATTGACCATAATTAACCTTGGTCGGTTGGTTGAGGATTTTCTTTTACTTAACCGTTTTATTATTTTCCCACTGGTTCTATTTCTTCATCCGGTTCCGATTCTTCTTCCGGTTCCGATTCTTCTTCCGGTTCCGACTCTTCTTCCGGTTCCTCTTCGGGAACTTGTGAATCAGTCCATGAATCATTCCAATTTACATTTGACTCTTCATTATTATTAGGTGAGTCAATGGGACTTGTTCTAGAGGTAGACATCTATCACATAATATCAAACGCATTAAGAGATTAATATATCACATAATATTCACATGTTAAAAATATATAGTTTCCAACAAAATTTGTTAAGCAATCATTTTTCAAGTAAACACTGTCGAAGTCCAGACTCACTAATGCATCCTAACAAACTCGATAAGACACACTAATGCAAAATTCTGGTTCTCTAAGATCAACGCTCGGATACCAACTGAAATGTCCCGTTCTTATTGATTAAAAACGTTCCATATTAATTGATTTCGTTGCGAGGTTTTGACCTCTATATGAGACGTTTTTCAAAGACTGCATTCATTTTAAAACAAACCATAACCTTTATTTCATCAATAAAGGTTTAAAAAGCTTTACGTAGATTATCAAATAATGATAATCTAAAATATCCTGTTTACACACGACCATTACATAATGTTTTACAATACAAATATGTTACAACAAAATAAGTTTCTTGAATGCAGTTTTTACACAATATCATACAAGCATGGACTCCAAATCTCGTCCTTATTTAAGTATGCAACAGCGAAAGCTCTTAATAATCATCTGAGAATAAACATGCTTAAAATGTCAACAAAAATGTTGGTGAGCTATAGGTTTAACCTATATATTATCAAATCATAATAATAGACCACAAGATTTCATATTTCAATATACATCCCATACATAGAGATAAAAATTATTCATATGGAGAACACCTGTTAATCGACATTAACAAGATGCATATATAAGAATATCCCCATCATTCCGGGACACCCTTCGGATATGATATAAATTTCGAAGTACTAAAGCATCCGGTACTTTGGATGGGGTTTGTTAGGCCCAATAGATCTATCTTTAGGATTCGCGTCAATTAGGGTGTCTGTTCCCTAATTCTTAGATTACCAGACTTAATAAAAAGGGGTATATTCGATTTCGATAATTCAACCATAGAATGTAGTTTCACGTACTAGTGTCTATTTTGTAAATCATTTATAAAACCTCTGTTCCCTAATTCTTAGATTACCAGACTTAATAAAAAGGGGCATATTCGATTTCGATAATTCAACCATAGAATGTAGTTTCACGTACTAGTGTCTATTTTGTAAATCATTTATAAAACCTGCATGTATTCTCATCCCAAAAATATTAGATTTTAAATGTGGGACTATAACTCACTTTCACAGATTTTTACTTCGTCGGGAAGTAAGACTTGGCCACTGGTCGATTCACGAACCTATAACAAATATGTATATATATATATATATATATCAAAGTATGTTCAAAATATATTTACAACACTTTTAATACATTTTGATGTTTTAAGTTTATTAAGTCAGCTGTCCTCGTTAGTAACCTACAACTAGTTGTCCACAGTTAGATGTACAGAAATAAATCGATATATATTATCTTGAATCAATCCACGACCCAGTGTATACATATCTCAGTATTGATCACAACTCAAACTATATATATTTTGGAATCAACCTCAACCCTGTATTGAAATGTCCCGTTCTTATTGATTAAAAACGTTCCATATTAATTGATTTCGTTGCGAGGTTTTGACCTCTATATGAGACGTTTTTCAAAGACTGCATTCATTTTTAAAACAAACCATAACCTTTATTTCATAAATAAAGGTTTAAAAAGCTTTACGTAGATTATCAAATAATGATAATCTAAAATATTCTGTTTACACACGACCATTACATAATGGTTTACAATACAAATATGTTACAACAAAATAAGTTTCTTGAATGCAGTTTTTACACAATATCATACAAGCATGGACTCCAAATCTCGTCCTTATTTAAGTATGCGACAGCGGAAGCTCTTAATAATCACCTGAGAATAAACATGCTTAAAACGTCAACAAAAAAGTTGGTGAGTTATAGGTTTAACCTATATATCAAATCATAATAATAGACCACAAGATTTCATATTTCAATACACATCCCATACATAGAGATAAAAATCATTCATATGGTGAACACCTGGTAACCGACATTAACAAGATGCATATATAAGAATATCCCCATCATTCCGGGACACCCTTCGGATATGATATAAATTTCGAAGTACTAAAGCATCCGGTACTTTGGATGGGGCTTGTTGGGCCCAATAGATCTATCTATAGGATTCGCGTCAATTAGGGTGTCTGTTCCCTAATTCTTAGATTACCAGACTTAATAAAAAGGGGCATATTCGATTTCGATAATTCAACCATAGAATGTAGTTTCACGTACTTGTGTCTATTTTGTAAATCATTTATAAAACCTGCATGTATTCTCATCCCAAAAATATTAGATTTTAAAAGTGGGACTATAACTCACTTTCACAGATTTTTACTTCGTCGGGAAGTAAGACTTGGCCACTGGTTGATTCACGAACCTATAACAATATTTACATATATATCAAAGTATGTTCAAAATATATTTACAACACTTTTAATATATTTTGATGTTTTAAGTTTATTAAGTCAGCTGTCCTCGTTAGTAACCTACAACTAGTTGACCACAGTTAGATGTACAGAAATAAATCGATAAATATTATCTTGAATCAATCCACGACCCAGTGTATACGTATCTCAGTATTGATCACAACTCAAACTATATATATTTTGGAATCAACCTCAACCCTGTATAGCTAACTCCAACATTCACATATAGAGTGTCTATAGTTGTTCCGAAATATATATAGATGTGTCGACATGATAGATCGAAACATTGTATACGTGTCTATGGTATCTCAAGATTACATAATATACAATACAAGTTGATTAAGTTATGGTTGGAATAGATTTGTTACCAATTTTCACGTAGCTAAAATGAGAAAAATTATCCAATCTTGTTTTACCCATAACTTCTTCATTTTAAATCCGTTTTGAGTGAATCAAATTGCTATGGTTTCATATTGAACTCTATTTTATGAATCTAAACAGAAAAAGTATAGGTTTATAGTCGGAAAAATAAGTTACAAGTCGTTTTTGTAAAGGTAGTCATTTCAGTCGAAAGAACGACGTCTAGATGACCATTTTAGAAAACATACTTCCACTTTGAGTTTAACCATAATTTTTGGATATAGTTTCATGTTCATAATAAAAATCATTTTCTCAGAATAACAACTTTTAAATCAAAGTTTATCATAGTTTTTAATTAACTAACCCAAAACAGCCCGCGGTGTTACTACGACGGCGTAAATCCGGTTTTACGGTGTTTTTCGTGTTTCCAGGTTTTAAATCATTAAGTTAGCATATCATATAGATATAGAACATGTGTTTAGTTGATTTTAAAAGTCAAGTTAGAAGGATTAACTTTTGTTTGCGAACAAGTTTAGAATTAACTAAACTATGTTCTAGTGATTACAAGTTTAAACCTTCGAATAAGATAGCTTTATATGTATGAATCGAATGATGTTATGAACATCATTACTACCTTAAGTTCCTTGGATAAACCTACTGGAAAAGAGAAAAATGGATCTAGCTTCAACGGATCCTTGGATGGCTCGAAGTTCTTGAAGCAGTATCATGACACGAAAACAAGTTCAAGTAAGATCATCACTTGAAATAAGATTGTTATAGTTATAGAAATTGAACCAAAGTTTGAATATGATTATTACCTTGTATTAGAATGATAACCTACTGTAAGAAACAAAGATTTCTTGAGGTTGGATGATCACCTTACAAGATTGGAAGTGAGCTAGCAAACTTGAAAGTATTCTTGATTTTATGTAACTAGAACTTGTAGAATATATGAAGAACACTTAGAACTTGAAGATAGAACTTGAGAGAGATCAATTAGATGAAGAAAATTGAAGAATGAAAGTGTTTGTAGGTGTTTTTGGTCGTTGGTGTATGGATTAGATATAAAGGATATGTAATTTTGTTTTCATGTAAATAAATCATGAATGATTACTCATATTTTTGAAATTTTATGAGATATTTCATGCTAGTTGCCAAATGATGGTTCCCACATGTGTTAGGTGACTCACATGGGCTGCTAAGAGCTGATCATTGGAGTGTATATACCAATAGTACATACATCTAAAAGCTGTGTATTGTACGAGTACGAATACGGGTGCATACGAGTAGAATTGTTGATGAAACTGAACGAGGATGTAATTGTAAGCATTTTTGTTAAGTAGAAGTATTTTGATAAGTGTATTGAAGTCTTTCAAAAGTGTATAAATACATATTAAAACACTACATGTATATACATTTTAACTGAGTCGTTAAGTCATCGTTAGTCGTTACATGTAAGTGTTGTTTTGAAACCTTTAGGTTAACGATCTTGTTAAATGTTGTTAACCCAATGTTTATAATATCAAATGAGATTTTAAATTATTATATTATCATGATTTTTTCATGTATGAATATCTCTTAATATGATATATATACATTAAATGTCTTTACAACGATAATCGTTACATATATGTCTCGTTTAAAAATCATTAAGTTAGTAGTCTTGTTTTTACATATGTAGTTCATTGTTAATATACTTAATGATATGTTTACTTATCATAGTATCATGTTAACTATATATATATCCATATATATGTCATCATATAGTTTTTACAAGTTTTAACGTTCGTGAATCACCGGTCAACTTGGGTGGTCAATTGTCTATATGAAACATATTTCAATTAATCAAGTCTTAACAAGTTTGATTGCTTAACATGTTGGAAACATTTAATCATGTAAATATCAATCTCAATTAATATATATAAACATGGAAAAGTTCGGGTCACTACAGTACCTACCCGTTAAATAAATTTCGTCCCGAAATTTTAAATAGTTGAAGGTGTTGACGAATCTTCTAGAAATAGATGCGGGTATTACTTCTTCATCTGATCTTCATGCTCCCAGGTGAACTCGGGTCCTCTACGAGCATTCCATCGAACCTTAACAATTGGTATCTTGTTTTGCTTAAGTCTTTTAACCTCACGATCCATTATTTCGAAGGGTTCTTCGATGAATTGAAGTTTTTCGTTGATTTGGATTTCATCTAACGGAATAGTGAGATCTTCTTTAGCAAAACATTTCTTCAAATTCGAGACGTGGAAAGTGTTATGTACAGCCGCGAGTTGTTGAGGTAACTCAAGTCGGTAAGCTACTGGTCCGACACGATCAATAATCTTGAATGGTCCAATATACCTTGGATTTAATTTCCCTCGTTTACCAAATCGAACAACGCCTTTCCAAGGTGCAACTTTAAGCATGACCATCTCTCCAATTTCAAATTCTATATCTTTTCTTTTAATGTCAGCGTAGCTCTTTTGTCGACTTTGGGCGGTTTTCAACCGTTGTTGAATTTGGATGATCTTCTCGGTAGTTTCTTGTATAATCTCCGGACCCGTAATCTGTCTATCCCCCACTTCACTCCAACAAATCAGAGACCTGCACTTTCTACCATAAAGTGCTTCAAACGGCGCCATCTCAATGCTTGAATGGTAGCTGTTGTTGTAGGAAAATTCTGCTAACGGTAGATGTCGATCCCAACTGTTTCCGAAATCAATAACACATGCTCGTAGCATGTCTTCAAGCGTTTGTATCGTCCTTTCACTCTGCCCATCAGTTTGTGGATGATAGGCAGTACTCATGTCTAGACGAGTTCCTAATGCTTGCTGTAATGTCTGCCAGAATCTTGAAATAAATCTACCATCCCTATCAGAGATAATAGAGATTGGTATTCCATGTCTGGAGACGACTTCCTTCAAATACAGTCGTGCTAACTTCTCCATCTTGTCATCTTCTCTTATTGGCAGGAAGTGTGCTGATTTGGTGAGACGATCAACTATTACCCAAATAGTATCAAAACCACTTGCAGTCCTTGGCAATTTAGTGATGAAATCTATGGTAATGTTTTCCCATTTCCAATCCGGGATTTCGGGTTGTTGAAGTAGACCTGATGGTTTCTGATGCTCAGCTTTGACCTTAGAACACGTCAAACATTCTCCTACATATTTAGCAACATCGGCTTTCATACCCGGCCACCAAAAATGTTTCTTGAGATCCTTGTACATCTTCCCCGTTCCAGGATGTATTGAGTATCTGGTTTTATGAGCTTCTCTAAGTACCATTTCTCTCATATCTCCAAATTTTGGTACCCAAATCCTTTCAGCCCTATACCGGGTTCCGTCTTCCCGAATATTAAGATGCTTCTCCGATCCCTTGGGTATTTCATCCTTTAAATTTCCCTCTTTTAAAACTCCTTGTTGGGCCTCCTTTATTTGAGTAGTAAGGTTATTATGAATCATTATATTCATAGATTTTACTCGAATGGGTTCTCTGTCCTTCCTGCTCAAGGCATCGGCTACCACATTTGCCTTCCCCGGGTGGTAACGAATCTCAAAGTCGTAATCATTCAACAATTCAATCCACCTACGCTGCCTCATATTCAGTTGTTTCTCATTAAATATGTGTTGAAGACTTTTTTGGTCGGTATATATAATACTTTTGACCCCATATAAGTAGTGCCTCCAAGTCTTTAATGCAAAAACAACCGCGCCTAATTCCAAATCATGCGTCGTATAATTTTGTTCGTGAATCTTCAATTGTCTAGACGCATAAGCAATCACCTTCGTTCGTTGCATTAATACACAACCGAGACCTTGCTTTGATGCGTCACAATAAATCACAAAATCATCATTCCCTTCAGGCAATGACAATATAGGTGCCGTAGTTAGCTTTTTCTTCAATAACTGAAACGCTTTCTCTTGTTCATCATTCCATTCAAATTTCTTCCCTTTATGCATTAATGCAGTCAAGGGTTTTGCTATTCTGGAAAAGTCTTGGATGAACCTTCTGTAGTAACCAGCTAGTCCTAAAAACTGGCGTATGTGTTTCGGAGTTTTCGGGGTTTCCCACTTTTCAACAGTTTCTATCTTTGCCGGATCCACCTTAATACCTTCTTTGTTCACTATGTGACCGAGGAATTGAACTTCTTCCAACCAAAATGCACACTTTGAAAACTTAGCGTACAATTCTTCCTTCCTCAATACTTCTAACACCTTTCTCAAATGTTCACCGTGTTCTTGGTCATTCTTTGAGTAAATAAGTATGTCATCAATGAAAACAATGACAAACTTGTCAAGGTATGGTCCACACACTCGGTTCATAAGGTCCATGAACACAGCTGGTGCATTAGTTAAACCAAACGGCATGACCATAAACTCGTAATGACCGTAACGTGTTCTGAAAGCAGTCTTTGGAATATCATCTTCTTTCACCCGCATTTGATGATACCCGGAACGTAAGTCAATCTTTGAATAAACAGACGAGCCTTGTAGTTGATCAAATAAGTCGTCGATTCTCAGTAGTGGGTAGCGGTTCTTGATGGTAAGTTTGTTCAACTCTCGGTAGTCGATACACAACCTGAATGTACCATCTTTCTTCTTGACAAACAAAACAGGAGCTCCCCACGGTGATGTGCTTGGTCGAATGAAACCAAACTCTAAAAGTTCTTGTAATTGGCTTTGCAGTTCTTTCATCTCGCTGGGTGCGAGTCTGTAAGGAGCACGAGCTATTGGTGCAGCTCCTGGTACAAGATCTATTTGAAATTCAACGGATCGATGTGGGGGTAATCCCGGTAATTCTTTCGGAAATACATCGGGAAATTCTTTTGCGACGGGAACATCATTGATGCTCTTTAATTCAGTTTGTACTTTCTCGACGTGTCCTAGAACAGCATAGCAACCTTTTCTTATTAGTTTTTGTGCCTTCAAATTACTAATAAGATGTAGCTTCGTGTTGCCCTTTTCTCCGTACACCATTAAGGGTTTTCCTTTTTCTCGTATAATGCGAATTGCATTTTTGTAACAAACGATCTCTGCTTTCACTTCTTTCAACCAGTCCATACCGATTATCACATCAAAACTCCCTAACTCTACTGGTATCAAGTCAATCTTAAATGTTTCGCTAACCAGTTTAATTTCTCGATTCCGACATATATTATCTGCTGAAATTAATTTACCATTTGCTAATTCGAGTAAAAATTTACTATCCAAAGGCGTCAATGGACAACTTAATTTAGCACAAAAATCTCTACACCTATAGCTTCTATCCGCACCCGAATCAAATAAAACGTAAGCAGATTTATTGTCAATAAGAAACGTACCCGTAACAAGCTCCGGGTCTTCCTGTGCCTCTGCCGCATTAATATTGAAAACTCTTCCGCGGCCTTGTCCATTCGTGTTCTCCTGGTTCGGGCAATTTCTAATAATGTGGCCCGGTTTTCCACATTTATAACAAACTACATTGGCATAACTTGCTCCGACACTACTTGCTCCACCATTACTCGTTCCGACACCATTTGTTCCTTTCGTTCTATTAACCCCTGGTCCGTAGACCTCACACTTTGCCGCGCTATGACCATTTCTTTTACACTTATTGCAAAATTTGGTGCAGAACCCCGAGTGATACTTTTCACACCTTTGGCATAGCTGCTTCTGATTGTTGTTGTTGTTGCGGTTATTATTGTTGTTGGGATGATTGTTGTAGTTGCTGTTGTTGTTGTTGTTGTTGTTGTTGTTGGGCCGTTTGTTGTAGTTGCGATTGATGTTGCGATTGTTGGGATAATTGTTGCGATTATTGTTGTAATTGCTGTTGTTGTTATATTGGTGATTCTTATCACCGTTTTCCTCCCACTTTCTTTTGACTTGCTTCACATTGGCCTCTTCAGCAGTCTGTTCTTTAATTCTTTCTTCAATCTGGTTCACTAGTTTGTGAGCCATTCTACATGCCTGTTGTATGGAGGCGGGCTCGTGTGAACTTATATCTTCTTGGATTCTTTCCGGTAATCCTTTCACAAACGCGTCGATCTTCTCTTCCTCATCTTCGAACGCTCCCGGACACAATAGGCACAATTTTGTGAATCGTCTTTCGTACGTGGTAATATCAAATCCTTGGGTTCGTAACCCTCTAAGTTCTGTCTTGAGCTTATTGACCTCGGTTCTTGGACGGTACTTCTCGTTCATCAAGTGCTTGAATGCTGACCACGGTAGTGCGTACGCATCGTCTTGTCCCACTTGCTCTAGATATGTATTCCACCATGTTAACGCAGAACCTGTGAAGGTATGCGTAGCGTACTTCACTTTGTCCTCTTCAGTACACTTACTTATGGCAAACACCGATTCGACCTTCTCGGTCCACCGTTTCAATACGATCGGTCCTTCGGTTTCATCAAATTCCAAAGGTTTGCAGGCAGTGAATTCTTTGTAGGTGCATCCTACACGATTTCCTGTACTGCTAGATCCAAGGTTATTGTTGGTATGTAGCGCAGCCTGTACTGCGGCTATGTTTGAAGCTAGAAAAGTACGGAATTCCTCTTCATTCATATTCACGGTGTGTCGAGTAGTCGGTGCCATTTCCTTCAAAATAGTCAAATGGAACAAGTTAATCATACAGAATATTAAGAGTAGTTAATAGTATTTCGTAGCATAATATGAACTCATTTATAAAAGCTTTTTCTTCATATTAGCATTTTATAAGTTTAAATTCGGGTAGTACCTAACCGTTAAGTTCATACTTAGTAGCTAATATACAATTCAACTACTACAATTCTATATGAAAAACTGATTATAATAATATTTCGCGTTCAAACTTTTATACAATATTTTACAAACTTACAATACCGCTTATTTTACATAAAGCATGAAATATAGCACACAATAACTTTGATACAAGATAGTTGTGAAGATAATTCTAGCTAGTACACAAGTCGTTCAGCAAAGGCAATAAAGACACGTAATTCATACGTCCAGAAACAAGTCATGCATTCTGGTTTTACTAGGACTACTTCCCATCCTTGGTCTTGTGGAACATAACCGTTATGGCCGTTGATAAGACAGTGTGTTGTAACGTCGCCAAAGGGACGAGGGTTACGTAATGTCCAACAGTCCCGTAACAATCTAAAAACCTCATTTCTTACCCCAATTACCGACTCCGTCACTTGTGGGAACGTTTTGTTTAATAGTTGTAGGCCGATGTTCTTGTTCTCACTTTGGTGAGAAGCGAACATTACTAATCCGTAAGCATAACATGCTTCTTTATGTTGTATGTTAGCCGCTTTTTCTAAATCACGAAGTCCAATATTCGGATATATTGAGTCAAAATAATTTCTTAACCCATTGCGTAAAATAGCATTTGGGTTCCCCGCAATATATGCGTCAAAGTAAACACATCGTAACTTATGGATTTCCCAATGTGATATCCCCCATCTTTCAAATGTCTTACAAACTGATCTCGCCTTAAATAGTTGTGCGGAAGAATTCTGACCGACTCTAGACAAGATTTCATCAATCATGTCTCCGGATAGGTCTCTTAAAATATTGGGTTGTCTATCCATTTTGTGTTTTTATACTGTAAAATAGACAAGAGTTAGATTCATAAAAAAAAAATACTTATTAATACAAGCAATTTTTACATATATCATAAAGCATAAGCACACTATATTACATATATTACACCACACGAATACAACTATCTTATTCCGACTCGCTTGTTTCTTCTTCTTCAGTTTTGGTTCGTTTTGCCAAGTTTCTAGGGATATATGATGTTCCCCTAATACGAGCCATCATTATCCACATTGGTTTAGAAAAACCTGGTGGTTTAGAGGTTCCCGGGTCATTGTTACAACTTAAGGACTTCGGGGGTTGACGATACATATAAAGTTCATCGGGGTTGGAATTAGATTTCTCTATTTTTATGCCCTTTCGCTTATTATTTTCTTTTGCCTTTTTAAATTCAGTTGGGGTAATTTCTATAACATCATCGGAATTCTCGTCGGAATCCGATTCATCGGTGGTAATCCTCCCAATATTTTGCTTCCTTGGCGGAAACACCATTGACCATAATTAACCTTGGTCGGTTGGTTGAGGATTTTCTTTTACTTAACCGTTTTATTATTTCCCCCACCGGTTCTATTTCTTCATCCGGTTCCGATTCTTCTTCCGGTTCCGATTCTTCTTCCGGTTCCGACTCTTCTTCCGGTTCCTCTTCGGGAACTTGTGAATCAGTCCACGAATCATTCCAATTTACATTTGACTCTTCATTATTATTAGGTGAGTCAATGGGACTTGTTCTAGAGGTAGACATCTATCACATAATATCAAACGCGTAGATTATCAAATAATGATAATCTAAAATATCCTGTTTACACACGACCATTACATAATGGTTTACAATACAAATATGTTACAACAAAATAAGTTTCTTGAATGCAGTTTTTATACAATATCATACAAGCAAGGACTCCAAATCTCGTCCTTATTTAAGTATGCGACAGCGGAAGCTCTTAATAATCACCTGAGAATAAACATGCTTAAAACGTCAACAAAAATGTTGGTGAGTTATAGGTTTAACCTATATATATCAAATCATAATAATAGACCACAAGATTTCATATTTCAATACACACCCCATACATAGAGATAAAAATCATTCATATGGTGAACACCTGGTAACCGACATTAACAAGATGCATATATAAGAATATCCCCATCATTCCGGGACACCCTTCGGATATGATATAAATTTCGAAGTACTAAAGCATCCGGTACTTTGGATGGGGTTTGTTAGGCCCAATAGATCTATCTTTAGGATTCGCGTCAATTAGGGTGTCTGTTCCCTAATTCTTAGATTACCAGACTTAATAAAAAGGGGCATATTCGATTTCGATAATTCAACCATAGAATGTAGTTTCACGTACTTGTGTCTATTTTGTAAATCATTTATAAAACCTGCATGTATTCTCATCCCAAAAATATTAGATTTTAAAAGTGGGACTATAACTCACTTTCACAGATTTTTACTTCGTCGGGAAGTAAGACTTGGCCACTGATTGATTCACGAACCTATAACAATATATACATATATATCAAAGTATGTTCAAAATATATTTACAACACTTTTAATATATTTTGATGTTTTAAGTTTATTAAGTCAGCTGTCCTCGTTAGTAACCTACAACTAGTTGTCCACAGTTAGATGTACAGAAATAAATCGATAAATATTATCTTGAATCAATCCACGACCCAGTGTATACGTATCTCAGTATTGATCACAACTCAAACTATATATATTTTGGAATCAACCTCAACCCTGTATAGCTAACTCCAACATTCACATATAGAGTGTCTATGGTTGTTCCGAAATATATATAGATGTGTCGACATGATAGGTCGAAACCTTGTATACGTGTCTATGGTATCTCAAGATTACATAATATACAATACAAGTTGATTAAGTTATGGTTGGAATAGATTTGTTACAAATTTTCACGTAGCTAAAATGAGAAAAATTATCCAATCTTGTTTTACCCATAACTTCTTCATTTTAAATCCGTTTTGAGTGAATCAAATTGCTATGGTTTCATATTGAACTCTATTTTATGAATCTAAACAGAAAAATTATAGGTTTATAGTCGGAAAAATAAGTTACAAGTCGTTTTTGTAAAGGTAGTCATTTTAGTCGAAAGAACGACGTCTAGATGACCATTTTAGAAAACATACTTCCACTTTGAGTTTAACCATAATTTTTGGATATAGTTTCATGTTCATAATAAAAATCATTTTCTCAGAATAACAACTTTTAAATCAAAGTTTATCATAGTTTTTAATTAACTAACCCAAAACAGCCCGCGGTGTTACTACGACGGCGTAAATCCGGTTTTACGGTGTTTTTCGTGTCTCCAGGTTTTAAATCATTAGGTTAGCATATCATATGGATATAGAACATGTGTTTAGTTGATTTTAAAAGTCAAGTTAGAAGGATTAACTTTTGTTTGCGAACAAGTTTAGAATTAACTAAACTATGTTCTAGTGATTACAAGTTTAAACCTTCGAATAAGATAGCTTTATATGTATGAATTGAATGATGTTATGAACATAATTACTACCTTAAGTTCCTTGGATAAACCTATTGGAAAAGTGAAAAATGGATCTAGCTTCAACGGATCCTTGGATGGCTCGAAGTTCTTGAAGCAGAATCATGACACGAAAACAAGTTCAAGTAAGATCATCACTTGAAATAAGATTGTTATAGTTATAGAAATTTAACCAAAGTTTGAATATGATTATTACCTTGTATTAGAATGATAACCTACTATAAGAAACAAAGATTTCTTGAGGTTGGATGATCACCTTACAAGATTGGAAGTGAGCTAGCAAACTTGAAAGTATTCTTGATTTTATGTAACTAGAACTTGTAGAATATATGAAGAACACTTAGAACTTGAAGAGAGAACTTGAGAGAGATCAATTAGATGAAGAAAATTGAAGAATGAAAGTGTTTGTAGGTGTTTTTAGTCGTTGGTGTATGGATTAGATATAAAGGATATGTAATTTTGTTTTCATGTAAATAAGTCATGAATGATTACTCATATTTTTGTAATTTTATGAGATATTTCATGCTAGTTGCCAAATGATGGTTCCCACATGTGTTAGGTGACTCACATGGGCTGCTAAGAGCTGATCATTGGAGTGTATATACCAATAGTACATACATCTAAAAGCTGTGTATTGTACGAGTACGAATACGGGTGCATACGAGTAGAATTGTTGATGAAACTGAACGAGGATGTAATTGTAAGCATTTTTGTTAAGTAGAAGTATTTTGATAAGTGTATTGAAGTCTTTAAAAAGTGTATAAATACATATTAAAACACTACATGTATATACATTTTAACTGAGTCGTTAAGTTATCGTTAGTCGTTACATGTAAGTGTTGTTTTGAAACCTTTAGGTTAACGATCTTGTTAAATGTTGTTAACCCAATGTTTATAATATCAAATGAGATTTTAAATTATTATATTATCATGATATTATCATGTATGAATATCTCTTAATATGATATATATACATTAAATGTCTTTACAACGATAATCGTTACATATATGTCTCGTTAAAAAATCATTAAGTTAGTAGTCTTGTTTTTACATATGTAGTTCATTGTTAATATACTTAATGATATGTTTACTTATCATAGTATCATGTTAACTATATATATATCCATATATATGTCATCATATAGTTTTTACAAGTTTTAACGTTCGTGAATCACCGGTCAACTTGGGTGGTCAATTGTCTATATGAAACATATTTCAATTAATCAAGTCTTAACAAGTTTGATTGCTTAACATGTTGGAAACATTTAATCATGTAAATATCAATCTCAATTAATATATATAAACATGGAAAAGTTCGGGTCACTACATTAGATATAAAGGATATGTAATTTTGTTTTCATGTAAATAAGTCATGAATGATTACTCATATTTTTGTAATTTTATGAGATATTTCATGCTATTTGCCAAATGATGGTTCCCACATGTGTTAGGTGACTCACATGGGATGCTAAGAGCTGATCATTGGAGTGTATATATGATAACGCCAAAATTATACATGTTTATTGTCGTTATTTCGATCCAATGTTGTTCCATTTGTATGTAATTGTTATACGTATGTATTGTAATTCATGTACATTTGTAAAAAGTCCATTGTGAATGAATAAATGAAGACCAACAGCGAAAACAGAGTTAAAACGAAGATCGAATGCGTAAAACAGCCCGAAACCACTGAAACAGGTCCAAATGCGGCGCATCTCTCTTAGATGCGGTGCATCTTTACACCAAATAACTCCCGACAGTTTCAGATGCGCAGCATGAAGACTTCTGGGCCAAAATAGCAACAGATGTGGTGCATCTGAGATGGATGCAGCGCATCTGTCCCAGATGCGGCGCATCTGACCCCCTGCCGACAGTCCTGAGTGCAGAATCGAGCTGGAATCTACTAAACGTAAAGAGATGCGGCGCATCCCAAAGAGATGCGGCGCATCTGGTCACTTTCTAGCCAAAATACCTAACTTTTGAGGCTATTTAATGAAGCAAATGGTTACTTACTTGAGAGACCTTCACTACTACGTTCTCCCCCAGTTTTAAGACGATTTTCAAGGTCCAAGGAAGGCTGCAAGTTAATCTCCACTCTTTCAACATCAATATTAAGCTAGGATCGTTTATCGCAATTGGTACTATTGTTCTATATCTTTTTAACATGATTCAACTTGTATTTACTGTTTCATTAGTTCTACTATGATTATGTTAGGCTAAAAGCCTTGTGTGTTTGCTTCAATGTAAGATTTATGGCTTGGGATTGTTCTATACTTTGATGTTATGCTAGTTATACATATGTTTGATTGATTTAATTATCTAGTTCAACCGTAAGAACCATTGTTATGCATGTTTAGATCATTACTTCAATTATATAGATTGCAACTTATTAATGTGAGTTAACTAGGAAAACAATCTATACTTCAATACATCTAGTAATCTAGACGATTAGATACATACACTTAAGTGATTTTGTTATGTGTTTAATTCGGTAATTGAATAAGTTCCCAAGCAACATAGTTATGAAATTACCTCAAGTGATTGTTGTAATTAAGGTTTCACGTGAGTTTAATCGGGTTGAATCTAGTTAGTTAATCAATCTAAATCACCATGTTCTTTCAAGAAATCCATTATTGTAATTATCTTTATATTCTAGTTCAATTATACGAGTTATGACTTGATTTATGTGAATTTATCAAAGGCTATAATTTGTACTTCAACACCTAGTGATCTAGACACCTATATGTGAATATAGGATGGTAATTGGATGATATTTAGGTTTTACAATCATGTAGTTTACTTAGAGTGATCTTAGTAAACTAGTTTTATGTGAATTTAACCAAGAAAGAATCCTGTTGATTAAACATAGTTCTTAAGTTTATAGATATTGTGAGATTGATATAAACTACTCTATTGTAACTATCGCATAACGGTTTTAATTATAAAAGAACAATCCCTGTCATCTATCAAGCATAGAAGTAAACACCGCATTCTCATTATTATCATTCATTATATTTATTTTCTGTTTCGTTAAACAAAAACACAACTTCAAATATAAACCCCTTTTTTAGAATAATTAATCGTGGTAAAATCATTTAAACAAACTTCTCCCTGTGGATCGAACTGGTCAATTTACTTGCTAGTTACTACATGATCGGGTTTTAGTTGCCTGTATTATGTGTTAATTATTAAGCATATTGTCTACATTTTAAAGGTTACGTCTTGACACATCAACTTTTTGGCGCCGCTGCCGGGGAGCAGTTTTGTTAAAAGATTTTAATAAACTTTGAATTATTCGATCCTTTTGTAGGAATTCAATTCCTAGAAAAGTTACTTTTTATTGTAAGCTTGTATTTTTGCAATTGGTTTGTTTGTGGTGTTGTGATTGTAGGATAGGCATTAGTGCATGAATCTACGTTCTTCCAACTCTAATTTAATTCCTTCATATCCTGAACCTGAAAGAGAACTTCACGAACGCTTAAGAGCTCAAGAAGTAGAATCTCTTGCTCAAGGTTTAGAATCACTTTCGTTAGATTCTAACTCTGAACCAATTGTTCAACCAATCATCGAGCCAGTCATTAAAAAAGAGGAAGAGATGACCGCTACAAATCAAACGATGGATGCTTTGATAAAGGCAACAAGGACAAGACAAGGCCACGCAATTGTTCAACCTACGATGACTGATGGTTTTGAAATAAAGGGGCAATTTCTCCACATGGTGACTAATACATGTCAATTCGGTGGAGCCCCAAATGAGGATGCTAACGAGCATCTTCGTAAGTTTGTAAGCATTTGCAAGCTTTTCAAAATCAAAGATGTCTCCGATGAAGTAGCATGTCTAAAAATCTTTCCATGGTCCTTAAAGGATGATGCAAGAGATTGGCTAGACTCATTATCGGAAGGTTATATTGAAAACTGGAATGATATGATGAACAAATTTTTGTCAGAATTCTTCCCCGCTTCGAAAGCAGCAAAATTGCAAAGTGACATAAATCACTTCAAGCAAAAGTCTAACGAGACTCTTTATGAAGCTTGGACCCGATTTAATAAAATGCTTAGGGTATGTCCTCAACACGGGTTGAATACATTCCAAAAAGTCCAAATTTTCTATAAAGGAGTCAATGTGGCTACCCGGAAGGATATAGATATTGCAGCAGGAGGATCAATCATGAAAAAAACGCCCGAAGACGCTCACACGATAATTGCCGATATAGCAGCCCATTCTCATAATTGGCATCAGGAGATGGAATTCTCTAGATCGTCAACAGTTGCTAATGTCGAAAGCAACGATGAAATCGCTACATTAAAAGTTCAATTGGCAAATCAAGCAAGGCAAATCGAGAAGGTAACCAAAGAAATGTACGCTATCAGGGTAGGGTGCGAGTTGTGCCAAGGTCCCCATCTCACGCGAGATTGCACCAAACGACGATGGAAGAGCAAGCAAATTTCCTATGTTACATGCGAAAAGGTGAGATGAATTTTGATGACTTTCCGGCGGTTGAAGAAAATAACCGGAAATATCCTCCTGTCAATAGTTATCAAATAGGAGGACCTTCAAGTTCAAACAACAACTACCACGGAGGGAATACAGGTTACCAAAATAACCGAAATTTCCAGAATCAAAATCAAAGAAATACACCACCGGGTTACAATCATCTAAACAATCGTAATCAACCCCCACGAAATTACCAAAATAATTTCCAACACAATCAACCACAAGCACCACCACAAGCACTTATACAACCACAACCTGAGAAGAAATCCGGTTTAGAAGATCTGTTGAGAGATTTTATGGTTAAACACGAACAAAATGCAGAAATTCAAACTCAGCAAATTCGCAATCAACAAGCTACGATTCAAAACTTAGAAAGGGATGTTGGAAGGATCTCACAGTTACTAGCAGAGAGACCACATGGTGCTCTCCCCTCAAATACTCAAGTGAATCCTAGTAACAATCAAACAAGGAATGAGCATGTAAATGCTTTAACCACTAGAAGCGGTTTAACTACTAACCCAGAGACCCTTAAGTCCCCGGAAGTTTCCTTGTCTCCTTCTGTTTTGCAGGTGCCTGTTGATATAGATGAGCATGTTGAAAAAGAGCAAGAGGAAGGTGATCCACCGGAGGTCATATCGAAGAAAAGTGAAGAACCACCAGTGAAGGTGTACAAGGCACCTATTCCATACCCAAAAGCGTTGAAGAAAGACAGACTCGCGAGCCAATATCAGAAATTTGCGGATATGATCAAGCAAATCAGCATTAACATGCCATTCGCAGAGGTTCTTAAGGGTATGCCCCATTACGGGAAGTTTTTGAAAGATCTCATATCCTCGAAAGGAAAATACCAAGAAGTATCTGCCACATTCCTCCATGAGGAGTGTTCGGCCATCTTGAAAAAGCAAAATGTACCTCCAAAATTGGGAGATCCGGGTAGTTTTATCATACCATGTATGATGGGTGATTCGGTAGTGTATGATGCGCTAGCCGACTTAGGTGCAAGTCTTAACCTAATGCCTTACTCGTTATACTTGAAACTTGACTTAGGAGATTTGAAACCAACCCGGATGGGTATTCGATTAGCAAACCAATCATTTGATACTCCCATAGGTATAGCCGAGGATATTCTTGTAAAAGTTGGCTCACTTGTCTTTCCCGTCGACTTTGTTATTCTAGAAATGCAAGAGGACACAAAAGTTCCTATCATTTTAGGACGTCCTTTCCTTAACACTGCAGATGCTATCATTAATGTCCAAAAAGAACAATTAAGTCTAGGTGTGGGAGACGAGAGAATAGTTTGTAATATTGACAAAGCCATGAAAAGACCCACTTCCACCGATGACTCTTGTTTTCAAATTGATGCTATAAACTTTTGTGTTGAGAATGAATTACAGGAGCTACTTGAAATTTATACCTCGGGGTTTGCCCCGGTGAGTGAAAGTGAATATTTCAATATTGATGAGGATTTTGATGAGTTGATGAAAGCGGTCACGGATGATGAGACCATGAAAGAAGAATTTCCTAAGGAAGAAGAATCATTTGAAGATATCGGAAATAAAGATAGATTCCGAATAAAGAATTCCTTGGAAGAACCACCCGTACTAGAGCTTAAGGAGCTACCCAAACACTTGGAGTATGCTTACCTCGAAGGTACATCTCAATTGCCAGTAATTATTGCTTCACATCTTTCCGGTAACGAGAAGAAAAGGTTAATCTCTGTTTTGAAAACCCATAAAAAGGCTATAGCCTGGAAAACGACCGACATTCCAGGGATAAACCCGTCTTATTGTACACATAAAATTCTCCTTGAAAACGACTTCAAACCAGTAGTATAAAGACAACGCAGGCTAAATCCCAACATGAAAGAGGTTATTAAAAAGGAGGTAGTCAAGCTTCTTGACGCCGGGTTAATCTACCCCATCTCCGATAGTCCTTGGGTAAGTCCAGTACAAGCAGTACCTAAAAAGGGGGGTACAACCGTTATTGTAAATGAAAAAGACGAACTCGTTCCAACTAGAACGGTTACTGGCTGGAGAGTCTATATTGATTACAGGCGTCTCAATGATGCCACTAGAAAAGATCATTTCCCGTTACCTTTTATTGATCAAATGATTGAACGATTAGCGGGGAAAGAATACTATTGCTTTCTAGATGATTTCTCCGGTTACTTCCAAATTCCAATTGATCCCAACGACCAAGAAAAGACCACATTCACTTGTCCTTTTGGGACCTTTGCCTATCGCCGCATGCCATTTGGTTTATGCAATGCACCCGGAACCTTTCAAAGGTGCATGATGGCAATTTTTGATGATATGGTAGAGGATTGTATGGAAGTCTTCATGGATGACTTTTTCGTGTTTAGAGACTCCTTTGAATCGTGTCTTTTTAACCTTGAACGTATGCTTATCTGATGTGAGAAAGCAAATTTGGTCCTGAATTAGGAAAAATGCCACTTCATGGTGAAGGAGGGCATTGTGCTTGGTCACAAAATATCTCGTGCGGGAATAGAGGTAGATAAAGCTAGAATTGAAGTTATCTCTAAGCTACCTATACCAACGAATGTCAAGGCAATTAGAAGCTTTCTTGGTCACGCGGGATTCTATAGGCGATTTATCAAAGATTTTTCTAAAATCGCCCGCCCATTGACCAAGCTTCTTGAAAAGGATGCTCCATTTGACTTTGATTCTAATTGCGAAAATGCATTCTCGATTCTAAAGTCAAAACTCACACAAGCTCCCATTATCGTATCTCCGGATTGGAGTATGCCATTTGAGCTAATGTGTGACGCAAGCGACTATGCCTTAGGTGCTGTCTTAGGACAACGACCCGATAATCATTTTCTTCCAATTTATTATGCAAACAAAACGCTAACGGGGGCTCAAATTAATTACACCACCACGGAAAAAGAGCTCCTAGCGGTTGTTTATGCGTTTGATAAATTTCGGTCATATTTGGTGTTGTCCAAAACCATTGTTAACACGGATCATTTGGCTCTTAGGTACTTATTCTCAAAACTAGATGCAAAACATCGTCTCATACGTTGGGTTCTTCTACTTCAAGAGTTTGACATTGAGATACGTGATAAGAAAGGAGCCGAGAATCTAGCCGCCGATCATTTATCCCGACTTGAAAACCCCGAATTAGAACAACTTGATGATACAATCATCAATGACACATTTCCTGATGAATCTCTAATGAGGGTTGACAAGGAATCTGAAATCCCATGGTTTGCCCATTTTGCAAACTATCTTGCTTCAAGCATTCTTCAAAAAGGACTTTCTTATCAACAAAAGAAGAAATTCTTTGCGGATTTGAAGTCCTATTTCTGGGAACATCCCGACCTATTCCGTGTTGGTGCAGATCAAATGATTCGCCGTTGTGTGTACGGAAAAGAGGCTCAACAAATTCTCGAGCATTGCCATCAAGGGCCCACCGGCGGTCATTTCGGACCAAACCACACCGCAAGAAAAATCCTTGACTCGGGCTTTTATTGGCCCACGATCTTTAAAGATGCCCATAATTTTGTTCGGACTTGCAATGCATGCCAACGAACGGGTAACATCACGAAAAAGGATGAGATGCCTCAAACCGGCATCCAAGTTTGTGAAATCTTTGATTTTTGGGGAATCGATTTCATGGGACCATTTCCAAGTTCCCATAAGTGCAAATACATCCTAGTAGCCATTGACTATGTATCTAAGTGGGCTGAAGCAAAAGCTTTACCTACGAATGATGCTAGGGTGGTGGTGAACTTCTTGAAAAATCTCTTCTCGCGCTTTGGAATCCCAAAAGCGCTCATATCCGATCGAGGAACTCATTTTGCCAACAACCTTCTTGAAAAGGTGTTGAAGAAGTATGGCGTAACTCATCGTTTCTCTACTCCGTACCACCCGCAAACGAGTGGTCAAGTGGAGAACACAAATCGTGCCTTGAAACGCATACTTGAGAAGACGGTTGATAACAACCCTAAGATTTGGCAACGCAAGTTAGATGATGCGTTATGGGCCTTTAGGACTGCTTTTAAAACACCAATCGGTACCACACCATTTAGACTTGTATACGGTAAAGCATGCCATCTTCCGGTTGAAGTGGAACATAGAGCGTACTGGGCATTAAAACTTTGTAATTTAGACATGGAAAAGGCTGGTGAAAACCGATTCATGCAATTGCATGAATTGGAAGAGTTGAGGTTAGAAGCGTACGAGAATTCGAGCTCGTATAAGGAGAAAACGAAAAGGTGGCATGATGCCCGATTGAAAGAAGTGAAAGAATTTAAAACCGGTGATAAGGTTTTGGTTTTTAACTCACGGTTTAAATTTTCTCCTGGAAAGTTGAAGTCCCGATGGACGGGACCTTATTTGGTGAAACAAGCATTCCCATCGGGATATGTTGAGTTGTTTGGAAACGGAAATATCTTCAAGGTGAATGGTCATCGCTTGAAACTCTATTTAGATGGAGTGGACAACACGGTTTGAGATGACATCACCCTATTCCCCAACGCTAATTAGCTTGGGACGGAGTCGCGTGAACGACTCGTTAAACTTCACAACATGTATATAGTCCCACTCGTGTACGTATTTTAATATATTTGAGTGTTTTGAGTGATTTCTAAGTTATTATACGAACCAAGTTGTTTAGGGACCTTCCTAAATGTTTAAAACGCGAAGAAAAAAAACGTCAAAAGCTGGTGCAACAGGGGCAGATGCGCCGCATCTGTGATGGATGCGCCGCATCTGCAGACAAGAAAAATCCCGTGAATTTTGAATGCGCCGAGAAAGGGTCATGCGCCGCGTTTGGACCATCTGATGCGCCGCATCTGCTTCAGATGCGCCGCATCTGAGCCAGATGCGCCGCATCTGCTGCAGATGCGCCGCATCTGTGTCTGTATGTTGGATTCTGCCGAATTTTTTTGCACAAATACGGGAGTTTATCATTTTTTCTCATTTTTTCACCTACTACTCCGAATCCCATCTCATTCTCTCTCAAAATTTCAATCTCTACTCACTATTTGAACCGATTAATCCCATCTTTGAGCATCAAATCCGAATATGAACATGAGAAAGGTAAGATTAATCCTAAACACTTCATGATTCTTGTGTTCTTCAATCTAAAAATCAGATTTAGCTTGTTCTTAGTGTGAGGATGTTTGAATGTTCATGTTTTGGTCATTATATGCTTAAATTGTTGCTACTAATCCTTATTCATGCTCTAATTTCATGATTATTTGCTTCAATCTTTACTTTGGAAATTAGGGTTCTTCATGAATTTAGGGGTTTCAGACTTTTGGCCATTAAATTATTCAATTGAGATATTTTGAAGTTTGATTACTAGTATACATTAACAAAATCGCATGAACCTTTGTTGAATTACACGAATACACAAATTATTGAATTTTAGGGTTCTTGAATTAGGGATTTTGACTTTTGTTAACTAGTAAGTGTTCTAAGTTGAAGTTATGCAAATCATTACTTATGGTAAACACATGTGAACCTTAACTTGGTGTTATTTCGATTTGAAAGTAATTATTATATAAGTTAAGGATTATATGATTAAGCATTTTGATGAAGTTGTTGACTTGAGATGAATTTAATGTTCTAAATGTATGAAAACCATTGATTGCATATTGTTTAACATGCTTTTTGATGAATGCCTATGGTTCCATATGTTATGACATTGCAAGTGTTTGGTGAAATGAAGCATGCTATGTATGATTATACTTGTAAAGTGATTTGAATCAATTGGCATACTAGTTCATGTTTGTTAAGAGTGAAAATAGTTCATACCATGTTAAGATATTGGTTAACATAAACATTGAGATTTAATTGGAACTTAACATATCCACATGGTTTTCGCTAGGTACAATATGAAATATGTTTTGAAATTTTTTAACGCTAATCAACTTGGTTTGTTATTTTGTTTGTTTGGTTTTGTTGTGTTTTTGTAGACTAGAGCATCATCATCAAACCCAAAATCAAAGAAGCAAAAAGCCCCAGCAATTGTAGATGAGGATACAAGTGAAGAAGAACATGCTGCTGAAGAGGAAGAAATGGATATTGACAACCGGCAGTTAAACGTCCGTGGATTAACCACTCCGGATCCATGGATCAATATAATTTTGAGGCATCCGGAATACCATGAACGGATGAAGGCACTTCTACACAAAGACGTATATCCGGGGAAATATATCGATTGGACACCATTAGAGGAAGCTGGCGAATATCAAAATTTTCGCAACCTTTTCCGAGTAACGTATCACGGCCATCGAATATATGCTTGGGAAAACCTGTTCAGAATGCAAGAAAGAGTGTATCCACTTTTAGTCAAAGAATTCGTTGGTTCACTTAGGGTTGATTACACGTCACCAACATCGGGTACATTTATGAGATTTCGTATCGGAGGGCAAGACAGGACATTAACGCTGCTGCAATTTGTGAAGGCGTTGGATATTTATGAAGGATTGCCACATCAACTGATGAAAAATTACTTTAATCAATGTATATACTATGTTTCTTCTTTTAATCATTCAGAAGCATGGGTGGACATGAACAATACCGCATATAGTGCAAGCAAGCAGACTTGTAGCAAGCTACGTACCTACGAGCACCGATGCGTCCAACGATTCATTTCAAGTACCATAAACTGTCGAAAAGACAGTAGTGAAAAAGTCACCAACTTGGATATATGGTACATTCACGCGATAATGGATCACTCCCATGTTCATATTCCACGAATGATTCTCACTTTCCTCCTCGAAGAAAGGAAAAAGATTACACAAATCATGGGCGGCCATTTTGTAACCAGGATTGCCGAACATTTTCAAATCAACACAAGTGGGTTAGAGGAGAAACATATGATTGCCTTTGATAGAGTGTGTCATAACCCGACCATAACTATAAGGACGATTACAATAACATATGATTTCATCGCGAGGTATTGACCTCTATATGCGACATTTTTCAAAAATTGCATTCGTTTTTACAATACAAACCATAGCTTTTATTACAAATACAAGGTTTAAACAACTTAATAATGATTATCGTTTAGCGATAATCTTAGACTTACAAACTTTACATGTGATAATAACAATACGACTTCCAACATATTTTACATTACAAATCCTCCGATATGCAGTTTTATTTTTGACACAAATATGCATACTCAAGATCTTGCTTAAATTCAACATGTTGCAGCGGAAGCTTTTAGTTATCACTTGAGAATAAACATGCTTAAAACGTTAACATAAAGTTGGTGAGATATAGGTTTAATGCCGGCAGCGTTATAAATATAGACCACAAGATTTCATATATAAACGTTTTAATAAAAATATTCTAAGTTGTTGAGCACTTGATAACCATACTTAACATTTAATCAACGTCGCATATTCCCTTTATTATGAAATCTTACTACACCGTACCAAGTGTAGTCACCGAAATGAAGTACTGTGCAACCGTTGAATACTGGTCGTCCAGTCCGGTTGGGGTTGTCAGGCCCGATAGATCTATCAACAGGATTCGCGTTTACAATACCTCATGTAAATAATAGTTACCAAGTTACAGGGAAGTATGCCAGTGGTACAACTCAACGTAGAATATATATTTTTAATCACTTGTGTCCATAACGTAAATCATAAAATGCATGTATTCTCATCCCGAAATATTTAGAGTTTAAAAGTGGGACTATATACTCACTTTTGCCTTGAAGGTATTTATCACGACTTGGTCTCCGATAGATATCACGAACCTAACCATATATAATATATCAACATATTTTCTTTTTAAGTAATCGTTATATATATATATATATATATATATATATATATATATATATATATATATATATATATATATATATACTTTTAATATTTTCTTAGTCCGTAGTTAGCAGTCCGATGTTAGTGGTCCACAATTAGTTGTTTAAATAAAATAAATAAAGACCCCATCGTATTCGTATTGATCATAATTAATCTCGACCCATGGTACCATGTTTTCAAGTGACGTGTTGCGTACATAAAGTACCGTGTTGTCAAATGACGTGTTGCGTACAATCATGAGGTCTTATGATTAATCTTCCCGTGTTGTTTACGGGTGGTCCTGAAATATATAAAATCAAATCATAAGTAAATATATATGAAATATCATATTAATTAGAAATATATGATTAATTTAATTTTTCTCCAAATATTTTCGTAGCTAAACTAGCTTCGGATACCCGATCTTGTTTTAGTCGTAGTTTCTTCATTACAACTCCGTTTTTGTTGGTTCAACTTGCCACTTCTTTGGATCGAGTCAAATTTTAAGAATATGAACTGAAAATACCTTAGGTTGTATTCAAAATCACAGGTTATAGGTCAAACTTTGGTGAAACTTATGAAAGTGATCATTTTCCATCATAAAAACAACATTTAATGATCATTTTTCTAAAAATACTTACACTTTGAGTTAAACCATGAAATTTTTATGTGTTAACATATTCATAAGAAATATCATTTTTCCAGAACATGAACTTCCAATTCAAAGCATAAGATGGTTTTTAATTATCCAACCCAAAACAGCCCCCGGTTGCACTCCGACGACGTAGATTCAGTTTTTAAGATGTTCTTTGTAAAACCAAGTTATATCTTGTTAAGTTAGCATATCATTATGATATATTACAGGCCTTGAAGTGTTTTAAAAGTTAAGTTAGAAGGATCTATTTAGTTTGCAAACAAGTTTGAAATCATTCAAACTATGTTCTTGTTGTTAAAATTTTACAACACAAAATAAGATAGCTATATAAATATGAATCGAATAAGGTTATGAACAAGGTTACTACTCAAGTTACTTGGACAAAGTTACTGTAAAAGATGAGAAAAATCCTAGAACCAAAAGAGTGGTGGAGTTGGATCAAAAGGTTGGAAGTAAACTTGTATTTTTGGAAGGATTATTGAAGTTTTCTTGTAAGGAATTTATTATGATGATTAAGGCTTGTTTTTGAAGCTAGATCTTCATGGTTATTTGCTGAGATTGTGAAGAACATTTAAGGTTCCTAAGAGTGTGTTTTTGGTTAGAGAAAATGTGTAGTAAAAATGAAATTGGAATGGAGTATAAATGGTGGTGAAAAGATGTATAAATTTGTAATATTGTGCAAAAGTCTTGTAACATGCCAAATTGATTAATCATGCATGCTAAGATCCAAAATTGGCTGACTCATGGATGCTAATAAAGTGATTGTGATGTGTATATACTAATAGTAAATACGTATAGGAGCTGGGTATGATACGAGTACATATACTCTAGGTATACATGTAGAAATTTTGAGGAAACGGAACGAGAATTCAAATATAGCTATCTTTTGTAAATATACTTATATTGTTTTATATATATAAGCCCTTTAAAAGTGATTAAATACATATTTATACGATACTTGTATAAGTATTATAGGTTAAATGTATATATGTCAAATAACATTACGTATAGTTATCATTTTGAAAACTTAAGTTAGTAGTCTCAAAGTATACTTATAACTTATTGTTATTAGTACACAATAAGATGTTAAAACATTCTTAGATCATATTAAATATATGAAAATACATATATATACACAAACGTATAATTATCGTATGTTATATAGTTCGTGATATCATCGGTCAAATTGAACGGTCAAACGTTGTGTAAAACTCTTTTCAAAAACATAAGTCTCAACAATTTAGAATGCTTATCATGTTGGTAAGTTTTAATTTATGTAAATATTAATCTTATAAGTGTAAAACGATCGGAAAAATCCGGGTCGTTACAGTACCTACCCGTTAAATAGATTTCGTCCCGAAATTTTAAAGTTGTACCTATTTTGCGTTCTCGGGAAAAAAATGTGGGTACTTTTGTTTCATCTGATCCTCTCATTCCCAAGTAAACTCAGGACCTCTTCGAGCATTCCAACGAACCTTAACGATTGGTATGTTGCTCTGCTTGAGCCGTTTAACTTCACGGTCCATGATTTCGACTGGTTCTTCTATGAATTGTAGTTTCTCGTCGACTTGGATTTCTTCAAGAGGAATGGTGAGATCTTCCTTTGCAAGACATTTCTTAAGGTTTGATACGCGAAATGTATTATGTACTCCGGCGAGTTGTTGCGGTAACTCGAGTCGATAAGCTACCGGTCCAATGCGTTCGATGATCTTAAACGGGCCTACATACCTTGGGTTCAGTTTAACCCTTTTACCAAAACGTATTACACCTTTCCAAGGTGACACCTTTAACATAACCATGCCACCAATCTGAAACTCTAATGGTTTCCTTCGGACATCGGCGTAGCTCTTTTGGCGACTACGGGCTGTTTTCAATCTCTCCTTGATTTGTACTATCTTCTCAGTCGTTTTGTGTATGATCTCGGGACCAGTTAATTGTCGATCTCCTACTTCATTCCAACAGATAGGGGATCTACACTTCCTTCCATACAATGCTTCGAATGGTGCAGCTTTAATGCTCACATGATAACTGTTATTATACGAGAATTCTGCTAATGGTAGATATTTATCCCATCCGTTTCCAAAATCGATCACACATGCCCTGAGCATGTCTTTAAGAGTCTGAATTGTTTTTTCACTCTGCCCGTCAGTTTGTGGATGATATGCGGTGCACATATCCAAACGAGTTCCCAGGGCCTCCTGTAGTGATTGCCAAAACTTTGATGTAAAATCGGATATAATGGAAATAGGTATTCCATGCCTTGAAACAATTTCCTTTATGTATAATCGTAATAGTTTCTCCATTCTATCCGTTTCCTTTATAGGCAAGAAATGTGCACATTTGGTGAGACGATCAACTATTACCCAAATGGTGTCATAACCCCAGGCAGTCTTAGGTAACTTTGTGATGAAATCCATGGTAATACCGTCCCATTTCCATTCTGGGATTTCTGGTTGTTGAAGTAACCCTGACGGCTTCTGGTGTTCTGCTTTGACTTTGGAACAAGTTAAACATTCCCCAACACATGTTGCAACATCTGTCTTTAAATTAGGCCACCAATAATGTGTCTTAAGATCTTGATACATCTTTCTAACTCCAGGATGTATCGAGTATCTTGTCTTATGTGCCTCATTCAATATCAACTTCCTTAATCCACCCAACTTCGGTACCCAAATACGGTTTGCAAAATATCGAATTCCGTCTTCCCGTATAACGAGTTGCTTCTTATACTTCTTCATTATTTCATTTCCTATGTTTTCTTTAGTAAGAGCTTCTCATTGAGCCTCTTTGATTTGTGAGTTGAGATTCATGCGAATTTTTATGTTCATCGCTCGTACTCGAATTGGTTCCCGTTCCTTTCTGCTTAGAGCGTCGGCCACTACATTCGCTTTCCCGGGATGATAGCGAATCTCACAATCATTGTCGTTTATCAGCTCGACCCACCTACGTTGCCTCATGTTCAGCTGTTTCTGATCGAAGATATGTTGAAGGCTTTTATGATCGGTAAACACAGTGCATTTAACCCCATATAAGTAGTGTCTCCATATCTTCAATGCAAACACTACTGCTCCCAGTTCTAGATCATGCACCGTGTAATTCCGCTCGTGAATCTTCAATTGACGAGATGCGTATGCAATAACTTTCTTTCGTTGCATAAGGACGCAACCAAAACCTTGTCGCGAAGCGTCACAATATATCTCAAAATCATTGTTCCCTTCAGGTAACGATAAAATAGGTGCCGTAGTCAACTTCTTCTTCAGTAATTGAAATGCACTCTCCTGCTCAGAGGTCCATTCGTACTTCTTCCCTTTTTGCGTTAACGCTGTTAATGGTTTAGCTATTCGGGAAAAATCTTGAATAAACCTTCTATAATAACTAGCTAAACCCAAAAATTGGCGTATCCGCGTTGGTGTCTTAGGAGTCTCCCAATTTTTAATGGCCTCAATTTTAGCTGGATCAACCTGAATTCCTTTGCTACTAACAACGTGGCCAAGAAATTGCACTTCTTTCAAGCAAAATGCACACTTAGAAAATTTGGCGTATAACTGTTCTTTTCTTAACAATTCTAATACCATCCTTAAATGCTGCTCATGCTCTTGCTCACTCTTGGAATAGATAAGAATATCGTCAATGAAAACGATAACAAACTTATCTAAATACGGACTACAAACTTGATTCATGAGGTCCATGAATACAGCTGGTGCATTCGTTAATCCAAACGGCATGACCAAAAATTCATAATGACCGTAGCGTGTCCGAAAATCAGTTTTCGGAATATCTTCTTCTTTGACGCGTAGTTGATGATAGCCCGACCTTAGGTCGATTTTCGAGTAAACACATGATCCTTGTAATTGATCAAATAAGTCATCAATTCTCGGTAGTGGATACCGATTCTTGATAGTTAACTTATTTAATTCACGATAATCTATACACATTCGGAAAGATCCGTCTTTCTTCTTGACGAATAAAATCGGAGCTCCCCACGGTGAAGTACTTGGTCGTATGAATCCACGGTCCAGTAATTCTTTTAACTGACTCTGAAGTTCTTTTAACTCGGACGGTGCAAGTCTATATGGAGCACGAGCCACTGGTGCAGCTCCTGGTACTAGATCTATTTAAAATTCTACAGATCTAAATGGAGGTAATCCCGGTAATTCTTCCGGAAAAACATCGGGAAAATCTCTTGCCACAGGCACGTCGTTGATGCTCCTCACTTTTTCCTTCATTTCGACTTTATTAACATGTGCTAAGATAGCATAGCACCCTTTCTTCAAGAACTTTTGAGCTTTCAAATAACTAATGAGTTTTAGCTTTGAGTTACCCTTCTCTCTATAAATCATTACTGGCGTTTTATCCTTACGAGGAATGCGAATTGCCTTCTTGGTGCACACAACTTCAGTTCCTATTTTGGACATCCAGTCCATGCCGACTATTACATCAAAAATTCCTAATTCTACGGGTATCAAATCAATCTTAAATATTTCTCCGACTAAATTTATTTTACAATCACGGCAAACTTTATCGGCTTTAATTAGTTTACCATTAGCTAACTCAATCATGTACTTAGCATCTAGAGGTAATGATGAACAATTCAATTTAGCGTGAAAGTCTCTACACACGTAACTTCTATCGGCACCAGTATCAAATATAATAGATGCGGATAAGTTATTAATGGTAAACGTACCCGTAACAAGCTCCGGGTCTTCGCACGCCTCTTTAGCATTAATAACAAATGCTCTTCCACGTGCAGATCCGTTATTCTTCTCTCGATTCTGGCACTGACTCTTATAATGACCCTATTTCCTACACCCATAACAAGTAACAGTGGCCAAGGCAGTTCTATTTTCATTGGTGGCAGGAGTCTTGGTACCGTTTGTATTTGTAGCGGGAACCCTACAATCTTCAGCAAGATGACCTTTTCGATTACAATTGTTGCACACCACATTACAATAACCAGAGTGATGTTTGTGGCATCTGTTACATAAAGGATTTCGTCCCTTGTAACCTGAGTTCGAACCGCTACCCGCACCTTGCGTGGTTTCTTGTTTCTTGTTGGATTGTTGATGATTACCTTCCCACTTTCTTTTGTTTCCCGATGTCTTGACAACGGTGTTCTTATCCAGAATAATCTGGTCCATCAACTCGTTCGCCATGGTGATAGCTTCATGAATAGTCTTGGGTTTGGATGCTGTAACCTTTGCCTTGACCTTTTTAGGCAAACCGTCTTTGTACAGTTCAATCTTTCGTTCTTCGGTTGGTACCAATTCGGGACATAGCAAAGCTAATTCCATGAATCGCTGATTGTAGTTGGTGAGTTCTGTACCAACAACTTTTAGGCTTCGTAATTCAGCTTCCAACTTCCTAACCTCGTTCCTTGGACAATATTCGTTGATTAGCATTGTTTTGAATTCTTCCCAGGGAGTATCATAAGCTACATCTCCTCCTACGGCCTTCACATAGTTTTTCCACTACGTGAGTGCACTATCTTGTAAGGTGCACGATGCATACTTGGTCATGTCCTTCTCAATACAACCACTGATTTTAAACACAGACTCAATCTTTTCGATCCACCGGGTTAAACCGACCGGTCCTTCTGTTCCACTGAATGATGAGGGCTTGCAACCTTGAAAAGTTTTGTAAGTGCATCCCACACGAGGATTTGGGTTAACTGCAACACCTCTTGCAGCCTCGACCCATAACATTCTGTCATTCACTCGTTGATTGATGAGTTCCTGGATTTATTGTTCCGTCATTCTGTTCAATCGCGCCATAATCTTCAATAAGAATGAAAAAAATAATTATTCACATGGAATATTATAAATGTAGTATGTATTTACAGTACATCATAGCTTATTAATAATATGAACCAGTTATTATTATAAAAGCCTTTTCTTCTTATTAGCGTTTTATAATTATACCAAGGGTAGTACCTACCCGTTAAAGTTCATACTTAATAGCTTAGTACGAAAATCAATTACTATCACCCAAATAATACTCAACCATGGAAAATTATTGCATTTCACACTTCACTATTTTACATATGCTTATCTTACATCAAACATTAAGCAAACCACACTAGTAATATTATACAAAACGTTATATGATCCCATGGTTTATAACAACAGCGTGTCATTTAACCCAAAGCGTTCGTGTTTAAAGGAATCGCTTAAAGGTTATCCTGGTTGTCTCCCTGCGTTTTGGCTGAGGGGCTAAAGAACTGGATGCCGGGATAGAACTAATAGGAATAGCGGGAATAGGTATGGAAGTATCTTGTGGAGTTGGTGCCACAACATCCTCTCTAGACTCGGGATTTAGATTTTCCAATTCAGTAGCCTTTCGTTTCTTTCCTCGTTTGAACTTGTCTTTCGTAATTTCCTGTATTTCTTCCTCCTCAGGATCACCTTCTGGTTCCTCTTCAATTGATTCATCCGGAACTTGTGAGTCTTCCCCAAAGGTGTCGTTTTCATCATCGGATAGGTTAATGACTAGAACACCATCTGAAGATTCTGGTTCGGAGTCGCTGAATGTGATAACAAGTTCTAAGCTAGACATCTATCACATAACAACTAGCATGTTAGTATCACATAATATTTACATATTAATTTTTTTAACCAACAGGGATAAGCAATAGTTTTCTAAATCAAACACGGTCAAAGTCCAGACTCACTAATGCATCCTAACAAACTCGATAAGACACACTAATGCAAATTTTCTGGTTCTCTAAGACCAAAACTCTGATACCACATGTCATAACCCGACCTTAACCATAAGGACGATTACAATAACATATGATTTCATCGTGAGGTATTGACCTCTATATGCGACATTTTTCAAAAATTGCATTCGTTTTTACAATACAAACCATAGCTTTTATTACAAATACAAGGTTTAAACAACTTAATAATGATTATCGTTTAGCGATAATCTTAGACTTACAAACTTTACATGTGATAATAACAATACGACTTCCAACATATTTTACATTACAAATCCTCCGATATGCAGTTTTATTTTTGACACAAATATGCATACTCAAGATCTTGCTTAAATTCAACATGTTGCAGCGGAAGCTTTTAGTTATCACTTGAGAATAAACATGCTTAAAACGTTAACATAAAGTTCGTGAGATATAGGTTTAATGCCGGCAGCGTTATAAATATAGACCACAAGATTTCATATATAAACGTTCTAATAAAAATATTCTAAGTTGTTGAGCACTTGATAACCATACTTAACATTTAATCAACGTCGCATATTCCCTTTATTATGAAATCTTACTACAACGTACCAAGTGTAGTCACCGAAACGAAGTACTGTGCAACCGTTGAATACTGGTCGTCCAGTCCGGTTGGGGTTGTCAGGCCCGATAGATCTATCAACAGGATTCACGTTTACAATACCTCATGTAAATAATAGTTACCAAGTTACAGGGAAGTATGCCAGTGGTACAACTCAACGTAGAATATATATTTTTAATCACTTGTGTCCATAACGTAAATCATAAAATGCATGTATTCTCATCCCGAAATATTTAGAGTTTAAAAGTGGGACTATATACTCACTTTTGCCTTGAAGGTATTTATCACGACTTGGTCTCCGATAGATATCACGAACCTAACCATATATAATATATCAACATATTTTCTTTTTAAGTAATCGTTACACATATATATATATATATATATATATATATATATATATATATATATATATATATATATATATATATATATATATATATATATATACTTTTAATACGTTTAATATTTTCTTAGTCCGTAGTTAGCAGTCCGATGTTAGTGGTCCACAATTAGTTACTTAAATAAAATAAATAAATACCCCATCGTATTCGTATTGATCAGAATTAATCTCGACCCATGGTACCATGTTTTCAAGTGACGTGTTGCGTACATAAAGTACCGTGTTGTCAAATGACGTGTTGCGTACAATCATGAGGTCTTATGATTAATCTTCCCGTGTTGTTTACGGGTGGTCCTGAAATATATAAAATCAAATCATAAGTAAATATATATGAAATATCATATTAATTAGAAATATATGATTAATTTAATTTTTCTCCAAATATTTTCGTAGCTAAACTAGCTTCGGATACCCGATTTTGTTTTAGTCGTAGTTTCTTCATTACAACTCCGTTTTTGTTGGTTCAACTTGCCACTTCCTTGGATCGAGTCAAATTTTAAGAATATGAACTGAAAATACCTTAGGTTGTATTCGAAATCACAGGTTATAGGTCAAACTTTGGTGAAACTTATGAAAGTGATCATTTTCCATCATAAAAACAACATTTAATGATCATTTTTCTAAAAATACTTACACTTTGAGTTAAACCATGAAATTTTTATGTGTTAACATATTCATAAGAAATATCATTTTTCCAAAACATGAACTTCCAATTCAAAGCTTAAGATGGTTTTTAATTATCCAACCCAAAACAGCCCCCGGTTGCACTCCGATGACGTAGATTCAGTTTTTAAGATGTTCTTTGTAAAACCAAGTTATATCTTGTTAAGTTAGCATATCATTATGATATATTACAGGTCTTGAAGTGTTTTAAAAGTTAAGTTAGAAGGATCTATTTAGTTTGCAAACAAGTTTGAAATCATTCGAACTATGTTCTTGTTGTTAAAATTTTACAACACAAAATAAGATAGTTATATAAATATGAATCGAATAAGGTTATGAACAAGGTTACTACCTCAAGTTACTTGGACAAAGTTACTGTAAAAGATGAGAAAAATCCTAGAACCAAAAGAGTGGTGGAGTTGGATCAAAAGGTTGGAAGTAAACTTGTATTTTTGGAAGGATTATTGAAGTTTTCTTGTAAGGAATTTATTATGATGATTAAGGCTTGTTTTTGAAGCTAGATCTTCATGGTTATTTGCTGAGATTGTGAAGAACATTTAAGATTCCTAAGAGTGTGTTTTTGGTTAGAGAAAATGTGTAGTAAAAATGAAATTGGAATGGAGTATAAATGGTGGTGAAAAGATGTATAAATTTGTAATATTGTGCAAAAGTCTTGTAATATGCCAAATTGATTAATCATGCATGCTAAGATCCAAAATTGGCTGACTCATGGCTGCTAATAAAGTGATTGTGATGTGTATATACTAATAGTAAATACGTATAGGAGCTGGGTATGATACGAGTACATATACTCTAGGTATACATGTAGAAATTTTGAGGAAACGGAACGAGAATTCAAATATAGCTATCTTTTGTAAATATACTTATATTGTTTTATGTATATAAGCCCTTTAAAAGTGATTAAATACATATTTATGCGATACTTGTATAAGTATTATAGGTTAAATATATATATGTCAAATAACATTACGTATAGTTATCATTTTGAAAACTTAAGTTAGTAGTCTCAAAGTATACTTATAACTTATTGTTATTAGTACACAATAAGATGTTAAAACATTCTTAGATCATATTAAATATATGAAAATACATATATATACACAAACGTATAATTATTGTATGTTATATAGTTCGTGATATCATCGATCAAATTGAACAGTCAAAAGTTGTGTAAAACTCTTTTCAAAAACATAAGTCTCAACAATTTAGATTGCTTATCATGTTGGTAAGTTTTAATTTATGTAAATATTAATCTTATAAGTGTAAAACGATCGGAAAAATCCGAGTCGTTACAGAGTGAGTTATACAAGGGCGAACATTTTGATGAGGGGGTCGAACGGCCTTCTAACTAGGTATGAGGATCCCGTGAACAGGCAACCAGAACAACCCCAACAGCAACCAGATCCACAGCCGAATGTTGGAAGTAGTTCGGGTCCGGGAAATGATTGGGAGGCTTACATGGCGCGCCAGTTTTCAGATATGCGACTCCATAGTGATCAAAACACCCAAAAGGTAATTGATCACTACGATGCAGGTAACAGGGAGATGCAACATTACATTGATGTTGGGAATGATCGAACATGGTATACTCAAGCGGGGCAGCAAAATCAGCTTAATTGGATACATGAACAGACAGTGTCATACGCTGCAGATCCCGCTAACTATACCCCCTCTCCTTGGCCTGCATACGATCCTTGGGTTCGAATGGGTGATCCATATCCTGCGCCTTATCCTCCTCCTCCTAACCCGCCTACTGAAGACACTGCGGTCGTCCCTGCTCAAGGAACTTATCAGGGGTACAACCCCACAATATTTCAGGACGACGACGCGGGAAATCAAAGCGAAGGTGGAGCTGGCCCAAGTAACTCATTTTGGGGATTTTTCTGAAGATGACGTAATTTTTCCTGATGTGTGACAGGTTTGGTTGATGTTGGTTTATTTTAAAAACAATTTCTTTTCAAGTTTGGTGTGTAATAACTAGATAATATTTTGGATAATTGTGATTTGAATAATTTAGATAATTGTAAGTGGGGTTTTTAGTACATGGAGTACACCCCCATTTATTTGTGTGAATTGTATGGTACCTTTGTTTGAATTGCTACAGGTGAGCATTGTGCTATATGCTGCATTTTTACAAAGACTGGCAGTAAGTTCAGCACATACTTGATTGGTGATTGTTTTGTGGTTGCAAGAAGCAGATGATGTTCTTATGCTGGCATTCAGTTCAGCGCCATCATCCCGTGAACTTCGGTTTTAAACCTTGAAAGTAATAAACTCTCTTACACTCTTTGACCCTCTTGAATTTAAATTTTTCTGATTTCATGTAACGAGGACGATACATGAACTCAAGTGTGGGGAGGAAGTTATAAATTCTTTCGGGTTTTTGATTTTAGTTAAAAAGGCTTAAAATGGTGAAAATTTTTAAACTTTTATCTTCATAAATTCAAATTTTGTTTAAAATTTGTAGATTTTAAAACTAGGTGTATACACCGAAATTATTATCACAAAACAAATTAAGAAACAACCAAATGATTGAGTTTGTCATATAAAAGATATAATCATCATGCTATACCACATTCTGGATGAAATGAAAGTCATCAAGTAATTTGTTGTTCTAACAATCTAATCCAATGCTCATCCATGTAATGATTGTGATGGAAGTCAAGTCTTCCAATATGACACACTTGCTAACTTATGTTAGAAGTCGTAGTCCAGAACAGCTGTAGGTTGACAAAAAATCTTGAAAAGTCATCTCTATCATCGGCTGGAAATCCACCTCACCTCAGCATCAAACAGGGTTTTTGGTGGTCAGATTTATCCTAACCATGAGATGGATCTGTCTAGTACAATGGGGGGGCACAGTGCAAATTAGCTTTTAAGACTAATGAATCTAATCCCCAGATGGATGATCTCCGTAAAGATCAATCGCATCTATGTTGACCGCAGTTAACATACATATGCCATAACAAATTGAGGTGTGCAAACTCATGGTTCACCGATGATATTTGGACATGATATAGCTTCTTCTAAAACTTATGCTATTTTATGAACTATATTGTGTAAAACCATTTTTAGGACATCCGGTTTCAAGTTCCATGATACTTCAATCATGGGGGCGAGTAGCTTGCTAAGCGCCGACTGAGGCTTCGGTTTTCAGTTACCCTCAACCGGACTTTGAGGTTAAAATCGGAAAACTTGATTAGTGTAAAAACTAACATGAATAATTTTCAAAACATAAAAGGTTTTTAGCAAAGGTCCTAATTTCCCTAAGGATCCAAATTTTCAAGATATGTGGACTTTAAAACCCACCTTTCGACTTTGGCGTGATTTCATTTCGCGTGTGTACTCCAAAGGTGTGTGTACTCAAAACGCGTGAGTTTGATTCGTGTGTGAAATAAGTGTGAGTGCGTATATATTGTGACCCGAGTGTGATTTCCATATCGCGTGAGTTATTGTGTTACTAAATAACTTGTGTGTCTTGTGTATTATATCGAGAGAGTGTGAGTCCCATTTTTTTTTGTGTTCTCATTTAAATAAGTGTGTTTACTGTAGTAAATTTCGATTTCTTGTAAGTCTTGCTTGAGGACAAGCAAGGTTTAAGTGTGGGGATTTTTATAACGCCAAAATTATACATGTTTATTGTCGTTATTTCGATCCAATGTTGTTCCATTTGTATGTAATTGTTATACGTATGTATTGTAATTCATGTACATTTGTAAAAAGTCCATTGTGAATGAATAAATGAAGACTAACAGCGAAAACAGAGTTAAAACGAAGATCGAATGCGTAAAACAGCCCGAAACCACTGAAACAGGTCCAAATGCGGCGCATCTCTCTTAGATGCGGCGCATCTTTACACCAAATAACTCCCGACAGTTTCAGATGCGGAGCATGAAGACTTCTGGGCCAAAATAGCAACAGATGCGGCGCATCTGATGTAGTGACCCGAACTTTTCCATGTTTATATATATTAATTGAGATTGATATTTACATGATTAAATGTTTTCAACATGTTAAGCAATCAAACTTGTTAAGACTTGATTAATTGAAATATGTTTCATATAGACAATTGACCACCCAAGTTGACCGGTGATTCACGAACGTTAAAACTTGTAAAAACTATATGATGACATATATATGGATATATATATAGTTAACATGATACTATGATAAGTAAACATATCATTAAGTATATTAACAATGAACTACATATGTAAAAACAAGACTACTAACTTAATGATTTTTAAACGAGACATATATGTAACGATTATCGTTGTAAAGACATTTAATGTATATATATCATATTAAGAGATATTCATACATGATAATATCATGATAATATAATAATTTAAAATCTCATTTGATATTATAAACATTGGGTTAACAACATTTAACAAGATCGTTAACCTAAAGGTTTCAAAACAACACTTACATGTAACGACTAACGATGACTTAACGACTCAGTTAAAATGTATATACATGTAGTGTTTTAATATGTATTTATACACTTTTGAAAGACTTCAATACACTTATCAAAATACTTCTACTTAACAAAAATGCTTACAATTACATCCTCGTTCAGTTTCATCAACAATTCTACTCGTATGCACCCGTATTCGTACTAGTACAATACACAGCTTTTAGATGTATGTACTATTGGTATATACACTCCAATGATCAGCTCTTAGCAGCCCATGTGAGTCACCTAACACATGTGGGAACCATCATTTGGCAACTAGCATGAAATATCTCATAAAATTACAAAAATATGAGTAATCATTCATGACTTATTTACATGAAAACAAAATTACATATCCTTTATATCTAATCCATACACCAATGACCAAAAACACCTACAAACACTTTCATTCTTCAATTTTCTTCGTCTAATTGATCTCTCTCAAGTTCTATCTTCAAGTTCTAAGTGTTCTTCATAAATTCCAAAAGTTCTAGTTTCATAAAATCAAGAATACTTTCAAGTTTGCTTGCTCACTTCCAATCTTGTAAGGTGATCATCCAACCTCAAGAAATCTTTGTTTCTTACAGTAGGTTATCATTCTAATACAAGGTAATAATCATATTCAAACTTTGGTTCAATTTCTATAACTATAACAATCTTATTTCAAGTGATGATCTTACTTGAACTTGTTTTCGTGTCATGATTCTGCTTCAAGAACTTCGAGCCATCCAAGGATCCATTGAAGCTAGATCCATTTTTCTCTTTTCCAGTAGGTTTATCCAAGGAACTTAAGGTAGTAATGATGTTCATAACATCATTCGATTCATACATATAAAGCTATCTTATTCGAAGGTTTAAACTTGTAATCACTAGAACATAGTTTAGTTAATTCTAAACTTGTTCGCAAACAAAAGTTAATCCTTCTAACTTGACTTTTAAAATCAACTAAACACATGTTCTATATCTATATGATATGCTAACTTAATGATTTAAAACCTGGAAACACAAAAAACACCGTAAAATCGGATTTACGCCGTCGTAGTAACACCGCGGGTTGTTTTGGGTTAGTTAATTAAAAACTATGATAAACTTTGATTTAAAAGTTGTTATTCAGAGAAAATGATTTTTATTATGAACATGAAACTATATCCAAAAATTATGGTTAAACTCAAAGTGGAAGTATGTTTTCTAAAATGGTCATCTAGACGTCGTTCTTTCGACTGAAATGACTACCTTTACAAAAACGACTTGTAACTTATTTTTCTGACTATAAACCTATACTTTTTCTGTTTAGATTCATAAAATAGAGTTCAATATGAAACCATAGCAATTTGATTCACTCAAAACGGATTTACAATGAAGAAGTTATGGGTAAAACAAGATTAGATAATTTTTCTCATTTTAGCTACGTGAAAATTGGTAACAAATCTATTCCAACCATAACTTAATCAACTTGTATTGTATATTATGTAATCTTGAGATACCATAGACACGTATACAATGTTTCGACCTATCATGTCGACACATCTATATATATTTCGGAACAACCATAGACACTCTATATGTGAATGTTGGAGTTAGCTATACAGGGTTGAGGTTGATTCCAAAATATATATAGTTTGAGTTGTGATCAATACTGAGATACGTATACACTGGGTCGTGGATTGATTCAAGATAATATTTATCGATTTATTTCTGTACATCTAACTGTGGACAACTAGTTGTAGGTTACTAACGAGGACAGCTGACTTAATAAACTTAAAACATCAAAATATATTAAAAGTGTTGTAAATATATTTTGAACATACTTTGATATATATGTATATATTGTTATAGGTTCGTGAATCAACCAGTGGCCAAGTCTTACTTCCCGACGAAGTAAAAATCTGTGAAAGTGAGTTATAGTCCCACTTTTAAAATCTAATATTTTTGGGATGAGAATACATGCAGGTTTTATAAATGATTTACAAAATAGACACAAGTACGTGAAACTACATTCTATGGTTGAATTATCGAAATCGAATATGCCCCTTTTTATTAAGTCTGGTAATCTAAGAATTAGGGAACGGACACCCTAATTGACGCGAATCCTAAAGATATATCTATCGGGCCCAACAAGCCCCATTCAAAGTACCGGATGCTTTAGTACTTCGAAATTTATATCATATCCGAAGGGTGTCCCAGAATGATGGGGATATTCTTATATATGCATCTTGTTAATGTCGGTTACCAGGTGTTCACCATATGAATGATTTTTATCTCTATGTATGGGATGTGTATTGAAATATGAAATCTTGTGGTCTATTATTATGATTTGATATATATAGGTTAAACCTATAACTCACCAACATTTTTGTTGACGTTTTAAGCATGTTTATTCTCAGGTGATTATTAAGAGCTTCCGCTGTCGCATACTTAAATAAGGACGAGATTTGGAGTCCATGCTTGTATGATATTGTGTAAAAACTGCATTCAAGAAACTTATTTTGTTGTAACATATTTGTATTGTAAACCATTATGTAATGGTCTTGTGTAAACAGGATATTTTAGATTATCATTATTTGATAATCTACTTAAAGCTTTTTAAACCTTTATTGATATGGAACGTTTTTAATCAATAAGAACGGGACATTTCAGTTGGTATCCGAGCGTTGGTCTTAGAGAACCAGAATTTTGCATTAGTGTGTCTTATCGAGTTTGTTAGGATGCATTAGTGAGTCTGGACTTCGACCGTGTTTACTTGAAAAATGATTGCTTAACAAATTTTGTTGGAAACTATATATTTTTAACATGTGAATATTATGTGATATATTAATCTCTTAACGCGTTTGATATTATGTGATAGATGTCTACCTCTAGAACAAGTCCCATTGACTCACCTAATAATAATGAAGAGTTAAATGTAAATTGGAATGATTCGTGGACTGATTCACAAGTTCCCGAAGAGGAACCGGAAGAAGAGTCGGAACCGGAAGAAGAATCGGAACCGGAAGAAGAATCGGAACCAGATGAAGAAATAGAACCGGTGGGGGAAATAATAAAACGGTTAAGTAAAAGAAAATCCTCAACCAACCGACCAAGGTTAATTATGGTCAATGGTGTTTCCGCCAAGGAAGCAAAATATTGGGAGGATTACCAATTCTCCGATGAATCGGATTCCGACGAGAATTCCGATGATGTTATAGAAATTACCCCAACTGAATTTAAAAAGGCAAAAGAAAATAATAAGGGAAAGGGCATAAAAATAGAGAAATCTAATTCCAACCCCGATGAACTTTATATGTATCGTCAACCCCCGAAGTCCTTAAGTTGTAACAATGACCCGGGAACCTCTAAACCACCAGGTTTTTCTAAACCAATGTGGAAAATTACGGCTCGTATTAGGGGAACATCATATATCCCTAGAAACTTGGCAAAACGAACCAAAACCGAAGAAGAAGAAACAAGCGAGTCGGAATAAGATAGTTGTATTCGTGTGGTGTAATATATGTAATATAGTGTGCTTATGCTTTATGATATATGTAAAAATTGCTTGTATTAATAAGTATTTTTTTTTATGAATCTAACTCTTGTCTATTTTACAGTATAAAAACACAAAATGGATAGACAACCCAATATTTTAAGAGACCTACCCGGAGACATGATTGATGAAATCTTGTCTAGAGTCGGTCAGAATTCTTCGGCACAACTATTTAAGGCGAGATCAGTTTGTAAGACATTCGAAGAACGTTCCAAGAATGCCTTGGTTTATAAAAGGCTTTCGTTCGAAAGATGGGGGATATCACATTGGGAAATCCATAAGTTACGATGTGTTTACTTTGACGCATATATTGCGGGGAACCCAAATGCTATTTTACGCAATGGGTTAAGAAATTATTTTGACTCAATATATCCGAATATTGGACTTCGTGATTTACAAAAAGCGGCTAACATGCAACATAAAGAAGCATGTTATGTTTACGGATTAGTAATGTTCGCTTCTCACCAAAGTGAGAACAAGAACATCGGGCTACAACTATTAAACAAAACGTTCCCACAAGTGACGGAGTCGGTAATTGGGGTAAGAAATGAGGTTTTTAGATTGTTACGGGACTGTTGGACATTACGTAACCCTCGTCCCTTTGACGACGTTACAACACGCTGTCTTATCAACGGCCATAACGGTTATGTTCCACAAGACCAAGGATGGGAAGTAATCCTAGTAAAACCAGAATGCATGACTTGTTTCTGGACGTATGAATTACGTGTCTTTATTGCCTTTGCTGAACGACTTGTGTACTAGCTAGAATTATCTTCACAACCATCTTGTATCAAATTTATTGTGTGCTATATTTCATGCTATATGTAAAATAAGCGGTATTGTAAGTTTGTAAAATATTGTGTAAAAGTTTGAACGCGAAATATTATTATAATCAGTTTTTTCATATAGAATTGTAGTAGTTGAATTGTATATTAGCTACTAAGTATGAACTTAACGGGTAGGTACTACCCGAATTTAAACTTATAAAACGCTAATATGAAGAAAAAGCTTTTATAAATGAGTTCATATTATGCTACGAAATACTATTAACTACTCTTAATATTCTGTATGATTAACTTGTTCCATTTGACTATTTTGAAGGAAATGGCACCGACTACTCGACACACCGTGAATATGAATGAAGAGGAATTCCGTACTTTTCTAGCTTCAAACATAGCCGCAGTACAGGCTGCGCTACATACCAACAATAACCTTGGATCTAGCAGTACAGGAAATCGTGTAGGATGCACCTACAAAGAATTCACTGCCTGCAAACCTTTGGAATTTGATGGAACCGAAGGACCGATCGGATTGAAACGGTGGACCGAGAAGGTCGAATCGGTGTTTGCCATAAGTAAGTGTACTGAAGAGGACAAAGTGAAGTACGCTACATATACCTTCACAGGTTCTGCGTTAACATGGTGGAATACCTATCTAGAGCAAGTGGGACAAGACGATGCGTACGCACTACCGTGGTCAGCATTCAAGCACTTGATGAACGAGAAGTACCGTCCCAGAACCGAGGTCAATAAGCTCAAGACAGAACTTAGAGGGTTACGAACCCAAGGATTTGATATTACCACGTACGAAAGACGATTCACAGAATTGTGCCTATTGTGTCCGGGAGCATTCGAAGATGAGGAAGAGAAGATCGACGCGTTTGTGAAAGGATTACCGGAAAGAATCCAAGAAGATATAAGTTCACACGAGCCCGCCTCCATACAACAGGCATGTAGAATGGCTCACAAACTCGTGAACCAGATTGAAGAAAGAATTAAAGAACAGACTGCTGAAGAGGCCAATGTGAAGCAAGTCAAAAGAAAGTGGGAGGAAAACGGTGATAAGAATCACCAATACAACAACAACAGCAATTACAACAATAATCGCAACAATTATCCCAACAATCGCAACATCAATCGCAACTACAACAAACGGCCCAACAACAACAACAACAACAACAACAGCAACTACAACAATCATCCCAACAACAATAATAACCGCAACAACAACAACAATCAGAAGCAGCTATGCCAAAGGTGTGAAAAGAATCACTCGGGGTTCTGCACCAAATTTTGCAACAAGTGTAAAAGAAATGGTCATAGCGCGGCGAAGTGTGAGGTCTACGGACCAGGGGTTAATAGAACGAAAGGAACAAATGGTGTCGGAACGAGTAATGGCGGAGCAAGTTATGCCAATGTAGTTTGTTATAAATGTGGAAAACCGGGCCACATCATTAGAAATTGCCCGAACCAGGAGAACACGAATGGACAAGGCCGCGGAAGAGTTTTCAATATTAATGCGGCAGAGGTACAGGAAGACCCGGAGCTTGTTACGGGTACGTTTCTTATTGACAATAAATCTGCTTACGTTTTATTTGATTCGGGTGCGGATAGAAGCTATATGAATAGAGATTTTTGTGCTAAATTAAGTTGTCCATTGACGCCTTTGGATAGTAAATTTTTACTCGAATTAGCAAATGGTAAATTAATTTCAGCAGATAATATATGTCGGAATCGAGAAATTAAACTGGTTAGCGAAACATTTAAGATTGATTTGATACCAGTAGAGTTAGGGAGTTTTGATGTGATAATCGGTATGGACTGGTTGAAAGAAGTGAAAGCAGAGATCGTTTGTTACAAAAATGCAATTCGCATTATACGAGAAAAAGGAAAACCCTTAATGGTGTACGGAGAAAAGGGCAACACGAAGCTACATCTTATTAGTAATTTGAAGGCACAAAAACTAATAAGAAAAGGTTGCTATGCTGTTCTAGCACACGTCGAGAAAGTACAAACTGAAGAAAAGAGCATCAATGATGTTCCCATTGCAAAAGAATTTCCCGATGTATTTCCGAAAGAATTACCGGGATTACCCCCACATCGATCCGTTGAATTTCAAATAGATCTTGTGCCAGGAGCTGCACCAATAGCTCGTGCTCCTTACAGACTCGCACCCAGCGAGATGAAAGAACTGCAAAGCCAATTACAAGAACTTTTAGAGCGTGGTTTCATTCGACCAAGCACATCACCGTGGGGAGCTCCTGTTTTGTTTGTCAAGAAGAAAGATGGTACATTCAGGTTGTGTATCGACTACCGAGAGTTGAACAAACTTACCATCAAGAACCGCTACCCACTACCGAGAATCGACGACTTATTTGATCAACTACAAGGCTCGTCTGTTTATTCAAAGATTGACTTACGTTCCGGGTATCATCAAATGCGGGTGAAAGAAGATGATATTCCAAAGACTGCTTTCAGAACACGTTACGGTCATTATGAGTTTATGGTCATGCCGTTTGGTTTAACTAATGCACCAGCTGTGTTCATGGACCTTATGAACCGAGTGTGTGGACCATACCTTGACAAGTTTGTCATTGTTTTCATTGATGACATACTTATTTACTCAAAGAATGACCAAGAACACGGTGAACATTTGAGAAAGGTGTTAGAAGTATTGAGGAAGGAAGAATTGTACGCTAAGTTTTCAAAGTGTGCATTTTGGTTGGAAGAAGTTCAATTCCTCGGTCACATAGTGAACAAAGAAGGTATTAAGGTGGATCCGGCAAAGATAGAAACTGTTGAAAAGTGGGAAACCCCGAAAACTCCGAAACACATACGCCAGTTTTTAGGACTAGCTGGTTACTACAGAAGGTTCATCCAAGACTTTTCCAGAATAGCAAAACCCTTGACTGCATTAACGCATAAAGGGAAGAAATTTGAATGGAATGATGAACAAGAGAAAGCGTTTCAGTAGTTGAAGAAAAAGCTAACTACGGCACCTATATTGTCATTGCCTGAAGGGAATGATGATTTTGTGATTTATTGTAATGCATCAAAGCAAGGTCTCGGTTGTGTATTAATGCAATGAACGAAGGTAATTGCTTATGCGTCTAGACAATTGAAGATTCACGAACAAAATTATACGACGCATGATTTGGAATTAGGCACGGTTGTTTTTGCATTAAAGACTTGGAGGCACTACTTATATGGGGTCAAAAGTATTATATATACCGACCACAAAAGTCTTCAACACATATTTAACCAGAAACAACTGAATATGAGGCAGCGTAGGTGGATTGAATTATTGAATGATTACGACTTTGAGATTCGTTACCACCCGGGGAAGGCAAATGTGGTAGCCGATGCCTTGAGCAGGAAGGACAGAGAACCCATTCGAGTAAAATCTATGAATATAATTATTCATAATAACCTTACTACTCAAATAAAGGAGGCGCAACAAGGAGTTTTAAAAGAGGGAAATTTAAAGGATGAAATACCCAAAGGATCGGAGAAGCATCTTAATATTCGGGAAGACGGAACCCGGTATAGGGCTGAAAGGATTTGGGTACCAAAATTTGGAGATATGAGAGAAATGGTACTTAGAGAAGCTCATAAAACCAGATACTCAATACATCCTGGAACGGGGAAGATGTACAAGGATCTCAAGAAACATTTTTGGTGGCCGGGTATGAAAGCCGATGTTGCTAAATATGTAGGAGAATGTTTGACGTGTTCTAAGGTCAAAGCTGAGCATCAGAAACCATCAGGTCTACTTCAACAACCCGAAATCCCGGAATAGAAATGGGAAAACATTACCATGGATTTCATCACTAAATTGCCAAGGACTGCAAGTGGTTTTGATACTATTTGGGTAATAGTTGATCGTCTCACCAAATCCGCACACTTCCTGCCAATAAGAGAAGATGACAAGATGGAGAAGTTAGCACGACTGTATTTGAAGGAAGTCATCTCCAGACATGGAATACCAATCTCTATTATCTCTGATAGGGATGTCAGATTTATTTCAAGATTCTGGCAGACATTACAGCAAGCATTAGGAACTCGTCTAGACATGAGTACTGCCTATCATCCACAAACTGATGGGCAGAGCGAAAGGACGATACAAACGCTTGAAGACATGCTACGAGCATGTGTTATTGATTTCGGAAACAGTTGGGATCGACATCAACCGTTAGCAGAATTTTCCTACAACAACAGCTACCATTCAAGCATTGAGATGGCGCCGTTTGAATCACTTTATGGTAGAAAGTGCAGGTCTCCGATTTGTTGGAGTGAAGTGGGGGATAGACAGATTACGGGTCCGGAGATTATACAAGAAACTACCGAGAAGATCATCCAAATTCAACAACGATTGAAAACCGCCCAAAGTCGACAAAAGAGCTACGCTGACGTTAAAAGAAAAGATATAGAATTTGAAATTGGAGAGATGGTCATGCTTAAAGTTGCACCTTGGAAAGGCGTTGTTCGATTTGGTAAACGAGGGAAATTAAATCCAAGGTATATTGGACCATTCAAGATTATTGATCGTGTCGGACCAGTAGCTTACCGACTTGAGTTACCTCAACAACTCGCAGCTGTACATAACACTTTCCACGTCTCGAATTTGAAGAAATGTTTTGCTAAAGAAGATCTCACTATTCCGTTGGATGAAATCCAAATCAACGAAAAACTCCAATTCATCGAAGAACCCGTCGAAATAATGGATCGTGAGGTTAAAAGACTTAAGCAAAACAAGATACCAATTGTTAAGGTTCGATGGAATGCTCGTAGAGGACCCGAGTTCACCTGGGAGCGTGAAGATCAGATGAAGAAGAAATACCCGCATCTATTTCCAGAAGATTCGTCAACATCTTCAACAGCTTAAAATTTCGGGACGAAATTTATTTAACGGGTAGGTACTGTAGTGACCCGAACTTTTCCATGTTTATATATATTAATTGAGATTGATATTTACATGATAAAATGTTTCCAACATGTTAAGCAATCAAACTTGTTAAGACTTGATTAATTGAAATATGTTTCATATAGACAATTGACCACCCAAGTTGACCGGTGATTCACGAACGTTAAAACTTGTAAAAACTATATGATGACATATATATGGATATATATATAGTTAACATGATACTATGATAAGTAAACATATCATTAAGTATATTAACAATGAACTACATATGTAAAAACAAGACTACTAACTTAATGATTTTTAAACGAGACATATATGTAACGATTATCGTTGTAAAGACATTTAATGTATATATATCATATTAAGAGATATTCATACATGATAATATCATGATAATATAATAATTTAAAATCTCATTTGATATTATAAACATTGGGTTAACAACATTTAACAAGATCGTTAACCTAAAGGTTTCAAAACAACACTTACATGTAACGACTAACGATGACTTAACGACTCAGTTAAAATGTATATACATGTAGTGTTTTAATATGTATTTATACACTTTTGAAAGACTTCAATACACTTATCAAAATACTTCTACTTAACAAAAATGCTTACAATTACATCCTCGTTCAGTTTCATCAACAATTCTACTCGTATGCACCCGTATTCGTACTAGTACAATACACAGCTTTTAGATGTATGTACTATTGGTATATACACTCCAATGATCAGCTCTTAGCAGCCCATGTGAGTCACCTAACACATGTGGGAACCATCATTTGGCAACTAGCATGAAATATCTCATAAAATTACAAAAATATGAGTAATCATTCATGACTTATTTACATGAAAACAAAATTACATATCCTTTATATCTAATCCATACACCAACGACCAAAAACACCTACAAACACTTTCATTCTTCAATTTTCTTCATCTAATTGATCTCTCTCAAGTTCTATCTTCAAGTTCTAAGTGTTCTTCATAAATTCCAAAAGTTCTAGTTTCATAAAATCAAGAATACTTTCAAGTTTGCTAGCTCACTTCCAATCTTGTAAGGTGATCATCCAACCTCAAGAAATCTTTGTTTCTTACAGTAGGTTATCATTCTAATACAAGGTAATAATCATATTCAAACTTTGGTTCAATTTCTATAACTATAACAATCTTATTTCAAGTGATGATCTTACTTGAACTTGTTTTCGTGTCATGATTCTGCTTCAAGAACTTCGAGCCATCCAAGGATCCATTGAAGCTAGATCCATTTTTCTCTTTTCCAGTAGGTTTATCCAAGGAACTTAAGGTAGTAATGATGTTCATAACATCATTCGATTCATACATATAAAGCTATCTTATTCGAAGGTTTAAACTTGTAATCACTAGAACATAGTTTAGTTAATTCTAAACTTGTTCGCAAACAAAAGTTAATCCTTCTAACTTGACTTTTAAAATCAACTAAACACATGTTCTATATCTATATGATATGCTAACTTAATGATTTAAAACCTGGAAACACGAAAAACACCGTAAAACCGGATTTACGCCGTCGTAGTAACACCGCGGGCTGTTTTGGGTTAGTTAATTAAAAACTATGATAAACTTTGATTTAAAAGTTGTTATTCATAGAAAATGATTTTTATTATGAACATGAAACTATATCCAAAAATTATGGTTAAACTCAAAGTGGAAGTATGTTTTCTAAAATGGTCATCTAGACGTCGTTCTTTCGACTGAAATGACTACCTTTACAAAAATGACTTGTAACTTATTTTTCCGACTATAAACCTATACTTTTTCTGTTTAGATTCATAAAATAGAGTTCAATATGAAACCATAGCAATTTGATTCACTCAAAACGGATTTAAAATGAAGAAGTTATGGGTAAAACAAGATTGGATAATTTTTCTCATTTTAGCTACGTGAAAATTGGTAACAAATCTATTCCAACCATAACTTAATCAACTTGTATTGTATATTATGTAATCTTGAGATACCATAGACACGTATACAATGTTTCGACCTATCATGTCGACACATCTATATATATTTCGGAACAACCATAGACACTCTATATGTGAATGTTGGAGTTAGCTATACAGGGTTGAGGTTGATTCCAAAATATATATAGTTTGAGTTGTGATCAATACTGAGATACGTATACACTGGGTCGTGGATTGATTCAAGATAATATTTATCGATTTATTTCTGTACATCTAACTGTGGACAACTAGTTGTAGGTTACTAACGAGGACAGCTGACTTAATAAACTTAAAATATCAAAATATATTAAAAGTGTTGTAAATATATTTTGAACATACTTTGATATATATGTATATATTGTTATAGGTTCGTGAATCAACCAGTGGCCAAGTCTTACTTCCCGACGAAGTAAAAATCTGTGAAAGTGAGTTATAGTCCCACTTTTAAAATCTAATATTTTTGGGATGAGAATACATGCAGGTTTTATAAATGATTTACAAAATAGACACAAGTACGTGAAACTACATTCTATGGTTGAATTATCGAAATCGAATATGCCCCTTTTTATTAAGTCTGGTAATCTAAGAATTAGGGAACAGACACCCTAATTGACGCGAATCCTAAAGATAGATCTATCGGGCCCAACAAGCCCCATCCAAAGTACCGGATGCTTTAGTACTTCGAAATTTATATCATATCCGAAGGGTGTCCCGGAATGATGGGGATATTCTTATATATGCATCTTGTTAATGTCGGTTACCAGGTGTTCACCATATGAATGATTTTTATCTCTATGTATGGGATGTGTATTGAAATATGAAATCTTGTGGTCTATTATTATGATTTGATATATATAGGTTAAACCTATAACTCACCAACATTTTTGTTGACGTTTTAAGCATGTTTATTCTCAGGTGATTATTAAGAGCTTCCGCTGTCGCATACTTAAATAAGGACGAGATTTGGAGTCCATGCTTGTATGATATTGTGTAAAAACTGCATTCAAGAAACTTATTTTGTTGTAACATATTTGTATTGTAAACCATTATGTAATGGTCGTGTGTAAACAGGATATTTTAGATTATCATTATTTGATAATCTACTTAAAGCTTTTTAAACCTTTATTGATGAAATAAAGGTTATGGTTTGTTTTAAAATGAATGCAGTCTTTGAAAAACGTCTCATATAGAGGTCAAAACCTCGCAACGAAATCAATTATGGAACGTTTTTAATCAATAAGAACGGGACATTTCATCTGAGATGGATGCGGCGCATCTGTCCCAGATGCGGCGCATCTGACCCCCTGCCGACAGTCCTGAGTGCAGAATCGAGCTGGAATCTACTAAACGTAAAGAGATGCGGCGCATCCGAAAGAGATGCGGCGCATCTGGTCACTTTCTGGCCAAAATACCTAACTTTTGAGGCTATTTAATGAAGCAAATGGTTACTTACTTGAGAGACCTTCACTACTACGTTCTCCCCCAGTTTTAAGACGATTTTCAAGGTTCAAGGAAGGCTGCAAGTTAATCTCCACTCTTTCAACATCAATATTAAGCTAGGATCGTTTATCGCAATTGGTACTATTGTTCTATATCTTTTTAACATGAATTCAACTTGTATTTACTGTTTCATTATTTCTACTATGATTATGTTAGGCTAAAAGCCTTGTGTGTTTGCTTCAATGTAAGATTTATGGCTTGGGATTGTTCTATACTTTGATGTTATGCTAGTTATACATATGTTTGATTGATTTAATTATCTAGTTCAACCGTAAGAACCATTGTTATGCATGTTTAGATCATTACTTCAATTATATAGATTGCAACCTATTAATGTGAGTTAACTAGGAAAACAATCTATACTTCAATACATCTAGTAATCTAGACGATTAGATACATACACTTAAGTGATTTTGTTATGTGTTTAATTCGGTAATTGAATAAGTTCCAAAGCAACATAGTTATGAAATTACCTCAAGTTATTGTTGTAATTAAGGTTTCACGTGAGTTTAACCGGGTTGAATCTAGTTAGTTAATCAATCTAAATCACCATGTTCATTCAAGAAATCCATTGTTGTAATTATCTTTATATTCTAGTTCAATTATACGAGTTATGACTTGATTTATGTGAATTTATCAAAGGCTATAATTTGTACTTCAACACCTAGTGATCTAGACACCTATATGTGAATATAGGATGGTAATTGGATGATATTTAGGTTTTACAATCATGTAGTTTACTTAGAGTGATCTTAGTAACCTAGGTTTTATGTGAATTTAACCAAGAAAGAATCCTGTTGATTAAACATAGTTCTTAAGTTTATAGATATTGTGAAATTGATATAAACTACTCTATTGTAACTATCGCATAACGGTTTTAATTATAAAAGAACAATCCCTGTCATCTATCAAGCATAGAAGTAAACACCGCATTCTCATTATTGTCATTCATTATATTTATTTACTGTTTCGTTAAACAAAAACACAACTTCAAATATAAACCCCCTTTTTAGAATAATTAATCGTGGTAAAATCATTTAAACAAACTTCTCCCTGTGGATCGAACTGGTCAATTTACTTGCTAGTTACTACATGATCGGGTTTTAGTTGCCTGTATTATGTGTTAATTATTAAGCATATTGTCTTCATTTTAAAGGGTACGTCTTGACACATCAATATACCAATAGTACATACATCTAAAAGCTGTGTATTGTACGAGTACGAATACGGGTGCATACGAGTAGAATTGTTGATGAAACTGAACGAGGATGTAATTGTAAGTATTTTTGTTAAGTAGAAGTATTTTGATAAGTGTATGGAAGTCTTTCCAAAGTGTATAAATACATATTAAAACACTACATGTATATACATTTTAACTGAGTCGTTAAGTCATCGTTAGTCGTTACATGTAAGTGTTGTTTTGAAACCTTTAGGTTAACGATCTTGTTAAATGTTGTTAACCCAATGTTTATAATATCAAATGAGATTTTAAATTATTATATTATCATGATATTATGATGTATGAATATCTCTTAATATGATATATATACATTAAATGTTGTTACAACGATAATTGTTACATATATGTCTCGTTTCAAAATCATTAAGTTAGCAGTCTTGCTTTTACATATGTAGTTCATTGTTAATATACTTAATGATATGTTTACTTATCATAATATCATTTTAACTATATATATAACCATATATATGTCATCATATAGTTTTTACAAGTTTTAACGTTCGTGAATCACCGATCAACTTGGGTGGTCAATTGTCTATATGAAACCTATTTCAATTAATCAAGTCTTAACAAGTTTGATTGCTTAACATGTTGGAAACACTTAATCATGTAAAATAACTATCTCAATTAATATATATAAACATGGAAAAGTTCGAGTCGCTACAACCTACCCGTTAAATAAATTTCGTCCCGAAATTTTAAGCAGTTGGAGGTGTTGACGTATCTTCTGGAAATAAATGCGGGTATTTCTTCTTCATCTGATCTTCACGCTCCCAGGTGAACTCGGGTCCTCTACGAGCATTCCATCGAACCTTAACAATCGGTATCTTGTTTTGTTTAAGTCTCTTAACCTCACGATCCATTATTTCGACGGGTTCTTTAATGAATTGAAGTTTTTCATTGATTTAGATTTCGTCCAATGAAATAGTGAGATCTTCTTTAGCAAAACATTTCTTCAAATTCGAGACGTGGAAAGTGTTATGTACATTCACAAGTTGTTGAGGTAACTCAAGTCGGTAAGCTACTGGTCCGACACGATCAATAATCTTGAATGGTCCAATATACCTTGGATTTAATTTCCTTCGTTTACCAAATCGAACAACACCTTTCCAAGGTGCAACCTTAAGCATGACCATCTCTCCAATTTCAAATTCTATGTCTTTTCTTTTAATGTCGGCGTAGCTCTTTTGTCGACTTTGGGCGGTTTTCAACCGTTGTTGAACTTGGATGATCTTCTCGGTAGTTTCTTGTATTATCTCCGGACCCGTAATCTGTCTATCCCCCACTTCACTCAAACAAATCGGAGACCTGCACTTTCTACCATAAAGTGCTTCAAACGGCGCCATCTCAATGCTTGAATGATAGCTGTTGTTGTAGGAAAATTCTGCTAACGGTAGACGTCGATCCCAACTGTTTTCGAAATCAATTACACATGCTCGTAGCATGTCTTCAAGCGTTTGTATTGTCCTTTTGCTCTGCCCATCAGTTTGTGGATGATAGGCAGTACTCATGTCTAGACGAGTTCCTAATGCTTGATGTAATGTCTGCCAGAATCTTGAAATAAATCTGCCATCCCTATCAGAGATAATAGAGATTGTTATTCCATGTCTGGAGAAGACTTCCTTTAAATACAGTCGTGCTAACTTCTCCATCTTGTCATCTTCTCTTATTGGCAGGAAGTGTGCTGACTTGGTGAGATGATCAACTATTACCCAAATAGTATCATAACCACTTGCAGTCCTTGGCAATTTAGTAATGAAATCCATGGTAATGTTTTTCCATTTCCATCTCCATTCCGGGATTTCAGGTTGTTGTAGTAGACCTGATGGTTTCTGATGTTCAACTTTGACCTTAGAACACGTCAAACATTCTCCTACATATTTAGCAATATCGGCTTTCATACCTGGCCACCAAAAATATTTCTTAAGATCCTTATACATCTTCCCCGTTCCAGGATGTATTGAGTATCTGGTTTTATGAGCTTCTCTAAGTACCATTTCTCTCATATCTCCAAATTTTGGTACCCAAATTCTTTCAGCCCTATACCGGGTTCCGTCTTCCCGAATATTAAGATGCTTCTCCGATCCTTTGGGTATTTCATCCTTTAAATTTCCCTCTTTTAAAACTCCTTGTTGCACCTCCTTTATTTGAGTAGTAAGGTTAGTGTGAATCATTATATTCATAGATTTTACTCGAATGGGTTCTCTGTCCTTTCTGATCAAGGCGTCGGCTACCACATTTGCCTTCCCCGGGTGCTAACGAATCTCAAAGTCATAATCATTCAACAATTCAATCCACCTACGCTGCCTCATATTCAGTTGTTTCTCATTAAATATATGTTGAAGACTTTTGTGGTCGGTATATATAATACTTTTGACCCCATATAAGTAGTGCCTCCAAGTCTCTAATGCAAAAACAACCGCGCCTAATTCCAAATCATGCGTCGTATAATTTTGCACGTGAATCTTCAATTGTCTAGATGCATAAGCAATCACCTTCGTTCTTTGCATTAATACATAACCGAGACCTTGCTTTGATGCGTCACAATAAATCACAAAATCATCATTCCCTTCAGGCAATGACAATATAGGTGTCGTAGTTAGCTTTTTCTTCAATAATTGAAACGCCTTCTCTTGTTCATCCTTCCATTCAAATTTCTTCCCTTTATGCGTTAATGCAGTCAAGGGTTTTGCTATTTTGGAGAAATCTTGGATGAATCTTCTGTAATAACCAGCCAATCCTAAAAATTGACGTATATGCTTCAGAGTTTTTGGGTTTCCCACTTTTTAACGGTTTCGATCTTTGCCAGGTCCACCTGGATACCTTCTTTGTTCACTATGTGACCGAGGAATTGAACTTCTTCCAACCAAAATGCACACTTTGAAAATTTAGCGTACAGTTTTTCTTTCCTCAATACTTCTAGCACTTTTCTCAAATGTTCTTCGTGCTCTTGATCATTCTTTGAGTAAATAAGTATGTCATCGATGAAAACAATGACAAACTTGTCAAGATATGGCCCACACACTCGGTTCATAAGGTCCATGAACACAGCTGGTGCGTTAGTCAATCCAAACGGCATAACCATAAACTCGTAATGACCATAACGCGTCCTAAAAGCAGTTTTTAGAATATCATCCTCCTTTACTTACATTTGATGATATCCAGAACGTAAATCGATCTTCGAATAAACCGACGAGCCTTGTAGTTGATCAAATAAGTCGTCAATTCTCGGCAGTGGATAACGGTTTTTGATGGTATGTTTGTTCAACTCTCTGTAGTCAATACACAACCTAAATGTACCATCCTTCTTCTTGACAAATAAAATAGGAGCTCCCCATGGTGATGTGCTTGGTCGAATGAAACCACGTTCTAATAGTTCTTGCAGTTGGCTTTGCAGTTCTTTCATCTCGCTGGGTGCGAGTCTATAAGGAGCACGAGCTATTGGTGCAGTTCCTGGTACAAGATCTATTTGAAATTCAACAGATCGATGTGGAGGTAGTCCGGGTAATTCTTTCGGAAATACATCGGGAAATTCTTTTGCGACGGGAACATCATTGATGCTCTTTTCTTCAGTTTGTACTTTCTCGACGTGTGCTAGAACAGCATAGCAACCTTTTCTTATTAGTTTTTGTGCCTTCAAATTACTAATAAGATGTAGTTTCGTGTTGCCCTTTTCTCCGTACACCATTAAGGGTTCTCATTCTTCTCGTACAATGCGAATTGCATTTTTATAACATTCGATCTCTGCTTTCACCTTCTTCAGCCTGTCCATGAGAACTATTACATCAAAGCTCCCTAACACTACTGGTATCAAATCAATCTTAAATATTTCGCTACCCAGTTTAATTTCTCGATTCCGGCATATATAATCTGCTGAAATTAATTTACCATTTGCTAATTCGAGTAAAAATTTACTATCCAATGGCGTCAATGGACAAATTAATTTAGCACAAAAATCTCTACTCATATAGCTTCTATCCGCACCCAAATCAAATAAAACGTAAGCATATTTATTGTCAATAAGAAACGTACCCGTAACAAGCCTCGGGTCTTCCTGTGCCTCTGCCGCATTAATATTGAAAACTCTTTCGCAGCCTTGTCCATTTGTGTTCTCCTGGTTCGGGCAATTTCTAATAATGTGGCCTGGTTTTCCACATTTATAACAAACTACATTGGCATAACTTGCTCCGACACTACTTGCTCCGCCATTACTCGTTCCGACACCATTTGTTCCTTTTGTTCTGTTAACCCCTGGTCCGTAGACCTCACACTTCGCCGCGCTATGACCATTTCTTTTACACTTGTTGCAAAATTTGGTGCAGAACCCCGAGTGATACTTTTCACACCTTTGGCATATCTGCTTCTGATTGTTGTTGTTGTTGCGATTGTTATTGTTGTTGGGATGATTGTTGTAGTTGTTGTTGTTGTTGTTGTTGTTGTTGTTGTTGTTGTTGTTGTTGTTGTTATTGGTGTTGGGCCGTTTGTTGTAGTTGCGATTGATGTTGCGATTGTTGGGATAGCTGTTGCGATTATTGTTGTAATTGCTGTTGTTGTTGTATTGGTGATTCTTATCACCGTTTTCCTCCCACTTTCTTTTGACTTGCTTCACATTGGCCTCTTCAGCCGCCTGTTCTTTAATTCTTTCCTCAATCTAGTTCACTAGTTTGTGAGCCATTCTACATGCCTGTTGTATAGAGGCGGGCTCGTGTGAACTTATATCTTCTTGGATTCTTTCCGGTAATCCTTTCACAAACGCGTCGATCTTCTCTTCCTCATCTTCGAACGCTCTCGGACACAATAGGCACAATTTTGTGAATCATCTTTCGTACGTGGTAATATCAAATCCTTGGGTTCGTAACCCTCTAAGTTCTGTCTTGAGCTTATTGACCTCGGTTCTGGGACGGTACTTCTCGTTCATCAAGTGCTTGAATGCTGACCACGGTAGTGCGTAAGCATCATCTTGTCCCACTTGCTCTAGATAGGTATTCCACCATGTTAATGCAGTAACTGTGAAGGTATGCGTAGCATACTTCACTTTGTCCTCTTCAGTACACTTACTTATGGCAAACACCGATTCGACCTTCTCGGTCCACCGTTTCAATCCGATCGGTCCTTCGGTTCCATCAAATTCCAAAGGTTTGTAGGCAGTGAATTCTTTGTAGGTGCATCCTACACGATTTCTTGCGCCGTTAGCTGCATTGCTAGATTCGGAGTTATTGTTGGTATGTAGCGCAGCCTGTACTGCGGCTATGTTTGCAGCAAGAAAGGTCCGAAATTCCTCTTCGCTCATATTCATGGTTTGTCGAGTAGTCGGTGCCATTTCCTTCAAATAGTCAAATGAAACAAGTTAATCATACAGAATATTAAGAGTAGTCAATAGTATCTCGTAGCATAATATGAACTCATTTATAAAAGCTTTTTCTTCATATTAGCATTTTATATGTTTAAATTCGGGTAGTACCTACCCGTTAAGTTCATACTTAGTAGCTAATATACAATTCAACTACTACAATTCTATATGAAAAACTGATTATAATAATATTTCGCGTTCAAACTTTTTCACAATATTTTACAAACTTACAATACCGCTTATTTTACATATAACATGAAATATAGCACACAATAACTTTGATACAAGATAGTTGTGAAGATAATTCTAGCTAGTACACAAGTCGTTCAGCAAAAGCAATAAAGACACGTAATTCATACGTCCAGAAACAAGTCATGCATTCTAGTTTTACTAGGACTACTTCCCATCCTTGGTCTTGTGGAACATAACCGTTATGGCCGTTGATAAGACAGCGTGTTGTAACGTCGTCAAAGGGACGAGGGTTACGTAATGTCCAACAGTTCCGTAATGTCATAACCCGACCTTAACCATAAGGACGAATACAATAACATATGATTTCATCGCGAGGTATTGACCTCTATATGCGACATTCTTCAAAAACTGCATTCGTTTTTACAATACAAACCATAGCTTTTATTACAAATACAAGGTTTAAACAACTTAATAATGATTATCGTTTAGCGATAATCTTAGACTTACAAACTTTACATGTAATAATAACAATACGACCTTCAACATATTTTACATTACAAATCCTCCGATATGCAGTTTTATTTTTGACACAAATATGCATACTCAAGATCTTGCTTAAATTCAACATGTTCCAGCGGAAGCTTTTAGTTATCACCTGAGAATAAACATGCTTAAAACGTCAACATAAAGTTGGTGAGATATAGGTTTAATGCCGGCAGCGTTATAAATATAGACCACAAGATTTCATATATAAACGTTTTAATAAAAATATTCTAAGTTGTTGAGCACTTGATAACCATACTTAACATTTAATCAACGTCGCATATTCCCTTTATTATGAAATCTTACTACACCGTACCAAGTGTAGTCACCGAAACGAAGTACTGTGCAACCGTTGAATACTGGTCGTCCAGTCCGGTTGGGGTTGTCAGGCCCGATAGATCTGTCAACAGGATTCGCGTTTACAATACCTCATGTAAATAATAGTTACCAAGTTACAGGGAAGTATGCCAGTGGTACAACTCAACGTAGAATATATATTTTTAATCACTTGTGTCCATAACGTAAATCATAAAATGCATGTATTCTCATCCCGAAATATTTAGAGTTTAAAAGTGGGACTATATACTCACTTTTGCCTTGAAGGTAATAAACACGACTTGGTCTCCGATTGATATCACAAACCTAACCATATATATAATATATCAACATATTTTCTTTTCAAGTAATCGTTACATATATATATATATATATATATATATATATATATATATATATATATATACTTTTAATACTTTTAATATTTTCTTAGTCCGTAGTTAGCAGTCCGATGTTAGTGGTCCACAATTAGTTGCTTAAATAAAATAAATAAAGACCCATCATATTCGTATTGATCAGAATTAATCTCGACCCATGGTACCATGTTGTCAAGTGACGTGTTGCGTACATAAAGTACCGTGTTGTCAAATGACGTGTTGCGTACAATCATGAGGTCTTATGATTAATCTTCTCGTGTTGTTTACGGGTGGTCCTGAAATATATAAAATCAAATCATAAGTAAATATATATTAAATATTATGTTAATTAGCCAAGATATGATTAATCCGATTTTGTCATAATATGATATATTACAGGTCTTGAAGTATTTTTAAAAATCAAATTAGAAGGATCTATTTAGTTTGCGAACAAGTTTGAAATCACTCAAACTATGTTCTTGTTGTTAAAATTTTACAACACAAAATAAGATAGCTATATAAATATGAATCGAATAAGGTTATGAATAAGGTTACTACCTCAAGCTACTTGGACAAAGCTACTGGAAAAGGTAAGAAAAATCTTGGAATCAAAAGAGTGGTGGAGTGGGATTGAAAGATTGGAAGTAATCTCCTTGAAATCGGATGACTATATTGATAGGTTCTTGAGTAGGTAAATGAAGAGAGATTAGGGAGTGAATTAACTTGAAAGAAAATTGGAAATGAAATTGTATGTGTGTGTGTGCAAAATAGCATGATTATGGAATGGATATATAGGAGATTTAGTTTGTTTTCTTGCACAAAAGTCACACATGAGGTTAAATGGCTGGTTCCCACATGTAACATCATGTCTAGTGGCTGATCATTGAAGTTTATTGTTGGTATCTACCAATAGTAAATACGTATAGAAGCTGGGTATGATACGGTTACATATACCCTAGATATACTTGTAGAAATTTTGAGGAATCGGAACGAGAATTCAAATATGGACGGGTTTATAACTGTAAAAGAGGCTCAAAACTGGGCTTTTATTTTTGGGTCAAACCGGGCCAAAATAAAATTTTAAGACATTTTTAATAAAGCAATGTTAGCCCAAAAAAAAAATTTCCAAGCTGACCTGGCAGCTCGACCCCAGCCAGGGGCTCTGCCCCTTGGACCCCGCCATAATCAAGATAAGTTCAAACAAGTGTGCACTCCACACTTCCCCAAACTTGATCGATATTTATCAAGATTATTTTGGTTACAATTTAATCCCATTACACTTAAATCATATTGGTGACATAGATCACCAACACATTATAGATTGTAAGTATATATGTCAAAGAACGTTACATATAGTTATCGTTTTGAAAACTTAAGTTAGTGGTCTCAAAGTATACTTATAACTTATTGTTGTTAGTTCACAATGAAATGTTAAACCATCCTTAAATCATGTTAAATATGTATAGATATGTACATCTACATAATCGTATAATTATCGTGTGTTATATAGTTCGTGATATCATCGGTCAAATTAGACGGTCAAACGTTGTGTGAAACTCTTTTCAAAAACATAAGTCTCAACAGTTTGGATTGCTTATCATGTTGGTAAGGTTTATTTTATGTAAATATTAATCTCATAAGTATAAAACGATCGGAAAAATCCGGGTCGTTACAGTACCTACCCGTTAAATAAATTTCGTCTCGAAATTTTAAAGTTGTACCTATTTTGCGTTGTCGGGAAACAAATGTGGATACTTTTGTTTCATCTGATCCTCTCATTCCCAAGTAAACTCGGGACCCCTTCGAGCATTCCAACGAACCTTGACGATTGGTATGTTGCTCTGCTTGAGTTGTTTAACTTCACGGTCCATGATTTCGACTGGTTCTTCTATGAATTGTAGTTTCTCGTCGGCTTGGATTTCTTCAAGAGGAATGGTGAGATCTTCCTTTGCAAGACATTTCTTGAGGTTTGAGACGTGAAATGAATTATGTACCCCGGCGAGTTGTTGTGGTAACTCGAGTCGATAAGCTACCGGTCCGATGCGTTCGATGATCTTGAACGGGCCTACATACCTTGGGTTCAGTTTACCCCTTTTTCCAAAACGTATTACACCTTTCCAAGGTGACACCTTTAGCATAACCATGTCACCGATCTGAAACTCTAATGGTTTCCTTCGAACATCGGCGTAGCTCTTTTGGCGACTACGGGCTGTTTTCAATCTCTCCTTGATTTGCACTATCTTCTCAGTAGTTTCATGGATGATCTCGGGACCAGTTAATTGTCGATCTCCTACTTCATTCCAACAGATAGGGGATCTACACTTCCTTCCATACAGTGCTTCGAATGGTGCAGCTTAAATGCTCGCATGATAACTATTATTATACGAGAATTCTGCTAATGGTAGATATTTAACCCATCCGTTTCCAAAATCGATCACACATGCCCTGAGCATGTCTTCAAGAGTCTGAATTGTTCTTTCACTCTGCCCGTCAGTTTGTGGATGATATGCGGTGCTCATATCCAAACGGGTTCCCAGGGCCTCCTGTAGTGATTGCCAAAACTTTGATGTAAATCTACTATCACGATCGGATATAATGGAAATAGGTATTCCATGAATTGAAACAATTTCCTTTATGTATAATCGTAATAGTTTCTCCATTCTATCCGTTTCCTTTATAGGCAAGAAATGTGCAGATTTGGTGAGACGATCAACTATTACCCAAATGGTGTCATAACCCCAGGCAGTCTTAGGTAACTTTGTGATGAAATCCATGGTAATACCATCCCATTTCTATTCTGGGATTTCTGGTTGTTGAAGTAACCCTGACGGCTTCTGGTGTTCTGCTTTGACTTTGGAACAAGTTAAACATTCCCCAACATATGTTACAACATCTGTCTTTAAATTAGACCACCAATAATACTTCTTAAGATCTTGATACATCTTTCCAACTCCAGGATGTATCGAGTATCTTGTCTTATGTGCCTCGTTCAATATCAACTTCCTTAATCCACCCAACTTCGGTACCCAAATACGGTTTGTGAAATATCGAATTCCGTCTTCCCGTATGATGAGTTGCTTCATGAATAGTCTTGGGTTTGGATGCTGTAACATTTGCCTTGACCTTTTTAGGCAAACCGTCTTTGTACAGTTCAATCTTCCGTTCTTCGGTTGGTACCAATTCGAGACATAACAAAGCTAATTCCATGAATCGCTGATTGTAGTTGGTGAGTTCAGTACCAACAACTTTCAGGCTTCGTAATTCAGCTTCCAACTTCCTAACCTCGTTCCTTGGACAATATTCATTGATTAGCATTGTTTTGAATTCTTCGCAAGGAGTATCATAAGCTGCATCTCCTCCTACGGCCTTCACATAGTTTTTCCACCACGTGAGTGCACTATCTTGTAGGGTGCACGATGCATACTTGGTCATGTCCTTCTCAATACAACCACTGATTTTAAACACAGACTCAATCTTTTCGATCCACCTGGTTAAACCAACCGGTCCTTTTGTTCCACTGAATGATGAGGGCTTGCAACCTTGAAAAGTTTTGTAAGTGCACCCCACACGAGGATTTGGGTTAACTGCAGCACCTCTTGCAGCCTCGACCCATAACATTCTGTCGTTCACTCGCTGATTGATGAGTTCCTGGATTTCTTGTTCCGTCATTCGGTTCAATCGCGCCATAATCTTCAACAAGAATGAAAAAAAATAATTATTCACATGGAATATTATAGATGTAGTATGTATTTACAGTACATCGTAACTTATTAATAATATGAACCAGTTATTATTATAAAAGCCTTTTCTTCTTATTAGCGTTTTATAATTATATCTAGGGTAGTACCTACCCGTTAAAGTTCATACTTAATAGCTTAGTACGAAAATCAATTACTACCACCCAAATAATACTTAACCATGGAAAATTATTGCATTTCACACTTCACTATTTTACATATGTTTATCTTACATCAAACATTAAGCAAACCACACTAGTAATATTATACAAAATATTATATGATCACATGGTTTAAAACAACAGCGAATCATTTAACCTAAAGCGTTTGTGTTCAAAGAAATTGCTTAAAGGTTATCCTGGTTGTCTCCCTGCGTTTTGGCTGAGGAACTGAAGAACTGGATGTCGGGATAGAACTAATAGGAATAGCGGGAATAGGTGTGGAAGTATCTGGTGGAGTTGGTGCGACAACATTCTCTCTAGACTCGGGATTTGGATTTTCCATTTCAGTAGCCTTTCGTTTCTTTCCTCGTTCGAACTTGTCTTTCGTAATTTCCTGTATTTCTTCCTCCTCATGATCACTTTCTGGTTCCTCTTCAATTGATTCATCCGGAACTTGTGAGTCTTCCCCAAAGGTGTCGTTTTCATCATCGGATAGATTAATGACTTGAACACCATCTGAAGATTCTGGTTCGGAGTTGCTGAATGTGATAATAAGTTCTAAGCCAGACATCTATCACATACCAACTAGCACGTTAATACCACATAATATTTACATATTAATTTTTAACCAACAAGGATAAGCAATAGTTTTCGAAATCAAACACGGTCAAAGTCCAGACTCACTAATGCATCCTAACAAACTCGATAAGACACACTAATGCAAATTTTCTGGTTCTCTAAGACCAACGCTCTGATACCACATGTCATAACCCGACCTTAACCATAAGGACGAATACAATAACATATGATTTCATCGCGAGGTATTGACCTCTATATGCGACATTCTTCAAAAACTGCATTCGTTTTTACAATACAAACCATAGCTTTTATTACAAATACAAGGTTTAAACAACTTAATAATGATTATCGTTTAGCGATAATCTTAGACTTACAAACTTTACATGTGATAATAACAATACGACCTTCAACATATTTTACATTACAAATCCTCCGATATGCAGTTTTATTTTTGACACAAATATGCATACTCAAGATCTTGCTTAAATTCAACATGTTGCAGCGGAAGCTTTTAGTTATCACCTGAGAATAAACATGCTTAAAACGTCAACATAAAGTTGGTGAGATATAGGTTTAATGCCGGCAGCGTTATAAATATAGACCACAAGATTTCATATATAAACGTTTTAATAAAAATATTCTAAGTTGTTGAGCACTTGATAACCATACTTAACATTTAATCAACGTCGCATATTCCCTTTATTATGAAATCTTACTACACCGTACCAAGTGTAGTCACCGAAACGAAGTACTGTGCAACCGTTGAATACTGGTCGTCCAGTCCGGTTGGGGTTGTCAGGCCCGATAGATCTATCAACAGGATTCGCGTTTACAATACCTCATGTAAATAATAGTTACCAAGTTACAGGGAAGTATGCCAGTGGTACAACTCAACGTAGAATATATATTTTTAATCACTTGTGTCCATAACGTAAATCATAAAATGCATGTATTCTCATCCCGAAATATTTAGAGTTTAAAAGTGGGACTATATACTCACTTTTGCCTTGAAGGTAATAAACACGACTTGGTCTCCGATTGATATCACAAACCTAACCATATATATAATATATCAACATATTTTCTTTTCAAGTAATCGTTACATATATATATATATATATATATATATATATATATATATATATATATATATATATATATATATATATATATATATATATATATATATATATATACTTTTAATACTTTTAATATTTTCTTAGTCCGTAGTTAGCAGTCCGATGTTAGTGGTCCACAATTAGTTGCTTAAATAAAATAAATAAAGACCCCATCGTATTCGTATTGATCAGAATTAATCTCGACCCATGGTACCATGTTGTCAAGTGACGTGTTGCGTACATAAAGTACCGTGTTGTCAAATGACGTGTTGCGTACAATCATGAGGTCTTATGATTAATCTTCTCGTGTTGTTTACGGGTGGTCCTGAAATATATAAAATCAAATCATAAGTAAATATATATTAAATATTATGTTAATTAGCCAAGATATGATTAATCCGATTTTGTCATAATATGATATATTACAGGTCTTGAAGTGTTTTTAAAAATCAAATTAGAATGATCTATTTAGTTTGCGAACAAGTTTGAAATCACTCAAACTATGTTCTTGTTGTTAAAATTTTACAACACAAAATAAGATAGCTATATAAATATGAATCGAATAAGGTTATGAATAAGGTTACTACCTCAAGCTACTTGGACAAAGCTACTGGAAAAGGTAAGAAAAATCTTGGAATCAAAAGAGTGGTGGAGTGGGATTGAAAGATTGGAAGTAATCTCCTTGAAATCAGATGACTATATTGATAGGTTCTTGAGTAGGTAAATGAAGAGAGATTAGGGAGTGAATTAACTTGAAAGAAAATTGGAAATGAAATTGTATGTGTGTGTGTGCAAAATAGCATGATTATGGAATGGATATATAGGAGATTTAGTTTGTTTTCTTGCACAAAAGTCACACATGAGGTTAAATGGCTGGTTCCCACATGTAACATCATGTCTAGTGGCTGATCATTGAAGTTTATTGTTAGTATCTACCAATAGTAAATATGTATAGAAGCTGGGTATGATACGGTTACATATACTCTAGATATACTTGTAGAAATTTTGAGGAATCGGAACGAGAATTCAAATATGGACGGGTTTATAACTGTAAAAGAGGCTCAAAACTGGGCTTTTATTTTTGGGTCAAACCGGGCCAAAATAAAATTTTAAGACATTTTTAATAAAGCAATGTTAGCCCAAAAAAAAAATTTCCAAGCTGACCTGGCAGCTCGACCCCAGCCAGGGGCTCTGCCCCTTGGACCCCGCCATAATCAAGATAAGTTCAAACAAGTGTGCACTCCACACTTCCCCAAACTTGATCGATATTTATCAAGATTATTTTGGTTACAAATTAATCCCATTACACTTAAATCATATTGGTGACATAGATCACCAACACATTATAGATTGTAAGTATATATGTCAAAGAACGTTACATATAGTTATCGTTTTGAAAACTTAAGTTAGTGGTCTCAAAGTATACTTATAACTTATTGTTGTTAGTTCACAATGAAATGTTAAACCATCCTTAAATCATGTTAAATATGTATAGATATGTACATCTACATAATCGTATAATTATCGTGTGTTATATAGTTCGTGATATCATCGGTCAAATTGGACGGTCAAACGTTGTGTGAAACTCTTTTCAAAAACATAAGTCTCAACAGTTTGGATTGCTTATCATGTTGGTAAGGTTTATTTTATGTAAATATTAATCTCATAAGTATAAAACGATCGAAAAAATCCGGGTCGTTACACGTAATAACCTAAAAACCTTGTTTCTCACCCCAACTACTGAGTCCGTCACTTGTGGGAACGTTTTGTTTAATAGTTGTAGCCCGATGTTCTTGTTCTCACTTTGGTGAGAAGCGAACATTACTAACCCGTAAGCATAACATGCTTCTTTATGTTGCATGTTAGCCGCTTTTTCTAAATCACGAAGTCCTATATTCGGATATATTGAGTCAAAATAATTTCTTAACCCGTTGTGTAAAATAGCATTTGGGTTCCCCGCAATATATGCGTCAAAGTAAACACATCGTAACTTATGGATTTCCCAATGTGATATCCCCCATATTTCGAACGAAAGCCTTTTATAAACCAAGGCATTCTTGGAACGTTCTTCGAATGTCTTACAAACTGATCTCGCCTTAAATAGTTGTGCCGAGGAATTCTGACCGACTCTAGACAAGATTTCATCAATCATGTCTCCGGGTAGGTCTCTTAAAATATTGGATTGTCTATCCATTTTGTGTTTTTATACTGTAAAATAGACAAGGGTTAGATTCATAAAAAATACTTATTAATACAAGCAATTTTTACATATATCATAAAGCATAAGCACACTATATTACATATATTACACCACACGAATACAACTATCTTATTCCGACTCGCTCGTTTCTTCTTCTTCGGTTTTGGTTTGTTTTGCCAAGTTTCTAGGGATATATGATGTTCCCCTAATACGAGCCGTCGTTTTCCACATTGGTTTAGAAAAACCTGGTGGTTTAGAGGTTCCCGGATTATTGTCACAACTTAAGAAATACGGGTGTTGACGATACATATAAAGTTCATCGGGTTTGGAATCAAATTTCTCTATTTTTATGCCCTTTCCCTTATTGTTCTCTTTTGCCTTATTAAATTGTGTTGGGGTAATTTCTATAACATCATCGGAATCCTTGTCGGGATCCGATTAATCGGAGAATTGGTAATCCTCCCAATACTTTGCTTCCTTGGCGGAAACACAATTGACCATAATTAACTTTGGTCGGTTGGTTGAGGATTTTCTTCTACTTAACCGTTTTATTATTTCCCCCACTGGTTCTATTTCTTCTTCCGGTTCCGATTCTTCTTCCGGTTCCGATTCTTATTCCGGTTCTGACTCTTCTTCCGGTTCCTCTTCGGGAACTTGTGAATCAGTCCACGAATCATTCCAATTTACATTTGACTCTTCATTATTATTAGGTGAGTCAATGGGACTTGTTCTAGATGTAGACATCTATCACATAATATCAAACACGTTAAGAGATTAATATATCACGTAATATTCACATGTTAAAAATATATAGTTTCCAACAAAATTTGTTAAGCAATCATTTTTCAAGTAAACACGGTCGAAGTCCAGACTCACTAATGCATCCTAACAAACTCGATAAGACACACTAATGTAAAATACTGATTCTCTAAGACCAACGCTCTGATACCAACTGAAATGTCCCGTTCATATTGATTATAAACGTTCCATATTAATTGATTTCGTTGCGAGGTTTTGACCTCTATATGAGACGTTTTTCAAAGACTGCATTCATTTTTATAACAAACATAACCTTTATTTTATCAATAAAGGTTTTCAAAAGCATTACGTAGATTATCAAATAATGATAATCTAAAATATACTATTTACACACGACCATTACATAATGGTTTACAATAGAAATATATTACATTGACATATGTTTCTTGAATGCAGTTTTTACATAATATCATACAAACATGGACTCCAAATCTTGTCCTTATTTAGTATGCAACAGTGGAAGCTCTTAATATTCACCTAAGAATAAACATACTTTAAACGTCAACAAAAATGTTGGTGAGTTATAGGTTTAACCTATATATATCAAATCGTAACAATAGACCACTTTCACAGATTTTTACTTCGTCGGGAAATAAGACTTGGCCACTGGTCGATTCACAAACCTATAACAAATATGTACATATATATCAAAGTATATTCAAAATATATTTACAACGATTTTAATACATTTTGATGTTTTAAGTTTATTAAGTCAGCTGTCCTCGTTAGTAACCTACAACTAGTTGTCCAACGTTAGATGTACAGAAAAAATTGATATATATTATCTTGAATCAATCCACGACCCAGTGTATATACGTCTCAGGCTAGATCACAACTCAAAGTATATATATTTTTGGAATCAACCTCAACCCTGTATAGCTAACTCCCACATTACTGCATATAGAGTGTCTATGGTTATTCCAAATAATATATACACATGGGTCGATATGATATGTCAAAACATTTGCATACGTGTCTATGGTATCCCAAGATTACATAATATATTAGAATATATGTATAATACAATATAAGTTAGCTAGGATATGATTAATATAGATTTGTTACCAATTTTCACGTTGCTACAACAAGAAAAATTATCCAATCTTGTTTTACCCATAACTTCTTCATTTTAAATCCGTTTTGAGTGAATCAAATTGCTATGGTTTCATATTGAACTCTATTTTATGAATCTAAATAGAAAAAATATAGGTTTATAGTCGGAAATATAAGTTACAAGTCGTTTTTGTAAAGGTAGTCATTTCAGTCGAAAGAACGACGTCTAGATGACCATTTTAGAAAACATACTTCCACTTTGAGTTTAACCATGATTTTTGGATATAGTTTCATGTTCATAAGAAAAATCATTTTCCCAGAAGAACAACTTTTAAATCAAAGTTTATCATAGTTTTTAATTAACTAACCCAAAACAGCCCGCGGTGTTACTACGACGGCGTATGTCCGGTTTTACAGTGTTCTTCGTGTTTCCAGGTTTTAAATCATTAAGTTAGCATATCATATAGATATAGAATATGTGTTTAGTTGATTTTAAAAGTCAAGTTAGAAGTATTAACTTTTGTTTGCGAACAAGTTTAGAATTAACTAAACTATGTTCTAGTGATTATAAGTTTAAACCTTCGAATAAGATAGCTTTATATGTATGAATCAAATGATGTTATGAACATCATTACTACCTCAAGTTTTCTGGATAAAGCTACTTGAAATGAGAAAAATGGATCTAGCTTCAAAGGATCCTTGGATGGCTTGAAAGTTCTTGAAGCAGAATCATGACACGAAAACAAGTTCAAGTAAGATTTCCACTCGAAATAAGATTGTTATAGTTATAGAAATTGAATCAAAGTTTGAATATGAGTATTACTTTGTATTAGAAAGATATATTACTGTAAATAAGAAAGATTTCTTGAGGTTGGATGATCACTCTACAAGATTGGAAGTAAGCTAGCAAACTTGGAAGTATTCTTGATTTTATGAAACTAGAACTTGTAGAATTTATGAAGAACACTTAGAACTTGAAGATAGAACTTGAGAGAGATCAATTAGATGAAGAAAATTGAAGAATGAAAGTGTTTATAGGTGTTTTTGGTCATTGGTGTATGGATTAGATATAAAGGATATGTAATTTTGTTTTCATGTAAATAAGTCATGAATGATTACTCATATTTTTGTAATTTTATGAGATATTTCATGCTAGTTGCCAAATGATGGTTTCCACATGTGTTAGGTGACTCACATGGGCTGCTAAGAGCTGATCATTGGAGTGTATATACTAATAGTACATACATCTAAAAGCTGTGTATTGTACGAGTACGAATACGGGTGCATAAGAGTAGAATTGTTGATGAAACTGAACGAGGATGTAATTGTAAGAATTTTTGTTAAGTAGAAGTATTTTGATAAGTGTCTTGAAGTCTTTCAAAAGTGTATGAATACATATTAAAACACTACATGTATATACATTTTAACTGAGTCGTTAAGTCATCGTTAGTCGTTACATGTAAGTGTTGTTTTGAAACCTTTAGGTTAACGATCTTGTTAAACGTTGTTAACCCAATGTTTATAATATCAAATGAGATTTTAAATTATTATATTATCATGATAATATGATGTATGAATATCTCTTAATATGATATATATACATTAAATGTCGTTACAACGATAATCGTTACATATATGTCTCGTTTCAAAATCATTAAGTTAGTAGTCTTGCTTTTACATATGTAGTTCATTATTAATATACTTAATGATATGTTTACTTATCATAATATCATGTTAACTATATATATATCCATATATATGTCATCATATAGTTTTTACATGTTTTAACGTTCGTGAATCACCGGTCAACTTGGGTGGTCAATTGTCTATATGAAACCTATTTCAATTAATCAAGTCTTAACAAGTTTGATTGCTTAACATGTTGAAAACACTTAATCATGTAAATAACAATTTCATTTAATATATATATAAATATAAACATGGAAAAGTTCGGGTCACTACAAATGTCACTTCATTAAACACGTTTTTTTAATCATTAGTTTGCGCCGCCAGATGGAGTACCATTTGGCGGCGCATAACCTTCGGTTTCAGATTGTGCTGAAATTCTCAAGATCACCCAAAAAAGGCCGAACGAGCAAGACTCTCTGAACGTGCTTACCATTCGTGGTCGTCTAGATTCTGAAAAAGACATCTTTCCTCGCAAAATCGCATGACGCACCAAACACCACCGATGGTTCATGGTGCTTGGTGTTTTGTGTCATTGGCCAAAATATTCGATATATCGTATCTTTTGACTCGTAGCTCCGATTTAGTCACCCCTTTTTTTCAAATTGTGTATTTTTTTTGGATCTATTCGTTGGCAAACTGCCGTAGGCATTTTGTCCCAAATATTTTTCGAAATGAGTCCTCGAAAGCCTTCAATTTTTCCTTTTATCGATTTTAACAGTTTTGAATTTCATTCATATTAATCCTTTTGTGTATGCATGACTTAGCGTGGTACATATTGTTTTAAGGCCTATTATTTCATTCGCAATGTAATTATGTATAACGCATATAAATTTGAATCTAATATCACTTCATTAAACACGCTTTTTTAAATCTTTAAATGCGCCGCCAGATGGAGTATCATTTGGCGGCGCATAACCTTCGGTTTCAGATTGTGCAGAAATTCTCGAGATCACCCTAAAACGACCCTAACATCAAGACTCCTGGATAGTGTCTTGACATTTGAGGTCGTCAGGATTCCGAAAAAAGACATTTTACTCATTTTTAATGTTCTCTTTGAACGTTTTCAATTTCTATCTTATTATTAGTTTTGTGTATGCATGACTTAGCATGGTATATATCGTTTTAAGGCCTATTATTTCAATCGAAATGTAATTATGTATAACGGGTATAAATTTGAATCTAATGTCACTTAATTAAACACGCTTTTTTTTAATCATTAGTTTGAGCCGCCAGATAGAGTACCATTTGGCGGCGCATAACCTTGGGTTTCAGATTGTGCTGAAATTATCAATATCACCCAAAAACGGCAGAACGAGCAAGATTCTCTGAACGTGCTTGCCATTTGAGGTCGTTTAGACTACAAAAAAGGCATATTTCCTCGCTAAATCGCATGACGCACCAAACACCACCGAAGGTTCGTGGTGCTTGGTGTTTTGTGTCTTTGGCCAAAATGTTCGATCTATCGTATCTTTTGACTCGTAGCTCCAATTTAGTCACCCATTTTTTTCAAATTGTGTATTTTTTTGGGATCTATCCATTGGTAATCTGCCGTAGGCGGTTTGTCCCAAATATTTTTCGAAATGAGTCCTCGAAAGCCTTCAATTTTGCCATTTTTCGATTTTGACCGTTTTAAATTTCATTCATTTTATTCCTTTTGTGTATGAATGACTTAGCATGGTACATATTGTTTTAAGGCCTATTATTTCACTCTCAATGTAATTATGTATAACGCATATAAATTTGAATCTAATGTCACTTCATTAAACACGCTTTTTTAAATCATTAATATGCGCGCCAGATGGAGTACCATTTGGCGGCGCATAACCTTCGTTTTCAGATTGTGTATAAATTCTCGAGATCACCATAAAACGACCCTAAAATCAAGACTCCTGGATAGTTTCTTGACATCGAGGTCGTCAGGATCCGAAAAAAGACATTTTACTCATTTTTAATGTTCTATTTGAACGTTTTCAATTTATATCTTATTATTAGTTTTGTGTATGCGTGACTTAGCATGGTATATATCGTTTTTTGGCCTATTATTTCACTCGAAATGTAATTATGATAACGGGTATAAATTTGAGTCTAATGTCACTTCATTAAACACGTTTTTTTAATCATTAGTATGCGCCGCCAGATGGAGTACCATTTGGCGGCGCAAAACTTTCGGTTTCAGATTGTGCTGAAATTTTCAATATCACCCAAAAACGGCAGAACGAGCAAGATTCTCTGAACGTGCTTGCCATTTGAGGTCGTTTAGATTCCGAAAAAGGCATATTTCCTCGCTAAATCGCATGACGCACCAAACACCACCGACGGTTCGTGGTGCTTGGTGTTTTGTGTCTTTGGCCAAAATGTTCGATCTATCGTATCTTTTGACTCGTAGCTCCAATTTAGTCACCCATTTTTTTCAAATTGTGTATTTTTTGGGATCTATCCATTGGTAATCTGCCGTAGGCAGTTTGTCCCAAATATTTTTCGAAATGAGTCCTCGAAAGCCTTCAATTTTGCCATTTTTCGATTTTGACCGTTTTAAATTTCATTCATTTTATTCCTTTTGTGTATGAATGACTTAGCATGGTACATATTGTTTTAAGGCCTATTATTTCACTCTCAATGTAATTATGTATAACGCATATAAATTTGAATCTAATGTCACTTCATTAAACACGCTTTTTTAAATCATTAATATGCGCCAGATGGAGTACCATTTGGCGGCGCATAACCTTCGTTTTCAGATTGTGCTGAAATTTTCGAGAACACCATAAAACGACCCTAAAATCAAGACTCCTGGATAGTTTCTTGACATCGAGGTGGTCAGGATGCCGAAAAAAGACATTTTACTCATTTTTAATGTTCTCTTTGAACGTTTTCAATTTATATCTTATTATTAGTTTTGTGTATGCATGACTTAGCATGGTATATATCATTTTAAGGCCTGTTATGTCACTCACAATGTAATTATGTATAACAGGTATAAATTTGAATCTAATGTCACTTCATTAAACACGTTTTTTTAAATCATTAGTATGCGCCGCCAGGTGGAGTACCATTTGGCGGCGCAAAACCTTCGGTTTCAGATTGTGCTGATATTCTCAAGATCACCCTAAAACGGTCGAACGAGCAAGACTCTCTGAACGTGCTTGCCATTCGAGGTCGTCTAGATTCCAAAAAAGACATCTTTCCTCGCAAAATCGCACGACGCAACAAACACCACCGGCGGTTCGTGGTGCTTGGTGTTTTGTGTATTTGGCCAAAATGTTCGATCTATCGTATCTTTTGACTCGTAGCTCCAATTTAGTTACCGATTTTTTTCAAATAGTGTATTTTTTCGGGATCAATCCGTTGGCAAACTGCCGTAGGCGGTTTATCCCAAATATATTTCGAAACGAGTCCTCGAAAGCCTTCAATTTTGCCATTTTTCAATTTTGACCGTTTTGAATTTCATTCATATTATTCCTTTTGTGTATGGATGACTTAGCATGGTACATATTTTTTTAAGGCTTATTATTTCATTCACAATGTAATTATGTATAACGCATATAAATTTGAATCTAATGTCACTTCATTAAACACGCTTTTTTAAATCATTAATATGCGCCACCAGATGGAGTACCATTTGGCGGCGCATAACCTTCGTTTTCAGATTGTGCTGAAATTCTCGAGATCACCATAAAACGACCCTAACATCAAGACTCCTGGATAGTTTCTTGACATCGAGGTTGTCAGGATGCCGAAAAAAGACATTTTACTCATTTTTAATGTTCTCTTTAAACGTTTTCAATTTATATCTTATTATTAGTTTTGTGTATGCATGACTTAGCATGTTATATATCGTTTTTGGCCTATTATTTCAATCGAAATGTAATTATGTATAACGGGTATAAATTTGAATCTAATGTCACTTCATTAAACACGTTTTTTTTAATCATTAGTTTACGCAGCCAGATGGAGTAACATTTGGCGGCGCATAACCTTCGGTTTCAGATTGGGCTGAAATTCTCAAGATCACCCAAAAACGGCCGAACGAGCAAGACTCTCTGAACGTGCTTGCTATTTGTGGTCGTCTAGATTCCTAAAAAGACATCTTTCCTCGCAAAATCGCACGACGCACCAAACACCACCGATGGTTCGTGGTGCTTGGTGTTTTGTGTCTTTGGCCAAAATGTTCGATATATCGTATCTTTTGACTCGTAGCTCCGATTTAGTCACCCCTTTTTTTTTTTCAAATTGTGTATTTTTTTGGGATCTATCCGTTGGCAAACAGCCGTAGGCTATTTGTCCCAAATATTTTTCGAAACGAGTCCTCGAAAGCCTTCAATTTTTCGTTTATCGATTTTGATCGTTTTGAATTTCATTCATATTATTCCTTTTATGTATGCATGACTTAGCGTGGTACATATTATTTTAAGGTCTATTATTTCACTCACAATGTAATTATGTATAATTGCATATAAATTTGAATCTAATGTCACTTCATTAAACACGCTTTTTTAAATCTTTAAATGCGCCGCGAGATGGAGTATCATTTGGCGGCACATAACCTTCTATTTCAGATTGTGCAGAAATTCTCGAGATCACCTTAAAATGACCCTAACATCAAGATTCCTGGATAGTGTCTTGACATTCGAGGTCGTCAGGATGCCGAAAAAAGACATTTTACTCATTTTTAATGTTCTCTTTGAACGTTTTCAATTTCTATCTTATTATTAGTTTTGTGTGTCATAACCCGTCCTAAACCATAAGGACAAATATAATAACATATGATTTCATCGCGAGGTATTGACCTCTATATGCGACATTTTTCAAAGAAAATTGCATTCGTTTTTACAATACAAACCATAACTTTATTAAAAATACAAAGTTTAAACAACATAATAGTGATTATCGTTTAGCGATAATCTTAGCCTTACAAACTTTAAATGTGATGATAACAACACTATTTCCAACGTATTTTACATTACAACATCTCCGATATGCAGTTTTATTTTTGACACAAATATGCATACTCAAGATCTTGCTTAAATTCAACATATTGCAGCGGAAGCTTTTAGTTATCAACTGAGAATAAACATGCTTAAAACGTCAATATAAAGTTGGTGAGATATAGGTTTAATGCCGGTAGCGTTATAAATATAGACCACAAGATTTCATGTATAAACGTTTTAATAAAAATATTCTAAGTTGTTGAGCACTTGATAACCATACTTAACATTTAATCAACGTCGCATATTCCCTTTATTATGAAATCTTACTACACCGTACCAAGTGTAGTTACCGAAATGAAGTACTGTGCAACCGTTGAATACTGGTTGTCCAGTCCGGTTGGGGTTGTCAGGCCCGATAGATCTATCAACAGGATTCGCGTTTACAATACCTCATGTAAATAGTAGTTACCAAGTTACAGGGAAGTATGCCAGTGGTACAACTCAATGTAGAATATATATTTTTAATCTCTTGTGTCCATAATGTAAATCATAAAATGCATGTATTCTCATCCCGAAATATTTAGAGTTTAAAAGTGGGACTATATACTCACTTTTGCCTTGGAGGTATTTAACACGACTTGGTCTCCGATAGATATCACGAACCTAACCATATATATAATATATCAACATATTTTCTTTTCAAGTAATCGTTACATATATATATATATATATATATATATACATATATATATATATATATATACTTATAATACTTTTAATATTTTCTTAGTCCGTAGTTAGCAGTCTGTTGTTAATGGTCCACAATTAGTTGCTCAATAAAATAAATAAAAACCCCATTGTATTCGTATTAATCAGAATTAATCTCGACCCATGGTACCATGATGTCAAATGACGTGTTGCGTACATAAAGTACCGTGTTGTCAAATGACGTGTTACGTACAATCATGAGGTCTTATGATTAATCTTCTCGTGTTGTTTATGGGTGGTCCTGAAATATATAAAATCAAATCATAAGTAAATATATATAAAATATCATATTAATTAGAAAAAAATATGATTAGTTTAGTTTTACTCCAATTAATTTCGTAGCTAAACTAGCTTCGGATACCCAATTTTGTTTTAAGGTGTTCTTTGTAAAAACAAGTTGTATCTTGTTAAGTTAGCATATCATTATAATATATTACAGGTCTTGAAGTATTTTAAAAGTCAAGTTAGAAGGATCTATTTAGTTTGTGAACAAGTTTGAAATCATTCAAACTATGTTCTTGTTGTTATAATTTATAACTCAAAATAAGATAGCTATATAAATATGAATTGAATAAGATTATGAATAAGGTTACTACCTCAGGTTACTTGGATAAAGCTACTGGAAAAGATAAGAAAAATCTTGGAATCAAAAGAGTGGTGGAGTGGGATTGAAAGATTGGAAGTAATCTCCTTGAAATCGGATGACTATATTGATACGTTCTTGAGTAGGTACATGAAGGGAGATTAGGGAGTGAATTAACTTGAAAAAAAATTGGAAATGAAATTGTATGTGTGTGTGTGCAAAATGATGTGATTATGGGATGGATATATAGGAGATTTAGTTTGTTTTCTTGCATATAAGTCATACATGAGGTTAAATGGTTGGTTCCCACACGTAACATCATGTCTAGTGGCTGATCATTGGAGTTTATTGTTGGTATATACTAATAGTAAATACGTATAGAAGCTGGGTATGATATGGTTACATATACCCTAGATATACTTGTAGAAATTTTGAGGAAACGGAATGAGAATTCAAATATGGACGGGTTTATAACTGTAAAAGAGACTCAAAATTGGGCTTTTATTTTGGGTCAAACCGGGCCAAAATAAAATTTTAAGACATTTTTAATAAAGCAATGCTAGCCCAAAAAAAATTTCCAAGCTGACCTGGGGCTCTGCCCCTTGGACCCCGCCAGGGGTTGCCACCCCTTGGACCCCACCATATACCCTAGTTCGTGATATCATCGGTCAAATTGGACGGTCAAACGTTGTGTAAAACTCTTTTCAAACATAAGTCTCAACAATTTGGATTGCTTATCATGTTGGTAAGGTTTAATTTATGTAAATATTAATCTCATAAGTATAAAACGATCGGAAAAATCCGGGTCGTTACAGTACCTACCCGTTAAATAAATTTCGTCCCGAAATTTTAAAATTGTACCTATTTTGCGTCATCGGGAAACAAATGTGGATACTTTTGTTTCATCTGATTCTCTCATTCCAAAGTAAACTCGGGACCCCTTTGAGCATTCCAACGAACCTTAACGATTGGTATGTTGCTCTGCTTGAGCCGTTTAACTTCACGGTCCATGATTTCAACTGGTTCTTCTATGAATTGTAGTTTCTCGTCGACTTGGATTTCTTCAAGTGGAATGGTGAGGTCTTCCTTTGCAAGACACTTCTTAAGGTTTGAAACATGAAACGTATTATGTACTCCGGCGAGTTGTTGTGGTAACTCGAGTCGATAAGCTACCGGTCCAATGCATTTAATGATCTTGAACGGGCTTACATACCTTGGGTTTAGTTTACCCCTTTTACCGAAACGTATTACACCTTTCCAAGGTGACACCTTTAGCATAACCATGTCACCGATATGAAACTCTAATGGTTTCCTTCGGACATCGGCGTAGCTCTTTTGGCTACTACGGGCCGTCCTCAATCTCTCCTTGATTTGTACTATCTTCTCAGTCGTTTCGTGTATGATCTCGGGACCAGTTAATTGTCGATCTCCTACTTCATTCCAACAGATAGGGGATCTACACTTCCTTCCATACAGTGATTCAAATGGTGCAGCTTTAATACTCGCATGATGACTATTATTATACGAGAATTCTGCTAATGGTAGATATTTATCCCATCCATTTCCAAAATCGATCACACATGCCCTGAGCATGTCTTCAAGAGTCTGAATTGTTCTTTCACTCTGCCCGTCAGTTTGTGGATAATATGCGGTGCTCATATCCAAACGAGTTCCCAGGGCTTCCTGTAGTGATTGCCAGAACTTTGATGTAAATCTACTATCATGATCAGATATAATGGAAATAGGTATTCCATGCCTTGAAACAATTTCTTTTATGTATAATCGTAATAGTTTTCCATTCTATCCGTTTCCTTTATAGGCAAGAAATGTATAGATTTGGTAAGACGATCAACTATTACCCAAATGGTGTCATAACCCCAGGCAGTCTTAGGTAACTTCGTGATGAAATCCATGGTAATACCGTCCCATTTCCATTCTGGGATTTCTGGTTGTTGAAGTAACCCTGACGGCTTCTGATGTTCTGCTTTAACTTTGGAACAAGTTAAACATTCCCCAACATATGTTGCAACGTCTGTCTTTAAATTAGGCCACCAATAATGCATCTTAAGATCTTGATACATCTTTCCAACTCCAGGATGTATCGAGTATCTTTTCTTATGTGCCTCATTCAATATCGAATTCTTTCTTCCCGTATAACGAGTTGTTTCCCATACTTCTTCATTATTTCATTTCCTATGTTTTCTTTAGTAAGAGCTTCTCGTTGAGCCTCTTTGATTTGTGAGTTGAGATTCATGCGAATTTTTATGTTCATTGCTCGTACTCAAATTGGTTCCCGTTCCTTTCTGCTTAGAGCGTCAGCCACCACGTTCGCTTTCCCGGGATGATAGCGAATTTCACAATCATAGTCATTTATGTAATGACCCGGAATTTTCCGACCAAATTATACTTATGAGATTAATATTTACATAAATTAAACCATACCAACATGATAAGTAATCCAAATTGTTGAGACTTGTGTTTTTGAAAAGAGTTTTACACAACGTTTGACCGTCCAATATGACCGATGATATCACAAACTATATAACATACGATAATTATACGTTTGTGTGTATATATATGTATTTATATATATTTAACATGATCTAAGGATGGTTTAACATCTCATTGTTTACTAATGACAATGAGTTATAAGTATATTTTGAAACTACTAACTTAAGTTTTCAAAACGATAACTATACGTAACATTCTTTGATATATATACTTATAATATATAATGCTTATACACGTATCGTATATATAAAGTATTCAATCACTTTTTAAGAACTTAAATACATAAAACAATATAAGTATATTCACAAAAGATAGCTATATTTGAATTCTCATTCTGTTTCCTCAAGATTTCTATACGTATATCTAGGGTATATGTACCCATATCATACCCAGCTTCTATACGTATTTACTATTTGTATATACACATCAAATCAACATCCTAATCAACATTATTACTGCCCTAGATATGAGGTAACTAAGATTTGTCAAGTAGCATGAATTATTAGTAAGAAAACAAAATCAGGAATCCTTTTCTTTCTTTATAAACTAAAAACGTTTTTATGAATGAACACCATTTCTTCACTCCATTTTCTCATAACTACACCCTCATTTCTCTCTCAAAATACTCCTAACTTCATACTTGATCATCTCCAAGCATTTTCCCCATCATTTAGCTTCAATTACAAGCCTTAAACACCATAAGAAAACTCTTTCAAGAACATATCAAAATAACCACCCATTTGAAGAAGTATACTTCCAACCTTTTGATCTAACTCCACCACTCTTTGATTCCAAGATTTTTTATTATCTCTTACAGTAACTTTGTCTAAGTAACTTGAGGTAGTAACCTTGTTCATAATCTTGTTCGATTCATAATTATATAGCTATCTTATTTTATGTTGTAAAATTTTAACAACAAGAACATAGTTTGAATGATTTCAAACTTGTTTGCAAACTAAATAGATCCTTCTAACTTAACTTTTATAACACTTCAAGACCTGTAATATATCATAATGATATGCTAACTTAACAAGATATAACTTGGTTTTACAAATAACACCTTAAAAACTGAATCTACGTCGTCGGAGTGCAATCGGGGGCTATTTTGGGTTGGATAATTAAAAACCATCTTGAACTTTGAATTGGAAGTTCATGTTCTGGAAAAATGATATTTCTTATGAATATGTTAACACATAAAAATTTCATGGTTTAACTCAAAGTGTAAGTATTTTTAGAAAAATGATCATTAAATGTTGTTTTTATGATGGAAAATGATCACTTTCATAAGTTTCACCAAAGTTTGACCTATAACCTATGATTTTGAATACAAACTAAGGTATTTTCAGTTCATATTCTTAAAATTTGACTCGATCCAAGGAAGTGGCAAGTTGAACCAACAAAAACGGAGTTGTAATGAAGAAACTACGACTAAAACAAGATTGGGTATCCGAAGCTAGTTTAGCTACGAAAATATTTGGAGAAAAAGTAAATTAATCATATCTTTCCTAATTAATATGATATTTTATATATAATTACTTATGATTTGATTTTATATATTTCAGGACCACCCGTGAACAACACGAGAAGATTAATCATAAGACCTCATGATTGTACGCAACACGTCATTTGACAACACGGTACTTTATGTACGCAACACATCATTTGACAACATGGTAACATGGGTTGAGATTAATTCTGATCAATACAAATACGATGGGGTCTTTATTTATTTTATTTAAACAACTAATTGTGGACCACTAACATCGGACTGCTAACTACGGACTAAGAAAATATTAAAAGTATTAAAAGTATATATATATGTAACGATTACTTAAAAAGAAAATATGTTGATATATTATATATATGGTTAGGTTCGTGATATCTATCGGAGACCAAGTCGAATTAAATACCTTCAAGGCAAAATGTGAGTTTCATTTGCTCCCTTTTATATATATTTTTGGGACTGAGAATACATGCGCTGTTTTTATAAATGTTTTACGAAATAGGCACAAGTACTAAACCTAATTCTACGTGGGTTTAAACCAGAAATATACCCTTAGCTTGGTAACATTAAACTACTTGTCTATGTACGGTAGGCGCGAATCCTAAAGATAGATCTATTGGGCCTGACAAACCTCATCCTGACTATGGGATGCTTTAGTACTTCGAGGTTATTTTAAACACACCTGATCTGGTGTACTTCAGAGGGTAAAACATGAACGTTAAGACTTGTTACTGGTGTGGCGACCCGACAAAAATCGTCATTGACGGCGTCGCTAACTGAGGTCTCGAAACGTGGTCGTAGTCCCTATATGAGACTCGTTTGACCAAAATTATGTCGCATTCTTTTGAAACGTATCATGCTTGCAAAGTTTAGTTTACAAAACCGTTTGACAACAATTTTAAGTTTGCAAAAGTATAAATTATAAATGAGGTAACTTGCGACATAATTAGTTTAAAATCGCGGTTGCTATAAATAGGGTAAGTATGTAAACAATATGTTTGAATCCAAAGGTGCTATCACTAGCGTATGTATGTATGTATGCTTGACCCCAAGCAAGAAATCAGAGTGTATGCATGCATGCTTGACTCCAAGCAAATATGAGTGTACGCGGAAGCATGTATCAAATAGCCAAGTATGAACCTCAGAAACATATAGAAAACTGTCAACGAAAAACGTTGGTGAAATCATAGGTGTTTTAGTAAACGTTGTATTTGAACCACAAGATTTAGTATAATATGATTATCAAAATCATTTGCATTCCAAAGTTGTTGTTTGTATCCCGGGCACCCAATTATCAAACTTAACTGTTTTGCACCCTTTGCGTAGTGTTAGAACATACACTAGACCCGAAAATATATTTCATCCGCTAACGGTAGCGAACCGTCCGAATGAGGCTCGTCAAGCCCATGTGATCACATAATATAAGTTCACGTTTACACCCTGCAAGTGTAACTAATGATAATTGAATTGAGGCTTTTTGTTCAAACCCGTACGTGGAATGTTCGTTTTCGTACTTGTGTTCAATGTATAAAAGTATGATACGTATATGTTTCTCATCCCATAGTTTAAAGCATAAAAGTTGTTTGAAAGATGGGACTATGATCTCACCTCGAGTGCACGAGTATAAAAGTACTTCACAAAGTAAACGTGTGCATGATAGTTGCTTAGCCTTGACCTAAACAAGTAAGTTGTATTAATTAACCGGTTACGTCACAAGGTCGGACGAAATGTGTTCAGTTAGTCCTATGGCTCGTTACGACTCGATTAAATATAGCATGTGAATCAATTTATCAAGTTTCATGCAAGATAAAAGTATAGAAACAAGTTAGGAAGATTGCACAATCATTTGGTTAAGTTTGACAAAAAAGTCGAACTTCGGTCGGTCAAAGTCAACGAAAAGTCAACACGTTCGGGTCGGGTCCCGAACTATTTTTCTGAGGTTTTTAATCATATATGAGCATGTTAAAACAAGTTACATGTGAATCGGAGGTGCGTAGCATAGCAAACATTATTCAAAAATTGACAAAGTTGGACAGACCACTTTGACGCGCCGCGCGGGTATATGGCGCGCCGCGCCATTACCTGTGCAGAGAATTCTGGCAGTTTTCACACTCAAGCACGAATCCAACTTCAAATACCCATAAATCCTAAATCGTAAACATCCAAAACAAGTATCTTATATCGTTGGAAAGGTATTTTGACAAGGAATACAACTAACCACTTTTCATCAAGCAAAAACATCATTTACAATAGCCGAAATCTCGTCAAGTGGTCATTAAATGTTCAAAACCATCGTTTCAAGTTTACAAAACGCATTTTAAGATTCGGGAATGCAATTCACACATATGATATGCCGTTTTGAAGGTAATGAAACATACAATACAACTAATCACTAACTAATAACATTTCATGGCATTCAAAGCATCAAAATTTCCTTTTAGAGTTCATCAAACCCTAATCAAGAATCACAAAACCAATAATCATGTTAATGATGTTTTCCAAATCAACCTACACATCAAATTGATGCTAAAGATGCTAGTAACACTTTTAAAACATAAACTCTAACAATTTAACAACATTAACTCATCCAAAATTAAGGATTAAGTACACCCATTTCAAATGTTCAAACTAGTTACTCAAAACAACGAATCGAGCAAACAAAACATATATTCATGTTATACATGAGCCATAGACACTAACTAACACAATTTCAAGTCAAAACACGAATTTAGAGAAATCTAGAGTTTTTAGAAACGTTACCCAAATGTGAAGAAATTGGTACCAAAATGTAGAGGATGAAGAGAGGATCACGAAAATGTAATTTTTTTTGAAGTTTGCTTCTCGATCCGGATTTAGATGATGATTTTATGAAGATGGGTGTTTGAGTTCATGAAAGGGAAGTAGAGAGAAAAGAGGAAGAAGGTGGGAGGTGAAATGAATGGATGGATAAGGTGGGTTGACTAGTTGACCTAGTCAACTAGTTTGCCCACTTGGCAACCTCGGTCCCTCAAGTTTCAAAGCGGGTGCGGGAATTAACCAAACGAATATTTAAAAAAGCTCGAGTAAACGAGTGATGTTATAATTAAATAACGGGAAAATTAAGAACGTTGGTCAACGGAAACTACGAATTTAAATAACGAAAGGTATTATTAAAAAAAAAGATAGTGTTAAAAATAAATTTAACGGAAAAACGCGGGATGTTACATTACCTACACCTTAAAAGAAATTTCGTCCCGAAATTTAGTTGGAAGTAGTAGTCGTTGTTTCTTCCTCGAGATCTTGCGTTATCGATTCTACGAATAAGTGAAGGTACTCCCTCGGGTATTTCAACGAACTTCGACAGTCGCGATTTTACGTTGGTTTAAAGTTTGGTTCCACGATTTATAGTTTCAACCGGTCCTCCTTGGAAGTGAGGTTTATCGTTGATAGTAAGTTCATCGAAGAGGATAACAAGTTCTTGTCTCGCAAGACACGCCTTTAAGTTTGATACACAGAATGCAGGATGAACGGAATTTGTTTGAGTCGGAAGTTCGAAGCGGTAAGCAACGGGCACAACACACCCCAAAATTTCAAAAGGACTAAAAATATCGCGGATATAGCTTTCTACATTTCCGAAATGGACTACACCTTTTCAAGGTGCGACTTTTAACATTACGTGGTTTTCCACATGGAATTTGAAAAGTTTATGTCTAACAGTGGCATAGCTCCTTTGGCGACTACGGTCGTCTCGAGCCTTTCTGAGGTTAAAGAAGTTTCTTGGTTGTTCCATGAATTAGCTCGGGTTCGGTGGTTTGATTATCATTAACTTGGTTCTACAAAAGGGGAATGACGTTTCCGGTCACATAAGATTTCAAAAGGTCTGACGTTAAGACTTGAATGATAACCATCGGCGTAAGAGAATTTAGCAAAGGCAATGACTTTTCACAAGAAATTTTGAAGTCGATAACACGAATTCATTTTATGATTTCCAAGGTTTGAATCGTATGTTTGTTTGGCCCTTCGAGATGCGTTGATGTGTTGTACTCATGTTTAAACGTGGTCCCGAGGCTTTTCGAAAAGCACTCCGAAATCTAGAAGTGAAACAAGAATCTCGATCTGAAATGAGGTACATTTCTGTAAGGTATGTTTGAACGGGTACATCAGGACTCGAAAACGTTAGTTAGAACAAATTTCTCAAGAAATTTGCGTCGCGAAAGATTTATCTGTTTCCAAAAACGTTTGTCGGAGCAAGTTCTCATCGGTTTCTGAAAACGTTCGTCGGGGCTATTTGAAATGTCCCGTTCTTATTGATTAAAAACGTTCCATATTAATTGATTTCGTTGCGAGGTTTTGACCTCTATATGAGACGTTTTTCAAAGACTGCATTCATTTTTAAAACAAACCATAACCTTTATTTCATAGATAAAGGTTTTAAAAAGCTTTACGTAGATTATCAAATAATGATAATCTAAAATATCCTGTTTACACACGACCATTACATAATGGTTTACAATACAAATATGTTACAACAAAATAAGTTTCTTGAATGCAGTTTTTACACAATATCATACAAGCATGGACTCCAAATCTCGTCCTTATTTAAGTATGCGACAGCGGAAGCTCTTAATAATCACCTGAGAATAAACATGCTTAAAACGTCAACAAAAATGTTGGTGAGTTATAGGTTTAACCTATATATATCAAATCATAATAATAGACCACAAGATTTCATATTTCAATACACATCCCATACATAGAGACAAAAATCATTCATATGGTGAACACCTGGTAACCGACATTAACAAGATGCATATATAAGAATATCCCCATCATTCCGGGACACCCTTCGGATATGATATAAATTTCGAAGTACTAAAGCATCCGGTTCTTTGGATGGGGTTTGTTAGGCCCAATAGATCTATCTTTAGGATTCGCGTCAATTAGGGTATCTGTTCCCTAATTCTTAGATTACCAGACTTAATAAAAAGGGGCATATTCGATTTCGATAATTCAACCATAGAATGTAGTTTCACGTACTTGTGTCTATTTTGTAAATCATTTATAAAACCTGCATGTATTCTCATCCCAAAAATGTTAGATTTTAAAAGTGGGACTATAACTCACTTTCACAGATTTTTACTTCGTCGGGAAGTAAGACTTGGCCACTGGTTGATTCACGAACCTATAACAATATATACATATATATCAAAGTATGTTCAAAATATATTTACAACACTTTTAATATATTTTGATGTTTTAAGTTTATTAAGTCAGCTGTCCTCGTTAGTAACCTACAACTAGTTGTCCACAGTTAGATGTACAGAAATAAATCGATAAATATTATCTTGAATCAATCCACGACCCAGTGTATACGTATCTCAGTATTGATCACAACTCAAACTATATATATTTTGGAATCAACCTCAACCCTGTATAGCTAACTCCAACATTCACATATAGAGTGTCTATGGTTGTTCCGAAATATATATAGATGTGTCGACATGATAGGTCGAAACATTGTATACGTGTCTATGGTATCTCAAGATTACATAATATACAATACAAGTTGATTAAGTTATGGTTGGAATAGATTTGTTACCAATTTTCACGTAGCTAAAATGAGAAAAATTATCCAATCTTGTTTTACCCATAACTTCTTCATTTTAAATCCGTTTTGAGTGAATCAAATTGCTATGGTTTCATATTGAACTCTATTTTATGAATCTAAACAAAAAAAGTATAGGTTTATAGTCGGAAAAAATAAGTTACAAGTCATTTTTGTAACGGTAGTCATTTCAGTCGAAAGAACGACGTCTAGATGACCATTTTAGAAAACATACTTTCACTTTGAGTTTAACCATAATTTTTGGATATAGTTTCATGTTCATAATAAAAATCATTTTCTCAGAATAACAACTTTTAAATCAAAGTGTATCATAGTTTTTAATTAACTAACCCAAAACAGCCCGCGGTGTTACTACGACGGCGTAAATCCGGTTTTACGGTATTTTTCGTGTTTCCAGGTTTTAAATCATTAAGTTAGCATATCATATAGATATAGAACATGTGTTTAGTTGATTTTAAAATTCAAGTTAGAAGGATTAACTTTTGTTTGCGAACAAGTTTAGAATTAACTAAACTATGTTCTAGTGATTACAAGTTTAAACCTTCGAATAAGATAGCTTTATATGTATGAATCGAATGATGTTATGAACATCATTACTACCTTAAGTTCCTTGGATAAACCTACTGGAAAAGAGAAAAATGGATCTAGCTTCAACGGATCCTTGGATGGCTCGAAGTTCTTGAAGCAGAATCATGACACGAAAACAAGTTCAAGCAAGATCATCACTTGAAATAAGATTGTTATAGTTATAGAAATTGAACCAAAGTTTGAATATGATTATTACCTTGTATTAGAATGATAACCTACTGTAAGAAACAAAGATTTCTTGAGGTTGGATGATCACCTTACAAGATTGGAAGTGAGCTAGCAAACTTGAAAGTATTCTTGATTTTATGTAACTAGAACTTGTAAAATATATGAAGAACACTTAGAACTTGAAGATAGAACTTGAGAGAGATCAATTAGATGAAAAAAATTGAAGAATGAAAGTGTTTGTAGGTGTTTTTGGTCGTTGGTGTATGGATTAGATATAAAGGATATGTAATTTTGTTTTCATGTAAATAAGTCATGAATGATTACTCATATTTTTGTAATTTTATGAGATATTTCATGCTAGTTGCCAAATGATGGTTCCCACATGTGTTAGGTGACTCACATGGGCTGCTAAGAGCTGATCATTGGAGTGTATATACCAATAGTACATACATCTAAAAGCTATGTATTGTACGAGTACGAATACGGGTGCATACGAGTAGAAATGTTGATGAAACTGAACGAGGATGTAATTGTAAGCATTTTTGTTAAGTAGAAGTATTTTGATAAGTGTCTTGAAGTCTTTCAAAAGTGTATGAATACATATTAAAACACTACATGTATATACATTTTAACTGAGTCGTTAAGTCATCGTTAGTCGTTACATGTAAATGTTGTTTTGAAACCTTTAGGTTAATGATCTTGTTGAATGTTGTTAACCCATTGTTTATTATAACAAATGAGATGTTAAATTATTATATTATCATGATATTATGATATATAATATATCTCAGTATGATGTATATACAGTTAAATGTCGTTACAACGATAATCGTTACATATATGTCTCGTTTCGAAATCATTAAGTTAGTAGTCTTATTTTTACATATGTATTTCATTGTTAATACACTTAATAATATATTTACTTATCATTTAACATAATTAACCAAGTGTATCAATATCTTAATATGATTCATATGTACCTAGTAAGACGTTGTTATAACGATAATCGTTATATATATCGTTTTCGAGTTTCTTAAATTAATAGTCTCATTTTTATGTATATAACTCATTGTTAAAATACCTAATGAGATACATACTTATAATAAAAACATGTTAACTATATATATAACCATATATATGTCATCGTATAGTTTTTACAAGTTTTAACGTTCGTGAATCACCGGTCAACTTGGGTGGTCAATTGTCTCTATGAAACATATTTCAATTAATCAAGTCCTAACAAGTTTGATTGCTTAACATGTTGGAAACATTTAATCATGTAAATATCAATCTCAATTAATATATATAAACATGGAAAAGTTCTGGTCACTACAGTACCTACCCGTTAAATAAATTTCGTCCCGAAATTTTAAGCTGTTGAAGGTGTTGACGAATCTTCTGGAAATAGATGCGGGTATTTCTTCTTCATCTGATCTTCACGCTCCCAGGTGAACTCGGGTCCTCTACGAGCATTCCATCGAACCTTAACAATTGGTATCTTGTTTTGCTTAAGTCTTTTAACCTCACGATCCATTATTTCGACGGGTTCTTCGATGAATTGAAGTTTTTCGTTGATTTGGATTTCATCTAACGGAATAGTGAGATCTTCTTTAGCAAAACATTTCTTAAAATTCGAGACGTGGAAAGTGTTATGTACAGCCGCGAGTTGTTGAGGTAACTCAAGTCGGTAAGCTACTGGTCCGACACGATCAATAATCTTGAATGGTCCAATATACCTTGGATTTAATTTCCCTCGTTTACCAAATCGAACAACGCCTTTCCAAGGTGCAACTTTAAGCATGACCATCTCTCCAATTTCAAATTCTATATCTTTTCTTTTAATATCAGCGTAGCTCTTTTGTCGACTTTGGGCGGTTTTCAACCGTTGTTGAATTTGGATGATCTTCTCGGTAGTTTCTTGTATAATCTCCGGACCCGTAATCTGTCTATCCCCCACTTCACTCCAACAAATCGGAGACCTGCACTTTCTACCATAAAGTGCTTCAAACGGCGCCATCTCAATGCTTGAATGGTAGCTGTTGTTGTAGGAAAATTCTGCTAACGGTAGATGTCGATCCCAACTGTTTCCGAAATCAATAACACATGCTCGTAGCATGTCTTCAAGCGTTTGTATCGTCCTTTCGCTCTGCCCATCAGTTTGTGGATGATAGGCAGTACTCATGTCTAGACGAGTTCCTAATGCTTGCTGTAATGTCTGCCAGAATCTTGAAATAAATCTGCCATCCCTATCAGAGATAATAGAGATTGGTATTCCATGTCTGGAGACGACTTCCTTCAAATACAGTCGTGCTAACTTCTCCATCTTGTCATCTTCTCTTATTGGCAGGAAGTGTGCTGATTTGGTGAGACGATCAACTATTACCCAAATAGTATCAAAACCACTTGCAGTCCTTGGCAATTTAGTAATGAAATCCATGGTAATGTTTTCCCATTTCCATTCCGGGATTTCGGGTTGTTGAAGTAGACCTGATGGTTTATGATGCTCAGCTTTGACCTTGGAACACGTCAAACATTCTCCTACGTATTTAGCAACATCGGCTTTCATACCCGGCCACTAAAAATGTTTCTTGAGATCCTTGTACATCTTCCCCGTTCCAGGATGTATTGAGTATCTGGTTTTATGAGCTTCTCTAAGTACCATTTCTCTCATATCTCCAAATTTTGGTACCCGAATCCTTTCAGCCCTATACCGGGTTCCGTCTTCCCGAATATTAAGATGCTTCTCCGATCCTTTGGGTATTTCATCCTTTAAATTTCCCTCTTTTAAAACTCCTTGTTGCGCCTCCTTTATTTGAGTAGTAAGGTTATTATGAATCATTATATTCATAGATTTTACTCGAATGGGTTCTCTGTCCTTCCTGCTCAAGGCATCGGCTACCACATTTGCCTTCCCCGGGTGGTAACGAATCTCAAAGTCGTAATCATTCAACAATTCAATCCACCTACGCTGCCTCATATTCAGTTGTTTCTGATTAAATATGTGTTGAAGACTTTTGTGGTCGGTATATATAATACTTTTGACCCCATATAAGTAGTGCCTCCAAGTCTTTAATGCAAAAACAACCGCGCCTAATTCCAAATCATGCGTCGTATAATTTTGCTCGTGAATCTTCAATTGTCTAGAGGCATAAGCAATCACCTTCGTTCGTTGCATTAATACACAACCGAGACCTTGATTTGATGCGTCACAATAAATCACAAAATCATCATTCCCTTCAGGCAATGACAATATAGGTGCCGTAGTTAGCTTTTTCTTCAATAACTGAAACGCTTTCTCTTGTTCATCCTTCCATTCAAATTTCTTCCCTTTATGCGCTAATGCAGTCAAGGGTTTTGCTATTCTGGAAAAGTCTTGGATGAACCTTCTGTAGTAACCAGCTAGTCCTAAAAACTGGCGTATGTGTTTCGGAGTTTTCGGGGTTTCCCACTTTTCAACAGTTTCTATCTTTGCCGGATCCACCTTAATACCTTCTTTGTTCACTATGTGACCGAGGAATTGAACTTCTTCTAACCAAAATGTACACTTTGAAAACTTAGCGTACAATTCTTCCTTCCTCAATACTTCTAACACCTTTCTCAAATGTTCACCGTGTTCTTGGTCATTCTTTGAGTAAATAAGTATGTCATCAATGAAAACAATGACAAACTTGTCAAGGTATGGTCCACACACTCGGTTCATAAGGTCCATGAACACAGCTGGTGCATTAGTTAAACCAAACGGCATGACCATAAACTCGTAATGACCGTAACGTGTTCTGAAAGCAGTCTTTGGAATATCATCTTCTTTCACCCGCATTTGATGATACCCGGAACGTAAGTCAATCTTTGAATAAACAGACGAGCCTTGTAGTTGATCAAATAAGTCGTCGATTCTCAGTAGTGGGTAGCGGTTCTTGATGGTAAGTTTGTTCAACTCTCGGTAGTCGATATACAACCTGAATGTACCATCTTTCTTCTTGACAAACAAAACAGGAGCTCCCCACGGTGATGTGCTTGGTCGAATGAAACCACGCTCTAAAAGTTCTTGTAATTGGCTTTGCAGTTCTTTCATCTCGCTGGGTGCGAGTCTGTAAGGAGCACGAGCTATTGGTGCAGCTCCTGGTACAAGATCTATTTGAAATTCAACGGATCGATGTGGGGGTAATCCCGGTAATTCTTTCGGAAATACATCGGGAAATTCTTTTGCAATGGGAACATCATTGATGCTCTTTTCTTCAGTTTGTACTTTCTCGACGTGTGCTAGAATAGCATAGCAACCTTTTCTTATTAGTTTTTGTGCCTTCAAACTACTAATAAGATGTAGCTTCGTGTTGCCCTTTTCTCCGTACACCATTAAGGGTTTTCCTTTTTCTCGTATAATGCGAATTGCATTTTTGTAACAAACGATCTCTGCTTTCACTTCTTTCAACCAGTCCATACCGATTATCACATCAAAACTCCCTAACTCTACTGGTATCAAATCAATCTTAAATGTTTCTCTAACCAGTTTAATTTCTCGATTCCGACATATATTATCTGCTGAAATTAATTTACCATTTGCTAATTCGAGTAAAAATTTACTATCCAAAGGCGTCAATGGACAACTTAATTTAGCACAAAAATCTCTACTCATATAGCTTCTATCCGCACCCGAATCAAATAAAACGTAAGCAGATTTATTGTCAATAAGAAACGTACCCGTAACAAGCTCCGGGTCTTCCTGTGCCTCTGCCGCATTAATATTGAAAACTCTTTCGCGGCCTTGTCCATTCGTGTTCTCCTGGTTCGGGCAATTTCTAATAATGTGGCCCGGTTTTCCACATTTATAACAAACTACATTGGCATAACTTGCTCCGACACTACTTGCTCCGCCATTACTCGTTCTGACACCATTTGTTCCTTTCGTTCTATTAACCCCTGGTCCGTAGACCTCACACTTCGCCGCGCTATGACCATTTCTTTTACACTTGTTGCAAAATTTGGTGTAGAACCCCGAGTGATACTTTTCACACCTTTGGCATAGCTGCTTCTGATTGTTGTTGTTGTTGCGGTTATTATTGTTGTTGGGATGATTGTTGTAGTTGCTGTTGTTGTTATTGTTGTTGTTGTTGTTGTTGGGCCGTTTGTTGTAGTTGCGATTGATGTTACGATTGTTGGGATAATTGTTGCGATTATTGTTGTTGTATTGGTGATTCTTATCACCGTTTTCCTCCCACTTTCTTTTGACTTGCTTCACATTGGCCTCTTCAGCAGTCTGTTCTTTAATTCTTTCTTCAATCTGGTTCACTAGTTTGTGAGCCATTCTACATGCCTGTTGTATGGAGGCGGGCTCGTGTGAACTTATATCTTCTTGGATTCTTTCCGGTAATCCTTTCACAAACGCATCGATCTTCTCTTCCTCATCTTCGAATGCTCCCGGACACAATAGGCACAATTCTGTGAATCGTCTTTCGTACGTGGTAATATCAAATCCTTGGGTTCGTAACCCTCTAAGTTCTGTCTTGAGCTAATTGATCTCAGTTCTGGGACGGTACTTCTCGTTCATCAAGTGCTTGAATGCTGACCACGGTAGTGCGTACGCATCGTCTTATCCCACTTGCTCTAGATAGGTATTCCACCATGTTAACGCAGAACCTGTGAAGGTATGCGTAGCGTACTTCACTTTGTCCTCTTCAGTACACTTACTTATGGCAAACACCGATTCGACCTTCTCGGTCCACCGTTTCAATCCGATCGGTCCTTCGGTTCCATCAAATTCCAAAGGTTTGCAGGCAGTGAATTCTTTGTAGGTGCATCCTACACGATTTCCTGTACTGCTAGATCCAAGGTTATTGTTGGTATGTAGCGCAGCCTGTACTGCGACTATGTTTGAAGCTAGAAAAGTACGGAATTCCTCTTCATTCATATTCACGGTGTGTCGAGTAGTCGGTGCCATTTCCTTCAAAATAGTCAAATGGAACAAGTTAATCATACAGAATATTAAGAGTAGTTAATAGTATTTCGTAGCATAATATGAACTCATTTATAAAAGCTTTTTCTTCATATTAGCGTTTTATAAGTTTAAATTCGGGTAGTACCTACCCGTTAAGTTCATACTTAGTAGCTAATATACAATTCAACTACTACAATTCTATATGAAAAACTGATTATAATAATATTTCGCGTTCAAACTTTTACACAATATTTTACAAACTTACAATACCGCTTATTTTACATATAGCATGAAATATAGCACACAATAAATTTGATACAAGATGGTTGTGAAGATAATTCTAGCTAGTACACAAGTCGTTTAGCAAAGGCAATAAAGACACGTAATTCATACGTCCAAAAACAAGTCATGCATTCTGGTTTTACTAGGATTACTTCCCATCCTTGGTCTTGTGGAACATAACCGTTATGGCCGTTGATAAGACAGCGTGTTGTAACGTCGTCAAAGGGACGAGGGTTACGTAATGTCCAACAGTCCCGTAATAATCTAAAAACCTCATTTCTTACCCCAATTACCGACTCCGTCACTTGTGGAAACGTTTTGTTTTATAGTTGTAGCCCGATGTTCTTGTTCTCACTTTGGTGAGAAGCGAACATTACTAATCCGTAAGCATAACATGCTTCTTTATGTTGCATGTTAGCCGCTTTTTATAAATCACGAAGTCCAATATTCGGATATATTGAGTCAAAATAATTTCTTAACCCGTTGCGTAAAATAGCATTTGGGTTCCCCGCAATATATGCGTCAAAGTAAACACATCGTAACTTATGGGTTTCCCAATGTGATATCCCCCATCTTTCAAACGAAAGTCTCTTATAAACCAAGACATTCTTGGAACGTTCTTCGAATGTCTTACAAACTGATCTCGCCTTAAATAGTTGTGCCGAGGAATTCTGGCCGACTCTAGACAAGATTTCATCAATCATGTCTCCGGGTAGGTCTCTTAAAATATTGGGTTGTCTATCCATTTTGTGTTTTTAAACTGTAAAATAGACAAGAGTTAGATTCATAAAAAATACTTATTAATACAAGCAATTTTTACATATATCATAAAGCATAAGAACACTATATTACATATATTACACCACACGAATACAACTATCTTATTCCGACTCGCTCGTTTCTTCTTCTTCGGTTTTGGTTTGTTTTGCCAAGTTTCTAGGGATATATGATGTTCCCCTAATACTAACTGTCGTTTTCCACAACGGTTTAGAAAAACCTGGTGGTTTAGAGGTTCCCGGGTCATTGTTACAACTTAAGGACTTCGGGGGTTGACGATACATATAAAGTTCATCGGGGTTGGAATTAGATTTCTCTATTTTTATGCCCTTTCCCTTATTATTTTCTTTTGCCTTTTTAAATTCAGTTGGGGTAATTTCTATAACATCATCGGAATTCTCGTCGGAATCCGATTCATCGGAGAATTGGTAATCCTCCCAATATTTTGCTTCCTTGGCGGAAACACCATTGACCATAATTAATCTTGGTCGGTTGTTTGAGGATTTTCTTTTACTTAACCGTTTTATTATTTCCCCCACCGGTTCTACTTCTTCATCAGGTTCCGATTCTTCTTCCGGTTCCGATTCCTCTTCCGGTTCCGATTCCTCTTCCGGTTCCGACTCTTCTTCCGGTTCCTCTTCGGGAACTTGTGAATCAGTCCACGAATCATTCCAATTTACATTTGACTCTTCATTATTATTAGGTGAGTCAATGGGACTTGTTCTAGAGGTAGACATCTATCACATAATATCAAAAGCGTTAAGAGATTAATATATCACATAATATTCACATGTTAAAAATATATAGTTTCCAACAAAATTTGTTAAGCAATCATTTTTCAAGTAAACACGGTCGAAGTCCAGACTCACTAATGCATCCTAACAAACTCGATAAGACACACTAATGCAAAATTCTGGTTCTCTAAGACCAACGCTCGGATACCAACTGAAATGTCCCGTTCTTATTGATTAAAAACGTTCCATATTAATTGATTTCGTTGCGAGGTTTTTACCTCTATATGAGACGTTTTTCAAAGACTGCATTCATTTTTAAAACAAACCATAACCTTTATTTCATAGATAAAGGTTTTAAAAAGCTTTACGTAGATTATCAAATAATGATAATCTAAAATATCCTGTTTACACACGACCATTACATAATGGTTTACAATACAAATATGTTACAACAAAATAAGTTTCTTGAATGCAGTTTTTACACAATATCATACAAGCATGGACTCCAAATCTCGTCCTTATTTAAGTATGCGACAGCGGAAGCTATTAATAATCACCTGAGAATAAACATGCTTAAAACGTCAACAAAAATGTTGGTGAGTTATAGGTTTAACCTATATATATCAAATCATAATAATAGACCACAAGATTTCATATTTCAATACACATCCCATACATAGAGATAAAAATCATTCATATGGTGAACACCTGGTAACCGACATTAACAAGATGCATATATAAGAATATCCCCATCATTCCGGGACACCCTTCGGATATGATATAAATTTCGAAGTACTAAAGCATCCGGTTCTTTGGATGGGGTTTGTTAGGCCCAATAGATCTATCTTTAGGATTCGCGTCAATTAGGGTATCTGTTCCCTAATTCTTAGATTACCAGACTTAATAAAAAGGGGCATATTCGATTTCGATAATTCAACCATAGAATGTAGTTTCACGTACTTGTGTCTATTTTGTAAATCATTTATAAAACCTGCATGTATTCTCATCCCAAAAATGTTAGATTTTAAAAGTGGGACTATAACTCACTTTCACAGATTTTTACTTCGTCGGGAAGTAAGACTTGGCCACTGGTTGATTCACGAACCTATAACAATATATACATATATATCAAAGTATGTTCAAAATATATTTACAACACTTTTAATATATTTTGATGTTTTAAGTTTATTAAGTCAGCTGTCCTCGTTAGTAACCTACAACTAGTTGTCCACAGTTAGATGTACAGAAATAAATCGATAAATATTATCTTAAATCAATCCACGACCCAGTGTATACGTATCTCAGTATTGATCACAACTCAAACTATATATATTTTGGAATCAACCTCAACCCTGTATAGCTAACTCCAACATTCACATATAGAGTGTCTATGGTTGTTCCGAAATATATATAGATATGTCGACATGATAGGTCGAAACATTGTATACGTGTCTATGGTATCTCAAGATTACATAATATACAATACAAGTTGATTAAGTTATGGTTGGAATAGATTTGTTACCAATTTTCACGTAGCTAAAATGAGAAAAATTATCCAATCTTGTTTTACCCATAACTTCTTCATTTTAAATCCGTTTTAAGTGAATCAAATTGCTATGGTTTCATATTGAACTCTATTTTATGAATCTAAACTGAAAAAGTATAGGTTTATAGTCGGAAAAAATAAGTTACAAGTCATTTTTGTAAAGGTAGTCATTTCAGTCGAAAGAACGACGTCTAGATGACCATTTTAGAAAACATACTTCCACTTTGAGTTTAACCATAATTTTTGGATATACTTTCATGTTCATAATAAAAATCATTTTCTCAGAATAACAACTTTTAAATCAAAGTTTATCATAGTTTTTAATTAACTAACCCAAAACAGCCCGCGGTGTTACTACGACGGCGTAAATCCGGTTTTACGGTGTTTTTCGTGTTTCCAGGTTTTAAATCATTAAGTTAGCATATCATATAGATATAGAACATGTGTTTAGTTGATTTTAAAATTCAAGTTAGAAGGATTAACTTTTATTTGCGAACAAGTTTAGAATTAACTAAACTATGTTTTAGTGATTACAAGTTTAAACCTTCGAATAAGATAGCTTTATATGTATGAATCGAATGATGTTATGAACATCATTACTACCTTAAGTTCCTTGGATAAACCTACTGGAAAAGAGAAAAATGGATCTAGCTTCAACGGATCCTTGGATGGCTCGAAGTTCTTGAAGCAGAATCATGACACGAAAACAAGTTCAAGTAAGATCATCACTTGAAATAAGATTGTTATAGTTATAGAAATTGAACCAAAGTTTGAATATGATTATTACCTTGTATTAGAATGATAACCTACTGTAAGAAACAAAGATTTCTTGAGGTTGGATGATCACCTTACAAGATTGGAAGTGAGCTAGCAAACTTGAAAGTATTCTTGATTTTATGTAACTAGAACTTGTAAAATATATGAAGAACACTTAGAACTTGAAGATAGAACTTGAGAGAGATCAATTAGATGAAAAAAATTGAAGAATGAAAGTGTTTGTAGGTGTTTTTGGTCGTTGGTGTATGGATTAGATATAAAGGATATGTAATTTTGTTTTCATGTAAATAAGTCATGAATGATTACTCATATTTTTGTAATTTTATGAGATATTTCATGCTAGTTGCCAAATGATGGTTCCCTCATGTGTTCGGTGACTCACATGGGCTGCTAAGAGCTGATCATTGGAGTGTATATACCATTAGTACATACGTCTAAAAGGTGTGTATTGTACGAGTACGAATACGGGTGCATACGAGTAGAATTGTTGATGAAACTGAACGAGGATGTAATTGTAAGCATTTTTGTTAAGTAGAAGTATTTTGATAAGTGTCTTGAAGTCTTTCAAAAGTGTATGAATACATATTAAAACACTACATGTATATACATTTTAACTAAGTCGTTAAGTCATCGTTAGTCGTTACATGTAAATGTTATTTTGAAACCTTTAGGTTAATGATCTTGTTGAATGTTGTTAACCCATTGTTTATTATAACAAATGAGATGTTAAATTGTTATATTATCATGATATTATGATATATAATATATCTCAGTATGATGTATATACAGTTAAATGTCGTTACAACGATAATCGTTACATATATGTCTCGTTTCGAAATCATTAAGTTAGTAGTCTTATTTTTACATATGTATTTCATTGTTAATACACTTAATAATATATTTACTTATCATTTAACATAATTAACCAAGTGTATCAATATCTTAATATGATTCATATGTACCTAGTAAGACGTTGTTATAACGATAATCGTTATATATATCGTTTTCGAGTTTCTTAAATTAATAGTCTCATTTTTATGTATATAACTCATTGTTAAAATACCTAATGAGATACATACTTATAATAAAAACATGTTAACTATATATATAACCATATATATGTCATCGTATAGTTTTTACAAGTTTTAACGTTCGTGAATCACCGGTCAACTTGGGTGGTCAATTGTCTATATGAAACATATTTCAATTAATCAAGTCTTAACAAGTTTGATTGCTTAACATGTTGGAAACATTTAATCATGTAAATATCAATCTCAATTAATATATATAAACATGGAAAAGTTCGGGTCACTACACTATTCACCCTCGAGGCGAGTACTAGTATAACGTGAAGAGTCTATCTCTCCATTGAAAATTTAGAATCAAAGATTTCCTTATACGGAAGTACGAGTGTAATACGAGAGAAGTTTCCACCTCGGTGTGAGCATAATAGGTATATTGTAGTTCGTTGATAAAACTGTGCGAGGACGAGATAGTATTCATGTATAACGTATGTTTGAAGTTGAAAGAATTCGTCATTCATTCGGAAGCATAAATATGGTTCGACAATATTCGAAGGTGTGTCCCCGGTATGGTTGTTGTCAGTACTTTCGGAGGTTTCAGATGTCCAAACATGAATAGATGAAGTCATGTACATGGCACATGGTGGTGATTAGGTTGATCGAGTCTAACCACCATCACGTGTCATTAGAACTTTGGTATGTCTTACCGTAATATAACCACGTTGATCGAGTGTCGTTATATTACGCTAACTCATACCTCCATTCCCACATCACTCCATAACATCAAGTTCGTGTAACTGTGAAGATCTAAAATGAACAAAATGTAACGACGTCTCAAACGTGACTCGTATTAAATCGAAAGAATTTCTGCAACTCTAAGGAAGCGTTCCCCGAGGGAAGTGTATAAATGATTGTTCACGTCAATGCGGTTCGAGTCAGACAATAATGTATTTAGGTATGAAAAGAGTAACGAGTCATGATAACGAGTAGTACGCAACCGTAGTGATAAATAGTGATGACGATACTCATCTAGAGTGGTGGTGGTAACTTTACAACACTTGTGGATAGTAAGCTGAGACGGGGTGGATAACAACCAAGGAGTCAGAATTCCCGAACTAGAGTGACTAACGAAGTCGTGGTCATCCGTACGCGTATAAACCTTGAATTCACGTGTGTTACCAAAAAGTAGCGGAATACGAGTTCGTATGATGAAGGTTGGGTACCATTAAAAAGTTTGCCTAAGAATGATTCAAGTATAATGCACAAGTAGTCAAGTAAGTGCTATCTATAGCAAATGTATGTCAGAATGCAATGGCTAACTATCCGGTTGTAGTCTAGATTCACTAATGCGTCCCAACGACTCTCTCAGACACACTAATGCACATCCTAGTTCCCTACAACCAACGCTCTGATACCATCTGTGGCGACCCGACCAAAATCGTCATTGATGGAGTCGCTAACTGAGGTCCCGAAACGTGGTCGTAGTCCCTATATGAGACTCGTTTGACCAAAATTATGTCGCATTCTTTTGAAACGTATCATGCTTGCAAAGTTTAGTTTACAAAACCGTTCGACAACAATTTTAAGTTTGCAAAAGTATAAATTATAAATGAGGTAACTTGCGACATAATTAGTTTAAAATCGCGGTTGCTATAAATAGCGTAAGTATGTAAACAATATGTTTGAATCCAAAGGTGCTATCACTAGCGTATGTATGTATGTATGCTTGACCCCAAGCAAGAAATCAGAGTGTATGCATGCATGCTTGACTCCAAACAAATATGAGTGTACGCGGAAGCATGTATCAAATAGCCAAGTATGAACCTGAGAAACATATAGAAAACTGTCAATGAAAAACGTTAGTGAAATCATAGGTGTTTTAGTAAACGTTGTATTTGAACCACAAGATTTAGTATAAGATGATTATCAAAATCATTTGCATTCTAAAGTTGTTGTTTGTATCCCGGGCACCCAATTATCAAACTTAACTGTTTTGCACCCTTTGCGTAGTGTTAGAACATACACTAGACCCGAAAATATATTTCATCCGCTAACGGTAGCGAACCGTCCGAATGAGGCTCGTCAAGCCCATGTGATAACATAATATAAGTTCACGTTTACACCCTGCAAGTGTAACTAATGATAATTGAATTGAGGCTTTTTGTTCAAACCCGTACGTGGAATGTTCGTTTTCGTACTTGTGTTCAATGTATAAAAGTATGATACGTATATGTTTCTCATCCCATAGTTTAAAGCATAAAAGTTGTTTGAAAGATGGGACTATGATCTCACCTCGAGTGCACGAGTATAAAAGTACTTCACAAAGTAAACGTGTGCATGATAGTTGCTTAGCCTTGACCTAAACAAGTAAGTTGTATTAATTAACCGGTTACGTCACAAGGTCGGGCGAAATGTGTTCAATTAGTCCTATGGCTCGTTACGACTCGATTAAATATAGCATGTGAATCAATTTGTCAAGTTTCATGCAAGATACAAGTATAGAAACAAGTTAGGAAGATTGCACAATCATTTGGTTAAGTTTGACAAAAAAGTCGAACTGCGGTCGGTCAAAGTCAACGAAAAGTCAACACGTTCGGGTCGGGTCCCGAACTATTTTTCTGAGGTTTTTAATCATATATGAGCATGTTAAAACAAGTTACATGTGAATCGGAGGTGCGTAGCATAGTAAACATTATTCAAAAATCGACAGAGTTGGACAGACCACTTTGGCGCGCCGAGCGGGTATATGGCGCGCCGTGCCATTAACTGTGCAGAGAATTCTGGCAGTTTTCACACTCAAGCACGAATCCAACTTCAAATACCCATAAATCCTAAACCGTAAACATCCAAAACAAGTATCTTATATCGTTGGAAAGGTATTTTGACAAGGAATACAAATAACCACTTTTCATCAAGCAAAAACATCATTTACAATAGCCGAAATCTCGTCAAGTGGTCATTAAATGTTCAAAACCATCGTTTCAAGTTTACAAAACGCATTTTAAGATTCGGGAATGCAATTCACACATATGATATGCCGTTTTGAAGGTAATGAAACATACAATACAACTAATCACTAACTAATAACATTTCATGGCATTCAAAGCATCAAAATTTCCTTTTAGAGTTCATCAAACCCTAATCAAGAATCACAAAACCAATAATCATGTTAATGATGTTTTCCAAATCAACCTACACATCAAATTGATGCTAAAGATGCTAGTAACACTTTTAAAACATAAACTCTAACAATTTAACAACATTAACTCATCCAAAATTAAGGATTAAGTACACCCATTTCAAATGTTCAAACTAGTTACTCAAAACAACGAATCGAGCAAACAAAACATATATTCATGTTATAGATGAGCCATAGACACTAACTAACACAATTTCAAGTCAAAACACGAATTTAGAGAAATCTAGAGTTTTTAGAAACGTTACCCAAATGTGAAGAAATTGGTACCAAAATGTAGAGGATGAAGAGAGGATCACGAAAATGTAATTTGTTTTGAAGTTTGCTTCTCGATCCGGATTTAGATGATGATTTTATGAAGATGGGTGTTTGAGTTCATGAAAGGGAAGTAGAGAGAAAAGAGGAAGAAGGTGGGAGGTGAAATGAATGGATGGATAAGGTGGGTTGACTAGTTGACCTAGTCAACTAGTTTGCCCACTTGACAACCTCGGTCCCCCAAGTTTCAAAGCGAGTGCGGGAATTAACCAAACGAATATTTTAAAAACGCTCGAGTAAACGAGTGATGTTATAATTAAATAACGGGAAAATTAAGAACGTTGGTCAACGGAAACTACGAATTTAAATAACGAAAGGTATTATTAAAAAAAAAAGATAGTGTTAAAAATAAATTTAACGGAAAAATGTGGGATGTTACATTACCTACACCTTAAAAGAAATTTCGTCCCGAAATTTAGTTGGAAGTAGTAGTCGTTGTTTCTTCCTCGAGATCTTGCGTTGTCGGTTCTACGAATAAGTGAAGGTACTCCCTCGGGTATTTCAACGAACTTCGACAGTCGCGATTTTACGTTGGTTTAAAATTTGGTTCCACGATTTATAGTTTCAACCGGTCCTCCTTGGAAGTGAGGTTTATCGTTGATAGTAAGTTCATCGAAGAGGATAACAAGTTCTTGTCTCGCAAGACACGCCTTTAAGTTTGATACACATAATGCAGGATGAACGGAATTTGTTTGAGTCGGAAGTTCGAAGCGGTAAGCAACGGGCACAACACACCCCAAAATTTCAAAAGGACTAAAAATATCGCGGATATAGCTTTCTACGTTTCCGAAATGGACTACACCTTTTCAAGGTGCGACTTTTAACGTTACGCGGTTTTCCACATGGAATTTGAAAAGTTTACGTCTAACAGTGGCATAGCTCCTTTGGCGACTACGGTCGTCTCGAGCCTTTCTGAGGTTAAAGAAGTTTCTTGGTTGTTCCATGAATTAGCTCGGGTTCGGTGGTTTGATTATCATTAACTTGGTTCTACAAAAGGAGAATGACGTTTCCGGTCACATAAGATTTCAAAAGGTCTGACATTAAGACTTGAATGATAACCATCGGCGTAAGAGAATTTAGTAAAGGCAATGACTTTTCTCAAGAAATTTTGAAGTCGATAACACGAATTCGTTTTATGATTTCAAAGGTTTGAGTCGTATGTTTGTTTGGCCCTTCGAGATGCGTTGATGTATTGTACTCATGTTTAAACGTGGTCCCGAGGCTTTTCGAAAAGCACTTCGAAATCTAGAAGTGAAACAAGAATCTCGATCTGAAATGAGGTACATTTCTGTAAGGTATGTTTGAACGGGTACATCAGGACTCGAAAACGTTAGTTAGAACAAATTTCTCAAGAAATTTGCGTCGCGAAAGATTTATCTGTTTCCAAAAACGTTTGTCGGAGCAAGTTCTCATCGGTTTCTGAAAACGTTCGTCGGGGCTATTCACCCTCGAGGCGAGTACTAGTATAACGTGAAGAGTCTATCTCTCCATTGAAAATTTAGAATCAAAGATTTCCTTATACGGAAGTACGAGTGTAATACGAGAGAAATTTCCACCTCGGTGTGAGCATAACAGGTATATTGTAGTTCGTTGATAAAACTGTGCGAGGACAAGATAGTATTCATGTATAACGTATGTTTGAATTTGAAAGAATTTGTCATTCATTCGGAAGCATAAATATGGTTCGACAATATTCGAAGGTGTGTCCCCGGTATGGTTGTTGTCAGTACTTTCGGAGTTTTCAGATGTCCAAACATGAATAGATGAAGTCATGTACATGGCACATGGTGATGATTAGGTTGATCGAGTCTAACCACCATCACGTGTCATTAGAACTTTGGTATGACTTACCGTAATATAACCACGTTGATCGAGTGTCGTTATATTACGCTAACTCATACCTCCATTCCCACATCACTCCATAACATCAAGTTCGTGTAACTGTGAAGATCTAAAATGAACAAAATGTAACGACGTCTCAAACGTGACTCGTATTAATATTAATCTTTGACCATGCCCGACGATTCACGAATAATTGTTTGTAACTAAATATATATATATATATATTCAAATAAATAAAAGTATATAGATTAAATATAAATAATAAAGTACAATAGATCCGTAAGATTTATTATGAAAAATAAAATGCAAAATAATAAATTGGTTATTAAAATAAAGCTACACATAAAAATGTATGAATTCTATAAATAACTATTATGATATATATTGAATTACACATAAAAGATATAAATATTATATGTATGATAGATATAATTATTTAATGATAAGTAATTTATTATATGTTACAAGTTATAATATAAATTGTTATTAATATAATTACATTCATTAGTATTATCAACATTAATATTAATTAATATTAACATTAGAATTATTAATATTAATATTATTGGTTCTAATATGAAATTCGAGACATGTGACTTGTTGTATCTGAATTAATACTTGTATTATTATTAAATATTATTAGTATCTCTATCAAAATGTTTATCATTAATAATATTATTATTATTAACATGTTTGTATTTATATTTATTATTTATTATTTATTAATAATTAATATCAAATAAAAATAATAATATATAAGGATTATTATTATTATCATATTTGTTAATTTTATTAAAAATTATTATTATTATTATTTACAAAAATCATTACTATTAATACTATTATTATTATTAAGTTATAAATATTTATTAATATCAATTATGTAAAAAAAAATCATATAAATAGATTAGTGAATCAGTTTTAGTTTCAAGTCTTTGTCTACCTTTTGAAGATTTATAAACTCGTACGAATCAGATTCCAAACAAAAGGATAAGTCCAAATTCAGTTAGCAATTATTATCACTTTCTATTTCTTTTATGTATTTAATTTTTTTTCTTGTCTGTACCATTAATAAAACTGATCGATCATATAAAATCAATCACATTGTATGTATTATTACAAGCTCACTTAATTTTCTCTTTAACGTTATCATTTATCAATCATAATCAATTCAATGTATTGAATTAAGGTCGAATAAAACCCGTAACCAATTTATTACCTCTGTTTCTTCAACTTTTTACTCAAATCACGATTTTGAATGGAACTTCAAATTGTAATAATGCCATTCTGTTAGAAAATATTCATACAAACTATCTGAAAACTTTCAATCGCCAATTGTTAGTATCGAGCAAGAATTTTGGAGTCAAAGTTTCGTTTTAAAAAGTCAAATAATATGTTCTTCGTGAAATTCGAATTGGTTGTTATGTTCCAGATTAAATTGATGATTTCTAAAGTTTTTAGGAAGGATTTGGAATGCCTTTCGTGTTATAATGTTTGTCTCAAAAGTTCTAAAAATCGAAATTTAATTTTGTGTTTATTTTTTTTTCCCCGTCGAACAGTATCTGTTCTTCATGTTCTTTTTTTCGTTTTTTTTTACTTTACTTAATAATGAACACCCTTAATAAATTTTGTGTTGGTTACAAGTCTCAAAATGAAGCAACAAACTTGTTAAATTGTTTTTGAGCTTAAATGGGTCGATTAGTCTAGGGTTGAAGAAGAAGATGAGAAGGGAAAACAATTTTAATCAGGTTAAAAACTTTTGGGTTCTGTTTTAATTCGAAATATGGGCAGCAGCCCAATGGTTTGAGGTGTTAGCGGGGAGCGAGGGGTCGTGGGTTCGAGACTTGGCAGTGGCTATTTTTTTTTAGAAAACCTTTACAATCTCTTTATAGGTAATATATTCATTATTATTATTATTATTATTATTATTATTATTATTATTATTATTATTATTATTATTATTATTATTATTATTATTATTATTATTATTATTATTATTATTATTATTATTATTATTATTATTATTATTATTATTATTATTATTATTATTATTAATAAATAATGTTAGTATTAATTAGGTTTATGATTATGTTTATCACTCTTATTATTAGGAAAGATATAAAAATATATTATTATTATTATTATTATTATTATTATTGATATTAATGGTATTATAATTATTATTATTATCAAGTTTAGGATTATAGGTATTAGAAGAATTATTATCTTTAGTAATTTTAAAAGTAGTATTATCTGTATGAACGTTGTTACAAAAATTGAATATTATTATTATTATTAAGTATGATGAATCCCAAGGTTATTATTATTAATATCATCATTATTTTTAAATTAGTTAATGTATTAAAAACTACTGTTATTATCATTATTATAAGATTTATCATTAAAACTGTCATTAATATTATTAATAATAAAATCATTAATATTGTTATCCTTATTATTAACACTAGTATTATTATATTCATTATTTTTAATCACTATTAATATTAGTATTACTTTTGTAACTATTAGTATTATTAATCATATAATTAGATAAAAGTATCATTATTAACAATATAATTACTATTATTAAAATTATCATTTTTAATGAAATTATTATTAGTATTATTAATATTCTTGTAAAATGTTAATATCAAAACCATTTTTTTAAAACAAATAAATATTTTGAATATAAAAACATACTTATTATATATATTACAATTATATTAATAAGCCATATAACTATATATAAAAATTAATCTTATAAAAACTTATATACAACAAATTAGGTATTTTTTTAGATATAAACATATTGATATAACTATATAAATAACAATCATTTTCAAATATATATTTAAACAATATATATAGTATATAAGGTAATAAAATATGAAATTGATCAATTACAAGTATATATTTTAATGTATATATACGAATGATATAGGTTCGTGAATCCGAGGCCAACACTATACTTGTTCAATGTCGTTCTATGTATTTTTACTACAAAATACATTAGGTGAGTTTTCATTACTCCCTTTTTAAATGCTTTTGCAATATATATTTTTGGGACTGAGAATGCATGCGCTTTTATAAATGTTTTACGAAATAGACACAAGTAATCAAAACTACATTATATGTGAAATGACCCGACCCAATCCATAGGGACGAATACAATAACATATGATTACATCGTGAGGTATTTGACCTCTATATGATACGTTTTATAAACATTGCATTCTTTTGAAAAGATATACCATAAATGAATATTTAAAATTCAATGTTTTCGACATCTGATGATTTCTACATGTAGACAATCATCGTAAATAATAGTTTACAAGAATACTTCCGTTGACAATGCAGTCAAAATAAATACATGGTGATGATTTTGTGAATGCAATGCTTCCTCGAATAAAACATGTATGACTCCATGCACATGGTTTCTCTAACATATATTCAAACAGCGGAAGACTTCTAGGAACCTGAGAATAAACATGCTTTAAACGTCAACATAAAGTTGGTGAGATATAGGTTTAATGCTAGCAGAGTTATAAATATAGACCACAAGATTTCATATACATAAACGTTTTAATAAAAATATTCTAAGTGGTTGAGCACTTGATAACCATACTTAACATTTAATCAACGTCGCATATTCCCTTTATTATGAAATCTCACTACGCTGTACCAAGTGTAGTCACCGAAACGAAGTACTGTGCAACCGTTGAATACTGGTAGTCCAGTCCGGTTGGGGTTGTCAGTCCCGATAGATCTATCAACAGGATTCGCGTTTACAATACCACATGTAAATAGTAGTTACCAAGCTACAGGGAAGTATGCCAGTGGTACAACTCAACGTAGAATATATTTTTTTATCACTTGTGTCCATAACGTAAATCATAAAATGCATGTATTCTCATCCCAAAATATTTAGAGTTTAAAAGTGGGACTATATACTCACTTTTGCCTTGAAGGTATTTAACTCGACTTGGTCTCCGATAGATATCACGAACCTAACCATATATATATAATATATCAACATATTTTCTTTTCAAGTAATCGTTATATATATATATATATATATATATATATATATATATATATATATATATATATATATATATATATATATATATATATATATATACTTATAATACTTATAATATTTTCTTAGTCTGTAGTTAGCAGTCCGATGCTAGTGGTCCACAATTAGTTGCTCAATAAAATAAATAAAGACCCCATCGTATTCGTATTGATCAGAATTAATCTCGACCCATGGTACCATGTTGTCAAATGACGTGTTGCGTACATAAAGTACCGTGTTGTCAAATGACGTGTTGCGTAAAATCATGAGGTCTTATGATTAATCTTCTCGTGTTGTTTACGGGTGGTCCTGAAATATATAAAATCAAATCATAAGTAATTATATATAAAATATCATATTAATTAGAAAAGATATGATTAATTTACTTTATCTCCAAATATTTTCGTAGCTAAACTAGCTTCGGATACCCAATCTTGTTTTAGTCGTAGTTTCTTCATTACAACTCCGTTTTTGTTGGTTCAACTTGCCACTTCCTTGGATCGAGTCAAATTTTAAGAATATGAACTGAAAATACCTTAGTTTGTATTCGAAATCACAGGTTATAGGTCAAACTTTGGTAAAACTTATGAAAGTGATCATTTTCCATCATAAAAACAACATTTGATGATCATTTTTCTAAAAATACTTACACTTTGAGTTAAACCATGAAATTTTTATGTGTTAACATATTCATACGAAATATCATTTTTCCAGAACATGAACTTCCAATTCAAAGTTCAAGATGGTTTTTAATTATCCAACCCAAAACAGCCCCCGGTTGCACTCCGACGACGTAGATTCAGTTTTTAAGGTGTTCTTTGTAAAACCAAGTTATATCTTGTTAAGTTAGCATATCATTATGATATATTACAGGTCTTGAAGTGTTTTAAAAGTTAAGTTAGAAGGATCTATTTAGTTTGCAAACAAGTTTGAAATCATTCAAACTATGTTCTTGTTGTTAAAATTTTACAACATAAAATAAGATAGCTATATAATTATGAATCGAACAAGATTATGAACAAGGTTACTACCTCAAGTTACTTGGACAAAGTTACAGTAAGAGATAAGAAAAAATCTTGGAATCAAAGAGTGGTGGAGTAAGATCAAAAGGTTGGAAGTATACTTCTTCAAATGGGTGGTTATTTTGATATGTTCTTGAAAGAGTTTTCTTATGGTGTTTAAGGCTTGTAATTGAAGCTAAATGATGGGGAAAATGCTTGGAGATGATCAAGTATGAAGTTAGGAGTATTTTGAGAGAGAAATGAGGGTGTAGGTATGAGAAAATGGAGTGAAGAAATGGTGTTCATTCATAAAAACGTTTTTAGTTTATAAAGAAAGAAAAGGATTCCTAATTTTGTTTTCTTACTAATAATTCATGCTACTTGACAAATCCTAGTTACCTCATATCTAGAGCAGTAATAATGTTGATTAGGATGTTGATTTGATGTGTATATACCAATAGTAAATACATATAGAAGCTGGGTATGATACGGGTACATATACCCTAGATATACGTATAGAAATCTTGAGGAAACGGAATGAGAATTCAAATATAGCTATCTTTTGTGAATATACTTATATTGTTTTATGTATTTAAGTCCTTTAAAAAGTGATTAAATACATTATATATACGATACATGTATAAGCATTATAGGTTATAAGTATATATATCAAAGAATGTTGCGTATAGTTATCGTTTTGAAAACTTAAGTTAGTAGTTTCAAAATATACTTATAACTCATTGTCATTAGTACACAATGAGATGTTAAACCATCCTTAGATCATGTTAAATATATATAAATACATATATATACACAAACGTATAATTATCGTATGTTATATAGTTCGTGATATCATCGGTTAAATTGGACGGTCAAACGTTGTGTAAAACTCTTTTCAAAAACACAAGTCTCAACAATTTGGATTGCTTATCATGTTGGTAAGGTTTAATTTATGTAAATATTAATCTCATAAGTATAAAACGATTGGAAATATCTGGGTCGTTACAGTACCTACCCGTTAAATAAATTTCGTCCCGAAATTTGAATGGGATGGTCATGGCTGACAATAAGTATGTTTTCATGACGTATACGAGTTGGAAATTAGAGTTTTATTATCATCAAGTAATATTGATAAAGCAATTTGATTTTTGTGAAGAGTACGAGTGAGGCTATCACCAAAGGGTGAAATGAGTAGGTATAGATTCGTCATATCTTTTGACGTAGATAGGATTGATTTCCATGTTCAAGAGATTTGGAGTAAAATCTTCATAATGAGATTTGATTCTTCAATAATCAAGGAAATTAGAATCCGCTTTAAATGCGATCATCTATTTTGATTGCTCTGTCGGATCTTTTACTATAAATCCACCTCCCTTCATTTCCTTACAACTCATACCTTCTATTCTTCCTCCCTCAATTCATACTTTAAAACATTTATCAGTATGCTTCATCCAGTACTGATCCTGGATATACTCTTAACTTTCATCTCTGTCATTCTTCTTTTTCATCTACCTCCGGAGGATTTTATTTATTTCTACTATTACCTTGGGGTTATAGTATTGTTAATTCTCCCGTGCCTTTACGTTGCAATACGTATTGATATACACGGTTTGTAATTTATTTGTTGTTGTCGAGCTTTATATTTTCTTTTATATTCAACAGTTCCATACTTCTGTTTCCTCTTCCCGACTTCGAGTCAAGCGAATAATGGTCCGGAATTCGTAGGTATGGTTTTTGAAATAAACATAGTTAATGTTCTAAGAAGGAAATAGTAATTGCATGATCTTGATTTGGTAAGTTTCCAGAATGTCTGAAAAGATAGAATTATCAAGGAGATATGTTCTTAATATGTTTGGAGATTGGGTAGAATGTAAGAGTTGTGTAACATGGCACATGATGACGTTATGATCTGTGAATCATTATGTTCCATTTAGAAACTCAGCATGAATTACTGTAATATAATCACGTTGATCAAGTGTCATTATATTATACTATTTCATGCTTCAGTTTCCAACACTACTTCAAAACATTCATATTTTAAACTCGAATTTTTCAGAATTTTGAAACTAACACAGTTTATTTTATGTTGTAACGCAAATATTGTGAAGAGATAAATGATTTTTGATGAGGATAGTTGGGAATATATCTTCAAGAATATCGGAGATATTTATAATGAAAAATACGATGATATCTTAGAATATCTAAGATCAGGGAATGACGCGGAAAATCTGTCTGTGAAGGTTTAGAATAAGGAGTAAGGTTCTTACTAACGGTTTCAGCAGACACTGAATCATTTGAATCCTTTGAAGGTAGATTTCGTCATTGTGATTTGTCCACGACCTCCTTTATACTTTGCTCAATCCGTTTTCCAGTACCAAATTTTTCGTTCGAGCTTTTCCAATCTATTATTCTTTATTGTCAAACTTCTGACCGTAATTGTTGTCTACTGTCTTTACCACTTTATCAGTCTTTTCCAAAACTTAATAGCACTAATTCATAGACTGGAGCATTTTTTAGAAACTTCACATTTGAAACATGTAATTCTTGGGGATAGACGTTGTATATATATATATATATAACTGCCGAAATAGAAATGCTGCGAGATTTCAAAATACCAATTGTTGATTCCGCCAAAGGGGTAACGAGTTGCTGGTACATCTGCTGATAATGTTGTGGAATATAAAAGGTTCTCTGGTAACAAAAGGGTAATCGTATGTATTACAGGTTATAATAAGGCTACTTCGAATGGAAAGTCGAGGTTGACTTGCTGAAATTGTGACAAAATTTGCTATTTTGAAAAGGAATCGCAAAGTTATTTTTGCTAATAAATGCTAAATGATTTAACACGGATACGTGTTAAATTATGTCCTTGGTTTCGAGAGCTTTTCAGGTACAAGACTGCGGGTAATGTGTGGTTGGATCATCATGTCGATTGTCCATTATTTGAAGTGTCTTCAGGAATTTCGAAGGGTTTGATCATAGATTGTAATTGTTAATATACATATGATGTTTTAGGACTTTGAATGATACAAATATTTTTCTGGGTTCCAAGAATCGAATGATGTTCTAGCATAGTTTTGAAGTTAAAGTATAGTTTTGAAAGATGTAAGAGTCCTAAGAGTGATGTCTTCTGTTAAGTCTTGACTTGGATTTCTTTTTGTTGTAATCAAATTTGGATGAGAATGGTTGTTTTGATTTCTATGAAAGAATGTATATTATTGTGAAGGTAGTGAGTATAGTTGATGATTGTTGAATCAGAGTCGAAGAATATAATCATATTAATTGTGAATTTATATATCTCTCGGGTATTACCTACCCGTTAAAAAAAATTCACAAGTAATGTTTTGTACCAGAGAATTTTATTACAATCTTTATGAAAATATATGTACATACATATCTTCTTCAGATGTAATCATGAATTTAATAAGTCAATATAATATTAGACTCATTTGATTTTCGGTTTAAGCTAGAATAAGTAATCTCTAAAACGATTAGGAACCACATATTCTTCACAGAATATTAATGAAGTTATGGATCAATACTTCATTATTTATTCTTATATATATTTCCTTAGTGAATCATGCTGATACTCATTGAACTCTTGCTAACTTCGCAAGATATGAATGTTGTTTCCCAGTAAGCTTCGAGTACATTGAAGATGAAAGTGTAAAATCAAACATATTATTGAATAATACACTTGGTTTATTATAAAACGAAATTCATTGAATTGAAACAGGGATTGTAGTTAACGATGATTAAGTTGCTGACGAAGGACGTACATCATTGCATATTTGTAGTATGAATTTAAACGAGTAGTATCTACCCTTTTTCAATTCATACTTAATAGCTTAGTACGAAAAGATTTATTTTGGTTTCTGAATTCATATATATAAAATATTTATATAAATTCTTCAGAAGAATGAGTTAATACTTCATAACTCGTTGATGCAATATACGCGTTATTGATGATGTCCACGGTGATTCTTGAACTGGTGGAGCTTGTGATGTTAAAGTTGCTGACGATTCTAGCGATGTTGACAGCACTGACTATGTTGGTGAGGCTAAGGGTACTGCTGATGCTGTTGGTAAAACAAGTCTAGCTTGTACCTTACGCATCATTCTTGTCGGAGTTTCTACTCTTCCTTTTATCATTTCTGTCCACTCATCTGATTTATGGTTAAGGCAGAAATAGGTAATCTCTATGTCTTTAGAGATTACATAATCACCATAGAATGTTTCTCTGATGAAGTTATGAATCAATACTTCATCGTTTGTTGTTGTTGGTACTTCTTGGTATCTATGGTGCGTGTGACGTTGATATCTGAGGTACGGATGGTGATATTGAGGCGTGTGATGTGGATGTGATTGTTGGTGGTGGTAATGATCCTGTTGATGTTGATGATAGTGATAACGTTGATGCTGGTGATGCTGGTGATGCTGCTGGTGCTTAGGGTATTGAGGCTTGCGATGTTGATGTTATTGACGGTATTGGTTATGCTGTTGATGCTACTGATGGTGTTTGTAACCTTCGTACCGTATTCTCCAAAGCCACTACCCGAGTGCGAAGCTCGTTGACTTCTTCTATTATACCGGGGTGATTGTCGGTTCGGACGAGTGGATAAATAAAATCTAGATTTTGATGTAGTATATAATCGTGACGAGATACTCTGGAAATGAGAGAAAATGGTTTCTCGAATAGGTTTGTCGGTAAGTGCTTCAGGTTCATCGTCAAGAGGGTAATTTGGTGGATGGAAGAGATCACCTTCTTCTTGTCTCCAATGATTGAGGAGGCTACAAACCCATCCCCAATCCATCCAAAATAGATGATGACTGATTGGTTGATCCATTCCGGTCACACTGCTTTCGGAGCTTGAGTGGTATTCCATATCGGAATCCGAGGGACTTCAACTAGTGACGAGTTCCATTTCGTATGATTGAATAAAGGATTTTTCGATATGAAATGATTTTCCGGCTATCGGGTGGTATTCTAATTATATAGAATATCCACAAATATAGAACAAAAGATCTCATAGATTACGGAGGGATTTACGAAATATGTCAGACAAAGTTTACAGTAACAGATACGCGTAGATATGAATTAGCAAATACGCTAAGATATGAATTTTGTCTATACACCATTCATGCAATGAATGCAGTAAGACGCGTTTAGACTTAAGATGATAAGCAGGTAATTTCCTACAGATGATAAGTAGATGATTTTCGACACAAAATGATAAGCAAAATTTTGACATGCAGACACGGTCGAAGTCCAGACTCACTAATGCAACCTAACGACTTATCAGTTAGACACACTAATGCAGACCTGGTTCGCTAAGACCACCGCTCTGATACCACATATTGATATAACTATATAAATAACAATCATTTTCAAATATATATTTAAACAATATATATAGTATATAAGGTAATAAAATATGAAATTGATCAATTACAAGTATATATTTTAATGTATATATACGAATGATATAGGTTCGTGAATCCGAGGCCAACACTATACTTGTTCAATGTCGTTCTATGTATTTTTACTACAAAATACATTAGGTGAGTTTTCATTACTCCCTTTTTAAATGCTTTTGCAATATATATTTTTGGGACTGAGAATGCATGCGCTTTTATAAATGTTTTACGAAATAGACACAAGTAATCAAAACTACATTATATGTGAAATGACCCGACCCAATCCATAGGGACGAATACAATAACATATGATTACATCGCGAGGTATTTGACCTCTATATGATACGTTTTATAAACATTGCATTCTTTTGAAAAGATATACCATAAATGAATATTTAAAATTCAATGTTTTCGACATCTGATGATTTCCACATGTAGACAATCATCGTAAATAATAGTTTACAAGAATACTTCCGTTGACAATGCAGTCAAAATAAATACATGGTGATGATTTTGTGAATGCAATGCTTCCTCGAATAAAACATGTATGACTCCATGCACATGGTTTCTCTAACATATATTCAAACAGCGGAAGACTTCTAGGAACCTGAGAATAAACATGCTTTAAACGTCAACATAAAGTTGGTGAGATATAGGTTTAATGCTAGCAGCGTTATAAATATAGACCACAAGATTTCATATACATAAACGTTTTAATAAAAATATTCTAAGTGGTTGAGCACTTGATAACCATACTTAACATTTAATCAACGTCGCATATTCCCTTTATTATGAAATCTCACTACACTGTACCAAGTGTAGTCACCGAAACGAAGTACTGTGCAACCGTTGAATACTGGTCGTCCAGTCCGGTTGGGGTTGTCAGTCCCGATAGATCTATCAACAGGATTTGCGTTTACAATACCACATGTAAATAGTAGTTACCAAGCTACAGGGAAGTATGGCAGTGGTACAACTCAACGTAGAATATATTTTTTTATCACTTGTGTCCATAACGTAAATCATAAAATGCATGTATTCTCATCCCAAAATATTTAGAGTTTAAAAGTGCGACTATATACTCACTTTTGCCTTGAAGGTATTTAACTCGACTTGGTCTCCGATAGATATCACGAACCTAACCATATATATATAATATATCAACATATTTTCTTTTCAAGTAATCGTTATATATATATATATATATATATATATATATATATATATATATATATATATATATATATATATATATATATATATATATATATATATATATATATATATATATATATATATATACTTATAATACTTATAATATTTTCTTAGTCCGTAGTTAGCAGTCCGATGCTAGTGGTCCACAATTAGTTGCTCAATAAAATAAATAAAGACCCCATCGTATTCGTATTGATCAGAATTAATCTCGACCCATGGTACCATGTTGTCAAATGACGTGTTGCGTACATAAAGTACCGTGTTGTCAAATGACGTGTTGCGTAAAATCATGAGGTCTTATGATTAATCTTCTCGTGTTGTTTACGGGTGGTCCTGAAATATATAAAATCAAATCATAAGTAATTATATATAAAATATCATATTAATTAGAAAAGATATGATTAATTTACTTTATCTCCAAATATTTTCGTAGCTAAACTAGCTTCGGATACCCAATCTTGTTTTAGTCGTAGTTTCTTCATTACAACTCCGTTTTTGTTGGTTCAACTTGCCACTTCCTTGGATCGAGTCAAATTTTAAGAATATGAACTGAAAATACCTTAGTTTGTATTCGAAATCACAGGTTATAGGTCAAACTTTGGTAAAACTTATGAAAGTGATCATTTTCCATCATAAAAACAACATTTGATGATCATTTTTCTAAAAATACTTACACTTTGAGTTAAACCATGAAATTTTTATGTGTTAACATATTCATAAGAAATATCATTTTTCCAGAACATGAACTTCCAATTCAAAGTTCAAGATGGTTTTTAATTATCCAACCCAAAACAGCCCCCGGTTGCACTCCGACGACGTAGATTCAGTTTTTAAGGTGTTCTTTGTAAAACCAAGTTATATCTTGTTAAGTTAGCATATCATTATGATATATTACAGGTCTTGAAGTGTTTTAAAAGTTAAGTTAGAAGGATCTATTTAGTTTGCAAACAAGTTTGAAATCATTCAAACTATGTTCTTGTTGTTAAAATTTTACAACATAAAATAAGATAGCTATATAATTATGAATCGAACAAGATTATGAACAAGGTTACTACCTCAAGTTACTTGGACAAAGTTACAGTAAGAGATAAGAAAAAATCTTGGAATCAAAGAGTGGTGGAGTAAGATCAAAAGGTTGGAAGTATACTTCTTCAAATGGGTGGTTATTTTGATATGTTCTTGAAAGAGTTTTCTTATGGTGTTTAAGGCTTGTAATTGAAGCTAAATGATGGGGAAAATGCTTGGAGATGATCAAGTATGAAGTTAGGAGTATTTTGAGAGAGAAATGAGGGTGTAGGTATGAGAAAATGGAGTGAAGAAATGGTGTTCATTCATAAAAACGTTTTTAGTTTATAAAGAAAGAAAAGGATTCCTAATTTTGTTTTCTTACTAATAATTCATGCTACTTGACAAATCCTAGTTACCTCATATCTAGAGCAGTAATAATGTTGATTAGGATGTTGATTTGATGTGTATATACCAATAGTAAATACATATAGAAGCTGGGTATGATACGGGTACATATACCCTAGATATACGTATAGAAATCTTGAGGAAACGGAATGAGAATTCAAATATAGCTATCTTTTGTGAATATACTTATATTGTTTTATGTATTTAAGTCCTTTAAAAAGTGATTAAATACATTATATATACGATACATGTATAAGCATTATAGGTTATAAGTATATATATCAAAGAATGTTGCGTATAGTTATCGTTTTGAAAACTTAAGTTAGTAGTTTCAAAATATACTTATAACTCATTGTCATTAGTACACAATGAGATGTTAAACCATCCTTAGATCATGTTAAATATATATAAATACATATATATACACAAACGTATAATTATCGTATGTTATATAGTTCGTGATATCATCGGTTAAATTGGACGGTCAAACGTTGTGTAAAACTCTTTTCAAAAACACAAGTCTCAACAATTTGGATTGCTTATCATGTTGGTAAGGTTTAATTTATGTAAATATTAATCTCATAAGTATAAAACGATTGGAAATATCCGGGTCGTTACAATATGGTTGAATGATCGAAACTGAATATGCCCCTTTATAGTCTGGTAATCTAAGAATTAGGGAACAGAAACCCTAATTGACGCGAACTCTAAAGATAGATCTATCGGGCCCAACAAGCCCCATCTAAAGTACCGGATGCTTTAGTACTTCGAAATTTATATCATGTCCGAAGGAGGATCCCGGAATGATGGGGATATTCTAATATGCATATTGTGAATGTCGGTTACCAGGTGTTCAATCCATATGAATGATTTTTATCTCTATGTATGGGATGTGTATTGAAATATGAAATCTTGTGGTCTATTAAAATTATGAAATAATTATTTATGTTAAACTAATGAACTCACCAACCTTTTGGTTGACACTTGAAAGCATGTTTATTCTCAGGTATGAAAGAAATCTTCCGCTGTGCATTTGCTCATTTTAAGGATATTACTTGGAGTCATTCATGACATATTTCAAAAGACGTTGCATTCGAGTCGTCGAGTTCATCAAGATTATTATTAAGTTAATTATAGTTAGATATATTATGAAATGGTATGCATGCCGTCAACTTTCAATGTAATGAAAGATTGTCTTTTCAAAAACGAATGCAATGTTTGTAAAATGTATCATATAGAGGTCAAGTACCTCGCGATGTAATCAACTGTTGTGAATCGTTTATAATCGATATGGACTTCGTCCGGATGGATTAGGACGGGTCCTTTCAATTGGTATCAGAGCGGTGGTCTTAGCGAACCAGGTCTTGCATTAGTGTGTCTAACTAGTAGTTGTTTATATGCATTAGTGAGTCTGGACTTCGACCGTGTCTGCATGTCAAAAGTTTTGCTTATCATTTCTAGTCGGAAATCATCTGCTTATCCTTCTTAGGAAATTACCTGCTTATCATTCTTAGTCTAGACACATCTTACTGCTTTGATTACATAAATAGTGTATAGACAAAACTCATATCTTAGCGTATCCGCTAATTCATATCTTAGCATATCTATTACTGTAAACTCTGCCTGACATATTCCGTAGATTCCTCCGTAACTTATGGGATTTTAGTATTATATATGCATATGTAAATTATGTATTGCAGGGTACTAATCTACATCCTATAATCTATTTCTTATCGAAAAATCCTTCATCTGATCGTACGAGATGAATCCTGCAACTAGTTCGAATCCCTCAGATTCTGATAACTATTCCGATAGTTATTCCGACAGCTATTCCGACATAGATGCTCACCTAAGCTCCGAAAACAGCGTCATCGGCATGAATCAACCAATCAGCCATTATCAATTCATCTGATGGGTTCGTAGTTGACTTAATTAATGGAAACGCACAGAAGGCAATCCCTTCCACCAACTGAATTCACCTCTTGATAATGAACCTGAAGCGTATACCGGCGAACCTGTTCGAGACACCATTTTTAGTCTTATTTCCAGGGTAACTCGACAAGATCATATTCTATCCACAATTCTAAACCTTATTCATCCGCTCGTTCCGACCGACAATCATCCTGGAGTAATAAGTCAACGAACTTCGCGCTCGAATAATCAATTCGGAGAATATGGTGCAAAATGTACCAGCTTCAACAACATCACCGGCACCAACAGTACCATCAACAATCCATCCTTCAATATCATCATCTGTACTTTGAGTATGATCTTCGTTCTACGTATCGTTCTACCTCATTTATCTTCGTTCGACATGGCGAATATGTAATCTCTAAAGTTTTAGAGATTATTTATTCTAGTTCCAACCGAAAAGCAAATGAGTTTAATATCATATTAACTCATTAAATCCATGAATACATCTGAAGAAAATATATATGTATATATGTTTTCATAAAGATTGTAATTAAAAAAAAAATTCTTTTGTACAAACTGTTAATGGTGAAAATATTTTAACGGGTAGGTAATACCCGAGGAATATTTAGATTTCACATTAATAAGTTACATTGTACCTTCTTCGAATCTGATTCAACGATCATTTACTATCCTACTTACACCCACAGATATACGTATCCGTTCACCGCAGAATAACCATTTTTATTCAATTTCATATTTGGATTTTGACCTATCATAATCCAACAAGTAGCATAATGAAGAAAACATTTGACATAATAAAATTTGTTAGAAACAAACAAATTAACTATGAGAAATTTTGTTAAGAATCCACGCTAACTGTTCCTAGCTAATTGTTCCCAGCTAACTGATTACACTTTATTTATCGCAAATTAATTATCGCAATTTACATTCTCGCAACTTAATTTATCGTCATTTAATTTCTGTTATTTACTTTACGCATTTTATTTATCGTCATTTAATTTTTGTATTTATTTTACGCACTTTAAATATCGGAACGCGTATACAAGGTTTTGACATATCATATCGACGCATCTATATATATTATTTGGAATAACCATAGACACTCTATATGCAGTAATGATCGAGTTCTCTATACAGGGTTGAGGTTTATTCTAAAATAATATATATAGTTTGAGTTGTGATCGAGTCTGAGACATGTACACGGGTCACGATATGTATTAATTAATTCGAATATTATAAATTAAACTATATATGAATTATTGGACTGTTACTGTGGACTATCGACTGTGGACTATCGACTGTGGACAATCAAATTGAATTAAAATATGGATTATAACATATGAAACTAAACAATTCTTCAAGCCTGTCACTTGATTTCATCTTAAACCTCATTTGTATCTGGATGATTACAATCTGCGTTCAAACCTTTCATGATTCTTGAAAATACCTCAACCGAAAGGATGAACCAACCGCACTTCATCTACGGAAGGAAAGATTTATGTATATTGTATTACACCTGAGAAACCCTCAGCAAATGAGTAAAAGTTTAACACGTAGCCGCGTCAGATCCTTTGGCATTTATTAGCAAAAATAATTTTTGCGATCCCTTTTCAAGGTAGCCAATTTTGTCACAGCTCCAGCAAGTCAACTTCGACTTTTCATTCGAAGTAGCCTTACTATACTCCTGATATATACGATTACCCTTTTGATACCGAAAAATTCTTTTATATTCCACCATATTACCAGCAGACATACCAGCAACCTCGTTACTTCTTGGCTTAAATCTCCCTGACGAATCATTATATTTATTCATCGAAACCCTATCATATGCTCATCCGCATTTTGTAACGAGAACTGCCATACCAATTACTGGGAATCAGCAATCAGTACTTTGAAAACTCACAGCATATCTACATCAACAGTTATATGTATGACATTTATCTCTTAGAATTATGATCTCTCCTTCTGGAATTCTGAAAAGCACTCAGTCACAAATCAATACTCTGAATGTTGAAAAAGCTGAATGAAGCAGCAGAAACCATAGACAACCGTAAATGACCATAATCATCGAAAGTTTGATGATAAAGAATAGTATGTTGGAAAAGCTCAGAAAAGTTGGAACTAGAAAACGGATTGAGCTAATCACGAAGGAGACCGAGGATAAATACAAGAACCATACCATATATTCAAAGAATCCAGGTAATTCTGGATCCGATGAAACCTTCAAAGAATATCTTGCTCCGGTGTCATGTTAAAAATCTTGCGGAAAATCTTTCTCCATCACCCATCGAACTTAGAAATTTCAAAATATCATCATCAATGTCTTCGATATTTCTGAGGATATTTTCATAAATATTCTCGTCCGAAATTATATACCTCTTCGTGCTTCCTGTGTATCATTTTATTGGAAACATTCAATAGAAAATTTAGTATCGAAAAGCGGATTATGCGAAACTATGAAGGAAGCCGTGGAAAAATCACAAAGAATAAGTTTGACTTCAAAGAATCCAAAAGATTCAATACCTGCTGAAGTCTTTAGTGAATATTTTGCTGCTTACTCTAAAACCCTTACGGATAAATCTTTTTCATCATCCATGGATATTAGAAATTCCAAGTTAGCATCGTAGCTTTCATTATAAATATCCTCCATATTTCTGAAGATATTTTCATAACTATTCTTATCTGAAATTATTAATCTCTTTCTGATATCAGTGTTACATCATATAGAAACTGTTAGTTTCTATATTCTGTAAACTTTCAAGCTTAAAAATATGAATATTATTGAAGTAATGTTGGGAACTGATGCATGAGTTAGTATAATATAATGACACTTGATCAACGTGATTATATTACAGTAAGTCATTCTGAGTTTCTAAATGGAACATGATGATTCACAGATTATAATGTCATCATGTGACATGTTACATAACTCTTTCATTCTGATTAACTTCTGAACATATCAAGAAAATATATTCTTGATGGTTCTATTCTCAGTAACTCTGGTAATTTGACAAATCAAATCGTGTTATTACGTTCTTTCTTGTTTAGAACATTATATTCATTCGAAACTCCATACTTACGAATTCTGGACCATTACAAGAGGTGTCCAATCGTAAAAAGAAGAAACGAAGGGACAAAGCTCCAAAAGAAATAGAAATTGGAGTATAAATTGCAGCAAAGAGGAAGGAGTATTAACTGTGGATGACAATGATTATAGAAAACAGATATAGGGACATTGAAATATAAGGAAAGATATAAAGCCCGATAACAACACCAAAATTACAAACCGTGTATATCAATGTTTATCGCAACATAAAGACACAGGAGAATTATAAGTACTATAACCCCAAGGCCAAAGTAGAAGTAAGCAGATTCCTCTGGTGGAAGTTGGAAAAGAAGAATAATTGTTGCGATAATAAGGATGAGGACAAGGATCAGAACTGGATTAAGCATTATTATAATCTTTTGGATATATGAACTGAGAAAGAAGGCATAGAAGTGGTGGAAACTAATGGAACGGAAAAGGTAAATTTATAAGGGAAATATCAGACGAAGAAATCGAGGCAGATCACCGTATTTAATTATAGAGATCTTAATTTTCCTACTCGCTGAAGAATCAAATCTTTTAGATTTCGAAGATTTTCTTTAAATCCCTTGAATTCCGAAATTCAACCCTGACTCTGTCAAAAGTTAAGACGCACCTTATTTTCTAAATTCAATCACGATACGTCAAAAGTTATGGAAAATCTCCATTTCTTCATCTCGATCTTTTGTGATAACTTCATTCATACGCTTCAATTAATCGAATCATTTATCTATATCAGTCAATAATGATAAAACTCAATTTATCAACTCACATTCGTCATGAAAACATTTTTTATTGTTAGCCATGACCACCTCACTCAAATTTCGGGACGAAATTTCTTTAACGGGTAGGTACTGTGATGACCCGGGAATTTCCGACCAAATTTAAACTTAATCTTATATGATTTCGACACAATAAGCAAAGTCTGTAATATTGAGTAACAAAATTTTTGAACTGTTTAGATGGATTCATGTAACCTTTGACCATGCCCGACGATTCACGAATAATTGTTTGTAACTAAATATATATATATTCAAATAAATAAAAGTATATAGATTAAATATAAATAATAAAGTACAATAGATCCGTAAGATTTATTATGAAAAATAAAATACAAAATAATAAATTGGTTATTAAAATAAAGCTACACATAAAAATGTATGAATTCTATAAATAACTATTATGATATATATTGAATTACACATAAAAGATATAAATATTATATGTATGATAGATATAATTATTTAATGATAAGTAATTTATTATATGTTACAAGTTATAATATAAATTGTTATTAATATAATTACATTCATTAGTATTATCAACATTAATATTAATTAATATTAACATCAGAATTATTAATATTATTTGTTCTAATATGAAATTCGATACATGTGAATTGTTGTATCTGAATTAATACTTGTATTATTATTAAATATTATTATTATCTCTATCAAAATATTTATCATTAATAATATTATTATTATTAACATGTTTGTATTTATATTTATTATTTATTATTTATTAATAATTAATATCAAATAAAAATAATAATATATAAGGATTATTATTATTATTATCATATTTGTTAATTTTATTAAAAATTATTATTATTATTATTTACAAAAATCATTACTATTAATACTATTATTATTATTAAGTTATAAATATTTATTAATATCAATTATGTAAAAAAATCATATAAATAGATTAGTGAATCAGTTTTAGTTTCAAGTCTTTGTCCACCTTTTGAAGATTTATAAACTCGTACGAATCAGATTCCAAACAAAAGGATAAGTCCAAATTCAGTTAGCAATTATTATCACTTTCTATTTCTTTTATGTATTTAATTTTTTTTCTTGTCTGTACCATTAATAAAACTGATCGATCATATAAAATCAATCACATTGTCTGTATTATTACAAGCTCACTTAATTTTCTCTTTAACGTTATCATTTATCAATCATAATCAATTCAATGTATTGAATTAAGGTCGAATAAAACCCGTAACCAATTTATTACCTCTGTTTCTTCAACTTTTTACTCAAATCACGATTTTGAATGGAACTTCAAATTGTAATAATGCCATTCTGTTAGAAAATATTCATACAAACTATCTGAAAACTTTCAATCGCCAATTGTTAGTATCGAGCAAGAATTTTGGAGTCAAAGTTTCGTTTTAAAAAGTTAAATAATATGTTCTTCGTGAAATTCGAATTGGTTGTTATGTTCCAGATTAAATTGATGATTTCTAAAGTTTTTAGGAAGGATTTGGAATGCCTTTCGTGTTATAATGTTTGTCTCAAAAGTTCTAAAAATCGAAATTTAATTTTGTGTTTATTTTTTTTCCCCGTCGAACAGTATCTGTTCTTCATGTTCTTTTTTTCGTTTTTTTTACTTTACTTAATAATGAACACCCTTAATAAATTCTGTGTTGGTTACAAGTCTCAAAATGAAGCAACAAACTTGTTAAATTGGTTTTGAGCTTAAATGGGTCGATTAGTCTAGGGTTGAAGAAGAAGATGAGAAGGGAAAACAATTTTAATCAGGTTAAAAACTTTTGGGTTCTCTTTTAATTCGAAATATGGGCAGCAGCCCAATGGTTTGAGGTGTTAGCGGGGAGCGAGGGGTCGTGGGTTCGAGACTTGGCAGTGGCTATTTTTTTTAGAAAACCTTTACAATCTCTTTATAGGTAATATATTCATTATTATTATTATTATTATTATTATTATTATTATTATTATTATTATTATTATTATTAAATAATGTTAGTATTAATTAGGTTTATGATTATGTTTATCACTATTATTATTAGGAAAGATATAAAAATATATTATTATTATTATTATTATTGATATTAATGGTATTATAATTATTATTATTATCAAGTTTAGGATTATAGGTATTAGAAGAATTATTATCTTTAGTAATTTTAAAAGTAGTATTATCTGTATGAACGTTGTTACAAAAATTGAATATTATTATTATTATTAAGTATGATGAATCCCAAGGTTATTATTATTAATATCATCATTATTTTTAAATTAGTTAATGTATTAAAAACTACTGTTATTATCATTATTATAAGATTTATCATTAAAACTGTCATTAATATTATTAATAATAAAATCATTAATATTGTTATCCTTATTATTAACACTAGTATTATTATATTCATTATTTTTAATCACTATTAATATTAGTATTACTTTTGTAACTATTAGTATTATTAATCATATAATTAGATAAAAGTATCATTATTAACAATATCATTACTATTATTAAAATTATCGTTTTTAATGAAATTATTATTAGTATTATTAATATTCTTGTAAAATGTTAATATCAAAACCATTTTTTTTAAAACAAATAAATATTTTGAATATAAAAACAGACTTATTATATATATTACAATTATATTAATAAGCCATATAACTATATATAAATATTAATCTTATAAAAACTTATATACAACAAATTAGGTATTTTTTTAGATATAAACATATTGATATAACTATATAAATAATAATCATTTTCAAATATATATTTAAACAATATATATAGTATATAAGGTTATAAAATATGAAATTGATCAATTACAAGTATATATTTTAATGTATATATACGAATGATATAGGTTCGTGAATCCGAGGCCAACACTATACTTTTTCAATGTCGTTCTATGTATTTTTACTAAAAAATACATTAAGTGAGTTTTCATTACTCCCTTTTTAAATGCTTTTGCAATATATATTTTTAGGACTGAGAATGCATGCGCTTTTATAAATGTTTTACGAAATAGATACAAGTAATCGAAACTACATTATATGGTTGAATGATCGAAACTGAATATGCCCCTTTATAGTCTGGTAATCTAAGAATTAGGGAACAGAAACCCTAATTGACGCGAACTCTAAAGATAGATCTATCGGGCCCAACAAGCCCCATCCAAAGTACCGGATGCTTTAGTACTTCGAAATTTATATCATGTCCGAAGGAAGATCCCGGAATGATGGGGATATTCTAATATGCATATTGTGAATGTCGGTTACCAGGTGTTCAATCCATATGAATGATTTTTATCTCTATGTATGGGATGTGTATTGAAATATGAAATCTTGTGGTCTATTAAAATTATGAAATAATTATTTATGTTAAACTAATGAACTCACCAACCTTTTGGTTGACACTTGAAAGCATGTTTATTCTCAGGTATGAAAGAAATCTTTCGCTGTGCATTTGCTCATTTTAAGGATATTACTTGGAGTCATTCATGACATATTTCAAAAGACGTTGCATTCGAGTCGTCGAGTTCATCAAGATTATTATTAAGTTAATTATAGTTAGATATATTATGAAATGGTATGCATGCCATCAACTTTCAATGTAATGATATATTGTCTTTTCAAAAACGAATGCAATGTTTGTAAAATGTATCATATAGAGGTCAAGTACCTCGCGATGTAATCAACTGTTGTGAATCGTTTATAATCGATATGGACTTCGTCCGGATGGATTAGGACGGGTCCTTTCAACTAACATCGGACTGCTAACTACGGACTAAGAAAATATTAAAAGTATTAAAAGTATATATATATATGTAACGATTACTTAAAAAGAAAATATGTTGATATATTATATATATGGTTAGGTTCGTGATATCTTTCGGAGACCAAGTCGAATTAAATACCTTCAAGGCAAAATGTGAGTTTCATTTGCTCCTTTTTATATATATTTTTGGGACTGAGAATACATGCGCTGTTTTTATAAATGTTTTACGAAATAGGCACAAGTACTAAAACTAATTCTACGTGGGTTTAAACCAGAAATATACCCTTAGCTTGGTAACATTAAACTACTTGTCTATGTACGGTAGGCGCAAATCCTAAAGATAGATCTATTAGGCCTGACAAACCCCATCCTGACTATGGGATGCTTTAGTACTTCGAGGTTATTTTAAACACACCTGATCTGGTGTACTTCAGAGGGTAAAACATGAACGTTAAGGCTTGTTACCGGGTGCCTACAACTTATAGAATACTTTTATACACTTACGAGTGTACATATATTTATAAATGGAAATCTTGTGGTTTATTAATATATTGAAATGATTGTTATGATAAACCTATGAACTCACCAACCTTTTGGTTGACACTTTAAAGCATGTTTATTCTCAGGTATTAAAGAAATCTTCCGCTGTGCATTAGCTCACTTTAAGGATATTACTTGGAGTCATTCATGGCATATTTTGAAAGACGTTGCATTTGAGTCATTGAGTTCATCAAGATTATTATTAAGTCAATTATAGTTGGATATATTATGAAATGGTGTGCATACCGTCAATTTTCGTTGTAAAGAAAGTTTGTCTTTTAAAAATGAATGCAATGTTTGTAAAATGTATCATATAGAGGTCAAATACCTCGCGATGTAATCAACTATTGTGAATCATTTATAATGTATATGAACGGGTGCTTTCAATTTATCAGCTCAACCCACCTACGTTGCCTCATGTTCAGCTGTTTCTGATCAAAAATATGTTGAAGGCTTTTATGATCAGTAAACACAGTGCATTTAACCCCATATAAATTGTGTCTCCATATCTTCAATTCAAACACTACTGCTCCCAATTCTAAATCATGTGTCGTATAATTCCGCTCGTGAATCTTCAATTGTCGGGATGCGTATGCTATAACTTTCTTCCGTTGCATAAGGACGCAACCAAAATCTTGTCGCGAAGCGTCACAATATATCTCAAAATCATCGTTCCCTTCAGGTAACGATAAAATAGGTGCTGTAGTCAACTTGTTCTTCAGTAATTGAAATACACTCTCCTGCTCAGAAGTCCATTCGTACTTCTTCCCTTTTTGCGTTAACGCTGTTAATGGTTTAGCTATTCGGGAAAAATCTTGAATAAACCTTCTATAATAACCGGCTAAACCCAAAAATTGGCGTATCTGCGTTGGTGTCTTAGGAGTCTCCCATTTTTCAATGGCCTCAATTTTAGCTGGATCAACCTGAATTCCTTTGCTACTAACAACATGACCAAGAAATTGCACTTCTTTCAACCAAAATGCACACATAGAAAATTTGGCGTATAACTGTTCCTTTCTTAACAATTCTAATACCAACCTTAAATGTTGCTCATGCTCTAGCTCATTTTTGGAATAGATGAGAATATCATCAATGAAAATGATAACAAACTTATTTAGATACGGACTACAAACTCGATTCATGAGGTCCATGAATACAGCTGGTGCATTCGTTAATCCAAATGGCATGACCAAAAATTTGTAATGACCGTAGCGTGTCCGGAAAGCAGTTTTCGGAATATCTTCTTCTTTGACACGTAGTTGATGATAGCCCGATCTTAAGTCGATTTTCTAGTACACACATGATCCTTGCAGTTGATTAAATAAGTCGTCAATTCTCGGTAGTGGATACCGATTCTTGATAGTTAACTTATTTAATTCACGATAATCTATACACATCCTAAAAGATCCATCTTTCTTTTTAACAAATAAAATTAGAGCTCCCCACGGTGAAGTACTTGGTCGTATGAATCCTCGATCCAGTAATTCTTTTAACTGACTCTGAAGTTCTTTTAACTCAGACGGTGCAAGTCTATATGGAGCACGAGCAACCGGTGCAGCTCCTGGTACAAGATCTATTTGAAATTCTACAGACCTGAAAGGAGGTAGTCCCGGTAATTCTTCCAGAAATACATCGGGAAAGTCTCTTACTACATTTACATCGTTAATATTCTTCTCCTTTTCTTCAACTTTCTTACATGTGCTAGGATGGCATAACATCCCTTTTCTAAGCACTTTCGAGCTTTCAAACAGCTAATGAGATTTAGGTTTGGGTTACCTTTATCTCCGTAAATCATTATCATTGATTTATCCTTTCGAGGAATACGAATTGCCTTTTCAGCACAAACCACTTCGACTCCTACTTTGGACATCCAGTCCATGCCGATAATTACGTCAAAATTTCCTAATTCTATGGGTATCAAATCAATCTTAAATGTTTCTCCGGTTAAATTTATTTTACAATCACGGCAAATTTTATCGGCTTTAATTAGTTTACCATTAGCTAACTCAATCATGTACTTAGCATCTAGAGGTAATGATGAACAATTCAATTTAGCGTAAAATTCTCTACACACGTAACTTCTATCGGCAGCAGTATCAAATATAATAGATGCTGATAAGTTATTAATGATAAACGTACCCGCAACAAGCTCCGGGTCTTCACACGCCTCTCTAGCATTAATAATAAATGCTCTTCCACGTGCAGATCCGTTATTCTTCTCTGGATTTGGGCACTGGCTCTTATAATGACCCTGTTTCCCACACCCATAACAAGTAACAGTGGCCAAGGCAGTTCTATTTGCATTGGTGGCAGGAGTCTTGGTGCCATTGGTATTTGTAACAGGAATCCTACAGTCTTCAGCAAGATGACCCCTTCGATTATAATTATTACACACCACATTATAATAACCAGAGTGATGTTTTTGGCATCTGTTACATAAAGGATTTTGTCCTTTGTAACCTGAGCTTGAACCACTACCCACACCTTGCGTGGTTTCTTGTTTCTTGTTAGATTGTTGATTACCTTCCCACATTCTTTTGTTTTTAGATGTCTTGACATCAGTGTTCTTATATAGAATAATCTGGTCCATCAACTCGTTTGCCATAGTGATGGCTTCATGAATAGTCTTGGGTTTCGATGCTGTAACATTTGCCTTGACATTTTTAGGCAAACCATCTTTGTACAGTTCTATCTTCTGTTCTTCGGTTGGTACCAATTCGGGACATAGCAAAGCTAATTCCATGAATCACTGATTGTAGTTGGTGAGTTCAGTACCAATAACTTTCAGGCTTCGTAATTCAGCTTCCAACTTCCTAACCTCGTTCCTTGGACAATACTCGTTGATTAGCATAAGCTACATCTCCACCTACGGCCTTCACATAGTTTTTCCACCACGTGAGTGCACTATCTTATAAGGTACACGATGCATACTTGGTCATGTCCTTCTCAATACAACCACTGATTTTAAACACAGACTCAATCTTTTCGATCCACCGGGTTAAACCGACCGGTCCTTCTGTTCCACTGAATGATGAGGGCTTGCAACCTTGAAAAGTTTTGTAAGTACATCCCACACGAGGATATGGGTTAACTGCAGCACCTCTCGCAGCCTTGACCCATAACATTCTGTCGTTCACTCGCTGATTGATGAGTTCCTCGATTTCTTGTTCCGTCATTCGGTTCAATCGTGCCATAATCTTCAATAAGAATGAAAAAAAAAATAATTATTCACATGGAATATTATAGATGTAGTGTGTATTTACAGTACTTCGTAGCTTATTAATAATATGAACCAGTTATTATTATAAAAGCCTTTTCTTCTTATTAGCGTTTTATAATTATATCTAGGGTAGTACCTGAAATGTCCCGTTCTTATTGATTAAAAACGTTCCATATTAATTGATTTCGTTGCCAGGTTTTGACCTCTATATGAGACGTTTTTCAAAGACTGCATTCATTTTTAAAACAAACCATAACCTTTATTTCATAAATAAAGGTTTAAAAAGCTTTACGTAGATTATTAAATAATGATAATCTAAAAGATCCTGTTTACACACGACCATTACATAATGGTTTACAATACAAATATGTTACATCGAAATCAGTTTCTTGAATGCAGTTTTTACACAATATCATACAAACATGGACTCCAAATCTTGTCCTTATTTTATTATGCAACAGCGGAAGCTCTTAGTATTCACCTGAGAATAAACATGCTTTAAATGTCAACAAAAATGTTGGTGAGTTATAGGTTTAACCTATATATATCAAATCGTAACAATAGACCACAAGATTTCATATTTCAATACACATCCCATACATAGAGATAAAAATCATTCATATGGTGAACACCTGGTAACCGACATTAACAAGATGCATATATAAGAATATCCCCATCATTCCGGGACACCCTTCGGTTATGATATAAATTTCGAAGTACTAAAGCATCCGGTACTTTGGATGGGGTTTGTTAGGCCCAATAGATCTATCTTTAGGATTCGCGTCAATTAGGGTGTCTGTTCCCTAATTCTTAGATTACCAGACTTAATAAAAAGGGGCATATTCGATTTCGATAATTCAACCATAGAATGTAGTTTCACGTACTTGTGTCTATTTTGTAAATCATTTATAAAACCTGCATGTATTCTCATCCCAAAAATATTAGATTTTAAAAGTGGGACTATAAATCACTTTCACAGATTTTTACTTCGTCGGGAAGTAAGACTTGGCCACTGGTTGATTCACGAACCTATAACAATATATACATATATATCAAAGTATGTTCAAAATATATTTACAACACTTTTAATATATTTTGATGTTTTAAGTTTATTAAGTCAGCTGTCCTCGTTAGTAACCTACAACTAGTTGTCCACAGTTAGATGTACAAAAATAAATCGATAACTATTATCTTGAATCAATCCACGATCCAGTGTATACGTATCTCAGTATTGATCACAACTCAAACTATATATATTTTGGAATCAACCTCAACCCTGTATAGCTAACTCCAACATTCACATATAGAGTGTCTATGGTTGTTCCGAAATATATATAGATGTGTCGACATGATAGGTCGAAACATTGTATATGTGTCTATGGTATCTCAAGATTACATAATATACAATACAAGTTGATTAAGTTATGGTTGAAATAGATTTGTTACCAATTTTCACGTAGCTAAAATGAGAAAAATTATCCAATCTTGTTTTACCCATAACTTCTTCATTTTAAATCCGTTTTGAGTGAATCAAATTGCTATGGTTTCATATTGAACTCTATTTTATGAATCTAAACAGAAAAAGTATAGGTTTATAGTCGGAAAAATAAGTTACAAGTCGTTTTTATAAAGGTAGTCATTTCAGTCGAAAGAACGACGTCTAGATGACCATTTTAGAAAACATACTTCCACTTTGAGTTTAACCATAATTATTGGATATAGTTTCATGTTCATAATAAAAATCATTTTCTCAGAATAACAACTTTTAAATCAAAGTTATCATAGTTTTTAATTAACTAACCCAAAACAGCCCGCGGTGTTACTACGACGGTGTAAATCCGGTTTTACGGTGTTTTTCGTGTTTCCAGGTTTTAAATCATTAAGTTAGCATATCATATAGATATAGAACATGTGTTTAGTTGATTTTAAAAGTCAAGTTAGAAGGATTAACTTTTGTTTGTGAACAAGTTTAGAATTAACTAAACTATGTTCTAGTGATTACAAGTTTAAACCTTCGAATAAGATAGCTTTATATGTATGAATCGAATGATGTTATGAACATCATTACTACCTTAAGTTCCTTGGATAAACCTACTGGAAAAGAGAAAAATGGATCTAGCTTCAACGGATCCTTGGATGGCTCGAAGTTCTTGAAGCAGAATCATGACACGAAAACAAGTTCAAGTAAGATCATCACTTGAAATAAGATTGTTATAGTTATAGAAATTGAACCAAAGTTGGAATATGATTATTACCTTGTATTAGAATGATAACCTACTGTAAGAAACAAAGATTTCTTGAGGTTGGATGATCACCTTACAAGATTGGAAGTGAGCTAGCAAACTTGAAAGTATTCTTGATTTTATGTAACTAGAACTTGTAGAATATATGAAGAACACTTCGAACTTGAAGATAGAACTTGAGAGAGATCAATTAGATGAAGAAAATTGAAGAATGAAAGTTTTTGTAGGTGTTTTTGGTCGTTGGTGTATGGATTAGATATAAAGGATATGTAATTTTGTTTTCATGTAAATAAGTCATGAATGATTACTCATATTTTTGTAATTTTATGAGATATTTCATGCTAGTTGCCAAATGATGGTTCCCACATGTGTTAGGTGACTCACATGGGCTGCTAAAAGCTGATCATTGTAGTGTATATACCAATAGTACATACATCTAAAAGCTGTGTATTGTACGAGTACGAATACGGTTGCATACGAGTAGAATTGTTGATGAAACTGAACGAGTATGTAATTGTAAGCATTTTTGTTAAGTAGAAGTATTTTGATAAGTGTATTGAAGTCTTTCAAAAGTGTATAAATACATATTAAAACACTACATGTATATACATTTTAACTGAGTCGTTAAGTCATCGTTAGTCGTTACATGTAAGTGTTGTTTTGAAACCTTTAGGTTAACGATCTTGTTAAATGTTGTTAACCCAATGTTTATAATATCAAATGAGATTTTAAATTATTATATTATCATGATATTATCATGTATGAATATCTCTTAATATGATATATATATATACATTAAATGTCTTTACAACGATAATCGTTACATATATGTCTCGTTTAAAAATCATTAAGTTAGTAGTCTTGTTTTTACATATGTAGTTCATTGTTAATATACTTAATGATATGTTTACTTATCATAGTATCATGTTAAATATATATATATATATCCATATATATGTCATCATATAGTTTTTACAAGTTTTAGCGTTCGTGAATCACCGGTCAACTTGGGTGGTCAATTGTCTATATGAAACATATTTCAATTAATCAAGTCTTAACAAGTTTGATTGCTTAACATGTTGGAAACATTTAATCATGTAAATATCAATCTCAATTAATATATATAAACATGGAAAAGTTCGGGTCACTACAGTACCTACCCGTTAAATAAATTTCGTCCCGAAATTTTAAGCTGTTGAAGGTGTTGACGAATCTTCTGGAAATAGATGCGGGTATTTCTTCTTCATCTGATCTTCACTCTCCCAGGTGAACTCGGGTCCTCTACGAGCATTCCATCGAACCTTAACAATTGGTATCTTGTTTTGCTTAAGTCTTTTAACCTCACGATCCATTATTTCGACGGGTTCTTCGATGAATTGAAGTTTTTTGTTGATTTGGATTTCATCTAACGGAATAGTGAGATCTTCTTTAGCAAAACATTTCTTCAAATTCGAGACATGGAAAGTGTTATGTACAGCCGCGAGTTGTTGAGGTAACTCAAGTCAGTAAGCTACTGGTCCGACACGATCAATAATCTTGAATGGTCCAATATACCTTGGATTTAATTTCCCTCGTTTACCAAATCGAACAACGCCTTTCCAAGGTGCAACTTTAAGCATGACCATCTCTCCAATTTCAAATTCTATATCTTTTCTTTTAATGTCAGCGTAGCTCTTTTGTCAACTTTGGGCGGTTTTCAACCGTTGTTGAATTTAGATGATCTTCTCGGTAGTTTCTTGTATAATCTCCGGACCCGTAATCTGTCTATCCCCCACTTCACTCCAACAAATCGGAGACCTGCACTTTCTACCATAAAGTGCTTCAAATGGCGCCATCTCAATGCTTGAATGGTAGCTGTTGTAGGAAAATTCTGCTAACGGTAGATGTCGATCCCAACTGTTTCCGAAATCAATAACACATGCTCGTAGCATGTCTTCAAGCGTTTGTATCGTCCTTTCACTCTGCCCATCAGTTTGTGGATGATAGGCAGTACTCATGTCTAGACGAGTTCCTAATGCTTGCTGTAATGTCTGCCAGAATCTTGAAATAAATCTGCCATCCCTATCAGAGATAATAGAGATTGGTATTCCATGTCTGGAGACGACTTCCTTCAAATACAGTCGTGCTAACTTCTCCATCATGCCATCTTCTCTTATTGGCAGGAAGTGTGCTGATTTGGTGAGACGATCAACTATTACCCAAATAGTATCAAAACCACTTGCAGTCCTTGGCAATTTAGTAATGAAATCCATGGTAATGTTTTCCCATTTCCATTCCGGGATTTCGGGTTGTTGAAGTAGACCTGATGGTTTCTGATGCTCAGCTTTGACCTTAGAACACGTCAAACATTCTCCTACGTATTTAGCAACATCGGCTTTCATACCCGGCCACCAAAAATATTTCTTGAGATCCTTGTACATCTTCCCCGTTCCAGGATGTATTGAGTATCTGGTTTTATGAGCTTCTCTAAGTACCATTTCTCTCATATCTCCAAATTTTGGTACCCAAATCCTTTCAGCCCTATACCGGGTTCCGTCTTCCCGAATATTAAGATGCTTCTCCGATCCTTTGGGTATTTCATCCTTTAAATTTCCCTCTTTTAAAACTCCTTGTTGCGCCTCCTTTATTTGAGTAGTAAGGTTATTATGAATCATTATATTCATAGATTTTACTCGAATGGGTTCTCTATCCTTCCTGCTCAAGGCATCGGCTACCACATTTGCCTTCCCCGGGTGGTAACGAATCTCAAAGTCGTAATCATTCAATAATTCAATCCACCTACACTGCCTCATATTCAGTTGTTTCTGATTAAATATGTGTTGAAGACTTTTGTGGTCGGTATATATAATACTTTTGACCCCATATAAGTAGTGCCTCCAAGTCTTTAATGCAAAAACAACCGAGCCTAATTCCAAATCATGCGTCGTATAATTTTGTTCGTGAATCTTCAATTGTCTAGACGCATAAGCAATCACCTTCGTTCGTTGCATTAATACACAACCGAGACCTTGCTTTGATGCGTCACAATAAATCACAAAATCATCATTCCCTTCAGCCAATGAAAATATAGGTGCCGTAGTTAGCTTTTTCTTCAATAACTGAAACGCTTTCTCTTGTTCATCATTCCATTCAAATTTCTTCCCTTTATGCGTTAATGCAGTCAAGGGTTTTGCTATTCTGGAAAAGTCTTGGATGAACCTTCTGTAGTAACCAGCTAGTCCTAAAAACTGGCGTATGTGTTTCGGAGTTTTCGGGGTTTCCCACTTTTCAACAGTTTCTATCTTTGCCGGATCCACCTTATTACCTTCTTTGTTCACTATGTGACCGAGGAATTGAACTTCTTCCAACCAAAATGCACACTTTGAAAACTTAGCGTACAATTCTTCCTTCCTCAATACTTCTAACACCTTTCTCAAATGTTCACCGTGTTCTTGGTCATTCTTTGAGTAAATAAGTATGTCATCAATGAAAACAATGACAAACTTGTCAAGGTATGGTCCACACACTCGGTTCATAAGGTCCATGAACACAGCTGGTGCATTAGTTAAACCAAACGGCATGACCATAAACTCGTAATGACCGTAACGTGTTCTGAAAGCAGTCTTTGGAATATCATCTTCTTTCACCCGCATTTGATGATACCCGAAACGTAAGTCAATCTTTGAATAAACAGACGAGCCATGTAGTTGATCAAATAAGTCGTCGATTCTCGGTAGTGGGTAGCGGTTCTTGATGGTAAGTTTGTTCAACTCTCGGTAGTCGATACACAACCTGAATGTACCATCTTTCTTCTTGACAAACAAAACAGGAGCTCCCCACGGTGATGTGCTTGGTCGAATGAAACCACGGTCTAAAAGTTCTTGTAATTGGCTTTGCAGTTCTTTCATCTCGCTGGGTGCGAGTCTGTAAGGAGCACGAGCTATTGGTGCAGCTCCTGGTACAAGATCTATTTGAAATTCAACGGATCGATGTGGGGGTAATCCCGGTAATTCTTTCGAAAATACATCGGGAAATTCTTTTGTAATGGGAACATCATTGATGCTCTTTTCTTCAGTTTGTACTTTCTCGACGTGTGCTAGAACAGCATAGCAACCTTTTCTTATTAGTTTTTGTGCCTTCAAATTACTAATAAGATGTAGCTTCGTGCTGCCCTTTTCTCCGTACACCATTAAGGGTTTTCCTTTTTCTCGTATAATGCGAATTGCATTTTTGTAACAAACGATCTCTGCTTTCACTTCTTTCAACCAGTCCATACCGATTATCATATCAAAACTCCCTAACTCTACTGGTATCAAATCAATCTTAAATGTTTCACTAACCAGTTTAATTTCTCGATTCCGACATATATTATCTGCTGAAATTAATTTACCATTTGCTAATTCGAGTAAAAATTTACTATCCAAAGGCGTCAATGGAAAACTTAATTTAGCACAAAAATCTCTACTCATATAGCTTCTATCCGCACCCGAATCAAATAAAACGTAAGCAGATTTATTGTCAATAAGAAACGTACCCGTAACAAGCTCCGGGTCTTCCTGTGCCTCTGCCGCATTAATATTGAAAACTCTTCCGCGGCCTTGTCCATTCGTGTTCTCCTGGTTCAGGAAATTTCTAATAATGTGGCCTGGTTTTCCACATTTATAACAAACTACATTGGCATAACTTGCTCCGACACTACTTGCTCCGCCATTACTCGTTCTGACACCATTTGTTCCTTTCGTTCTGTTAACCCCTGGTCCGTAGACCTCACACTTCGCCGCGCTATGACCATTTCTTTTACACTTGTTGCAGAATTTGGTGCAGAACCCCGAGTGATACTTTTCACACCTTTGGCATAGCTGCTTCTGATTGTTGTTGTTGTTGCGGTTGTTATTGTTGTTGGGATGATTGTTGTAGTTGCTGTTGTTGTTGTTGTTGTTGTTGTTGGGCCATTTGTTGTAGTTGCGATTGATGTTGCGATTGTTGGGATAATTTTTGCGATTATTGTTGTAATTGCTGTTGTTGTTGTATTGGTGATTCTTATCACCGTTTTCCTCCCACTTTCTTTTGACTTGCTTCACATTGGCCTCTTCAGCAGTCTGTTCTTTAATTCTTTCTTCAATCTGGTTCACTAGTTTGTGAGCCATTCTACATGCCTGTTGTATGGAGGCGGGCTCGTGTGAACTTATATCTTCTTGGATTCTTTCCGGTAATCCTTTCACAAACGCGTCGATCTTCTCTTCCTCATCTTCGAATGCTCCCGGATACAATAGGCACAATTCTGTGAATCGTCTTTCGTACGTGGTAATATCAAATCCTTGGGTTCGTAACCCTCTAAGTTCTGTCTTGAGCTTATTGACCTCGGTTCTGGGACGGTACTTCTCGTTCATCAAGTGCTTGAATGCTGACCACGGTAGTGCGTACGCATCGTCTTGTCCCACTTGCTCTAGATAGGTATTCCACCATATTAACGCAGAACCTGTGAAGGTATGTGTAGCGTACTTCACTTTGTCCTCTTCAGTACACTTACTTATGGCAAACACCGATTCGACCTTCTCGGTCCACCGTTTCAATCCGATCGGTCCTTCGGTTCCATCAAATTCCAAAGGTTTGCAGGCAGTGAATTCTTTGTAGGTGCATCCTACACGATTTCCTGTACTGCTAGATCCAAGGTTATTGTTGGTATGTAGCACAGCCTGTACTGCAGCTATGTTTGAAGCTAGAAAAGTACGGAATTCCTCTTCATTCATATTCACGGTGTGTCGAGTAGTCGGTGCCATTTCCTTCAAAATAGTCAAATGGAACAAGTTAATCATACAGAATATTAAGAGTAGTTAATAGTATTTCGTAGCATAATATGAACTCATTTATAAAAGCTTTTTCTTCATATTAGCGTTTTATAAGTTTAAATTCGGGTAGTACCTACCCGTTAAGTTCATACTTGGTAGCTAATATACAATTCAACTACTACAATTCTATATGAAAAACTGATTATAATAATATTTCGCGTTCAAACTTTTACACAATATTTTACAAACTTACAATACCGCTTGTTTTACATATAGCATGAAATATAGCACACAATAAATTTGATACAAGATGGTTGTGAAGATAATTCTAGCTAGTACACAAGTCGTTCAGCAAAGGCAATAAAGACACGTAATTCATACGTCCAGAAACAATTCATGCATTCTGGTTTTACTAGGATTACTTCCCATCCTTGGTCTTGTGGAACATAACCGTTATGGCTGTTGATAAGACAGTGTGTTGTAACGTCGTCAAAGGGACGAGGGTTATGTAATGTCCAACAGTCCCGTAACAATCTAAAAACCTCATTTCTTACCCCAATTACCGACTCCGTCACTTGTGGGAACGTTTTGTTTAATAGTTGTAGGCCGATGTTCTTGTTCTCACTTTGGTGAGAAGCGAACATTACTAATCCGTAAGCATAACATGCTTCTTTATGTTGCATGTTAGCCGCTTTTTCTAAATCACGAAGTCCAATATTCGGATATATTGAGTCAAAATAATTTCTTAACCCATTGCGTAAAATAGCATTTGGGTTCCCCGCAATATATGCGTCAAAGTAAACACATCGTAACTTATGGATTTTCCAATGTGATATCCCCCATCTTTCGAACGAAAGCCTTTTATAAACCAAGGCATTCTTGGAACTTTCTTCGAATGTTTTACAAACTGATCTCGCCTTAAATAGTTGTGCCGAAGAATTCTGACCGACTCTAGACAAGATTTCATCAATCATGTCTCCGGGTAGGTCTCTTAAAATATTGGGTTGTCTATCCATTTTGTGTTTTTATACTGTAAAATAGACAAGAGTTAGATTCATAAAAAAAATACTTATTAATACAAGCAATTTTTACATATATCATAAAGCATAAGCACACTATATTACATATATTACACCACACGAATACAACTATCTTATTCCGACTCGCTTTTTTCTTCTTCTTCGGTTTTGGTTCGTTTTGCCAAGTTTCTAGGGATATATGATGTTCCCCTAATACGAGCCGTCGTTTTCCACATTGGTTTAGAAAAACCTGGTGGTTTAGAGGTTCTCGGGTCATTGTTACAACTTAAGGACTCCGGAGGTTGACGATACATATAAAGTTCATCGGGGTTGGAATTAGATTTCTCTATTTTTATGACCTTTCCCTTCTTATTTTCTCTTACCTTTTTAAATTCAGTTGGGGTAATTTATATAACATCATCGGAATTCTCGTCGGAATCCGATTCATCGGAGAATTGGTAATCCTCCCAATATTTTGCTTCCTTGGCGAAAACACCATTGACCATAATTAACCTTGGTCGGTTGGTTGAGGATTTTCTTTTACTTAACCGTTTTATTATTTTCCCCACCGGTTCTATTTCTTCATCCGGTTCTGCTTCTTTTTCCGGTTCCGATTCTTCTTCCGGTTCCGACTCTTCTTCCGGTTCCTCTTCGGGAACTTGTGAATCAGTCCAAGAATCATTCCAATTTACATTTGACTCTTCATTATTATTAGGTGAGTCAATGGGACTTGTTCTAGAGGTAGACATCTATCATATAATATCAAACGCGTTAAGAGATTAATATATCACATAATATTCACATGTTAAAAATATATAGTTTCCAACAAAATTTGTTAAGCAATCATTTTTCAAGTAAACACGGTCGAAGTCCAGACTCACTAATGCATCCTAACAAACTCGATAAGACACACTAATGCAAAATTCTGGTTCTCTAAGACCAACACTCGGATACCAACTGAAATGTCCCGTTCTTATTGATTAAAAACGTTCCATATTAATTGATTTCGTTGCGAGGTTTTGACCTCTATATGAGACGTTTTTCAAAGACTGCATTCATTTTTAAAACAAACCATAACCTTTATTTCATAAATAAAGGTTTAAAAAGCTTTACGTAGATTATCAAATAATGATAATCTAAAAGATCCTGTTTACACACGACCATTACATAATGGTTTACAATACAAATATGTTACATCGAAATCAGTTTCTTGAATGCAGTTTTTACACAATATCATACAAACATGGACTCCAAATCTTGTCCTTATTTTAGTATTCAACAGCGGAAGCTCTTAGTATTCACCTGAGAATAAACATGCTTTAAACGTCAACAAAAATGTTGGTGAGTTATAGGTTTAACCTATATATATCAAATCGTAACAATAGACCACAAGATTTCATATTTCAATACACATCCCATACATAGAGATAAAAATCATTCATATGGTGAACACCTGGTAACCGACATTAACAAGATGCATATATAAGAATATCCCCATCATTCCGGGACACCCTTCGGATATGATATAAATTTCGAAGTACTAAAGCATCCGGTACTTTGGATGGGGTTTGTTAGGCCCAATAGATCTATCTTTAGGATTCACGTCAATTAGGGTGTCTATTCCCTAATTCTTAGATTACCAGACTTAATAAAAAGGGGCATATTCGATTTCGATAATTCAACCATAGAATGTAGTTTTACGTACTTGTGTCTATTTTGTAAATCATTTATAAAACCTGCATGTATTCTTATCCCAAAAATATTAGATTTTAAAAGTGGGACTATAACTCACTTTCACAGATTTTTACTTCGTCGGGAAGTAAGACTTGGCCACTGGTTGATTCACGAACCTATAACAATATATACATATATATCAAAGTATGTTCAAAATATATTTACAACACTTTTAATATATTTTGATGTTTTAAGTTTATTAAGTCAGCTGTCCTCGTTAGTAACCTACAACTAGTTGTCCACAGTTAGATGTACCAAAATAAATTGATAAATATTATCTTGAATCAATCCACTACCCAGTGTATACGTATCTCAGTATTAATCACAACTCAAACTATATATATTTTAGAATAAACCTCAACCCTGTATAGCTAACTCCAACATTCACATATAGAGTGTCTACGGTTGTTCCGAAATATATATAGATGTGTCGACATGATAGGTTGAAACATTGTATACGTGTCTATGGTATCTCAAGATTACATAATATACAATACAAGTTGATTAAGTTATGGTTGGAATAGATTTGTTACCAATTTTCACGTAGCTAAAATGAGAAAAATTATCCAATCTTGTTTTACCCATAACTTCTTCATTTTAAATCCGTTTTGAGTGAATCAAATTGCTATGGTTTCATATTGAACTCTATTTTATGAATCTAAACAGAAAAAGTATAGGTTTATAGTCGGAAAAATAAGTTACAAGTCGTTTTTATAAAGGTAGTCATTTCAGTCGAAAGAACGACGTCTAGATGACCATTTTAGAAAACATACTTCCACTTTGAGTTTAACCATAATTTTTGGATATAGTTTCATGTTCATAATAAAAATCATTTTCTCAGAATAACAACTTTTAAATCAAAGTTTATCATAGTTTTTAATTAACCAACCCAAAACAGCCCGCGGTGTTACTACGACGGCGTAAATCTGGTTTTACGGTGTTTTTCGTGTTTCCAGGTTTTAAATCATTAAGTTAGCATATCATATAGATATAGAACATGTGTTTAGTTGATTTTAAAAGTCAAGTTAGAAGGATTAACTTTTGTTTGCGAACAAGTTTAGAATTAACTAAACTATGTTCTAGTGATTACAAGTTTAAACCTTCGAATAAGATAGCTTTTTATGTATGAATCGAATGATGTTATGAACATCATTACTACCTTAAGTTCCTTGGATAAACCTACTGGAAAAGGGAAAATGGATCTAGCTTCAACGGATCCTTGGATGGCTCAAAGTTCTTGAAGCAGAATCATGACACGAAAACAAGTTCAAGTAAGATCATCACTTGAAATAAGATTGTTATAGTTATAGAAATTGAACCAAAGTTGAAATATGATTATTACCTTGTATTAGAATGATAACCTACTGTAAGAAACAAAGATTTCTTGAGGTTGGATGATCACCTTACAAGATTGGAAGTGAGCTAGCAAACTTGAAAGTATTCTTGATTTTATGTATCTAGAACTTGTAGAATATTTGAAGAACACTTAGAACTTGAAGATAGAACTTGAGAGAGATCAATTAGATGAAGAAAATTGAAGAATGAAAGTGTTTGTAGGTGTTTTTGGTCGTTGGTGTATGGATTAGATATAAAGGATATGTAATTTTGTTTTCATGTAAATAAGTCATGAATGATTACTCATATTTTTGTAATTTTATGAGATATTTCATGCTAGTTGCCAAATGATGGTTCCCAAATGTGTTAGGTGACTCAAATGGGCTGCTAAGAGCTGATCATTGGAGTGTATATACCAATAGTACATACATCTAAAAGCTGTGTATTGTACGAGTACGAATACGGTTGCATACGAGTAGAATTGTTGATGAAACTGAACGAGGATGTAATTGTAAGCATTTTTGTTAAGTAGAAGTATTTTGATAAGTGTATTGAAGTCTTTCAAAAGTGTATAAATACATATTAAAACACTACATGTATATACATTTTAACTGAGTCGTTAAGTCATCGTTAGTCGTTACATGTAAGTGTTGTTTTGAAACCTTTAGGTTAACGATCTTGTTAAATGTTGTTAACCCAATGTTTATAATATCAAATGAGATTTTAAATTATTATATTATCATGATATTATCATGTATGAATATCTCTTAATATGATATATATATACATTAAATGTCTTTACAACGATAATAGTTACATATATGTCTCGTTTAAAAATCATTAAGTTAGTAGTCTTGTTTTTACATATGTAGTTCATTGTTAATATACTTAATGATATGTTTACTTATCATAGTATCATGTTAACTATATATATATCCATATATATGTCATCATATAGTTTTTACAAGTTTTAGCGTTCGTGAATCACCGGTCAACTTGGGTGGTCAATTGTCTATATGAAACATATTTCAATTAATCAAGTCTTAACAAGTTTGATTGCTTAACATGTTGGAAACATTTAATCATGTAAATATCAATCTCAATTAATATATATAAACATGGAAAATTTCGGGTCACTACAGTACCTACCCATTAAAGTTCATACTTAATAGCTTAGTACAGAAATTAATTACTATCATCCAAATAATACTCAACCATGGAAAATTATTGCATTTCACACTTCACTATTTTACATATGCTTATTTTACATCAAACATTAAGCAAACCACACTAGTAATATTATACAAAACGTTATATGATCTCATGGTTTAAAATAACAGCGCATCATTTAACCCCAAACGTTTGTGTTCAAAGAAATCGCTTAAAGGTTATCTTGACTGTCTCCCTGCGTTTTGGCTGAGGGGCTGAAGAACTGGATGTCGGGATAGAACTAATAGGAATAGCGGGAATAGGGGTAGAAGTGTCTGGTAGAGTTGGTGCCACAACATCCTCACTAAACTCGGGATTTGGATTTTCCAATTCAGTAGCTTTTCGTTTCTTTCCTCTTTCGAACTTGTCTTTCGTAATTTCTAGTATTTCTTCCTCCTCAGGATCACTTTCCGGTTCCTCTTCAATTGATTCATCCGAAAATTGTGAGTCTTCCCCAAAGGTGTCGTTTTCATCATCGGATAGGTTAATGACTGGAACACCATCTGAAGATTCTGGTTCGGAGTCGCTGAATGTGATAATAAGTTCTAAGCCAGACATCTATCACATAACAACTAGCACATTAGTACCACATAATATTTACATATTAATTTTTAACCAACAAGGATAAGCAATAGTTTTCTAAATCAAATACGATCAAAGTCCAGACTCACTAATGCATCCTAACAAACTCGATAAGACACACTAATGCAAATTTTTTGGTTCTCTAAGACCAACGCTCTGATACCACATGTCATAACCCGTCCTAAACCATAAGGAAAAATATAATAACATATGATTTCATCGCGAGGTATTGACCTCTAAATGCGACATTTTTCAAAGAAAATTGCATTCGTTTTTACAATACAAACCATAACTTTTATTAAAAATACAAATTTTAAATAACATAATAATGATTATCGTTTAGCGATAATCTTAGCCTTACAAACTTTACATGTGATGATAACAACACGATTTTCAACGTATTTTTCATTACAACTTCTCCGATATGCAGTTTTATTTTTGACACAAATATGCATACTCAAGATCTTGCTTAAATTCAACATGTCGCAGTGGAAGCTTTTAGTTATCACCTAAGATAAACATGCTTAGAACGTCAACATAAAGTTGGTGAGATATAGGTTTAATGCCGGCAGCGTTATAAATATAGACTACAAGATTTCATATATAAACGTTTTAATAAAAATATTCTAAGTTGTTGAGCACTTGATAACCATACTTAACATTTAATCAACGTTGCATATTCCCTTTATTATGAAATCTTACTACACCGTACCAAGTGTAGTCACCGAAATGAAGTACTGTGCAACCGTTGAATACTGGTCGTCCAGTCCGGTTGGGGTTGTCAGGCCCGATAGATCTATCAACAGGATTCGCGTTTACAATACCTCATGTAAATAGTAGTTACCAAGTTACAGGGAAGTATGCTAGTGGTACAACTCAACGTAGAATATATATTTTTAATCTCTTGTGTCCATAACGTAAATCATAAAATGCATGTATTCTCATCCCGAAATATTTAGAGTTTAAAAGTGGGACTATATACTCACTTTTGCCTTGAAGGTATTTAACACGACTTGGTCTCCGATAGATATCACGAACCTAACCATATATATAATATATCAACATATTTTCTTTTCAAGTAATCATTACATATATATATATATATATATATATATATATATATATATATATAGTTATAATACTTTTAATATTTTCTTAGTCCGTAGTTAGCAGTCTGTTGTTAATGGTCCATAATTAGTTGCTTAATAAAATAAATAAAGACCCCATCGTATTTGTATTGATCAGAATTAATCTCGACCCATGGTACCATGTTGTCAAATGATGTGTTGCGTACATAAAGTACCGTGTTGTCAAATTACGTGTTGCGTATAATCATGAGGTCTTATGATTAATCTTCTCGTGTTGTTTACGGGTGGTCCTGTAATATATAAAATCAAATCATAAGTAAATATATATAAAATATCATATTAATTAGAAAAAAATATGATTAGTTTAGTTTTACTCCAATTAATTTCGTAGCTAAACTAGCTTCGGATACCCGATTTTGTTTTAAGGTGTTCTTTGTAAAAACAAGTTGTATCTTGTTAAGTTAGCATATCATTATGATATATTACAAGTCTTGAAGTATTTTAAAAGTCAAGTTAGAAGGATCTATTTAGTTTGCGAACAAGTTTGAAATCATTCAAACTATGTTCTTGTTGTTATAATTTATAACTCAAAATAAGATAGCTATATAAATATGAATCGAATAAGATTATGAATAAGGTTACTACCTCAGGTTACTTGGATAAAGCTACTGGAAAAGATAAGAAAAATCTTGGAATCAAAAGAGTGGTGGAGTGGGATTGAAAGATTGGAAGTAATCTCCTTGAAATCGGATGACTATATTGATACGTTCTTGAGTAGGTACATGAAGAGAGATTAGAGAGTGAATTAACTTGAAAGAAAATTGGAAATGAAATTGTATGTGTGTGTGTGTGCAAAATGATGTGATTATGGGATGGATATATAGGAGATTTAGTTTGTTTTCTTGCATATAAGTCATACATGAGGTTAAATGGTTGGTTCTCACATGTAACATCATGTCTATTGGCTGATCATTGGAGTTTATTGTTGGTGTATGATACGGTTACATATACCCTAGATATACTTGTAGAAATTTTGAGGAAACGGAACGAGAATTCAAATATGGACGGGTTTATAACTGTAAAAGAGGCTCAAAATTGGGCTTTTAGTTTGGGTCAAACCGGGCCAAAATAAAATTTTAAGACATTTTTAATAAAGCAATGCTAGCCAAAAAAAAATTTCAAAGCTGACCTGGGGCTCTGTGTAATGACCCGAAATTTTTTGACCAAATTATACTTATGAGATTAATATTTACATAAATTAAACCATACCAACATGATAAGCAATCCAAATTGTTGAGACTTTTGTTTTTGAAAAGAGTTTTACACAACGTTTGACCGTCCAATATGACCGATGATATCACAAACTATATAACATACGATAATTATACGTTTGTGTATATATATGTATTTATATATATTTAACATGATCTAAGGATGGTTTAACATCTCATTGTGTACTAATGACAAGGAGTTATAAGTATATTTTGAAACTACTAACTTAAGTTTTCAAAACGATAACTATACGTAACATTCTTTGATATATATACTTATAATCTATAATGCTTATACATGTATCGTATATATAATGTATTTAATCACTTTTTAAGGACTTAAATACATAAAACAATATAAGTATATTCACAAAAGATAGCTATATTTGAATTCTCGTTCCGTTTCCTCAAGATTTCTATACGTATATCTAGGGTATATGTACCCGTATCATACCCAGCTTCTATACGTATTTACTATTGGTATATACACATCAAATCAACATCCTAATCAACATTATTACTGCCCTAGATATGAGGTAACTAGAATTTGTCAAGTAGTATGAATTATTAGTAAGAAAACAAAATTAGGAATCCTTTTCTTTCTTTATAAACTAAAAACGTTTTTATAAATGAACACCATTTCTTCACTCCATTTTCTCATAGCTACACCCTCATTTCTCTCTCAAAATACTCCTAACTTCATACTTGATCATCTCCAAGCATTTTCCCCATCATTTAGCTTCAATTACAAGCCTTAAACACCATAAGAAAACTCTTTCAAGAACATATCAAAATAACCACCCATTTGAAGAAATTTACTTCCAACCTTTTGATCTAACTCCACCACTCTTTGATTCCAAGATTATTTATTATATTTTGCAGTAACTTTGTCCAAGTAACTTGAGGTAGTAACCTTGTTCATAATCTTATTCAATTCATATTCATATAGCTATCTTATTTTGTGGTATAAAATTTTAACAACAAGAACATTGTTTGAATGATTTCAAACTTGTTCGCAAACTATATAGATCCTTCTAACTTGACTTTTAAAACACTTCAAGACCTGTAATATATCATAATTATATGCTAACCTAACAAGATATAACTTGGTTTTACAAAGAACATCTTAAAAACTGAATCTACGTCGTCGGAGTGCAACCGGGGGCTGTTTTGGGTTGGATAATTAAAAACCATCTTGAACTTTGAATTGAAAGTTCATGTTCTGGAAAAATGATATTTCTTATGAATATGTTAACACATGAAAATTTCATGGTTTAACTCAAAGTGTAAGTATTTTTAGAAAAATGATCATTAAATGTTGTTTTTATGATGGAAAATGATCACTTTCATAAGTTTCACCAAAGTTTGACCTATAACCTATGATTTTGAATACAAACTAAGGTATTTTCAGTTAATATTCTTAAAATTTGACTCGATCCAAGGAAGTGGCAAGTTGAACCAACAAAAACGGAGTTGTAATGAAGAAAGTACGACTAAAACAAGATTGGGTATCCGAAGCTAGTTTAGCTACGAAAATATTTGGAGAAAAAGTAAATTAATCATATCTTTTCTAATTAATATGATATTTTATATATAATTACTTATGATTTAATTTTATATATTTCAGGACCACCCGTAAACAACACGAGAAGATTAATCATAAGACCTCATGATTGTGCGCAACACGTCATTTCACAACACGGTACTTTATGTACGCAACACGTCATTTGACAACATGGTACCATGGGTCGAGATTAATTCTGATCAATACGAATACAATGTGGTCTTTATTTATTTTATTTAAGCAACTAATTGTGGACCACTAACATCGGACTGCTAACTACGGACTAAGAAAAATATTAAAAGTATTAAAAGTATATATATATGTAACGATTACTTGAAAAGAAAATATGTTGATATATTATATATATGGTTAGGTTCGTGATATCTATCGGAGACCAAGTCGAATTAAATACCTTCAAGGCAAAAGTGAGTTTCATTTGCTCCCTTTTTAATTGCTTTTGCAATATATATTTTTGGGCTGAGAATACATGCGCTGCTTTTATAAATGTTTACAAAATAGACACAAGTACTTAAAAATATAGTCTACGTTGAGTTGTACCACTGGCATATTTCCCTGTAGCTTGGTAACTACTATTTACATGGGCATTGTAAACGCGAATCCTGTTGATAGATCTATCCGGCCTGACAACCCCAACCGGACTGGACGACCAGTATTCAACAGTTGCACAGTACTTAGTTTTGGTGACTACACTTGGTACGGTGTAGTGAGATTTCATAATAAAGGGAATATGCGACGTTGATTAAATGTTAAGTATGGTTACCAAGTGCTCAACCACTTAGAATGCTTTACATACACTTGCGAGTGTATTATGTTTATGATTATGAAATCTTGTGGTCTATTAACATATTGAAATGATTGTTATGATAAACCTATGAACTCACCAACCTTTTGGTTGACACTTTAAAGCATGTTTATTCTCAAGTACGAATTAAGTCTTCCGCTGTGCATTTGCTCAATATAAAGACATTACTTGGAGCCGATCATCGCAATGAGACCAAATGTTGATGACTTCGTCCAGGTAGATTAGGACGGGTCCTTTCAGTTGGTATCAGAGCGGTGGTCGTAGTGAACCAGGTCTTGCATTAGTGTGTCTAACTAGTAGTTGTTAGGATGCATTAATGAGTCTGGACTTCGACCATGTCTACATGTCAAAAGTTTTGCTTATCATTTCTAGTCGGAAATCATCTGTTTATCATCCTTAGGAAATTACCTGCTTATCAATCATAAGTCTAGACACGTTTTACTACATTTACTGCATTGATAGTGTATAGATGAATTCTTATCTTAGCATATCTGTTATTGCGAATTTTGACTGATATCTTTTCAAAGATTCTCCGTAATTTACGAGATTTTGGTATTATATATACATATGTAAATTATGTATTGAAGAGTACCAAATCTAACTCCTATAATCTATTTCATACCAAAAATTCATTTTCCCCATTATACAAGATGGATTCCGCATCTAGTTCGAATTCTTCAGATTCCGACAGTTATGCCGATATAGATTTCCATTCGGGCTCCGAAAGCAGCGTCACCGGAATGGATCAACCAATTTCCCATCATCTATTCTGGATGAATTGGGGATGGGTTTGTAATATACTAAATCACTGGAGACAAGAAGAAGGTGATCCATTCCATCCACCAATTTTCCCTCTTGGCGATGAACCTGAAGCACTTATCGGCGAACCTATTCGAAACACCATTTTCTCTCTCATTTCTAGAGTATCTCGTCACGATTATATACTATCCCATATTACAAATCTTGTTCATTCGCTCGCTCCAACCGCCAATCATCCCGGTGTACTAGCAGAAGTTAATGAACTTCGCGCTTGCGTGACGGCTTTGGAGAACATGGTGCGAAGGTTGCAAACACCAGCAGCAGCACCAACAGCATAATCAACACCACCATTAATAACATCAACAATACCATCATCACCACTAACAAACAACATCCGCATCACACGTCTCGACATCATAATCTGTCCCACAAACATCAACATCATACGCACCATAGATACTAATGAGTACCAACAATAATGAACGATGAAGTATTGATCCATAACTTCATTGATATTCTGCGAAGAATATGTGGTTTCAAAAAGTTTTAGAGATTTCTTATTCTAGCTCAAACCGAAAAGCAAATGAGATTAATATCATATTAACTTATTAAATTCATGATTTCATCTGAAAAAAATATATATGTATATATGTTTTCATAAAGATTGTAATTAAAAGTTCTTTTGTACAAAATATTAATGGTGAAATTTTTTTTTAACGGGTAGGTAATACCCGAGGAATAATTAGATTTCATCTTAATAAGTTACATTGTACATTCGTCGAAGCTGATTCAACAGTCATTTACTATCCTACTTACAACCACCGATATACGTATCCGTTCACTGCAGAATAACAATTTTCATTCAATTTCATATTTGGATTTTGACTTCCCAGAATCCAACAAGTGACATATGAAGAAAACATATGACAAAATAAAATCTGTTAGAAACAAACAAATTAACTATGAAAAATTTTGTTAAGAATCCATGCTAACTGTTCCACCTAACTGTTCCTAGCTAACTGATTACATTTTATTTATCGCAGTTTATTTATCGCAATTTAATTATCGCACTTTTATTTATTGTCATTTAATTTCTGTAATTATTTTACGCACTTTAAATATCGGGACACGTATACAATGTTTTGACATATCATACCGACGCATCTATATATATTATTTGGAATCACCATAGACACTCTATATGCAGTAATGATCGAGTTCTCTATACAGGGTTGAGGTTGATTCTACAATAATATATATAGTTTGAGTTGTGCTCGAGTCTGAGAGGTATACGGGTCACGACACGTATTAATTAATTCGTATATTATATATTAAACTATATATGAATTATTGGACTGTTACTGTGGGCTATCGACTGTGGACTAATGACATTGGACAATTAAAATGAATTAAAATATTGATTATAACATATGAAACTAAACATTTCTTCAAGATTGCCACTTGATTTCATCTTAAACCTCATTGTATCTCAACGATTACAAACAGCGTTCAAATCTATCATGAATCTTAAAAACACCTCAATCGAGAGGATAAACCAACCGCACTTCATCTATGGAAGAAAAGATTGATGCATATAGTTATGCACCTGAAAAACCCTCGAAAACTGAGTAAACGTTTGACACGTATCTGTTCTAGTTCCTTTGACATTCTTATTACCGAAGATTGTTTTGCAATCCCTTTCCAAAGTAGCTAATTTTGTCACAGCTCCAGCAAGTCAACTCCGAATTTTCATCCGAAACAACTTTATTATAACCGCGATATATATGCGTACTCTTTATTGTTACTGGGGAACCTTTTATATTCCACAATATTACCATCAGCGATTAATCCTTCTAAAAACACAATTCTCCTGAAACTACCTCGGTTTGATAACCGATGACCCATATCAGTTAACTTTGAAAATGCTAATGAAGCAGCATGTTGTAGATGATCTTAATGGCCAAAAGTTTGATGATAAAGAAAGGAGTGTTAGGAACGCTCGATAGAAAATTTAGTACCGAAAAGCGGATTATGTGAAACTATGAAGAACGCAGTGGACAAATCACAAAGAATAAGTTTGCCTTCAAAGAATCCAAATGATTCTGTGCCTGCTGAAATCGTTAGCAAACATCTTATTTCTCATTCTAAACCTTCACAGACAAATCTTATTCATCATCCATTGATATTAGAAATTCTAAGATATTCTCGTATGTTCTATTATAAATATCCTCCATATTTCTGGCGATATTTTCACAACTATTCTTATCTGAGATCATTTATCTCTCCGTAATATCTGCAACATAAAAGAAACTGTGTTAGTTTCTAAATTCTGAAACCTTCGAGTTTAAAATATGAATGTTTTGAAGTAGTGTTGGGAACTGAATCATGGATTAGTATAATATAATGACACTTGATCAACGTCATTATATTACAGTAAGTCATGCTGAGTTTATAATGAATCATGATGATTCACAGTACCGTCATCATGTGCCATTTACACGACTCTTACATTCTATCTAATCTCTAAACATATTAAGAGAATATTTTTCTGGATGACTCGGTCTTCTCCAGGGTATTCTGGTAATTTAACAAAGCAAAATCGTTCTATTACCATTTTCTTCTTAGAGCATTAGCTATGTTCATTCTGAACTTCATATCTACGAATTTCGGACCATTACTCGCTTGACTCGAAGTCGGGAAGAGAAAATGAAATCATGAAGCTCTGAAAAATAATGAAGAATATAAACTTCGATAATAACCCCGAAATTACAAACAGTGTATATCGATGCAGAAAGTAATATAGAGACACGGGAGAATTAGAAACACTATAAACACAAGAGTATAGTAGAAGTAAATAGATTCTTCTGGTAGTAGATGAAAAAGAAGAATGACAGATATAAAAGTTAGGAGTATATCAAGAATCAGGACTGGATGGAGCATATTGATGAATGCTTTAAAATAAGAATCAAGAGAGAAAGAATAGAAGGTGTGAGTCGTGGAAAATAAGGAAACGAAGGGGTGAATTTATAGTGAAATATCCGACAGAGCAATCGAAACAGATTATTGCATATAATCAAAGAAAATCCTGATTTCCTTAATCACCAAAGAACCAAATCTTATTACATAAGATTCTCTTTAAATCCCTTAAATCCCAGAAATCAATCATAACTACGTCATCGGTTAAGACGAATATATTTTACTCATCTCACTCTTTTACGATAGTCTCATTTATATTCTTCGCATAATCGAATCGTTTTATCTACATTACTCAATGATGATAAAACTCCATTATCACCTTATATTTGTCATGAAAACCTTCTTATTGTTATCCATAACAACCTCTATCAAATTTCGGGGACGAAATTTCTTTAACGGGTACGTACTGTAATGACCCAAAATTTTCTGACCAAATTATACTTATGAGATTAATATTTACATAAATTAAACCATACCAACATGATAAGAAATCCAAATTGTTGAGACTTGTGTTTTTGAAAAAAGTTTTACACAACGTTTGACCGTCCAATATGACCGATGATATCACGAACTATATAACATACGATAATTATATGTTTGTGTATATATATGTATTTATATATATTTAACATGATCTAAGGATGGTTTAACATCTCATTGTGTACTAATGACAAGGAGTTATAAGTATATTTTGAAACTAGTAACTTAAGTTTTCAAAACGATAACTATACGTAACATTCTTTGATATATATACTTATAATCTATAATGCTTATACATGTATCGTATATATAATGTATTTAATCACTTTTTAAGGACTTAAATACATAAAACAATATAAGTATATTCACAAAAGATAGCTATATTTGAATTCTCGTTCCATTTCCTCAAGATTTCTATACGTATATCTAGGGTATATGTACCCGTATCATACCCAGCTTCTATACGTATTTACTATTGGTATATACACATCAAATCAACATCCTAATCAACATTATTACTGCCCTAGATATGAGGTAACTAGAATTTGTCAAGTAGTATGAATTATTAGTAAGAAAACAAAATTAGGAATCCTTTTCTTTCTTTATAAACTAAAAACGTTTTTATAAATGAACACCATTTCTTCACTCCATTTTCTCATACCTACACCCTCATTTCTCTCTCAAAATACTCCTAACTTCTTACTTGATCATCTCCAAGCATTTTCCCCATCATTTAGCTTCAATTACAAGCCTTAAACACCATAAGAAAACTTTTTCAATAACATATCAAAATAACCACCCATTTGAAGAAGTTTACTTCCAACCTTTTGATCTAACTCCACCACTCTTTGATTCTAAGATTATTTATTATATTTTGCAGTAACTTTGTCCAAGTAACTTGAGGTAGTAACCTTGTTCATAATCTTATTCAATTCATATTCATATAGCTATCTTATTTTGTGGTATAAAATTTTAACAACAAGAACATAGTTTGAATGATTTCAAACTTGTTCGCAAACTAAATAGATCCTTCTAACTTGACTTTTAAAATACGTCAAGACCTGTAATATATCATAATGATATGCTAACCTAACAAGATATAACTTGGTTTTACAAAGAACATCTTAAAAACTGAATCTACGTCGTCGGAGTGCAACCGGGGGCTGTTTTGGGTTGGATAATTAAAAACCATCTTGAACTTTGAATTGGAAGTTCATGTTCTGGAAAAATGATATTTCTTATGAATATGTTAACACATAAAAATTTCATTGTTTAACTCAAAGTGTAAGTGTTTTTAGAAAAATGATCATTAAATGTTGTTTTTATGATGGAAAATGATCACTTTCATAAGTTTCACCAAAGTTTGACCTATAACCTATGATTTCGAATACAAACTAAGGTATTTTCAGTTCATATTCTTAAAATTTGACTCGATCCAAGGAAGTGGCAAGTTGAACCAACAAAAACGGAGTTGTAATGAAGAAACTACGACTAAAACAAGATTGGGTATCCGAAGCTAGTTTAGCTACGAAAATATTTGGAGAAAAAGTAAATTAATCATATCTTTTCTAATTAATATGATATTTTATATATAATTACTTATGATTTGATTTTATATATTTCAGGACCACCCTTAAACAACACGAGAAGATTAATCATAAGACCTCATGATTGTACGCAACACGTCATTTGACAACACGGTACTTTATGTACGCAAAACGTCATTTGACAACATGGTACCATGGGTCGAGATTAATTCTGATCAATACAAATACGATGGAGTCTTTATTTATTTTATTTAAGCAACTAATTGTGGACCACTAACATCGGACTGCTAACTACGGACTAAGAAAAATATTAAAAGTATTAAAAGTATATATATATATATATATATATGTAACGATTACTTAAAAAGAAAATATGTTGATATATTATATATATGGTTAGGTTTGTGATATCTATCGGAGACCAAGTTGAATTAAATACCTTCAAGGCAAAAGTGAGTTTCATTTGCTCCCTTTTTAATTGCTTTTGCAATATATATTTTTGGGCTGAGAATACATGCGCTGCTTTTATAAATGTTTACAAAATAGACACAAGTACTTAAAAATACATTCTACGTTGAGTTGTACCACTGGCATATTTCCCTGTAGCTTGGTAACTACTATTTACATGGGCATTGTAAACGCGAATCCTGTTGATAGATCTATCGGGCCTGACAACCCCAACCGGACTGGACGACCAGTATTCAACGGTTGCACAGTACTTCATTTTGGTGACTACACTTGGTACGGTGTAGTGAGATTTCATAATAAAGGGAATATGCGACGTTGATTAAATGTTAAGTATGGTTACCAAGTGCTCAACCACTTAGAATGCTTTACATACACTTGCGAGTGTATTTTGTTTATGATTATGAAATCTTCTGGTCTATTAACATATTGAAATGATTGTTATGATAAACCTATGAACTCACCAACCTTTTGGTTGACACTTTAAAGCATGTTTATTCTAAGGTACGAATTAAGTCTTCCGTTGTGCATTTGCTCAATATAAGGACATTACTTGGAGCCGATCATCGCAATGGGACCAAATGTTGATGACTTCGTCCAGGTGGATTAGGACGGGTCCTTTCACTCTGCCCCTTGGACCCCGCCAGGGGTTGCCACCCCTTGGACCCCGCTATCAGGGGCGCTGCCCCCGAACCCCCGTCATGATCAAGATAAGTTCAAACAAGTGTGCACTCCACACTTTCCCAAACTTGTTCGCTATTTATCAAGATTATTTTGGTTAACAAATTAATCCCATTACACTTAAATCATATTGGTGACATAAATCACCAACACATTATAGATTATAAGTATATATGTCAAAGAATGTTACATATAGTTATCGTTTTGAAAACTTAAGTTAGTGATCTCAAAATATACCTATAACTCATTGTTGTTAGTACACAATGAGACGTTAAACCATCCTTAAATCATGTTAAAATGTGTATAGATATGTATATATACATAATCGTATAATTATCGTGTGTTATATAGTTCGTGATATCATCGGTCAAATTGGACGATCAAACGTTGTGTAAAACTCTTTTCAAACATAAGTCTCAACAATTTGGATTGCTTATCATGTTGGTAAGGTTTAATTTATGTAAATATTAATCTCATAAGTATAAAACGATCGGAAAAATCCGGGTCGTTATAGTACCTACCCGTTAAATAAATTTTGTCCCGAAATTTTAAAATTGTACCTGTTTTGCGTCATCGGGAAACAAATGTGGATACTTTTGTTTCATCTGATCCTCTCATTCCCAAGTAAACTCGGGACCCCTTCGAGCATTCCAACGAACCTTAACGATTGGTATGTTGCTCTGCTTGAGCCGTTTAACTTCACGGTCCATGATTTCAACTGGTTCTTCTATGAATTGTAGTTTCTCGTCGACTTGGATTTCTTCAAGTGGAATGGTGAGGTCTTCCTTTGCAAGACACTTCTTAAGGTTTGAAACGTGAAACGTATTATGTACTCCGGCGAGTTGTTGTGGTAACTCGAGTCGATAAGCTACCGGTCCAATGCGTTCAATGATCTTGAACGGGCCTACATACCTTGGGTTCAGTTTACCCCTTTTACCGAAACGTATTACACCTTTCCAAGGTGACACCTTTAGCATAACCATGTCACCGATCTGAAACTCTAATGGTTTCCTCCGAACATCAGCGTAGCTCTTTTGGCGACTACGGGCCGTCCTCAATCTCTCATTGATTTGTACTATCTTCTCAGTCGTTTCGTGTATGATCTCGGGACCAGTTAATTGTCGATCTCCTACTTCATTCCAACAGATAGGGGATCTACACTTCCTTCCATACTGTGCTTCAAATGGTGCAGCTTTAATACTCGCATGATAACTATTATTATACGAAAATTCTGCTAATGGTAGATATTTATCCCATCCATTTCCAAAATCGATCACACATGCCCTGAGCATGTCTTCAAGAGTCTGAATTGTTCTTTCACTCTGCCCGTCAGTTTGTGGATGATATGCGGTGCTCATATCCAAACGAGTTCCCAGGGCTTCCTGTAGTGATTGCCAGAACTTTGATGTAAATCTACTATCACGATCAGATATAATGGAAATAGGTATTCCATGCCTTGAAACAATTTCCTTTATGTATAATCGTAATAGTTTCTCCATTGGGGCTCTGCCAGGGGCTCGACCCTAGCCAGGGGCTCTGCCCCTTGGACCCCGCCAGGGGTTGCCACCCCTTGGACCCCGCTATCGGGGGCACTGCCCCCGAACCCCCGTCATGATCAAGATAAGTACAAACAAGTGTGCACTCCACACTTTCCCAAACTTGTTCGCTATTTATCAAGATTATTTTGGTTAACAAATTAATCCCATTACACTTAAATCATATTGGTCACATAAATCACCAACACATTATAGATTATAAGTATATATGTCAAAGAATGTTACATATAGTTATCGTTTTGAAAACATAAGTTAGTGATATCAAAATATACCTATAACTCATTGTTGTTAGTACACAATGAGACGTTAAACCATCCTTAAATCATGTTAAATATGTATAGATATGTATATATACATAATCATATAATTATCGTGTGTTATATAGTTCGTGATATCATCGGTCAAATTGGACGGTCAAACGTTGTGTAAAACTCTTTTCAAACATAAGTCTCAACAATTTGGATTGCTTATCATGTTGGTAAGGTTTAATTTATGTAAATATTAATCTCATAAGTATAAAACGATCGGAAAAATCTGGGTCGTTACATTGTGTATGCATGACTTAGCATGGTATATATCGTTTTAAGGCCTATTATTTCAATCGAAATGTAATTATATATAACGGGTATAAATTTGAATCTAATGTCACTTAATTAAACATGTTTTTTTTTAATCATTAGTTTGAGCCGCCAGATGGAGTACCATTTGGCGGCGCATAATCTTGGGTTTCAGATTGTGCTAAAATTCTCAAGATCACTCAAAAATGGCCGAACGAGCAAGACTCTCTGAACGTGCTTGCCATTCATGGATGTCTAGATTCCGAAAAAGACATCTTTCCTCGCAAAATCGCACAACGCACCAAACACCATCGATGGTTCGTGGTGCTTGGTGTTTTGTGTCTTTGGCCAAAATGTTCGATATATCGTATCTTTTGACTCGTAGCTCCGATTTAGTCACCCCTTTTTTTCAAATTGTGTATTTTTCGGGATCTATCCGTTGGCAAACAGCCGTAGGTGGTTTGTGAAATGTCCCGTTCATATTTATTATAAACGTTAAATATTAATTGATTTCGTCGCGAGGTTTTGACATCTATATGAGACGTTTTTCAAAGACTGCATTCATTTTTAAAACAACCATAACCTTTATTTTATCTATAAAGGTTTAAAAAGCATTACGTAGATTATCAAATAATGATAATCTAAAATATACCATTTACACACGACCATTACATAATGGTTTACAATAAGAATATATTACATCAAAAATAAGTTTCTTGAATGCAGTTTTTACATAATATCATACAAGCATGGACTCCAAATCTTGTCCTTATTTTAGTATGCAATAGCGGAAGCTCTTAATAATCACCTGAGAATAAACATGCTTAAAACGTCAACTGTAATGTTGGTGAGTTATAGGTTTAACCTATATATTATCAAATCATAATAATAGACCACAAGATTTCATATTTCAATATACATCCCATACATAGAGATAAAAATCATTCATATGGTGAACACCTGGTAGCCGACATTAACAAGATGCATATAAGAATATCCCTTATCATTCCGGGAAATCCTTCGGACATGATAAAAACAACATCGAAGTACTAAAGCATCTGGTACTTTGGATGGGGTTCGTTAGGCCCAATAGATCTATCTTTAGGATTCGCGTCAATTAGTAGATCGGTTTACTAATTCTTAGGTTACCAAGCAAAAGGGGCATATTCGGCTTCGATCATTCACCCATATAATGTAGTTTCATTTACTTGTGTCTATTTCGTAAAACATTTATAAAACTGCATGTATTCTCATCCCAAAATATTAGATTTTAAAAGTGGGACTATAACTCACTTTCACAGATTTTTACTTCGTCGGGAAGTAAGACTTGGCCACTGGTGAATATATTGTGAAATGTCCCGTTCATATCAAAGTATGTTCAAAATATATTTACAACACTTTTAATACATTTTGATGTTTTAAGTTTATTAAGTCATCTGTCCTCGTTAGTAACCTACAACTAGTTGTCCAAAGTTAGATGTACAGAAATAAATTGATATATATTATCTTGAATCAATCCACGACCCAGTGTATACACGTCTCAGGCTAGATCACAACTCAAAGTATACATATTTTTGGAATCAACCTCAACCCTGTATAGCTAACTCCAACATTACTGCATATAGGGTGTTTATGATTGTTCCAAATAATATATATACATGGGTCGATATGATATGTTAAAACATTTGCATACGTGTCTATGGTATCCCAAGATTACATAATATATTAGAATACATGTGTAATACAATATAAGTTAGCTAGGATATGATTAATATAGATTTATTACCAATTTTCACGTAGCTACAACAAGAAAAATTATCCAATCTTGTTTTACCAATAACTTCTTCGTTTTAAATCCGTTTGGAGTGAATCAAGTTGCTATGGTTTCATATTGAACTTAAGTTTATGAATCTAAACAGAAAAAGTTTAAGTTTATAGTCAGAAATACAGGTTACAAGTCATTTTTGTAAAGGTAGTCATTTCAGTCGAAAGAACGACGTCTAGATGACCATTTTGGAAAACATACTTCCACTTTGAGTTTAACCATGATTTTTGGATATAGTTTCATGTTCATAATAAAAATCATTTTCCCAGAAGAACAACTTTTAAATCAAAGTTTATCATAGTTTTTAATTAACTAACCCAAAACAGCCCGCGGTGTTACTACGACGGCGTAAATCCGATTTTACGGTGTTTTTCGTGTTTCCAGGTTTTAAATCATTAAGTTAGCATATCATATAAATATAGAACATGTATTTAGTTGATTTTAAAAGTCAAGTTAGAAGGATTAACTTTTGTTTGCGAACAAGTTTAGAATTAACTAAACTATGTTCTAGTGATTACAAGTTTAAACCTTCGAATAAGGTAGCTTTATATATATGAATTGAATGATGTTATGAACATCATTACTACCTCAGGTTTTGTGGATAAACCTACTGGAAATGAGAAAAATAGATCTAGCTTCAAAGGATCCTTGGATGGCTTGAAAGTTCTTGAAGCAGAATCATGACACGAAAACAAGTTCAAGTAAGATTTCCACTCGAAATAAGATTGTTATAATTATAGAAATTGAATAAAATTTGAATATGAGTATTACCTTGTATTAGAAAGATATATTACTGTAAATAAGAAATATTTCTTGAGGTTGGATGATCACTTTACAAGATTGGAAGTAAGCTAGCAAACTTGGAAGTATTCTTGATTTTATGAAACTAGAACTTATAGAATTTATGAAGAACACTTAGAACTTGAAGATAGAACTTGAGAGAGATCAATTAGATGAATAAAATTGAAGAATAAAAGTGTTTGTAGGTGTTATTGGTCGTTGGTATATGGATTAGATATAAAGGATGTGTAATTTTGTTTACATGTAAATAAGTCATGAATGATTACTAACATTTTTGTAATTTTATGAGATATTTCATGCTAGTTGCGAAATGATGGTTCCCACATATGTTAGGTGACTCACATGGGTTGCTAAGAGCTGATCATTGGAGTGTATATACCAATACTAAATACATCTAAAAGCTGTGTACTGTACGAGTACGAATACGGGTGCATACGAGTAGAATTGTTGATGAAACTGAACGAGGATGTAATTGTAAGCATTTTTGTTAAGTAGAAGTACTTTGATAAATGTCTTGAAGTCTTTCAAAAGTTTATGAATACATATTAAAACAATACATGTATATACATTTTAACTGAGTCGTTAAGTCATCGTTAGTCGTTACATGTAAATGTTGTTTTGAAACCTTTTGGTTAACGATCTTGTTAAATGTTGTTAACCCATTATTTATTATATCTAAAGAGATGTTAAATTATTACATTATCATGATATTATGATATATAATATATCTTAGTATGATATATATACAGTTAAATGTCGTTACAACGATAATCGTTACATATATGTCTCGTTTCGAAATCATTAAGTTAGTAGTCTTATTTTTACATATGTAGTTCATTGTTAATACACTTAATGATATATTTACTTATCATTTATCATGATTAAACATAGTGTATCAATATCTTAATATGATTCATATGTACTTAGTAAGACGTTGGTATAACGATAATCGTTATATATATCGTTTTCGAGTTTCTTAATTCAATAAACTCAATTTTATGTATATAACTCATTGTTAAAATACCTAATGAGATACTTACTTATCATAATATCATGTTAACTATATATATAATCATATATATGTCATCATATAGTTTTTACAAGTTTTAACGTTCGTGAATCACCGGTCAACTTGGGTGGTCAAATGCCTATATGAAACCTATTTCAATTAATCAAGTCTTAACAAGTTTGATTGCTTAACATGTTGGAAACACTTAATCATGTAACTATCAATTTCATTTAATATATATAAACATGGAAAAGTTCGGGTCACTACAGTACCTACCCGTTAAATAAATTTCGTTCTGAAATTTTAAGCAGTTGGAGGTGTTGACGTATCTTCTGGAAATAAGTGCGGGTATTTCTTCTTCATCTGATCTTCTCGTTCTCAGGTGAACTCAGGTCCTCTAAAAGCATTCCATCGAACCTTAATAATTAGTATCTTGTTTTGCTTAAGTCTTTTAACCTCACGATCCATTATTTCGACGGGTTCTTCGATGAATTGAAGTTTTTCGTTGATTTGGATTTCGTCTAATGGAATAGTGAGATCTTCTTTAGCAAAACATTTCTTCAAATTCGAGACATGGAAAGTGTTATGTACAGCCGCGAATTGTTGAGGTAACTCGAGTCGGTAAGCTACTGGTCCGATACGATCAATAATCTTGAATGGTCCAATATACCATGGATTTAATTTCCCTCGTTTACCAAATCGAACAACGCCTTTCCAAGGTGCAACTTTAAGCATGACCATCTCTCCAATTTCAAATTCTATATCTTTTCTTTTAATGTCAGTGTAGCTCTTTTGTCGACTTTGGGCGGTTTTCAACCGTTGTTGAATTTGGATGATCTTCTCGGTAGTTTCTTGTATTATCTCCGGACCCGTAATTTGTCTATCCCCCACTTCACTCCAACAAATCGGAGATCTGCACTTTCTACCATAAAGTGCTTCAAACGGCGCCATCTCAATACTTGAATGGTAGATGTTGTTGTAGAAAAATTCTGCTAACGGTAGATGTCAATCCCAACTGTTTTCGAAATCAATAACACATGCTTGTAGCATGTCTTCAAGAGTTTGTATCGTCCTTTTGCTCTGCCCATCAGTTTGTGGATGATAGCCAGTACTCATGTCTAGAAGAGTTCCTAATGCTTGCTGTAATGTCTGCCAGAATCTTGAAATAAATTTGTCATCCCTATCAGAGATAATAGAGATTGGTATTCCATGTCTGGAGATGACTTCCTTCAAATATAGTCATGCTAACTTCTCCATCTTGTCATCTTCTCTTATTGGCAGGAAGTGTGCTGATTTGGTGAGACGATCAACTATTACCCAAATAGTATCAAAACCACTTGCAGTCCTTGGCAATTTAGTGATAAAATCCATGGTAATGTTTTCCTATTTCTATTCCAGGATTTCGGGTTATTGAAGTAGACCTGATGGTTTCTGATGCTCCGCTTTGACCTTAGAACACGTCAAACATTCCCCTACGTATTTAGAAACATCGGCTTTCATACCTGGCCACCAAAAATGTTTCTAGAAATCCTTGTACATCTTCCCCGTTCCAGGATGTATTGAGTATCTGGTTTTATGAGCTTCTCTAAGTACCATTTCTCTCATATCTCCAAATTTTGGTACCCAAATTCTTTCAGCCCTATACTGTGATGACCCGGGAATTTCCGACTAAATTTAAACTTAATCTTTACATGATCTCGATACGATATGCAAAGTCTGTCAAACCGAGTCTTAAATTTTTTTTTTAACTGTACTCATGTTATCATTAACCTTTGACTAATCTCGACGATTCACGAATAATTGTTTGTAAATAAATAGGTGTATAAATAAATCTATGTATATAAAATAATTTGAAATTATAAAATAGATAATAGAATTAAATATATAACATAGGATACAAGATAATTAAATGTAAAATTAAAATGAATCTATATATAAATATATATGATTTCTTTGAATAATTAATATTATATGTATATTGTAATATATATTATAAATAAAGATTGTCAAATTATATATAATTAATAAATGTTAAATATTACATAATTAATAATATATAATACAAGTTAAGAATATAGTTGTCATAATAACTTTAATTATTATTAATACAATACTAATATCAATATCAATATTAGTTTTATGTATATATTATAATGGTAATCAGTTATTATGATTGTATTATCATTATTAAAAGTATAATTATTGTTAAGAATTATAAACATTATGATTAATGTTATCATTGTTAATATCACTAATATATTATAATGAGTAGTAAAATTTTAATTAAAATTATTTTTATTTATAATTGTAATTATCATTAAAATTATTATTATCATGAATATTCTTAGTAAATAATACAATTTATTATATGAATCATTAATAATGATAATATTATTATCATTCTTGTTAACTATTATTAATAAACTTATTACGAATTATTATTTTGATTATTATTAACACCATCATATTATTATTTATTATTGTTATCATTAATTTTATTTTCATTATCCTTAATATTATTATCATGATATTATTATCTTTATCATTATTATTAATATCTTTATTAATATTATTATTATTAGTAAATATTATTAGCAGTATTATTATTATTATTATTATTATTATTATTATTATTAGATTATTATTAATAAAATATCTTCAATTATTTATTAAAAGAAGTAACCAACTAAGAAGGATTCAGTATACTATCAAGATCTTACTATGTAGACATTTGTATCTATCTGTTATTTGATTCCATTACAGCAAGTCACTCCAAAATAAATCAGATATCAATTGATTCCCCTTTTTATATTTTAATTATATTTTGTACCTGATGAAGGAAAAATCTGTCGAGCAAACTGAGCTAGCCAACAAAACGATATTGAGGTATATTAGCTGTAATGTCACCTGTTAACCACTATGTATTACTCCAATAATGAAATTCACATTAAAAGAACAGAAATCAATTTCAGTTCTAAGAAAAACCTGCACGATAACCCTGTTTGATCCCATTTTTCAAGTTGAAAGATTTCAAAATAAATTTTAAATTGTGTTAATGCAATATTGTTAGGAATCTTATACTTGATATTTCTGTAAAAATTCAAGTTTCAATTCTTAATATCACCTTCTAATTTTGAAGTCAAAGTTCAAGTTCAAAAGTCAAATATTTTAGTTCATCGACAAATTCGAAGTGGTGTTAAAGTTTCAGATTAAATTGATGTTTGAGAAAGTTTCCAGGTGTCGTTTACAAACTATTTTACGTTGTAAGTTATATCTAAAACACTCTTAATCTCAAAATCACCATTTATGTTCATCGTCCCTATCCTTTTCTGTTACAGCGAGCTGTGTAGATTTTTTTTTTCTATTTTAATTAATACCAACGAATGTAATACAGCCCGTTTTTAGTTTATAAATTCGGGAAAAACAAAGTCAATGTGTGGGTGTGTAATTGAATTGAGTCTGTGTCGATTTAGGTTTGTGAACACGAAGTAGAAAGAGGGTGACAGAATAATCGAGTTATAAATTAAATTGATTGACACTATAACAGAAAGTCAGTCACAGAACAATGGTGTAGGGTGTTAGCGGGATCCGAGAGGTCGGGGGTTCGAGTCCCTGGAAGGATTGTATTCTTTTTAAGCCGATTTTTATTAAGGTAGTCTCATCTTATTATTTTATTATTATTATTATTATTATTATTATTATTATTATTATTATTATTATTATTATTATTATTATTATTATTATTTTTATTATTATTATTATTATTATTATTATTATTATTATCATTATTATTGTTGTTGATTTGCTATTGTTATTCTTATTATTATTATTGTTATAATTATTATCATTACTAAAGTTATTATAATTACTTAGTATTATTATTATTATTATTATTATTATTATTATTATTATTATTATTATTATTATTATTAAGTATTAGGATTATTATTATTATTATTATTATTATTATTATTATTATTATTATTATTATTATTATTATTATTATTATTATTATTATTATTATTATTATTATTATTAGGAACATAATAAAATTATCAATATAAACATTATAATTAGTGACAAAAATAATGTGACTTATTATTATTTTTGTAAATATTAGTAATTGCACCATTTTTAGTACTATTATTATTATTATTATGAATATGTTTAGGATTATTATTATTGTTATTATAAAACAATACAAGTTATTATTACTCTCACTAATATTGGTATAAATATCATTTTCGTAATTATTAGTTTTACTATTATTATTATAACTATATTTTAAAAATATCGTTATTAATATTAGTATTATCAATATTAAGAAAGTTATTATTATTAGTAGATCATTATTATCCAAACTATCATTTTCATTACAAATAAATATTTTGTACCTAAAATATACTTAATACATATATTATAATCATATTAATAGTTTATATATCACATATCAAATATAATAACATTATTTATAAATATACTTATATATAACGAATTAAGAATATCTTCATATAATACTAACCATATATATATATAGAGATATATTAATATAACCAAATATATAGATATTAAACATTTTAAATATATACACAAACTAAATAAGTATAATATATGATTCAAGTTATAATATATAAACTTGTTCGAATACGATTATACATTTTAATATATATACAAATGATATAGGTTCGTAAATCCGAGGCCAACCCTGCATTGTTCAATATTGTCATATGTATTTTTACTACAAAATACATTAGGTGAGTTTCATTTGCTCCCTTTTAAATGCTTTTGCAATATATATTTTTGGGACTGAGAATACATGCGCTGCTTTTATAAATGCTTTACGAAATAGACACAAGTGATCGAAACTACATTCTATGGTTGGATTATTAAACCGAATATGCCCCTTTATAGTCTGGTAATCTAAGAATTAGGGAACAGACACCCTAATTGACGCGAATCCTAAAGATAGATTAACGGGCTCAACAAGCCCCATCCAAAGTACCGGATGCTTTAGTACTTCGAAATTTATATCATGTCCGAAGGAGGATCCCGGAATGATGGGGATATTCTTATATGCATATTGTTAATGTCGGTTACCAGGTGTTCAATCTATATGAATGATATTTTTGTCTCTATGCATGGGACGTATGTTTATGAGAAATGCAAATATGAAATCTTGTGGTCTATTAAAATTATAAAATGATTATTTATGTTAAACTAATGAACTCACCAACCTTTTGGTTGACACTTTAAAGCATGTTTATTCTCAGGTATGAAAGAAGTCTTCCGCTGTGCAATTGTTTATTTTAAAGATATTACTTGGAGTCATTCATGACATATTTCAAACGACGTTGCATTCGAGTCGTTGAGTTCATCAAGATTATTATTAAGTCAATTATAGTTTGATATATTATGAAATGGTATGCATGCTTTCAGCTTTCGATGTAATGAAAGATTGTCTTTTCAAAAACGAATGCAATGGTTGTAAAATGTATCATATAGAGGTCAAGTACCTTGAGATGTAATCAACTGTTGTGAATCGTTTATAATCGATATGGACTTCGTCCGGTTGGATTAGGACGGGTCTTTACAGTTGGTATCAGAGCGGTGGTCTTAGCGAACCAGGTCTTGCATTAGTATGTCTAACTAGTAGTTGTTAGGATGCATTAATGAGTCTGGACTTCGACCGTGTCTGCATGTCAAAAGTTTTGCTTATCATTTCGTGTCGAAATCATCTGCTTATCATCCTTAGGAAGTTACCTGCTTATCATTCTTAGTCTAGACATGTCTTACTGCCTCTATTGCATAGACAGTGTATAGATAAATTCATATCTTAGCGTATCTGTTATAGTTACCTTTGCCTGACAGCTTTCGTAGATTCCTCCGTAACTTATGGGATTTTAGTACTATATGCATATGTAAATTATGTATTGCAAGGTACTAATCTACATCATATAATCGATTTCTTATCGAAAATCCTTCATCTGATCGTACGAGATGAAACCCTCAACCAGTTCGAGTCCTTTAGATTTCGATAGCTATTCCGATAGTTATTCCGACAGCTATTCCGATATGGATTTTCACCTAAGCTCCGAAAGCAGCGTCACCAGTATGAATCAACCAATCATCCATCCCCAATTCATCTGATGGATTCGTAGTCGACTTAATTAATGGAACTGCAAAGAAGGCGATCCTTTCCACCAACCGAATTCACCTCTTGACAATGAACCTGAAGCGTTTACCGGCGAACCTGTTTGAGACACCATTTTCAGTCTCATTTCCAGGGTAACTCGATAAGATTATATTCTATCCACAATTCTGAACCTTATTCATCCGCTCGTTCCGACCGACAATCATCCTGGAGTAATAACTCAAAGAACTTCGCGCTCGAATAATCAATTCAGAGAATATGGTGCAAAATGTACCAGCTTCAGCAACATCACCGGCACCAACAGTACAATCAATAACAGCACCAGTACCATCAACAATCCATGCCTCAAAATCACCATCTGTACTTCGAGTATGATCTTCGTTCTACGTATCGTTCTACCTCATTTATCTTCGTTCGACATGGCGAATATGTAATCTCTAAAGTTTTAGAGATTATTTATTCTAGTTCCAACTGAAAAGCAAATGAGTTTAATATCATATTAACTCATTAAATTCATGAATACATCTGAAGAAAATATATATGTATATATGTTTTCATAAAGATTGTAATTAAAAATTCTCTTGTACAAACTGTTAATGGTGAAAATATTTTAACGGGTAGGTAATACCCGAGGAATATTTAAATTTCACATTAATAAGTTACATTGTACGTTCTTCGAATCTGTTTCAACAGTCATATACTATCCTACTTACAGCCACCGATATACAAATCCGTTCACCACAGAATAACCATATTCATCCAATTTCATAATTGGATTTTGATTTATCAGAATCCAACAAGTGGCATAATGAAGAAAACATTTAACAAAATAAAATTTGTTAGAAACAAACAAATTAACTATGAGAAATCTTGTTAAGAATCCACGCTAACTGTTCCTAGCTAATTGTTCCTAGCTAACTGATTACATTTTATTTATCGCAATTTAATTATCGCAATTTACATTCTCGCAATTTTATTTATCGTCATTTAATTTCTGTTATTTACTTTACGCACTTTATTTATCGTCATTTAAATTTCTGTTATTTATTTTTTTTCCCACTTTAAATATCGGGACACGTATACAAGGTTTTGACATATCATATCGACACATCTATATATATTATTTGGAATCACCATAGACACTCTATATGCAGTAATGATCGAGTTCTCTATACAGGGTTGAGATTGATTCTCAAATAATATATATACTTTGAGTTGTGATCGAGTCTGAGACGTATACGGGTCACGATACGTATTGATTAATTCGAATATTATATATTAAACTATATATGAATTATTGGACTGTTACTGTGGACTATCGACTGTGGATTATCAAGATTGGACAATTTAAAAGGAATTAAAATATTGATTATAACATATGAAACTAAACAACTCTTCAAGTTTGCCACTTGATTTCATCTTAAACCTCATTTGTATCTTGACGATTACAATCTGCGTTCAAACCTTTCATGATTCTTGAAAACACCTCAATCGATAGGATGAATCAACCGCACTTTATCTACGGAAGGAAAGATTTATGCATATAGTTATGCACCTGAGAAACTCTCGGCAACTGAGTAAAAGTTTAACACGTAGCCGCGTTAGATCCTTTGGCATTTATTAGCAAAAAAAATAATTTTGCGATCCCTTTTCAAAGTAGCCAATTTTGTCACAGCTCCAGCAAGACAACTTCGACTTTTCGTACGAAACAACCTTATTATAACGTTGATATATGCACGTGCTCCTTTATTGTTACCAGGGAACCTTTCATATTCCACCACATTACCATCAGCGTTTAATCATCTAAAAACACAATTTTCCTGAAACCACCTCGGATTAATAACCGATGATTCAGATATCATAGCATTAAATGCAGAGGAAACAGAAAAATGGTAGATGGTCTAAACAATCAAAAGTTTGATGATAAAGAAAGGAGTGTTAGGAACGCTCGATAGAAAATTGGGTATTGAAAAACAGATTGAGTTACCCATGAAGGAGACCAAGGACAAATACAAGGACCAAACCCTATATTCAAAGGATTCAGGTAATTCTGGATCCGTTGAAATCTTTAGAGAATATCTTGCTCCGTACTCATGTTAAAATCTTGCGGAAAACCTTTCTCCATCAAACATCGAACTTAGAAATTCCAAAAATATCCTCATAAATATCTTCGATATTTCTGAGGATATTTACATAAATATTCTCATCCGAAATTATATACCTCCTCGTGCTTCCTGTGTATCATTATATTGGAAACATTCAATAGAAAATTTAGTACCGAAAAGCAGATTATGCGAAACTATGAAGAAAGCCCTGGACAAATCACAAAGAATAAGTTTGACTTCAAAGAATCCAAATGATTCAATGCCTGCTAAAGTCTTTAGCAAACATCTTGCTCCTTACTCTAAACTCTTGCAGACAATAGTTTCTATCATCCTCTGATCTTAGATATTCCGAGATATTATCGTATCTTTCATTATAAATATCCTCCATATTTCTGGAGATATTTTATAACTATTCTTATCTGAAATCATTAATCTCTTCGTGCTATCAGTATTACATCATATAGAAACTGTTAGTTTCTATATTCTGTAAACTTTTGAGCTTAAATATGAATGTTATTGAAGTAATGTTGGGAACTGATGCATGAGTTAGTATAATATAATGACACTTGATCAACGTGATTATATTACAGTAGGTCATGCTGAGTTCTAATGAAATGTGATGATTCACAGAACATATCGTCATCACGTGTCATGTTACATAACTCTTTCATTCAAATTAACTTCTGAACATATCAAGAAAATATATTCTTGATAGTTCTATTTTCAGTGACTCAGGTAATTTGACGAATCAAATCGTGCTATTACGTTCTTTCTTGATTATAACATTAAATTCATTCGAAACTCCATACTTACAAATTCTAGACCATTACTCGTTTTACTAGAGATCGAGAGGAGATTAAAAAGACGAAGAGCTCCGAAACATAAAGGAAGATATAAAACTCGACAACAACACTGAAATTACAATAATTAAAAATTAAAACATCACGACAATTAAAAATTAAAAGATTACAATCAAACTACTCGTCGTCGTCAATTGTCATCTGCAAAGTAGCGTTCACCAGTCATTTCACCATCCGTGAGGTACTCTGGAGACATCGGTATTTCTTTTAATGCCTCAACTGCTGCTTCAGCTGATTCATCGAGGTAACGATAACCCAACGTCTCTTCATCTTCAAGAACCGCATACAAAGAAATGCGTTTACCACGATCTTCAATGGTATCTTTTATAAAGTACCATTGATCATCGGTGTACAGAAAACTTGCCCTACAATCCGCATCATAATCATCTTTATAAAAGAACACAGACGTGAATTCACACGGAACTTTTTCCTTCAGAAACAATAGCAAGTCTTGTAAACCAACATCACGAATGTCGATATCTTCAAACGAAATACTATCGCCCCCCTTATATTCCTTCATTTGATTACAGAAATCACCTCCGTAATGAACATCGCATGAAACAATCATTGGGGGAAGTGTTAACATTTTGCAGTTTGGGAGTGTTTGATTTTGATTTTGAGAAAGGTGGAAATATAAAAGAAATATATGTTTGAGTGTATAAAATGAAGTATATGGTTGGTGTTTTTATAGTGTAAAAGTGACCGTTGGAATAGCCATTGGAATTTTATATGTTTTTATAGTATATGGTTGGTGTTTTTATAAAAAAATAAAATAAAATAAAATAAAATAAAATATTTGGGCAAGTTTTTGGGCGAAGGCGGACGATGCCCGTTAGGACCTCTCTCATGATAGTTTAATTCGTGCTCTTCGAATAACCGAATTATTTTATCTGCATTATTCTGTAATGATGAAAACTCTATTTATCAGCTCATATTCATCAAGAAAAACATATTTATTGTTAGCCATGACGACCTCACTCAAATTTCGGGATGAAATTTCTTTAACGGGTAGGTACTGTGATGACCCGAGAATTTCCGACCAAATTTAAACTTAATCTTTACATGATCTCGATACGATATGCAAAGTCTGTCAAACCGAGTCTTAAAATTTTTTTTAACTGTATTCATGTTATCATTAACCTTTAACTAATCCCGACGATTCACGAACAATTGTTTGTAAATAAATAGGTGTATAAATAAATCTATGTATATAAAATAATTTGAAATTATAAAATAGATAATAGAATTAAATATATAACATAGGATACAAGATAATTAAATGTAAAATTAAAATGAATCTATATATAAATATATATGATTTCTTTGAATAATTAATATTATATGTATATTGTAATATATATAATAAATAAAGATTGTCAAATTATATATAATTAATAAATGTTAAATATTACATAATTAATAATATATAATACAAGTTAAGAATATAGTTGTCATAATAACTTTAATTATTATTAATACAATACTAATATCAATATCAATATTAGTTTTATGTATATATTATAATGGTAATCAGTTATTATGATTGTATTATCATTATTAAAAGTATAATTATTATTAAGAATTAAAAACATTATGATTAATGTTATCATTATTAATATCACTAATATATTATAATGAGTAGTAAAATTTTAATTAAAATTATTTTTATTTATAATTGTAATTATCATTAAAATTATTATTATCATGAATATTCTTAGTAAATAATACAATTTATTATATGAATCATTAATAATGATAATATTATTATCATTCTTGTTAACTATTATTAATAAACTTATTACGAATTATTATTTTGATTATTATTAACACCATCATATTATTATTTATTATTGTTATCATTAATTTTATTATCATTATCCTTAATATAATTATCATGATATTATTATCTTTATCATTATTATTAATATCTTTATTAATATTATTATTAGTAGTAAATATTATTAGCAGTATTATTATTATTATTATTAGATTATTATTTATAAAATATCTTCAATTATTTATTAAAAGAAGTAACCAACTAAGAAGGATTCAGTATACTATCAAGATCTTACTATGTAGACATTTGTATCTATCTGTTATTTGATTCCATTACAGCAAGTCAATCCAAAATAAATCAGATATCAATTGATTCCCCTTTTTATATTTTAATTATATTTTGTACCTGATGAAGGAAAAATCTGTCGAGCAAACTGAGCTAGCCAACAAAACGATATTGAGGTATATTAGCTGTAATGTCACCTGTTAACCACTATGTATTACTCCAATAATGAAATTCGCATTAAAAGAACAGAAATCAATTTCAGTTCTAAGAAAAACCTGCACGATAACCCTGTTTGATCCCATTTTTCAAGTTGAAAGATTTCAAAATAAATTTTAAATTGTGTTAATGCAATATTTTTAGGAATCTTATACTTGATATTTCTGTAAAAATTCAAGTTTCAATTCTTAATATCACCTTCTAATTTTGAAGTCAAAGTTCAAGTTCAAAAGTCAAATATTTTGGTTCATCGACAAATTCGAAGTGGTGTTAAAATTTCAGATTAAATTGATGTTTGAGAAAGTTTCAAGGTGTCGTTTACAAACTATTTTACGTTGTAAGTTATATCTAAAACACTCTTAATCTCAAAATCACCATTTATGTTCATCGTCCCTATCCTTTTCTGTTACAGCGAGCTGTGTAGATTATTTGTTTTCTATTTTAATTAATACCAACGAATGTAATACAGCCCGTTTTTAGTTTATAAATTTGGGAAAAAAAAAGTCAATGTGTGGGTGTGTAATTGAATTGAGTCTGTGTCGATTTAGGTTTGTGAACACGAAGTAGAAAGAGGGTGACAGAATAATCGAGTTATAAATTAAATTGATTGACACTATAACAGAAAGTCAGTCACAGAACAATGGTGTAGGGTGTTAGCGGGATCCGAGAGGTCGGGGGTTCGAGTCCCTGGAAGGATTGTATTCTTTTTAAGCCGATTTTTATTAAGGTAGTCTCATCTTATTATTTTATTATTATTATTATTATTATTATTATTATTATTATTATTATTATTATTATTATTATTATTATTATTATTATTATTATTATTATTATTATCATTATTGTTGTTGTTGATTTGCTATTGTTATTCTTATTATTATTATTGTTATAATTGTTATCATTACTAAAGTTATTATAATTACTTAGTATTATTATTATTATTATTATTATTAAGTATTAGGATTATTATTATTATTATTATTATTATTATTATTATTATTATTATTAATATTATTAATATTATTATTATTATTATTATTATTAGGAACATAATAAAATTATCAATATAAACATTATAATTAGTGACAAAAATAATGTGACTTATTATTATTTTTGTAAATATTAGTAATTGCACCATTTTTAGTACTATTATTATTATTATGAATATGTTTAGGATTATTATTATTGTTATTATAAAACAATACAAGTTATTATTACTCTCACTAATATTGGTATAAATATCATTTTCGTAATTATTAGTTTTACTATTATTATTATAACTATATTTTAACAATATCGTTATTAATATTAGTATTATCAATATTAAGAAAGTTATTATTATTAGTAGATCATTACAAATAAATATTTTGTACCTAAAATATACTTAATACATATATTATAATCATATTAATAGTTTATATATCACATATCAAATATAATAACATTATTTATAAATATACTTATATATAACGAATTAAGAATATCTTCATATAATACTAACCATATATATATAGAGATATATTAATATAACCAAATATATAGATATTAAACATTTTAAATATATACACAAACTAAATAAGTATAATATATGATTCAAGTTATAATATATAAACTTGTTCAAATACGATTATACATTTTAATATATATACAAATGATATAGGTTCGTGAATCTGAGGCCAACCCTGCATTGTTCAATTTTGTCATATGTATTTTTACTACAAAATACATTAGGTGAGTTTCATTTGCTCCCTTTTTAAATGCTTTTGCAATATATATTTTTGGGACTGAGAATACATGCGCTGCTTTTATAAATGCTTTACGAAATAGACACAAGTGATCGAAACTACATTCTATGGTTGGATTATTAAACCGAATATGCCCCTTTATAGTCTGGTAATCTAAGAATTAGGGAACAGACACCCTAATTGACGCGAATCCTAAAGATAGATCTATCGGGCCCAACAAGCCCCATCCAAAGTACTGGATGCTTTAGTACTTCGAAATTTATATCATGTCCGAAGGAGGATCCCGGAATGATGGGGATATTCTTATATGCATATTGTTAATGTCGGTTACCAGGTGTTCAATCCATATGAATGATATTTTTGTCTCTATGCATGGGACGTATGTTTATGAGAAATGCAAATATGAAATCTTGTGGTCTATTAAAATTATAAAATGATTATTTATGTTAAACTAATGAACTCACCAACCTTTTGGTTGACACTTTAAAGCATGTTTATTCTCAGGTATGAAAGAAGTCTTCCGCTGTGCAATTGTTTATTTTAATGATATTACTTGGAGTCATTCATGTAGTGACCCGAACTTTTCCATGTTTATATATATTAATTGAGATTGATATTTACATGATTAAATGTTTCCAACATGTTAAGCAATCAAACTTGTTAAGACTTGATTAATTGAAATAGGTTTCATATAGACAATTGACCACCCAAGTTGACCGGTGATTCACGAACGTTAAAACTTATAAAAACTATATGATGACATATATATGGTTATATATATAGTTAACATGATATTATGATATGTAAACATATCATTAAGTATATTAACAATGAACTACATATGTAAAAACAAGACTACTAACTTAATGATTTTGAAACGAGACATATATGTAACGATTATCGTTGTAACGACATTTAATGTATATATATCATATTAAGAGATATTCGTACATCATAATATCATGATAATATAATAATTTAAAATCTATGTTGATATTATAAACATTGGGTTAACAACATTTAACAAGATCGTTAACCTAAAGGTTTCAAAACAACATTTACATGTAACGACTAACGATGACTTAACGACTCAGTTAAAATGTATATACATGTAGTGTTTTAATATGTATTCATACACTTTTGAAAGACTTCAAGACACTTATCAAAATACTTATACTTAACAAAAATGCTTACAATTACATCCTCGTTCAGTTTCATCAACAATTCTACTCGTATGCACCCGTATTCGTACTCGTACAATACACAGCTTTTAGATGTATGTACTATTGGTATATACACTCCAATGATCAGCTCTTAGCAGCCCATGTGAGTCACCTAACACATGTGGGAACCATCATTTGGCAACTAGCATGAAATATCTCATAAAATTACAAAAATATGAGTAATCATTCATGACTTATTTACATGAAAACAAAATTACATATCCTTTATATCTAATCCATACACCAACGACCAAAAACACCTACAAACACTTTCATTCTTCAATTTTCTTCATCTAATTGAACTCTCTCAAGTTCTATCTTCAAGTTCTAAGTGTTCTTCATAAATTCCAAAAGTTCTAGTTTCATAAAATCAAGAATACTTTCAAGTTTGCTAGCTCACTTCCAATCTTGTAAGGTGATCATCCAACCTCAAGAAATCTTTGTTTCTTACAGTAGGTTATCATTCTAATACAAGGTAATAATCATATTCAAACTTTGGTTCAATTTCTATAACTATAACAATCTTATTTCAAGTGATGATCTTACTTGAACTTGTTTTCGTGTCATGATTTTGCTTCAAGAACTTTGAGCCATCCAAGGATCCATTGAAGCTAGATCCATTTTCCTCTTTTCCAGTAGGTTTATCCAAGGAAATTAAGGTAGTAATGATGTTCATAACATCATTCGATTCATACATATAAAGCTATCTTATTCGAAGGTTTAAACTTGTAATCACTAGAACATAGTTTAGTTAATTCTAAACTTGTTCGCAAACAAAAGTTAATCCTTCTAACTTGACTTTTAAAATCAACTAAACACATGTTCTATATCTATATGATATGCTAACTTAATGATTTAAAACCTGGAAACACGAAAAACACCGTAAAACCGGATTTACGCCGTCGTAGTAACACCGCGGGCTGTTTTGGGTTAGTTAATTAAAAACTATGATAAACTTTGATTTAAAAGTTGTTATTCTGAGAAAATGATTTTTATTATGAACATGAAACTATATCCAAAAATTATGGTTAAACTCAAAGTGGAAGTATGTTTTCTAAAATGATCATCTAGACGTCGTTCTTTCGACTGAAATGACTACCTTTACAAAAACGACTTGTAACTTATTTTTCCGACTAGAAACCTATACTTTTTTTGTTTAGATTCATAAAATAGAGTTCAATATGAAACCATAGCAATTTGATTCACTCAAAACGGATTTAAAATGAAGAAGTTATGGGTAAAACAAGATTGGATAATTTTTCTCATTTTAGCTACGTGAAAATTGGTAACAAATCTATTCCAACCATAACTTAATCAACTTGTATTATATATTATGTAATCTTGAGATACCATAGACACGTATACAATGTTTCGACCTATCATGTCGACACATCTATATATATTTCGGAACAACCATAGACACTCTATATGTGAATGTTGGAGTTAGCTATACAGGGTTGAGGTTGATTCCAAAATATATATAGTTTGAGTTGTGATCAATACTGAGATACGTATACACTGGGTCGTGGATTGATTCAAGATAATATTTATCGATTTATTTCTGTACATCTAACTGTGGACAACTAGTTATAGGTTACTAACGAGGACAGCTGACTTAATAAACTTAAAACATCAAAATATATTAAAAGTGTTGCAAATATATTTTGAACATACTTTAATATATATGTATATATTGTTATAGGTTCGTGAATCAACCAGTGGCCAAGTCTTACTTCCCGACGAAGTAAAAATCTGTGAAAGTGAGTTATAGTCCCACTTTTAAAATCTAATATTTTTGGGATGAGAATACATGCAGGTTTTATAAATGATTTACAAAATAGACACAAGTACGTGAAACTACATTCTATGGTTGAATTATCGAAATCGAATATGCCCCTTTTTATTAAGTCTGGTAATCTAAGAATTAGGGAACAGACACCCTAATTGACGCGAATCCTAAAGATAGATCTATTGGGCCTAACAAACCCCATCCAAAGTACCGGATGCTTTAGTACTTCGAAATTTATATCATATCCGAAGGGTGTCCCGGAATGATGGGGATATTCTTATATATGCATCTTGTTATTGTCGGTTACCAGGTGTTCACCATATGAATGATTTTTATCTCTATGTATGGGATGTGTATTGAAATATGAAATCTTGTGGTCTATTATTATGATTTGATATATATAGTTTAAACCTATAACTCACCAACATTTTTGTTGACGTTTTAAGCATGTTTATTCTCAGGTGATTATTAAGAGCTTCCGCTGTCGCATACTTAAATAAGGACGAGATTTGGAGTCCATGTTTGTATGATATTGTGTAAAAACTGCATTCAAGAAACTTATTTTGTTGTAACATATTTGTATTGTAAACCATTATGTAATGGTCGTGTGTAAACAGGATATTTTAGATTATCATTATTTGATAATCTACGTAAAGCTTTTTAAACCTTTATTGATGAAATAAAGGTTATGGTTTGTTTTAAAATGAATGCAGTCTTTGAAAAACGTCTCATATAGAGGTCAAAACCTCGCAACGAAATCAATTAATATGGAACGTTTTTAATCAATAAGAACGGGACATTTCAGTTGGTATCCGAGCGTTGGTCTTAGAGAACCAGAAAATTTACATTAGTGTGTCTTATCGAGTTTGTTAGGATGCATTAGTGAGTCTGGACTTCGACCGTGTTTTCTTTAAAAAATGATTGCTTAACATTTTTGTTGGAAACTATATATTTTTTAACATATGAATATTATGTGATATATTAATCTCTTAACGTGTTTGATATTATGTGATAGATGTCTACCTCTAGAACAAGTCCCATTGACTCACCTAATAATAATGAAGAGTCAAATGTAAATTGGAATGATTTGTGGACTGATTCACAAGTTCCCGAAGAGGAACCAGAAGAAGAGTCGGAACCGGAAGAAGAATCGGAACCGGAAGAAGAATCGGAACCGGATGAAGAAATAGAACCGGTGGGGGAAATAATAAAACGGTTAAGTAAAAGAAAATCCTCAACCAACCGACCAAAGTTAATTATGGTCAATGGTGTTTCCGCCAAGGAAGCAAAATATTGGGAGGATTACCAATTCTCCGATGAATCGGATTCCGACGAGAATTCCGATGATGTTATAGAAATTACCCCAACTGAATTTAAAAAGGCAAAAGAAAATAATAAGGGAAAGGGCATAAAAATAGAGAAATCTAATTCCAACCCCGATGAACTTTATATGTATCGTCAACCCCCGAAGTCCTTAAGTTGTAACAATGACCTGGGAACCTCTAAACCACCAGGTTTTTCTAAACCAATGTGGACAACGACGGCTCGTATTAGGGGAACATCATATATCCCTAGAGACTTGGCAAAACGAACCAAAACCGAAGAAGAAGAAACGAGCGAGTCGGAATAAGATAGTTGTATTCGTGTGGTGTAATATATGTAATATAGTGTTCTTATGCTTTATGATATATGTAAAAATTGCTTGTATTAATAAGTATTTTTTTTATGAATCTAACTCTTGTCTATTTTACAGTTTAAAAACACAAAATGGATAGACAACCCAATATTTTAAGAGACCTACCCGGAGACATGATTGATGAAATCTTGTCTAGAGTCGGCCAGAATTCTTCGGCACAACTATTTAAGGCGAGATCAGTTTGTAAGACATTCGAAGAACGTTCCAAGAATGTCTTGGTTTATAAGAGACTTTCGTTTGAAAGATGGGGGATATCACATTGGGAAACCCATAAGTTACGATGTGTTTACTTTGACGCATATATTGCGGGGAACCCAAATGCTATTTTACGCAACGGGTTAAGAAATTATTTTGACTCAATATATCCGAATATTGGACTTCGTGATTTAGAAAAAGCGGCTAACATGCAACATAAAGAAGCATGTTATGCTTACGGATTAGTAATGTTCGCTTCTCACCAAAGTGAGAACAAGAACATCGGGCTACAACTATTAAACAAAACGTTTCCACAAGTGACGGAGTCGGTAATTGGGGTAAGAAATGAGGTTTTTAGATTATTACGGGACTGTTGGACATTACGTAACCCTCGTCCCTTTGATGACGTTACAACACGCTGTCTTATCAACGGCCATAACGGTTATGTTGCACAAGACCAAGGATGGGAAGTAGTCCTAGTAAAACCAGAATGCATGACTTGTTTCTGGACGTATGAATTACGTGTCTTTATTGCCTTTGCTGAACGACTTGTGTACTAGCTAGAATTGTCTTCACAACTATCTTGTATCAAAGTTATTGTGTGCTATATTTCATGCTTTATGTAAAATAAGCGGTATTGTAAGTTTGTAAAATATTGTATAAAAGTTTGAACGCGAAATATTATTATAATCAGTTTTTCATATAGAATTGTAGTAGTTGAATTGTATATTAGCTACTAAGTATGAACTTAACGGGTAGGTACTACCCGAATTTAAACTTATAAAACGCTAATATGAAGAAAAAGCTTTTATAAATGAGTTCATATTATGCTACGAAATACTATTAACTACTCTTAATATTCTGTATGATTAACTTGTTCCATTTAACTATTTTGAAGGAAATGGCACCGACTACTCGACACACCGTGAATATGAATGAAGAGGAATTCCGTACTTTTCTAGCTTCAAACATAGCCGCAGTACAGGCTGCGCTACATACCAACAATAACCTTGGATCTAGCAGTACAGGAAATCGTGTAGGATGCACCTACAAAGAATTCACTGCCTGCAAACCTTTGGAATTTGATGGAACCGAAGGACCGATCGGATTGAAACGGTGGACCGAGAAGGTTGAATCGGTGTTTGCCATAAGTAAGTGTACTGAAGAGGACAAAGTGAAGTACGCTACGCATACCTTCACAGGTTCTGCGTTAACATGGTGGAATACCTATCTAGAGCAAGTGGGACAAGATGATGCGTACGTACTACCGTGGTCAGCATTCAAGCACTTGATGAACGAGAAGTACCGTCCCAGAACCGAGGTCAATAAGCTCAAGACAGAACTTAGAGGGTTACGAACCCAAGGATTTGATATTACCACGTACGAAAGACGATTCACAGAATTGTGCCTATTGTGTCCGGGAGCATTCGAAGATGAGGAAGAGAAGATCGACGCGTTTGTGAAAGGATTACCGGAAAGAATCCAAGAAGATATAAGTTCACACGAGCCCGCCTCCATACAACAGGCATGTAGAATGGCTCACAAACTAGTGAACCAGATTGAAGAAAGAATTAAAGAACAGACTGCTGAAGAGGCCAATGTGAAGCAAGTCAAAAGAAAGTGGGAGGAAAACGGTGATAAGAATCACCAATACAACAACAACAGCAATTACAACAATAATCGCAACAATTATCCCAACAATCGCAACATCAATCGCAACTACAACAAACGGCCCAACAACAACAACAACAATAACAGCAACTACAACAATCATCCCAACAACAATAATAACCGCAACAACAACAACAATCAGAAGCAGCTATGCCAAAGGTGTGAAAAGAATCACTCGGGGTTCTGCACCAAATTTTGCAACAAGTGTAAAAGAAATGGTCATAGCGCGGCGAAGTGTGAGGTCTACGGACCAGGGGTTAATAGAACGAAAGGAACAAATGGTGTCGGAACGAGTAATGGCGGAGCAAGTAGTGTCGGAGCAAGTTATGCCAATGTAGTTTGTTATAAATGTGGAAAACCAGGCCACATTATTAGAAATTGCCCGAACCAGGAGAACACGAATGGACAAGGCCGTGGAAGAGTTTTCAATATTAATGCGGTAGAGGCACAGGAAGACCCGGAGCTTGTTACGGGTACGTTTCTTATTGACAATAAATCTGCTTACGTTTTATTTGATTCGGGTGCGGATAGAAGCTATATGAGTAGAGATTTTTGTGCTAAATTAAGTTGTCCATTGACGCCTTTGGATAGTAAATTTTTACTCGAATTAGCAAATGGTAAATTAATTTCAGCAGATAATATATGTCGGAATCGAGAAATTAAACTGGTTAGCGAAACATTTAAGATTGATTTGATACCAGTAGAGTTAGGGAGTTTTGATGTGATAATCGGTATGGACTGGTTGAAAGAAGTGAAAGCAGAGATCGTTTGTTACAAAAATGCAATTCGCATTATACGAGAAAAAGGAAAACCCTTAATGGTGTACGGAGAAAAGGGCAACACGAAGCTACATCTTATTAGTAATTTGAAGGCACAAAAACTAATAAGAAAAGGTTGCTATGCTGTTCTAGCACACGTCGAGAAAGTACAAACTGAAGAAAAGAGCATCAATGATGTTCCCATTGCAAAAGAATTTCCCGATGTATTTCCGAAAGAATTACCGGGATTACCCCCACATCGATCCGTTGAATTTCAAATAGATCTTGTACCAGGAGCTGCACCAATAGCACGTGCTCCTTACAGACTTGCACCCAGCGAGATGAAAGAACTGCAAAGCCAATTACAAGAACTTTTAGAGCGTGGTTTCATTTAACCAAGCACATCACCGTGGGGAGCTCCTGTTTTGTTTGTCAAGAAGAAAGATGGTACATTCAGGTTGTGTATCGACTACCGAGAGTTGAACAAACTTACCATCAAGAACCGCTACCCACTACCGAGAATCGACGACTTATTTGATCAACTACAAGGCTCGTCTGTTTATTCAAAGATTGACTTACGTTCCGGGTATCATCAAATGCGGGTGAAAGAAGATGATATTCCAAAGACTGCTTTCAGAACACGTTACGGTCATTACGAGTTTATGGTCATGCCGTTTGGTTTAACTAATGCACCAGCTGTGTTCATGGACCTTATGAACCGAGTGTGTGGACCATACCTTGACAAGTTTGTCATTGTTTTCATTGATGACATACTTATTTACTCAAAGAATGACCAAGAACACGGTGAACATTTGAGAAAGGTGTTAGAAGTATTGAGGAAGGAAAAACTGTACGCTAAGTTTTCAAAGTGTGCATTTTGGTTAGAAGAAGTTCAATTCCTCAGTCACATAGTGAACAAAGAAGGTATTAAGGTGGATCCGGCAAAGATAGAAACTGTTGAAAAATGGGAAACCCCGAAAACTCCGAAACACATACGCCAGTTTTTAGGACTAGCTGGTTACTACAGAAGGTTCATCCAAGACTTTTCCAGAATAGCAAAACCCTTGACTGCATTAACGCATAAAGGGAAGAAATTTGAATGGAATGATGAACAAGAGAAAGCGTTTCAGTTATTGAAGAAAAAGCTAACTACGGCACCTATATTGTCATTGCCTGAAGGGAATGATGATTTTGTGATTTATTGTGACGCATCAAAGCAAGGTCTCGGTTGTGTATTAATGCAACGAACGAAGGTGATTGCTTATGCGTCTAGACAATTGAAGATTCACGAACAAAATTATACGACGCATGATTTGGAATTAGGCGCGGTTGTGTTTGCATTAAAGACTTGGAGGCACTACTTATATGGGGTCAAAAGTATTATATATACCGACCACAAAAGTCTTCAACACATATTTAATCAGAAACAACTGAATATGAGGCAGCGTAGGTGGATTGAATTATTGAATGATTACGATTTTGAGATTCGTTACCACCCGGGGAAGGCAAATGTGGTAGCCGATGCCTTGAGCAGGAAGGACAGAGAACCCATTCGAGTAAAATCTATGAATATAATGATTCATAATAACATTACTACTCAAATAAAGGAGGCGCAACAAGGAGTTTTAAAAGAGGGAAATTTAAAGGATGAAATACCCAAAGGATCGGAGAAGCATCTTAATATTCGGGAAGACGGAACCCGGTATAGGGCTGAAAGGATTTGGGTACCAAAATTTGGAGATATGAGAGAAATGGTACTTAGAGAAGCTCATAAAACCAGATACTCAATACATCCTGGAACGGGGAAGATGTACAAGGATCTCAAGAAACATTTTTGGTGGCCGGGTATGAAAGCCGATGTTGCTAAATACGTAGGAGAATGTTTGACGTGTTCTAAGGTCAAAGCTGAGCATCAGAAACCATCAGGTCTACTTCAACAACCCGAAATCCCGGAATGGAAATGGGAAAACATTACCATGGATTTCATCACTAAATTGCCAAGGACTGCAAGTGGTTTTGATACTATTTGGGTAATAGTTGATCGTCTCACCAAATCAGCACACTTCCTACCGATAAGAGAAGATGACAAGATGGAGAAGTTAGCACGACTGTATTTGAAGGAAGTCGTCTCCAGACATGGAATACCAATCTCTATTATCTCTGATAGGGATGGCAGATTTATTTCAAGATTCTGGCAGACATTACAGCAAGCATTAGGAACTCGTCTAGACATGAGTACTACCTATCATCCACAAACTGATGGACAGAGCGAAAGGACGATACAAACGCTTGAAGACATGCTACGAGCATGTGTTATTGATTTCGGAAACAGTTGGGATCGACATCTACCGTTAGCAGAATTTTCCTACAACAACAGCTACCATTCAAGCATTGAGATGGCGCCGTTTGAAGCACTTTATGGTAGAAAGTGCAGGTCTCCGATTTGTTGGAGTGAAGTGGGGGATAGACAGATTACGGGTCCGGAGATTATACAAGAAACTACCGAGAAGATCATCCAAATTCAACAACGGTTGAAAACCGCCCAAAGTCGACAAAAGAGCTACGCTGACATTAAAAGAAAAGATATAGAATTTGAAATTGGAGAGATGGTCATGCTTAAAGTTGCACCTTGGAAAGGCGTTGTTCGATTTGGTAAACGAGGGAAATTAAATCCAAGGTACATTGGACCATTCAAGATTATTGATCGTGTCGGACCAGTAGCTTACCGACTTGAGTTACCTCAACAACTCGCGGCTGTACATAACACTTTCCACGTCTCGAATTTGAAGAAATTTTTTGCTAAAGAAGATCTCACTATTCCGTTAGATGAAATCCAAATCAACGAAAAACTTCAATTCATCGAAGAACCCGTCGAAATAATGGATCGTGAGGTTAAAAGACTTAAGCAAAACAAGATACCAATTGTTAAGGTTCGATGGAATGCTCGTAGAGGACCCGAGTTCACCTGGGAGCGTGAAGATCAGATGAAGAAGAAATACCCGCATCTATTTCCAGAAGATTCGTCAACACCTTCAACAGCTTAAAATTTCGGGACGAAATTTATTTAACGGGTAGGTACTGTAGTGACCCGAACTTTTCCATGTTTATATATATTAATTGAGATTTATATTTACATGATTAAATGTTTCCAACATGTTAAGCAATCAAACTTGTTAAGACTTGATTAATTGAAATAGGTTTCATATAGACAATTGACCACCCAAGTTGACCGGTGATTCACGAACGTTAAAACTTATAAAAACTATATGATGACATATGTATGGTTATATATATAGTTAACATGATATTATGATATGTAAACATATCATTAAGTATATTAACAATGAACTACATATGTAAAAACAAGACTACTAACTTAATGATTTTGAAACGAGACATATATGTAACGATTATCGTTGTAACGACATTTAATGTATATATATCATATTAAGAGATATTCGTACATAATAATATCATGATAATATAATAATTTAAAATCTATGTTGATATTATAAACATTGGGTTAACAACATTTAACAAGATCGTTAACCTAAAGGTTTCAAAACAACATTTACATGTAACGACTAACGATGACTTAACGACTCAGTTAAAATGTATATACATGTAGTGTTTTAATATGTATTCATACACTTTTGAAAGACTTCAAGACACTTATCAAAATACTTATACTTAACAAAAATGCTTACAATTACATCCTCGTTCAGTTTCATCAACAATTCTACTCGTATGCACCCGTATTCGTACTCGTACAATACACAGCTTTTAGATGTATGTACTATTGGTATATACACTCCAATGATCAGCTCTTAGCAGCCCATGTGAGTCACCTAACACATGTGGGAACCATCATTTGGCAACTAGCATGAAATATCTCATAAAATTACAAAAATATGAGTAATCATTCATGACTTATTTACATGAAAACAAAATTACATATCCTTTATATCTAATCCATACACCAACGACCAAAAACACCTACAAAAACTTTCATTCTTCAATTTTCTTCATCTAATTGAACTCTCTCAAGTTCTATCTTCAAGTTCTAAGTGTTCTTCATAAATTCCAAAAGTTCTAGTTTCATAAAATCAAGAATACTTTCAAGTTTGCTAGCTCACTTCCAATCTTGTAAGGTGATCATCCAACCTCAAGAAATCTTTGTTTCTTACAGCAGGTTATCATTCTAATACAAGGTAATAATCATATTCAAACTTTGGTTCAATTTCTATAACTATAACAATCTTATTTCAAGTGATGATCTTACTTGAACTTGTTTTCGTGTCATGATTTTGCTTCAAGAACTTTGAGCCATCCAAGGATCCATTGAAGCTAGATCCATTTTCCTCTTTTACAGTAGGTTTATCCAAGGAAATTAAGGTAGTAATGATGTTCATAACATCATTCGATTCATACATATAAAGCTATCTTATTCGAAGGTTTAAACTTGTAATCACTAGAACATAGTTTAGTTAATTCTAAACTTGTTCGCAAACAAAAGTTAATCCTTCTAACTTGACTTTTAAAATCAACTAAACACATGTTCTATATCTATATGATATGCTAACTTAATGATTTAAAACCTGGAAACACGAAAAACACCGTAAAACCGGATTTACGCCGTCGTAGTAACACCGCGGGCTGTTTTGGGTTAGTTAATTAAAAACTATGATAAACTTTGATTTAAAAGTTGTTATTCTGAGAAAATGATTTTTATTATGAACATGAAACTATATCCAAAAATTATGGTTAAACTCAAAGTGGAAGTATGTTTTCTAAAATGGTCATCTAGACGTCGTTCTTTCGACTGAAATGACTACCTTTACAAAAACGACTTGTAACTTATTTTTCCGACTAGAAACCTATACTTTTTTTGTTTAGATTCATAAAATAGAGTTCAATATGAAACCATAGCAATTTGATTCACTCAAAACGGATTTAAAATGAAGAAGTTATGGGTAAAACAAGATTGGATAATTTTTCTCATTTTAGCTACGTGAAAATTGGTAACAAATCTATTCCAACCATAACTTAATCAACTTGTATTATATATTATGTAATCTTGAGATACCATAGACACGTATACAATGTTTCGACCTATCATGTCGACACATCTATATATATTTCGGAACAACCATAGACACTCTATATGTGAATGTTGGAGTTAGCTATACAGGGTTGAGGTTGATTCCAAAATATATATAGTTTGAGTTGTGATCAATACTGAGATACGTATACACTGGGTCGTGGATTGATTCAAGATAATATTTATCGATTTATTTCTGTACATCTAACTGTGGACAACTAGTTATAGGTTACTAACGAGGACAGCTGACTTAATAAACTTAAAACATCAAAATATATTAAAAGTGTTGCAAATATATTTTGAACATACTTTAATATATATGTATATATTGTTATAGGTTCGTGAATCAACCAGTGGCCAAGTCTTACTTCCCGACGAAGTAAAAATCTGTGAAAGTGAGTTATAGTCCCACTTTTAAAATCTAATATTTTTGGGATGAGAATACATGCAGGTTTTATAAATGATTTACAAAATAGACACAAGTACGTGAAACTACATTCTATGGTTGAATTATCGAAATCGAATATGCCCCTTTTTATTAAGTCTGGTAATCTAAGAATTAGGGAACAGACACCCTAATTGACGCGAATCCTAAAGATAGATCTATTGGGCCTAACAAACCCCATCCAAAGTACCGGATGCTTTAGTACTTCGAAATTTATATCATATCCGAAGGGTGTCCCGGAATGATGGGGATATTCTTATATATGCATCTTGTTATTGTCGGTTACCAGGTGTTCACCATATGAATGATTTTTATCTCTATGTATGGGATGTGTATTGAAATATGAAATCTTGTGGTCTATTATTATGATTTGATATATATAGGTTAAACCTATAACTCACCAACATTTTTGTTGACGTTTTAAGCATGTTTATTCTCAGGTGATTATTAAGAGCTTCCGCTGTCGCATACTTAAATAAGGACGAGATTTGGAGTCCATGTTTGTATGATATTGTGTAAAAACTGCATTCAAGAAACTTATTTTGTTGTAACATATTTGTATTGTAAACCATTATGTAATGGTCGTGTGTAAACAGGATATTTTAGATTATCATTATTTGATAATCTACGTAAAGCTTTTTAAACCTTTATTGATGAAATAAAGGTTATGGTTTGTTTTAAAATGAATGCAGTCTTTGAAAAACGTCTCATATAGAGGTCAAAACCTCGCAACGAAATCAATTAATATGGAACGTTTTTAATCAATAAGAACGGGACATTTCAATTCATGACATATTTCAAACGACGTTGCATTCGAGTCGTTGAGTTCATCAAGATTATTATTAAGTCAATTATAGTTTGATATATTATGAAATGGTATGCATGCTTTCAGCTTTCGATGTAATGAAAGATTGTCTTTTCAAAAACGAATGCAATGGTTGTAAAATGTATCATATAGAGGTCAAGTACCTTGCGATGTAATCAACTGTTGTGAATCGTTTATAATCGATATGGACTTCATCCGGTTGGATTAGGACGGGTCTTTACATATACCGGGTTCCGTCTTCCCGAATATTTAGATGCTTCCCCGATCCTTTAGGTATTTCATTCTTTAATTTTCCCTCTTTTAAAACTCCTTGTTTAATTTGAGTAGTAGGGTTATTGTGAATCATTATATTCATAGATAAGGTTATTGTGAATCATTATATTCATAGATTTTTCTCGAATGATTTCTCTGTCCTTTCTGCTTAAGGCGTCGGCTACCACATTTGCCTTCCCCGGGTGGTAACGAATCTCAAAGTCGTAATCATTCAACAATTCGATCCACCTACGCTGCCTCATGTTCAGTTGTTTCTGATTAAATATGTGTTGAAGACTTTTGTGGTCGGTATATATAATACTTTTGACCCTATATAAGTAGTGCCTCCAAGTCTTTAATGCAAAAACAACTGCGAATAATTCCAAATCATGCGTCGTATAATTTTGCTCGTGAATCTTCAATTGTCTAGACGCATAAGCAATTACCTTCGTTCGTTGCATTAATACACAACCGAGACCTTGCTTTGAGGCGTCACAATATATCACAAAATCATCATTCCCTTCAGGTAATGACAATATAGGTGCCGTAGTTAACTTTTTCTTCAATAATTGAAATACTTTCTCTTGTTCATCCTTCCATTCAAATTTCTTCCCTTTATGCGTTAATGCAGTCAAGGGTTTTGCTATTTTGGAAAAATCTTGGATGAATCTCCTGTAATAACCAGCCAGCCCTAAAAATTGGCGTATGTGCTTCGGAGTTTTTGGGGTTTCCCACTTTTCAACGGTTTCAATCTTTGCTGGATCCACCTGAATACCTTCTTTGTTCACTATGTGACCGAGGAATTGAACTTCTCCCAACCAAAATGCACACTTTGAAAACTTAGCTTACAGTTTTTCTTTTCTCAGCAACTCTAGCACTTTTCTTAAATGTTCTTCGTGCTCTTGATCATTCTTCGAGTAAATAAGTATGTCATCGATGAAAACAATGACAAACTTGTCAAGATATGGCCCACACACTCGGTTCATGAGGTCCATGAACACAGCTGGTGCGTTAGTCAACCCAAATGGCATAACCATAAACTCGTAATGACCGTAACACGTCCTAAAAGCAGTCTTTGGAATATCATCCTCCTTCACCCGTATTTGATGATACCCAGAACGTAAATCAATCTTTGAATAAACTGACGAGCCTTGTAGTTGATCAAGTAAGTCATCGATTCTTGGTAGTGGGTAGCGGTTCTTGATGGTAAGTTTGTTCAACTCTCGGTAGTCGATACACAACCTAAATGTACCATCCTTCTTCTTGACAAACAAAACAGGAGCTCCCTACGGTGATGTGCTTAGTTGAATGAAACCACGCTCTAAAAGTTCCTGTAACTGACTTTGTAATTCTTTCATTTCGCTGGGTGCGAGTCTGTATGGAGCACGATCTATTGGTTAAGCTCCTGGTACAAGGTCTATTTGAAATTCAACGAATCGATGTGGGGGTAATCCCGGTAATTCTTTCGGAAATACATCGGGAAATTCTTTTGCGACGGTAACATCACTGATGTTCTTTTCTTCAGGTTTAACTTCCTCGCTGTGTGCTAGAATGACGTAACAACCTTTTCTTATTAGTTTTTACGCCTTCAAACTACTAATAAGATTTAAATTCGCGTTGTTCTTTTCTCCGTACACCATTAAAGGTTTTTCTTTTTCACGCATAATGCGAATCACATTTTTGTAACAAACGACCTCTGCTCTTACCTTCTTCAACCAGTCCATGCCAATTATTACATCAAAACTCCCTAACTCGACCGGTATTAAATCAATCTTAAACGTTTCATCACCCAGTTTAATTTCTCTATCCCGACATATAATATCTGCTGAAATTAATTTACCATTTGCTAATTCAAATAAAAATTTATTATCCAAAGGCATCAATGGGCAACTTAATTTAGCACAAAATTCTCTACTCATATAGCTTCTATCCGCACCCGAATCAAATAAAACATAAGCAGATTTATCGTCAATAAGAAACGTACCCGTAACAAGCTCCGGGTCTTCCTGTGCTTCTGCCGCATTAATATTAAAAACTCTTCCACGGCCCTGCCCATTGGTATTCCCTTGATTCGGGCAATTTCTAATAATGTGGCCCGGTTTTCCACATTTATAACAAACAGTGTTGGTATTACTTGCTCCGACACTATTCGTTTCGGCATTACTTGTTCCGACATTATTTGTTCCTTTAGTTCTGTTAAACTTTGGTCCGTAGACCTCACACTTTGTCGCGCTATGACCATTTCTTTTACACCTGTTGTAAAATGTCGTGCAAAACCCCTGATGCTTTTCTTCACACCTATGACATGGCTGTTTTTGGTTTTTGTTGTTGTTGTTGTTATTAAGGTTGTTGTTGGGATTGTTATTGTTGTTGAAACGGTTGTTGTAGTTGTTATTATTGTTGGGATGTTTGTTGTAGTTATTGTTAGAATTGCGGTTATTGTTGCGATTGTTGTTGCGGTTGTTGGGATAGTTGTTGCGATTGTGGTTGTAATTGTTATTGTTGTTGTACTGGTGACTCTTGTCACCGTTTTCCTCCCACTTCCTCTTGAGTTGTTTCGTGTTGGCTTCTTCGGCCGCCTGCTCTTTAATTCTTCCCTCTATCTGATTTATGAGTTTTGAGCCATTCGACTTGCCTTCTATATAGAAGCGGGCTCGTGTGAACTCACATATTCTTGAATCCTTACTGGTAAACCTTTTACAAATGCGTCAATCTTCTCTTCTTCATCTTCGAATGCTCCCGGACACAATAGGCACAACTCTGTGAATCGTCGTTCATATGTGGTAACGTCGAACCCTCGTGTTCGTAACTCTCTAAGTTCTGCCTTGAGTTTATTGACTTCGTTTCTAGGACGGTACTGCTCGTTCATCAATTGTTTGAATGCCGACCACGGTAGTGCGTAAGCACCATTTTGTCCTACCTGTTCAAGATAGGTGTTCCACCACGTTAACGCAGTACCTGTGAAGGTATGCGTAGCGTACTTAACTTTGTCCTCTTCAGTACACTTACTTATGGCAAACACGATTCGACTTTCTCGGTTCACCGTTTCAATCCAATTGGTCCTTCGGTTCCATCAAATTCCAAAGGTTTGTAGGCAGTGAATTCTTTGTAGGAGCATCCTACACGATTTCTTACGCCGTTAGCTGCATTGCTAGATTCAGAGTTATTGTTGGTATGTAGCGCAGCCTGTACTGCGGCTATGTTTGCAGCAAGAAAGGTACAAAATTCCTCTTCGCTCATATTCATGGTGTGTCGAGTAGTCGGTGCCATTTCCTTCAAAATAGCCAACTGAATCGAGTTAATCATACAGAATATTAAGAGTAGTCAATATATTTCGTAGCATAATATGAACTCATTTATAAAAGCTTTTTCTTCATATTAGCGTTTTATAAGTTTAAATTCGGGTACTACCTACCCGTTAAGTTCATACTTAGTAGCTAATATACAATTCAACTACTACAAATCCATATGAAAGACTGATTATAATAATATATCACATATAAATATTCTTCAAACTTACAACATCGTTATATTACATATAACATGAAATATAGTACACTTTGATACATGACAGTTTTGAAGATAAATCTAGTTAATACGCAAGTTGTTCAGCAAAGGAAATAAAGACACGTAATTCATAAGTCCAGAAACAAGTCATGCATTCTGGTTTTACTAAGACGACTTCCCATCCTTGGTCTTGTGGAAAATAACCGTTATGACCATTGGCTAGGCAGCATGTTGTAACGTCGTCAAAAGGACGAGGGTTTCGTAATGTCCAACAGCCCCGTAATAATCTAAAAACCCTGTTTCTCACCCCAACTACTGAATCCGTCACTTGTGGGAACGTTTTATTTAAAGTTGCAACCCAATGTTCTTTTTCTCAATTTGATGAGAAGCGAACATTATTAACCTGTAAGTATAGCATGCTTCTTTATGTTGCATGTTAGAAGCTCTTTCTAACTCATGAAATCCTATGTTGGGATATGTTGAGTCAAAATAGGCTCTTAACCCGTAGCGTAAAATTGCATTTGGGTTCCCGCATTTAATGCTTTAAAGAAAACACGGCGTAACTTACAGTCTCACCAATGTGATATACCCCACCTATCAAAGGAAAGCCTTTTATAAACTAAGTCATTTCTGGAAAGTTTTTTAAATGTTTGACAAGTTAATTTTGTCATAATTAATTGTGCTGATGAATTCTGACCGACTTTAGACAAGATTTCCTCAATCATATCCTCTGGTAGATCTTCTAAAATATTCGGTTGTCTACCCTTAACGTCCATTTTATTTTTATACTGTAAAATAGACAAGGATTAGATTCGTAAAAGATAATTAACAAACAATACAAGCAATTTTTACATAGAACATAAAAGTACAAGCACACTACAATACATATAATATACAACATGATTACAACCCTCTAATCTGATTCACTGATTTCTTCTTCTTCGAACTTGGTTCATTTTCCTAATTTTCTAGGAATATATTGTCACGACCCAGAAAATTTCGACTTATTTTGAACCAAACTCATGATAAGATTTAATATTTCGACTCGCTAATCAAAGTCTGTAATGTTGAGTCTCAAAATTATTGAACTGTTTTCTTGCATTCATTTAACTTTGACCATTCCCGACGATTCACGAACAATTATTTGTAAATAAATATGTATGTATATATATATATTTAATATATAAATAAAAGTATATTTATAATAGTTGGATATAATAAAATATAATTTAAGCATTAGAATTATACATGTAAAATAAAATACAAAATAATCATGTTGTAATTTGAGATGAATTTATATGAACCTATGTACAATTATTATTAAATATATAATATATTTATAGTGTGTAAATATTCAATTATATATATCATATAATTAGTAAACACTACATAAACACTAAATTGTAACCTTAATATATTAAGGTTAATTACAAGTTAAGAATATAATTATTATAATATTATTATTATTACTTTTATTATTATTATTATTAATACTAATGATAATAGTAATATTACTATCAGTATTAATTGTATTATTATTTTCAATATATTATAGATAGAGATGAAATTTGACACATTTAATTTGTTATATCATTATTGTTACTACTAAGATTATTAAAATCATGACAGTTATTATTATAATTTCTAAATATTTTGATTATCATAATAAAATTTTTAAATATAAATATAATTATAAGAATGATTCAAATTATAATTGTAATTTAAATATTATTAGTTATTATTAATATTATTATTAACAATATCATTATAAACATTATTACAACTATTAGTATTATTATTCTAAATATCATTATTATTAGGATAATAATTATTAATAGTATTATTATTATGTTATTATTATTAATAGTATTTTGTATTATTAATAGAAGTATTATTATTAAATTTAATGTTATATAAAAATCAAGAATAAAACAAATTCTGTTTCATCTCACTATCTACTTTTTAATTTTTCTTCTTCTGATTTTGATTCTGTCGAGCATAGTATCACTACAAAACAATTCGATCAATAAATGTCACAGCTCCAAAATAACCACTTGCACTCTATATAATTCGTCTACTACAAGCAAGAACTGGAAAACAGAAAAGAACCCATCGGTTTCCCCTGTAACTTCCATTTTGTCATAATTCAAATCCGAATCAATTACAAAAATCCATTAATGTAGTTATATTAGGATTCAGCTAGTCAATCTTTCTGTAAAAATCACACCTTCCCATTTCGTATATCGAGTATGAATTTTGAGGTCAAACTTTAATCTTCAAAAGTTAAACAGTTTGTTCATCAAGGAATTCGATTTCGGTTTGTTGTTTCTGGATCAATTGAGGAGTCACAAAGTTTCTAGAGGTGATTTACAATGTTTTTCATGCTTTAACTATTGTCTAAAAATGTTCCGAATATCAAAATCATATATATATTTTTTCTTTTATAAACCGCGAAGTACAGCAGGTTTATTTTTCTTTTTTGTTTCGATTTAATTTTTGTTTTTGTTAATCAAGCTCTAGTTTTTGGTCGATATACAAGTCCTAAATGTTATCATAAATTCATTATTTTGATATTGGAAGTTCACTGATCGAATTGATACAAGGAAGAAGAAGATGATGAATATATTAAACGAGTTAACTATATATTAGTTGTAAGTTAAAACAGAAAAGCAAAGTGGCTCAACTGGTTTGTGTGTATGTCGTGTTAGCAATTGGTCTGGGTTCGATTCTCTAATGAGACAGTGTTTTTGGCCATTTTATTTAAGGTAGATCATTCCTTTATTTTTATTATTATTATTATTATTATTATTATTATTATTATTATTATTATTATTATTATTATTATTATTATTATTATTATTATTATTATTATTATTATTATTATTATTATTATTATTGTTAATATTGTTAACATTGATTATTATTATTATTGTTTTTAACACTATTATTATTATGAATTTTCATTATAGGTATAATTACAACTATTAGTTATTATCATTAATATTATTTTTACTAAAATTATCCTTTTTGTAATCCTTAAAAATTATCATTTTTAATATTATTGTTAATATCCATATTATTATTACTAAAATAATTATAATTATAAAAATAAAGGTTTTAATAACGTTGTTGAGACTATAAAGACTATATATATAAAAGTATATACATATTTAAATTACAAAATTTAATTATATTATTATTTTCATATATAAAATGAAAATATACAAATAAATAATGAAACTTATAAATTATTAATATAACAAATACATCACTAATAATAAATAGATTTACTCGATTACAAATATATGTTTTAATATATATACGAATGATATAGGTTCGTGAATCCGAGACCAACCATATACTTGTTCAATGTCGTCATATGTATTTTTACTACAATATACAGTATGGTGAGTTTCATTTGCTCCCTTTTTAATTGCTTTTGCAATATATATTTTTGGGCTGAGAATACATGTACTATTTTATAAATGTTTTACGAAATAGGCACAAGTACTAAAACTAATTCTATGTGGGTTTAAACCAGAAATATACCCTTAGCTTGGTAACATTAAACTACTTGTCTATGTACGGTAGGCGCGAATCCTAAAGATAGATCTATTGGGCCTGACAAACCCCATCCTGACTATGGGATGCTTTAGTACTTCGAGGTTATTTTCAACACACCTGATCTGGTGTACTTTAGAGTTTAAAACATGAACGTTAAGGCTTGTTACCGGGTGCCTACAACTTATAGAATACTTTTATACACTTGCGAGTGTACATATATTTATAACTATAAAATCTTGTGGTCTATTAAGATATTGAAATGATTGTTATGATAAACCTATGAACTCACCAACCTTTTGGTTGACACTTTTAAGCATGTTTATTCTCAGGTATGAAAGAAACCTTCCGCTGTGCATTTGCTCATTTTAAGAAAATTACTTGGAGTCGATCATCGCAATGGGACCAGATATTGATGACTTCGTCCAGGTGGATAAGGACGGGTTTTGACAGTTGGTATCAGAGCGGTGGTCGTAGCGAACCAGGTCTTGCATTAGTGTGTCTAACTAGTAGTTGTTAGGATGCATTAATGAGTCTGGACTTTGACCTAGTAGTTGTTAGGTTATGTTAATGAGTCTAGACTTGAACCTGGTCTGCATGTTAAAAGTGTTTGCTTACCACCATTTGTCGAAAAATATCTACTTGTCATTTTTAGTCTCTTATTGCAATTATTGCATAGACGGTGTACAGACAAATTCACCTCCCATCACATTAAGTCTTGTCTGACACGTTTCCTTAATTCTCTCTGTAATCTACGGGATCTTCTATATTGAAGATAAGTATTCTATGTAATTAGAATATCATCTGATATCCGAAATTCTTTTCATATCGAAAACCCTTTATCTAACCGTACGAAATGGAACTCCCCACTAGTTCAAGTCCCTCGAATTCTGATATGGATTTTCACTCGAGCTCTGAAGACAACATCACTAGAATGAATCAACCAATCAGCCATCCCCAATTTATCTGATGGGTTCGTAGTCGACTTAACCAATGGAGACGCGAAGAATACGATCCTTTCCACCCACCAACCTGCAATCTTGGCGAAGAACCTGAAGCACTTACCGGCGAACCAGTCCGAAACACCATCTTCACTCACATTTCCAAAATATCTCGCAATGATTATATATTATCTCAAATTCTAAACCTTATTCATCCGCTTGTTCTAGCCTACAATCATCCTGGAGTAATAGAAGAAGTCATCGAATTTCGCGCTCGAGTTGTAGCTTTGGAAAAAATGGTGCAGAACCTACCAGCTTCAGCAACATCACCGGCACCAACAGTACCACCAACATCAACACCAGTACCACCAACAACCCAAGTTTCAACATCACACGCCTCAACATCTCATTCTGTACCTCGAGCATAATCATCATTCTACGTATCGTTCTATCTACTTTATCTTCGTTCTACATATCGTTCTACATCGACTATCTCCCTTCAACATGGTGATTATGTAATTTCTAAAGTTCTAAAGATTATGTAATCTAGTATTAACGATAAATCAAATGAGTTTAATATCTTATTGACTCATTAAATCCATGATTACATCTGAAGAAAATATATATGTATGTATATTTTCATAAAGATTGTAATTAAAAATTCTTTTGTACCAACTGTTAATGATGAAAATATTTTAACGGGTAGGTAATACCCGAGGAATATTTGGGTTTCACATTAATAAGTTACACTGTACATTCTTTAAATCCGATTCAACAGTCATTTACTATCTTACTTACATCCACAAAGATACGAATCCGATCACCGCAGAATAATCATTTTCATTCAATTTTATATTTGGATTTTGACCTATCAGAATCCAACAAGTGGCATAATGAAGAAAATATTGGACAAAATAAAATTTGTTAGAAATAAACGAATTAACTAATTGAAATTTTGTTAAGAATCCACGCTAACTGTTCCTAGCTAACTGATTATATTTTATTATTCACAATTTATTTATCGTAATTTTATTTATCGTCATTTAATTTCTGTTATTTATTTTACGCACTTTACATATCGTCGGATAAATCGGGACACATGTACACAATACGTCGGATTAATTCTGAGACAATAAGTTGTACAATGGATCATGATACGTATTTATTAATTCGAATATTTGGTACATCCTAACACAATAAGTATACAATATGTTTTGATAAATCCTAAGACAATACGTCTTAGTTAATTCTAAGACAATACGTCTATAATACGTCTCTAGGTTGATGCAAAGACAATACGTATACAATACGTCGTGGGATAATTCTAAGATTATATATATATATATAAACCGATTATTGGACTATCAACATTGGACAATTAAAAATGAATTTAAAATATTGATTATAACATATGAAACTAAACAATTCTTCAAGTTTGCCACTTGATTTCATCTTAAACCTCATTTGTATCTTGACGATTACAATCTGCATTCAAACCTTTCATGATTCTTGAAAACACCTCAATCGAAAGGATGAACCAACCGCACTTCATCTACGGAAGGAAAGATTGATGCATATAGTTATGCACCTGAAAAACTCTTGGAAACTGAGTAAACGTTTAACACGTAGCTGTGCTAATTCCTTTAGTGTTATTATTACCCAAAATAACCTTGCAGTTCTTCTTCAAAATAGTAAATTTTGTCACAGCTCCAGCAAATCAACTTTGACTCTTTAGTCAGACTAGCCTTATTATAACCTTGATGTATAAGATTGCCATTCATCATCGTTACCGGAGAACCTTTTATATTCCACCATATTACCATCAACATTTAATCATCTAAAAACACAATTATCCTGAAACCACCTCGGATTGATAACTGACGATTCACATATGGCTGCATTAAATGCAGAGGAAATAGTAAAATTGTAGCTGGTCTAAATGGCCAAGAGTTTAATGATAAAGAATGGAGTGTTGGGAACGCTCGATAGAAAATTTGGTACTGAAAAACGGATTGAGCTAACCGTGAAGGAAACAAAGAACAAATACAAGGACCAAACCCTATATTCAAAGAATCCAGGTAATTCTGGATCTGATGAAATCTTTAGAGAATATCTTACTCCGAGGTCATGTTAAAATCTTGCGGAAAATTTTTCATCATCATCTTTCGAACTTAGAAATTCCAAAATATCATCATAAATATCTTCGATATTTCTGAGGATATTTTCATAAATATTCTTGTCCGAAAGTCTCTATCTCTTCTTGTTTTCTGTATTCTAATATATTGGAAACTTCTGTAAAATCTAAGTATGAATTATGAATGAATTGTGGAGAAGTGTTGGGAATTGAAGCTTGGGTTAGTATAATATAATGACGCTTGGCCAACGTGATTATATTACAGTAAGTCATGCTGAGTTTCTAATGGAACGTGATGATTCACAGATCCTAACGTCATCATGTGCCATGTTACATAATTCTTTTATTCTACTTAACTTCTGAACATATCAAGAAAATGTATTCTTGATAGTTCTATCTTCCGTGATGTTGATAAATTTGAAAATCAAATCGTGCTATCACGTTCCACCCTGCTTAGAACATTATAATCATTCGAAAATCTATATCTACAAATTCTGGACCATTATTCGCTTGACTTGGAGTCGAGAAGAGAAAACCTGAGCATGGAGCTCCGAAGAATAAAGAAAAATATAAATCCGATCACAAAAACAGGAATTACAAACCGTGTATATCAATGTTTATCGCAACATAAAGACACGGGAGAACTAAAAACACTATAACCCCAAGGGTGAAGTAGAAAAAAGTAGATTCCTCTGGTGAAAGTTGGAAAAAGAGAATGAATGTTGCGATAGTAAGGATGTGGACAAGGATCAGAACTGGATTAAGCATTTTCACAATCGTTTGAATGTATGGATCGAGAAAGAAAGAATTGGAGTGGTGAAAATAATAGAATGAAAGAAGTTCATTTATAGAGAAGATACCAGACAAAGCAATCGAGACAGATAATCGCATTAAATTAAAGAGGATCCTAATTTTCCATAAATCCCGAAGAATCAAATCCTATAGATTTCCAAGATTTTCTTTTAAATCCCTTGAATTCCGGAATTCAATCGAGACAACGTCAAAAGTTAAGACGAATTTTATTTTCAAAAATTCAACCATGACTAGTCAAAAGTTATGATGAAAATTGTCCTTCTCGTTTCACTATTTAGTGATAGCTCCATTCGTACTCTTCGAGTAATCGAATTGTCTTATTCATATTACTCAATAGTGATAAAACTCTATTTATCAACTCATATTCATCATGAAAACATTTTTATTGTTAGCCATGATGATAGCATTCAAATTTCGGGACGAAATTTATTTAACGAGTAGGTACTGTCACGACCCAGAAAATTTCGACTTATTTTGAACCAAACTCATGATAAGATTTAATATTTCGAATCGCTAATCAAAGTCTGTAATGTTGAGTCTCAAAATTATTGAACTGTTTTCTTGCATTCATTTAACTTTGACCATTCCCGACGATTCACGAACAATTATTTGTAAATAAATATGTATGTATATATATATATTTAATATATAAATAAAAGTATATTTATAATAGTTGGATATAATAAAATATAATTTAAGCATTAGAATTATACATGTAAAATAAAATACAAAATAATCATGTTGTAATTTCAGATGAATTTATATGAACCTATGTACAATTATTATTAAATATATAATATATTTATAGTGTGTAAATATTCAATTATATATATCATATAATTAGTAAACACTACATAAACACTAAATTGTAACCTTAATATATTAAGGTTAATTACAAGTTAAGAATATAATTATTATAATAATATTATTATTACTTTCATTATTATTATTATTATTAATACTAATGATAATAGTAATATTACTATCAGTATTAATTGTATTATTATTTTCAATATATTATAGATAGAGATGAAATTTGACACATTTAATTTGTTATATCATTATTGTTACTACTAAGATTATTAAAATCATGACAGTTATTATTATAATTTCTAAATATTTTGATTATCATAATAAAATTTTTAAATATAAATATAATTATAAGAATGATTCATATTATAATTGTAATTTAAATATTATTAGTTATTATTAATATTATTATTAACAATATCATTATAAACATTATTACAACTATTAGTATTATTATTCTAAATATAATTATTATTAGGATAATAATTATTAATAGTATTATTATTATGTTATTATTATTAATAGTATTATGTATTATTAATAGAAGTATTATTATTAAATTTAATTTTATATAAAAATCAAGAATAAAACAAATTCTGTTTCATCTCACTATCTACTTTTTAATTTTTCTTCTTCTAATTTTGATTCTGTCGAGCATACTATCACTACAAAACAATTCGATCAATTCATGTCACAGCTTGAAAATAACCACTTACACTCTATATAATTCGTCTACTACAAGCAAGAACTGGAAAACAGAAAAGAACCTGTCGGTTTCCCCTGTAACTTCCATTTTGTCATAATTCAAATCCGAATCAATTACAAAAATCCATTAATGTAGTTATATTAGGATTCAGCTAGTCAATCTTTCTGTAAAAATCACACCTTCCCATTTCGTATATCGAGTATGAATTTTGAGGTCAAACTTTAATCTTCAAAAGTCAAACAGTTTGTTCATCAAGGAATTCGATTTCAGTTTGTTGTTTCTGGATCAATTGAGGAGTCACAAAGTTTCTAGAGGTGATTTACAATGTTTTTCATGCTTTAACTATTGTCTAAAAATGTTCCGAATATCAAAATCATATTTTTTTCTTTTATAAACCGCGAAGTACAGCAGGTTTATTTTTCTTTTCTGTTTCGATTTAATTTTTTTTTTGTTAATCAAGCTCTAGTTTTTGGTCGATATACAAGTCCTAAATGTTATCATAAATTCATTATTTTGATATTGGAAGTTCACTGATCGAATTGATACAAGAAAGAAGAAGATGATGAATATATTAAACGGGTTAACTATATATTAGTTGTAAGTTATAACAGAAAAGCAAAGTGGCTCAACTGGTTTGTGTGTATGTCGTGTTAGCAATTGGTCTGGGTTCGATTCTCTAATGAGACAGTGTTTTTGGCCATTTTATTTAAGGAAGATCATTCCTTTATTTTTATTTTTATTATTATTATTATTATTATTATTATTATTATTATTATTATTATTATTATTATTATTATTATTATTATTATTATTATTATTATTATTATTATTATTATTATTATTGTTATTATTGTTAATATTGTTAACATTTATTATTATTATTATTATTGTTTTTAACACTATTTTTATTATGAATTTTCATTATAGGTATAATTATAACTAATAGTTATTATCATTAATATTATTTTTACTAAAATTATCCTTTTTGTAATCCTTAAAAATTATCATTTTTAATATTATTGTTAATATCCATATTATTATTACTAAAATAATTATAATTATAAAAATAACGGTTTTAATAACGTTGTTGAGACTATAAAGACTATATATATAAAAGTATATACATATTTAAATTACAAAATTTAATTATATTAATATTTTCATATATAAAATGAAAATATACAAATAAATAATGAAACTTATAAATTATTAATATAATAGATACATCACTAATAATAAATAGATTTACTCGATTACAAATATATGTTTTAATATATATACGAATGATATAGGTTCGTGAATCCGAGATCAACCCTATACTTGTTCAATGTCGTCATATGTATTTTTACTACAAAATACAGTATGGTGAGTTTCATTTGCTCCCTTTTTAATTGCTTTTGCAATATATATTTTTTGGCTGAGAATACATGCGATGTTTTATAAATGTTTTACGAAATAGGCACAAGTACTAAAACTAATTCTATGTGGGTTTAAACCAGAAATAAACCCTTAGCTTGGTAACATTAAACTACTTGTCTATGTACGGTAGGCGCGAATCCTAAAGATAGATCTATTGGGCCTGACAAACCCCATCATGACTATGGGATGCTTTAGTACTTCGAGGTTATTTTAAACACTCCTGATCTGGTGTACTTCAGAGGGTAAAACATGAACGTTAAGGCTTGTTACCGGGTGCCTACAACATATAGAATACTTTTATACACTTGCGAGTGTACATATATTTATAACTATGAAATCTTGTGGTCTATTAAGATATTGAAATGATTGTTATGATAAACCTATGAACTCACCAACCTTTTGGTTAACACTTTTAAGCATATTTATTCTCAGGTATGAAAGAAACCTTCCGCTGTGCATTTGCTCATTTTAAGAACATTACTTGGAGTCGATCATCGCAATGGGACCAGATGTTGATGACTTTGTCCAGGTGGATAAGGACGGGTTTTGACATATATGGTGTTCCTCTAATACGAGCCATCATTTTCCACAATGGTTTAGAAAAACCTGGTGGTTTATAGGTTCTCGGGTCATTGTTACATTTTAGAAAATACGGATGTTGCCGATACATATAAAGTTCATCGGGGTTGGAATCGGGTTTCTCTATTTTTATACCTTTTCCCTTATTATTTTCTTTCGCTTTATTAAATTGGATCGAGGTAATTTCTATAACATCATCGGAATCCTCATCGGGATCCGATTCATCAGAAAATTGGTAATCTTCCCAATATTTTGCTTCCTCGGCGGAAACACCATGACCATTATTAACTTTGGTCCGTTGGTTGATGATTTTATTTTATTTAATCGATTAACTGTAGATATTAATATTTCTTCCTCCGGAACCTCTTCTTCTTCCTGTTCCTCCTCTTCCAATTCTTCCTCTTCTGATTCCTCTTCTTCCGGTTCTTCTTCTTCCGGTTTCTCTTCTGGAATTTGTGAATCTTCCCAAATTATGTTCGACTCTTCATTATTATTAGGTGAGTCGATGGGATTTGTACTAGTGGTAGATATCTATCACACAATATCAAACACATTAAGAGGTTAATATATCACATAATACTTACATGTTAATAACATATAGTTTCCAACAAAAGTGTTAAGCAATCGTTTTTAAAGAAAACACGGTCGAAGTCCAGACTCACTAATGTGAAGTGACCCGAACTTTTCCATGTTTATATATATTAATTGAGATTGATATTTACATGACTAAATGTTTCCAACGTGTAAAGCAATCAAACTTGTAAGACTTGATTAAATGAAATAAGTTTCATATAGACAATTGATCACCCAAGTTGACCGGCGATTCACGAACGTTACAAAATTATAAAAACTACATGTTGTGGTATATATAGACATATATATATGGTTGACATGAGATTATGATGAGTAAGTATCTCACTAAGTATATTAACAATGTGTGATATACATAAGAAATGAGATTACTAAGTTAAGAAACTCGAAATGATATATATAACGATTATCATTATGATAACGTCTACTAAATATATGTATCATATTAAGATATTAATACACTATATTTAACATGATAAAATGATATTCAAATATATCATTAAGTGTGTTAACAATGAACTACATATGTAAAAACAAGACTACTAACTCAAGAATTACGAAACGAGACTTATATGTAACGATTATCGTTGTAACGATATTTTAATGTATATATCATATTAAGAGATATTAATAAATCATAATATCATGATAATATAATAATTTAACAACTCATTTGATATAATAAACATTGGGTTAACAATATTAATTGAGATCGTTAACTTAAAGGTTTCAAAACAACACTTACATGTAACGACTAACGAAGACTTAACGACTCCATTAGAATGTATATACATGTTGTGTTTTGATATGTATTCTTACACTTTTGAAAGACTTCAAGACACATATCAAAGTACTTCTACTTAACAAAAATGCTTACAATTACATCCTCGTTCAGTTTCATCAACAATTCTACTCGTATGCACCCGTATTCGTACTCGTACAATACACAACTTTTAGATGTATGTACTATTGGTATATACACTCCAATTATCAGCTCTTAGTAGCCCATGTGAGTCACCTAACACATGTGAGAACCATCATTTGGCAACTAGCATGAAATATCTCATAAAATTACAAAAATATTAGTAATCATTCATGACTTATTTACATGAAAACAAAATTACATATCCTTTATATCTAATCCATATACCAACGACCAAAAACACCTACAAACACTTTCATTCTTCAATTTTATTCATCTAATTGATCTCTCTCAAGTTCCATCTTCAAGTTCTAAGTGTTCTTCATAAACTCCATAAGTATAGTTTCATAAAAATCAAGAATACTTCCAAGTTTGCAAGTCTACTTCCAAGCTTTCTAATCCATTCCAAGTAATCATCTAAGATCAAGGAACCTTTGTTATTTATAGTAGGTTATCTTTCTAATTCAAGGTAATATTCATATTCAAACTTTGATTCAATTTCTACAACTATAACAATCTTATTTCGAGTGAAAATCTTACTTGAACTGTTTTCGTGTCATGATTCTGCTTCAAGAATTTTCAAGCCATCCAAGGATCCTTTGAAGCTAGATCCATTTTTCTCATTTCCAGTAGTTTTATCCAGAAAACTTGAGGTAGTAATGATGTTCATAACATCATTCGATTCATACATATAAAGCTATCTTATTCGAAGGTTTAAACTTGTAATCACTAGAACATAGTTTAGTTAATTCTAAACTTGTTCGCAAACAAAAGTTAATCTTTATAACTTGACTTTTAAAATCAACTAAACACATGTTCTATATCTATATGATATGCTAACTTAATGATTTAAAACATGGAAACACGATGAACACCATAAAATCGGATATACGCCGTCGTAGTGAAACCGGGGGCTGTTTTGGTTTGGATAATTAAAAACTATGATAAACTTTAATTTAAAAGTTGTTCTTCTGGGAAAATGATTCTTCATATGAACATGAAACTATATCAAAAAATCTTGGTTAAACTCAAAGTGAAAGTATGTTTTTCAAAATGGTCATCAAGATGTCGTTCTTTCGACGGAAATGACTACCTCTTTAGTAATTGACATGTAACTTAAATTTCCGACTATAAACCTATACTTTTTCTGTTTGGATTCTTAAATTAGAGTTCAATATGAAACCATAGCAATTTGATTCACTCAAAACAGATTTAAAATGAAGAAGTTATGGGTAAAACAAGATTAGATATTTTTGATCTTTTTAGCTACGGAAAATGTTTAACAAATCTATACAAATCATATCCTAGCTAACTTATATTGTATTATACATGTATTCTAATATATTATGTAATCTTGGGATACCATAGACACATATGCAAATGTTTTGACATATCATATCGACCCATGTATATATATTATTTGAAACAACCATAGGCACTCTATATGCAGTAATGTTGGAGTTAGCTATACAGGGTTGAGGTTGATTCCAAAAATATATATAATTTGAGTTGTGATTTAGCCTGAGACATGTATACACTGGGTTGTGGATTGATTCAAGATAATATATATCGATTTATTTCTGTACATCTAACTGTGGACAACTAGTTGTAGGTTACTAACGAGGACAGCTGACTTAATACACTCAAATCTTTAAAACATAATAAAAATGGTTGTAATTATATTTTGATCATACTTTGATATATATATGTACATATTTGTATAGGTTCGTGAATCGATCCGTGGCCAAGTCTTACTTCCGAGGAAGGAAATATCTGTGAAAGTGAGTTATAGTCCCACTTTTAAAATCTAATATTTTTGGGATGAGAATACATGCAGGTTTTATAAATGATTTAAAAAATAGACACAAGTACGTGAAACTACATTCTATGGTTGAATTATCGAAATCGAATATGCCCTTTTTTATTTAGTCAGGTAATCTAAGAAATAGGGAACCGGTACCCTAATTGACGTGAATCCTAAATATAGATCTATTGGGCCTAACAAACCCCATCCAAAGTACCAGATGCTTTAGTACTTCGAAATATCCGAAGGGTATCCCGGAATGATGGGGATATTCTTATATATGCATCTTGTTAATGTCGGTTACCAGGTGTTCACCATATGAATGATTTTTATCTCTATGTATGGGATGTGTCTTGAAATATGAAATCTTGTGGTCTATTGTTACGATTTGATATATATAGGTTATACAACTCACCAACATTTTTGTTGACGTTTAAAACATGTTTATTCTCAGGTGAATACTAAGAGCTTCTGCTGTTGCATACTAAAATAAGGACATGATTTGGAGTTCATGTTTGTATGATATTGTGTAAAAACTGCATTCAAGAAACATATGTCGATGTAATATATTTCTATTGTAAACCATTATGTAATGGTCGTGTGTAAATAGTATATTTTAGATTATCATTATTTGATAATCTACGTAATATTTTTAAAACCTTTATTGATAAAATAAAGGTTATGGTTGTTTTAAAAATGAATGCAGTCTTTGAAAAACGTCTCATATAGAGGTCAAAACCTCGCAACGAAATCAATTAATATGGAATGTTTATAATCAATATGAACGGGACATTTCAGTTGGTATCCGGGCGTTGGTCTTAGAGAACCAGAAAATTTACATTAGTGTGTCTTATCGAGTTTGTTAGGATGCATTAGTGAGTCTAGACTTCGACCGTGTTTTCTTTAAAAATGATTGCTTAACATTTTTGTTAGAAACTGTATATTATTAACATGTAAATATTATGTGATATATTAATCTCTTAACATGTTTGATATTGTGTGATAGATGTCTACCTCTAGCACAAATCCCATTGACTCACCTAATAATAACGAAGAGTCGAATATATATTGGAAAGATTCACAAGTTCCCGAAGAACCGGAAGAAGAGGAAACGGAATCGGAAGAAGAGGAACCGGAAGAAGAGGAACCGGAAGAAGAAGAGGTTCCGAAGGGGGGAATAGTAGGAACCACAGAAAACCAGTCAAATAAAAGAAAATCCTCAACCAATGGACCAAAGTTAATAATGGTCAATGGTGTTTCCGCTAAGGAAGCAAAATATTGGGAAAATTACCAATTTTCTGATGAATCAGATCCTGATAAGGATTCCGATGATGTTATAGAAATTACCCCGACCCAATTTAATGAGGCAAAAGAAAATAATAAGGGAAAAGGCATCAAAATAGAGAAATCTGATTCCGACCCCGATGAACTTTATATGTACCGTCAACACCCGTATTTTCAATATCGTGACAATAACCCGAGAACCTCTAAACCATCAGGTTTTTCTAAACCAATGTGGAAAACGACGACTCGTATTAGAGGAACATCATATATCCCTAGAAAATTAGGAAAAAGAACCAAGTCCGAAGAAGAAGAAACCAGTGATTCAGATTAGAGGGGTGTGAGCATGTTGTGTAATAAATGTATTATAGTGTGCTTGTACTTTTATGTTCTATGTAAAAATTGCTTGTATTGTTTGTTATTACAAATCTAATCTTTGTCTATTTTACAGTATAAAAACAAAATGGACGTTAAGGGTAGACAACCGAATATTTTAGAAGAACTACCAGAGGATATGATTGAGGAAATCTTATCTAGAGTCTGTCAGAATTCATCAGCACATTTAGTTATGGCGAAATTAACTTGTCAAACATTTGAAAGACTTTCCAGAAATGCCTTAGTTTATAAAAGGTTTTCCTTTGATAGGTGGGGTATATCACATTGGGGAGACTTTAAGTTACGCCTTGTTTTCTTTAAAGCGTTAAATGCGGGGAACCCAAATGCAATTTTACGCTACGGGTTAAGAACCTATTTTGACTCAACATATCCTGTAGTGACCCGAGCTTTTCCATGTTTATATATATTAATTGAGATTGATATTTACATGATTAAATGTTTCCAACATGTTAAGCAATCAAACTTGTTAAGACTTGATTAATTGAAATATGTTTCATATAGACAATTGACCACCCAAGTTGACCGGTGATTCACGAACGTTAAAACTTGTAAAAACTATATGATGACATATATATGGATATATATATAATTAACATGATACTATGATAAGTAAACATATCATTAAGTATATTAACAATGAACTACATATGTAAAAACAAGACTACTAACTTAATGATTTTTAAACGAGACATATATGTAACGATTATCGTTGTAAAGACATTTAATGTATATATATCATATTAAGAGATATTCATACATGATAATATCATGATAATATAATAATTTATAATCTCATTTGATATTATAAACATTGGGTTAACAACATTTAACAAGATCGTTAACCTAAAGGTTTCAAAACAACACTTACATGTAACGACTAACGATGACTTAACGACTCAGTTAAAATGTATATACATGTAGTGTTTTAATATGTATTTATACAATTTTGAAAGACTTCAATACACTTATCAAAATACTTCTACTTAACAAAAATGCTTACAATTACATCCTCGTTCAGTTTCATCAACAATTCTACTCGTATGCACCCGTATTCGTACTCGTACAATACACAGCTTTTAGATGTATGTACTATTGATATATACACTCCAATGATCAGCTCTTAGCAGCCCTTGTGAGTCACCTAACACATGTGGGAACCATCATTTGGCAACTAGCAAGAAATATCTCATAAAATTACAAAAATATGAGTAATCATTCATGACTTATTTACATGAAAACAAAATTACATATCCTTTATATCTAATCCATACACCAACGACCAAAAACACCTACAAACACTTTCATTCTTCAATTTTATTTATCTAATTGATCTCTCTCAAGTTCTATCTTCAAGTTCTAAGTGTTTTTCATATATTCTACAAGTTCTAGTTACATAAAATCAAGAATACTTTCAAGTTTGCTAGCTCACTTCCAATCTTGTAAGGTGATCATCCAACCTCAAGAAATCTTTGTTTCTTACAGTAGGTTATCATTATAATACAAGGTAATAATCATATTCAAACTTTGGTTCAATTTCTATAACTATAACAATCTTATTTCAAGTGATGATCTTACTTGAACTTGTTTTCGTGTCATGATTCTGCTTCAAGAACTTCGAGCCATCCAAGGATCCGTTGAAGCTAGATCCATTTTTCTCTTTTCCAGTAGGTTTACCCAAGGAAGTTAAGGTAGTAATGATGTTCATAACATCATTCGATTCATACATATAAAGCTATCTTATTCGAAGGTTTAAACTTGTAATCACTAGAACATAGTTTAGTTAATTCTAAACTTGTTCGCAAACAAAAGTTAATCCTTCTAACTTGACTTTTAAAATCAACTAAACACATGTTCTATATCTATATGATATGCTAACTTAATGATTTAAAACCTGGAAACACGAAAAACACCGTAAAACCGGATTTACGCCGTCGTAGTAACACCGCGGGTTGTTTTGGGTTAGTTAATTAAAAACTATGATAAACTTTGATTTAAAAGTTGTTATTCTGAGAAAATGATTTTTATTATGAACATGAAACTATATCCAAAAATTATGGTTAAACTCAAAGTGGAAGTATGTTTTCTAAAATGGTCATCTAGACGTCGTTCTTTCGACTGAAATGACTACCTTTACAAAAACGGCTTGTAACTTATTTTTCCGACTATAAACCTATACTTTTTCTGTTTAGATTCATAAAATAGAGTTCAATATGAAACCATAGCAATTTGATTCACTCAAAACGGATTTAAAATGAAGAAGTTATGGGTAAAACAAGATTGGATAATTTTTCTCATTTTAGCTACGTGAAAATTGGTAACAAATCTATTCCAACCATAATTTAATCAACTTGTATTGTATATTATGTAATCTTGAGATACCATAGACACGTATACAATGTTTCGACCTATCATGTCGACACATCTATAAATATTTCGGAACAACCATAGACACTCTATATGTGAATGTTGGAGTTAGCTATACAGGGTTGAGGTTGATTCCAAAATATATATAGTTTGAGTTGTGATCAATACTGAGATACGTATACACTGGGTCGTGGATTGATTCAAGATAATATTTATCGATTTATTTCTATACATCTAACTGTGGACAACTAGTTATAGGTTACTAACGAGGACAGCTGACTTAATAAATTTAAAACATCAAAATATATTAAAAGTGTTGTAAATATATTTTGAACATACTTTGATATATATGTATATATTGTTATAGGTTCGTGAATCAACCAGTGGCCAAGTCTTACTTCCCGACGAAGTAAAAATCTGTGAAAGTGAGTTATAGTCCCACTTTTAAAATCTAATATTTTTGGGATGAGAATACATGCAGGTTTTATAAATGATTTACAAAATAGACACAAGTACGTGAAACTACATTCTATGGTTGAATTATCGAAATCGAATATGCCCCTTTTATAAAGTCTGGTAATCTAAGAATTAGGGAACAGACACCCTAATTGACGCGAATCCTAAAGATAGATCTATTAGGCCTAACAAACCCCATCCAAAGTATCGGATGCTTTAGTACTTCGAAATTTATATCATATCCGAAGGGTGTCCCGGAATGATGGGGATATTCTTATATATGCATCTTGTTAATGTCGGTTACCAGGTGTTCACCATATGAATGATTTTTATCTCTATGTATGGGATGTGTATTGAAATATGAAATCTTGTGGTCTATTATTATGATTTGATATATATAGGTTAAACCTATAACTCACCAACATTTTTGTTGACGTTCTAAGCATGTTTATTCTCAGGTAATTATTAAGAGCTTCCGCTGTCGCATACTTAAATAAGGACGAGATTTGGAGTCCATGCTTGTATGATATTGTGTAAAAACTGCATTCAAGAAACTTATTTTCTTGTAACATATTTGTATTGTAAACCATTATGTAATGGTTGTGTGTAAACAGGATATTTTAGATTATCATTATTTGATAATCTACGTAAAGCTTTTTAAACCTTTATTGATGAAATAAAGGTTATGGTTTGTTTTAAAATGAATGCAGTCTTTGAAAAACGTCTCATATAGAGGTCAAAACCTCGCAACGAAATCAATTAATATGGAATGTTTTTAATCAATAAGAACGGGACATTTCAGTTGGTATCAGAGCGTTGGTCTTAGAGAACCAGAATTTTGCATTAGTGTGTCTTATCGAGTTTGTTAGGATGCATTAGTGAGTCTGGACTTCGACCGTGTTTACTTGAAAAATGATTGCTTAACAAATTTTGTTGGAAACTATATATTTTTAACATGTAAATATTATGTCATATATTAATCTCTTAACGCGTTTGATATTATGTGATAGATGTCTACCTCTAGAACAAGTCCCATTGACTCACCTAATAATAATGAAGAGTCAAATGTAAATTAGAATGATTCGTGGACTGATTCACAAGTTCCCGAAGAGGAACCGGAAGAAGAGTCGGAACTGGAAGAAGCATCGGAACCGGAAGAAGAATCGGAACCGGATGAAGAAATAGAACCGGTGGGGGAAATAATAAAACGGTTAAGTAAAAGAAAATCCTCAACCAACTGACCAAGGTTAATTATGGTCAATGGTGTTTCCGCCAAGGAAGCAAAATATTGGGAGGATTACCAATTCTTCGATGAATCGGATTCCGACGAGAATTCCGATGATGTTATAGAAATTACCCCAACTGAATTTAAAAAGGCAAAAGAAAATAATAAGGGAAAGGGCATAAAAATAGAGAAATCTAATTCCAACCCCGATGAACTTTATATGTATCGTCAACCCCCGAAGTCCTTAAGTTGTAACAATGACCCGGGAACCTCTAAACCACCAGGTTTTTCTAAACCAATGTGGAAAAAGACGGCTCGTATTAGGGGAACATCATATATCCCTAGAAACTTGGCAAAACGAACCAAAACTGAAGAAGAAGAAACAAGCGAGTCGAAATAAGATAGTTGTATTCGTGTGGTGTAATATATGTAATATAGTGTGCTTATGCTTTATGATATATGTAAAAATTGCTTGTATTAATAAGTATTTTTTTTATGAATCTAACTCTTGTCTATTTTACAGTATAAAAACACAAAATGGATATACAACCCAATATTTTAAGAGACCTACCCGGAGACATGATTGATGAAATCTTGTCTAGAGTCGGGCAGAATTCTTCGGCACAACTATTTAAGGCGAGATCAGTTTGTAAGACATTCGAAGAACGTTCCAAGAATGCCTTGGTTTATAAAAGGCTTTCGTTCGAAAGATGGGGGATATCACATTGGGAAATCCATAAGTTACGATGTGTTTACTTTGACGCATTTATTGTGGGGAACCCAAATGCTATTTTACGCAATGGGTTAAGAAATTATTTTGACTCAATATATCCGAATATTGGACTTCGTGATTTAGAAAAAGCGGCTAACATGCAACATAAAGAAGCATGTTATGCTTACGGATTAGTAATGTTCACTTCTCACCAAAGTGAGAACAAGAACATCGGGCTACAACTATTAAACAAAACGTTCCCACAAGTGACGGAGTCGGTAATTGGGGTAAGAAATGAGGTTTTTAGATTGTTACGGGACTGTTGGACATTACGTAACCCTCGTCCCTTTGACGACGTTACATCATGATGTCTTATCAACGGCCATAACGGTTATGTTCCACAAGACCAAGGATGAGAAGTAATCCTAGTAAAACTAGAATGCATGACTTATTTCTGGACGTATGAATTACGTGTCTTTATTGCCTTTGCTGAACGACTTGTGTACTAGCTAGAATTATCTTCACAACCATCTTGTATCAAATTTATTGTGTGCTATATTTCATGCTATATGTAAAATAAGCGGTATTGTGAGTTTGTAAAATATTGTGTAAAAGTTTGGACGCGAAATATTATTATAATCAGTTTTTCATATAGAATTGTAGTAGTTGAATTGTATATTAGCTACTAAGTATGAACTTAACGGGTAGGTACTACCCGAATTTAAACTTATAAAACGCTAATATGAAGAAAAAGCTTTTATAAATGAGTTCATATTATGCTACGAAATACTATTAACTACTCTTAATATTCTGTATGATTAACTTGTTCCATTTGACTATTTTGAAGGAAATGGCACCGAATACTCGACACACCGTGAATATGAATGAAGAGGAATTCCGTACTTTTCTAGCTTCAAACATAGCCGCAGTACATGAAATGTCCCGTTCTTATTGATTAAAAACGTTCCATATTAATTGATTTCGTTGCGAGGTTTTGACCTCTATATGAGACGTTTTTCAAAGACTGCAATCATTTTAAAACAAACCATAACCTTTATTTCATCAATAAAGGTTTTAAAAAGCTTTACGTAGATTATCAAATAATGATAATCTAAAATATCCTGTTTACACACGACCATTACATAATGGTTTACAATACAAATATGTTACAACAAAATAAGTTTCTTGAATGCAGTTTTTACACAATATCATACAAGCATGGACTCCAAATCTCGTCCTTATTTAAGTATGCGACAGCGGAAGCTCTTAATAATCACCTGAGAATAAACATGGTTAAAACGTCAACAAAAATGTTGGTGAGTTATAGGTTTAACCTATATATATATATATATATCAAATCATAATAATAGACCACAAGATTTCATATTTCAATACACATCCCATACATAGAGATAAAAATCATTCATATGGTGAACACCTGGTAACCGACATTAACAAGATGCATATATAAGAATATCCCCATCATTCCGGGACACCCTTCGGATATGATATAAATTTCGAAGTACTAAAGCATCCGGTACTTTGGATGGGGTTTGTTAGGCCCAATAGATCTATCTTTAGGATTCGCGTCAATTAGGGTGTCTGTTCCCTAATTCTTAGATTACCAGACTTAATAAAAAGGGGCATATTAGATTTCGATAATTCAACCATAGAATGTAGTTTCACGTACTTGTGTCTATTTTGTAAATCATTTATAAAACCTGCATGTATTCTCATCCCAAAAATATTAGATTTTAAAAGTGGGACTATAACTCACATTCACAGATTTTTACTTCGTCGGGAAGTAAGACTTGGCCACTGGTTGATTCACGAACCTATAACAATATATACATATATATCAAAGTATGTTCAAAATATATTTACAACACTTTTAATATATTTTGATGTTTTAAGTTTATTAAGTCAGCTGTCCTCGTTAGTAACCTACAACTAGTTGTCCACAGTTAGATGTACAGAAATAAATCGATAAATATTATCTTGAATCAATCCACGACCCAGTGTATACGTATCTCAGTATTGATCACAACTCAAACTATATATATTTTGGAATCAACCTCAACCCTGTATAGCTAACTCCAACATTCACATATAGAGTGTCTATGGTTGTTCCGAAATATATATAGATGTGTCGACATGATAGGTCGAAACATTGTATACGTGTCTATGGTATCTCAAGATTACATAATATACAATACAAGTTGATTAAGTTATGGTTGGAATAGATTTGTTACCAATTTTCACGTAGCTAAAATGAGAAAAATTATCCAATCTTGTTTTACCCATAACTTCTTCATTTTAAATCCGTTTTGAGTGAATCAAATTGCTATGGTTTCATATTGAACTCTATTTTATGAATCTAAACAGAAAAAGTATAGGTTTATAGTCAGAAAAATAAGTTACAAGTCGTTTTTGTAAAGGTAGTCATTTCAGTCAAAAGAACGACGTCTAGATGACCATTTTAGAAAACATAATTCCACTTTGAGTTTAACCATAATTTTTGGATATAGTTTCATGTTCATAATAAAAATCATTTTCTCAGAATAACAACTTTTAAATCAAAGTTTATCATAGTTTTTAATTAACTAACCCAAAACAGCCCGCGGTGTTACTACGACGGCGTAAATCCGGTTTTACGGTGTTTTTCGTGTTTCCAGGTTTTAAATCATTAAGTTAGCATATCATATAGATATAGAACATGTGTTTAGTTTATTTTAAAAGTCAAGTTAGAAGGATTAACTTTTGTTTGCGAACAAGTTTAGAATTAACTAAACTATGTTCTAGTGATTACAAGTTTAAACCTTCGAATAAGATAGCTTTATATGTATGAATCGAATGATGTTATGAACATCATTACTACCTTAACTTCCTTGGATAAACCTACTGGAAAAGAGAAAAATGGATCTAGCTTCAACGGATCTTGGATGGCTCGAAGTTCTTGAAGCATAATCATGACACGAAAACAAGTTCAAGTAAGATCATCACTTGAAATAAGATTGTTATAGTTATAGAAATTGAACCAAAGTTTGAATATGATTATTACCTTGTATTAGAATGATAACCTACTGTAAGAAACAAAGATTTCTTGAGGTTGGATGATCACCTTACAAGATTGAAAGTGAGTTAGCAAACTTGAAAGTATTCTTGATTTTATGTAACTAGAACTTGTAGAATATATGAAGAACACTTAGAACTTGAAGATAGAACTTGAGAGAGATCAATTAGATGAAGAAAATTGAAGAATGAAAGTGTTTGTAGGTGTTTTTGGTCGTTGGTGTATGGATTAGATATAAAGGATATGTAATTTTGTTTTCATGTAAATAAGTCATGAATGATTACTCATATTTTTGTAATTTTATGAGATATTTCATGCTAGTTGCCAAATGATGGTTCCCACATATGTTAGGTGACTCACATGGGCTGCTAAGAGCTGATCATTGGAGTGTATATACCAATAGTACATACATCTAAAAGCTGTGTATTGTACGAGTACGAATACGGGTGCATACGAGTAGAATTGTAGATGAAACTGAACGAGGATGTAATTGTAAGCATTTTTGTTAAGTAGAAGCATTTTGATAAGTGTATTGAAGTCTTTCAAAAGTGTATAAATACATATTAAAACACTACATGTATATACATTTTAACTGAGTCGTTAAGTCATCGTTAGTCGTTACATGTAAGTGTTGTTTTGAAACCTTTAGGTTAACGATCTTGTTAAATATTGTTAACCCAATGTTTATAATATCAAATGAGATTTTAAATTATTATATTATCATGATATTATCATGTATGAATATCTCTTAATATGATATATATACATTAAATGTCTTTACAACGATAATCGTTACATATTTGTCTCGTTTAAAAATCATTAAGTTAGTAGTCTTGTTTTTACATATGTAGTTCATTGTTAATATACTTAATGATATGTTTACTTATCATAGTATCATGTTAACTATATATATATATATATCCATATATATGTCATCATATAGTTTTTACAAGTTTTAACGTTCGTGAATCATCGGTCAACTTGGGTGGTCAATTGTCTATATGAAACATATTTCAATTAATCAAGTCTTAACAAGTTTGATTGCTTAACATGTTGGAAACATTTAATCATGTAAATATCAATCTCAATTAATATATATAAACATGGAAAAGTTCGGGTCACTACAGTACAGGCTGCGCTACATACCAACAATAACCTTGGATCTAGCAGTACAGGAAATCGTGTAGGATGCACCTACAAAGAATTCACTGCCTGCAAACCTTTGGAATTTGATGGAACCGAAGGACCGATCGGATTGAAACGGTGGACCGAGAAGGTCGAATCGGTGTTTGCCATAAGTAAGTGTACTGAAGAGGACAAAGTGAAGTACGCTACGCATACCTTCACAGGTTCTGCGTTAACATGGTGGAATACCTATCTAGAGCAAGTGGGACAAGACGATGCGTACGCACTACCGTGGTCAGCATTCAAGCACTTGATGAACGAGAAGTACCGTCCCAGAACCGAGGTCAATAAGCTCAAGACAGAACTTAGAGGGTTATGAACCCAAGGATTTGATATTACCACATACGAAAGACGATTCACAGAATTGTGACTATTGTGTCCGGGAGGGTTCGAAGATGAGGAAGAGAAGATCGACGCATTTGTGAAAGGATTACCGGAAAGAATTCAAGAAGATATAAGTTCACATGAGCCCGCCTCCATACAACAGGCATGTAGAATGGCTCACAAACTAGTGAACCAGATTGAGGAAAGAATTAAAGAACAGACGGCTGAAGAGGCCAATGTGAAGTAAGTCAAAAGAAAGTGGGAGGAAAACAGTGATAAGAATCACCAATACAACAACAACAGCAATTACAACAATAATCGCAACAATTATCCCAACAATCGCAACATCAATCACAACTACAACAAACGACCCAACAACGACAACAACAACAACAACAACAACAACAGCAACTACAAAAATCATCCCAACAACAATAATAACCGCAACAACAACAACAATCAGAAGCAGCTATGCCAAAGGTGTGAAAAGTATCACTCGGGGTTCTGCACCAAATTTTGCAACAAGTGTAAAAGAAATGGTCATAGCGCGGCGAAGTGTGAGGTCTACGGACCAGGGGTTAATAGAACGAAAGGAATAAATGGTGTCGAAACGAGTAATGGCGGAGCAAGTAGTGTCGGAGCAAGTTATGCCAATGTAGTTTGTTATAAATGTGGAAAACCGGGCCATATTATTAGAAATTGCCCGAACCAGGAGAACACTAATGGACAAGGCTGCGGAAGAGTTTTCAATATTAATGCGGCAGAGGCACAGGAAGACCCGGAGCTTGTTACGGGTATGTTTCTTATTGACAATAAATCTGCTTACGTTTTATTTGATTCGGGTGCGGATAGAAGCTATATGAGTAGAGATTTTTGTGCTAAATTAAGTTGTCCATTGATGCCTTTGGATAGTAAATTTTTACTCGAATTAGCAAATGGTAAATTAATTTCAGCAGATAATATATGTCGGAATCGAGAAATTAAATTGGTTAGCGAAACATTTAAGATTGATTTGATACCAGTAGAGTTAGGGAGTTTTGATGTGATAATCGGTATGGACTGATTGAAAGAAGTGAAAGCAGAGATCGTTTGTTATAAAAATGCAATTCGCATTATACGAGAAAAAGGAAAACCCTTAATGGTGTACGGAGAAAAGGGCAACACGAAGCTACATCTTATTAGTAATTTGAAGGCACAAAAACTAATAAGAAAATGTTGCTATGCTGTTCTAGCACACGTCGAGAAAGTACAAACTGAAGAAAAGAGCATCAATGATGTTCCCGTCGCAAAAGAATTTCCCGATGTATTTTCGAAAGAATTACCGGGACTACCTCCACATCGATCTGTTGAATTTCAAATAGATCTTGTACCAGGAGATGCACCAATAGCTCGTGCTCCTTATAGACTCGCACCCAGCGAGATGAAAGAACTGCAAAGCCAACTGCAAGAACTATTAGAACGTGGTTTCATTCGACCAAGCACATCACCATGGGGAGCTCCTGTTTTGTTTGTCAAGAAGAAAGATGGTACATTCAGGTTGTGTATCGACTATCGAGAGTTGAACAAACTTACCATCAAGAACCGCTACCCACTACCGAGAATCGACGACTTATTTGATCAACTACAAGGCTCGTCTGTTTATTCAAAGATTGACTTACGTTCCGGGTATCATCAAATGCGGGTGAAAGAAGATGATATTCCAAAGACTGCTTTCAGAACACGTTTCGGTCATTACGAGTTTATGGTCATGCCGTTTGGTTTAATTAATGCACCAGCTGTGTTCATGGACCTTATGAACCGAGTGTGTGGACCATACCTAGACAAGTTTGTCATTGTTTTCATTGATGACATACTTATTTACTCAAAGAATGACTAAGAACACGGTGAACATTTGAGAAAGGTGTTAGAAGAATTGAGGAAGGAAGAATTGTACGCTAAGTTTTCAAAGTGTGCATTTTGGTGGGAAGAAGTTCAATTCCTCGGTCACATAGTGAACAAAGAAGGTATTAAGGTGGATCCGGCAAAGAGAGAAACTGTTGAAAAGTGGGAAACCCCGAAAACTCCGAAACACATATGCCAGTTTTTAGGACTAGCTAGTTACTACAGAAGGTTCATCCAAGACTTTTCCAGAATAGCAAAACCCTTGACTGCATTAACGCATAAAGGGAAGAAATTTGAATGGAATGATGAACAAGAGAAAGCGTTTCAGTTATTGAAGAAAAAGCTAACTACGGCACCTATATTGTCATTGCCTGAAGGGAATGATGATTTTGTGATTTATTGTGACGCATCAAAGCAAGGTCTCGGTTGTGTATTAATGCAACGAACGAAGGTGATTGCTTATGCGTCTAGACAATTGAAGATTCACGAACAAAATTATACGACGCATGATTTGGAATTAGGCGCGGTTGTTTTTGCATTAAAGACTTGGAGGCACTACTTATATGGGGTCAAAAGTATTATATATACCGACCACAAAAGTCTTCAACACATATTTAATCAGAAACAACTGAATATGAGGCAGCGTAGGTGGATTGAATTGTTGAATGATTACGACTTTGAGATTCGTTACCACCCGGGGAAGGCAAATGTGGTAGCCGACGCCTTGAGCAGAAAGGACAGAGAACCCATTCGAGTAAAATCTATGAATATAATGATTCACACTAACCTTACTACTCAAATAAAGGAGGCGCAACAAGGAGTTTTAAAAGAGGGAAATTTAAAGGATGAAATACCCAAAGGATCGGAGAAGCATCTTAATATTCGGGAAGACGGAACCCGGTATAGGGCTGAAAGAATTTGGGTACCAAAATTTGGAGATATGAGAGAAATGGTACTTAGAGAAGCTCATAAAACCAGATACTCAATACATCCTGGAACGGGGAAGATGTACAAGGATCTTAAGAAACATTTTTAGTGGCCAGGTATGAAAGCCGATATTGCTAAATATGTAGGAGAATGTTTGACGTGTTCTAAGGTCAAAGCTGAACATCAGAAACCATCAGGTCTACTACAACAACCTAAAATCCCGGAATGGAAATGGGAAAACATTACCATGGATTTCATTACTAAATTGCCAAGGACTGCAAGTGGTTATGATACTATTTGGGTAATAGTTGATCGTCTCACCAAGTCAGCACACTTCCTGCCAATAAGAGAAGATGACAAGATGGAGAAGTTAGCACGGCTGTATTTGAAGGAAGTCGTCTCCAGACATGGAATACCAATCTCTATTATCTCTGATAGGGATGGCAGATTTATTTCAAGATTCTGGCAGACATTACAGCAAGCATTGGGAACTCGTCTAGACATGAGTACTGCCTATCATCCACAAACTGATGGGCAGAGCGAAAGGACGATACAAACGCTTGAAGACATGCTACGAGCTTGTGTTATTGATTTCGGAAACAGTTGGGATCGACATCTACCGTTAGCAGAATTTTCCTACAACAACAGCTACCATTCAAGCATTGAGATGGCGCCGTTTGAAGCACTTTATGGTAGAAAGTGCAGGTCTCCGATTTGTTGGAGTGAAGTGGGGGATAGACAGATTACGGGTCCGGAGATTATACAAGAAACTACCGAGAAGATCATCCAAATTCAACAACGGTTGAAAACCGCCCAAAGTCGACAAAAGAGCTACGCTGACATTAAAAGAAAAGATATATAATTTGAAATTGGAGAGATGGTCATGCTTAAAGTTGCACCTTGGAAAGGCGTTGTTCGATTTGGTAAACGAGGGAAATTAAATCCAAGGTATATTGGACCATTCAAGATTATTGATCGTGTCGGACCAGTAGCTTACCGACTTGAGCTACCTCAACAACTCGCGGCTGTACATAACACTTTCCACGTCTCAAATTTGAAGAAATGTTTTGCTAAAGAAGATCTCACTATTCCGTTGGACGAAATCCAAATCAATGAAAAACTTCAATTCATTGAAGAACCCGTCGAAATAATGGATCGTGAGGTTAAGAGACTTAAACTGTAGTGACCCGAACTTTTCCATGTTTATATATATTAATTGAGATTGATATTTACATGATTAAATGTTTCCAACATGTTAAGCAATCAAACTTGTTAAGACTTGATTAATTGAAATATGTTTCATATAGACAATTGACCACCCAAGTTGATCGGTGATTCACGAACGTTAAAACTTGTAAAAACTATATGATGACATATATATGGATATATATATATATATATATATAGTTAACATGATACTATGATAAGAAAACATATCATAAAGTATATTAACAATGAACTACATATGTAAAAACAAGACTACTAACTTAATGATTTTTAAACGAGACATATATGTAACGATTATCGTTGTAAAGACATTTAATGTATATATATATCATATTAAGAGATATTCATACATGATAATATCATGATAATATAATAATTTAAAATCTCATTTGATATTATAAACATTGGGTTAACAACATTTAACAAGATCGTTAACCTAAAGGTTTCAAAACAACACTTACATGTAACGACTAACGATGACTTAACGACTCAGTTAAAATGTATATACATGTAGTGTTTTAATATGTATTTATACACTTTTGAAAGACTTCAATACACTTATCAAAATACTTCTACTTAACAAAAATGCTTACAATTACATCCTCGTTCAGTTTCATCAACAATTCTACTCGTATGCACCCGTATTCGTACTCGTACAATACACAGCTTTTAGATGTATGTACTATTGGTATATACACTCCAATGATCAGCTCTTAGCAGCCCATGTGAGTCACCTAACACATGTGGGAACCATCATTTGGAAACTAGCATGAAATATATCATAAAATTACAAAAATATGAGTAATCATTCATGACTTATTTACATGAAAACAAAATTACATATCCTTTATATCTAATCCATACACCAACGACCAAAAACACCTACAAACACTTTCATTCTTCAATTTTCTTCATCTAATTGATCTCTCTCAAGTTCTATCTTCAAGTTCTAAGTGTTCTTCATAAATTCCAAAAGTTCTAGTTTCATAAAATCAAGAATACTTTCAAGTTTGCTAGCTCACTTCCAATCTTGTAAGGTGATCATCCAACCTCAAGAAATCTTTGTTTCTTACAGTAGGTTATCATTCTAATACAAGGTAATAATCATATTCAAACTTTGGTTCAATTTCTATAACTATAACAATCTTATTTCAAGTGATGATCTTACTTGAACTTGTTTTCGTGTCATGATTCTGCTTCAAGAACTTCGAGCCATCCAAGGATCCGTTGAAGCTAGATCCATTTTTCACTTTTCCAGTAGGTTTATCCAAGGAAATTAAGGTAGTAATGATGTTCATAACATCATTCGATTCATACGTATAAAGCTATCTTATTCGAAGGTTTAAACTTGTAATCACTAGAACATAGTTTAGTTAATTCTAAACTTGTTCGCAAACAAAAGTTAATCCTTCTAACTTGACTTTTAAAATCAACTAAACACATGTTCTATATCTATATGATATGCTAACTTAATGATTTAAAACCTGAAAACACGAAAAACACCGTAAAACCGGATTTACGCCGTCGTAGTAACACCGCGGGCTGTTTTGGGTTAGTTAATTAAAAACTATGATAAACTTTGATTTAAAAGTTGTTATTTTGAGAAAATGATTTTTATTATGAACATGAAACTATATCCAAAAATTATGGTTAAACTCAAAGTGGAAGTATGTTTTCTAAAATGGTCATCTAGACGTCGTTCTTTCGACTGAAATGACTACCTTTACAAAAACGACTTGTAACTTATTTTTCCGACTATAAACCTATACTTTTTCTGTTTAGATTCATAAAATAGAGTTCAATATGAAACCATAGCAATTTGATTCACTCAAAACGGATTTAAAATGAAGAAGTTATGGGTAAAACAAGATTGGATAATTTTTCTCATTTTAGCTACGTGAAAATTGGTAACAAATCTATCCCAACCATAACTTAATCAACTTGTATTGTATATTATGTAATCTTGAGATACCATAGACACGTATACAATGTTTCGACCTATCATGTCGACACATCTATATATATTTCGGAACAACCATAGACACTCTATATGTGAATGTTGGAGTTAGCTATACAGGGTTGAGGTTGATTCCAAAATATATATAGTTTGAGTTGTGATCAATACTGAGATACGTATACACTGGGTCGTGGATTGATTCAAGATAATATTTATCGATTTATTTCTGTACATCTAACTGTGGACAACTAGTTATAGGTTACTAACGAGGACAGCTGACTTAATAAACTTAAAACATCAAAATATATTAAAAGTGTTGTAAATATATTTTGAACATACTTTAATATATATGTATATATTGTTATAGGTTCGTGAATCAACCAGTGGCCAAGTCTTACTTCCCGACGAAGTAAAAAAATCTGTGAAAGTGAGTTATAGTCCCACTTTTAAAATCTAATATTTTTGGGATGAGAATACATGCAGGTTTTATAAATGATTTACAAAATAGACACAAGTACGTGAAACTACATTCTATGGTTGAATTATCGAAATCGAATATGCCCCTTTTTATTAAGTCTGGTAATCTAAGAATTAGGGAACAGACACCCTAATTGACGCGAATCCTAAAGATAGATCTATTGGGCCTAACAAACCCCATCCAAAGTACCGGATGCTTTAGTACTTCGAAATTTATATCATATCCGAAGGGTGTCCCGGAATGATGGGGATATTCTTATATATGCATCTTGTTATTGTCGGTTACCAGGTGTTCACCATATGAATGATTTTTATCTCTATGTATGGGATGTGTATTGAAATATGAAATCTTGTGGTCTATTGTTACGATTTAATATATATAGGTTAAACCTATAACTCACCAACATTTTTGTTGACGTTTTAAGCATGTTTATTCTCAGGTGATTATTAAGAGCTTCCGCTGTCGCATACTTAAATAAGGACAAGATTTGGAGTCCATGCTTGTATGATATTGTGTAAAAACTGCATTCAAGAAACTTATTTTATTGTAACATATTTGTATTGTAAACCATTATGTAATGGTCGTGTGTAAACAGGATATTTTAGATTATCATTATTTGATAATCTACGTAAAGCTTTTTAAACCTTTATTGATGAAATAAAGGTTATGGTTTGTTTAAAAATGAATGCAGTCTTTGAAAAACGTCTCATATAGAGGTCAAAACCTCGCAACGAAATCAATTAATATGGAACGTTTTTAATCAATAAGAACGGGACATTTCAGTTGGTATCCGAGCGTTGGTCTTAGAGAACCAGAAAATTTGCATTAGTGTGTCTTATCGAGTTTGTTAGGATGCATTAGTGAGTCTGGACTTCGACCGTGTTTACTTGAAAAATGATTGCTTAACAAATTTTGTTGGAAACTATATATTTTTAACATATGAATATTATGTGATATATTAATCTCTTAACGTGTTTGATATTATGTGATAGATGTCTACCTCTAGAACAAGTCCCATTGACTCACCTAATAATAATGAAGAGTCAAATGTAAATTGGAATGATTTGTGGACTGATTCACAAGTTCCCGAAGAGGAACCGGAAGAAGAGTCGGAACCGGAAGAAGAATCGGAACCGGAAGAAGAATCGGAACCGGATGAAGAAATAGAACCGGTGGGGGAAATAATAAAACGGTTAAGTAAAAGAAAATCCTCAACCAACCGACCAAAGTTAATTATGGTCAATGGTGTTTCCGCCAAGGAAGCAAAATATTGGGAGGATTACCAATTCTCCGATGAATCGGATTCCGACGAGAATTCCGATGATGTTATAGAAATTACCCCAACTGAATTTAAAAAGGCAAAAGAAAATAATAAGGGAAAGGGCATAGAAATAGAGAAATCTAATTCCAACCCCGATGAACTTTATATGTATCGTCAACCCCCGAAGTCCTTAAGTTGTAACAATGACCCGGGAACCTCTAAACCACCAGGTTTTTCTAAACCAATGTGGATAACGACGGCTCGTATTAGGGGAAAATCATATATCCCTAGAAACTTGGCAAAACGAACCAAAACCGAAGAAGAAGAAACAAGCGAGTCGGAATAAGATAGTTGTATTCATGTGGTGTAATATATGTAATATAGTGTGCTTATGCTTTATGATATATGTAAAAATTGCTTGTATTAATAAGTATTTTTTTTATGAATCTAACTCTTGTCTATTTTACAGTATAAAAACGCAAAATGGATAGACAACCCAATATTTTAAGAGACCTACCCGGAGACATGATTGATGAAATCTTGTCTAGAGTCGGTCAGAATTCCTCGGCACAACTATTTAAGGCGAGATCAGTTTGTAAGACATTCGAAGAACGTTCCAAGAATGTCTTGGTTTATAAGAGACTTTCGTTTGAAAGATGGGGGATATCACATTGGGAAACCCATAAGTTACGATGTGTTTACTTTGACGCATATATTGCGGGGAACCCAAATGCTATTTTACGCAACGGGTTAAGAAATTATTTTGACTCAATGTATCCGAATATAGGACTTCATGATTTAGAAAAAGCGGCTAACATGCAACATAAAGAAGCATGCTATGCTTATGGGTTAGTAATGTTCGCTTCTCACCAAAGTGAGAAAAAGAACATCGGGCTACAGCTATTAAGCAAAACGTTCCCACAAGTGACGGAGTCGATAATTGGGGTAAGAAATGAGGTTTTTAGATTGTTACGGGACTGTTGGACATTACGTAACCCTCGTCCCTTTGACGACGTTACAACACGTTGTCTTATCAACGGCCATAACGGTTATGTTGCACAAGACCAAGGATGGGAAGTAGTCCTAGTAAAACCAGAATGCATGACTTGTTTCTGGACGTATGAATTAAGTGTCTTTATTGCCTTTGCCGAACGACTTGTGTACTAGCTAGAATTATCTTCACAACTATCTTGTATCAAAGTTATTGTGTGCTATATTTCATGCTTTATGTAAAATAAGCGGTATTGTAAGTTTGTAAAATATTGTATAAAAGTTTGAACGCGAAATATTATTACAATCAGTTTTTCATATAGAATTGTAGTAGTTGAATTGTATATTAGCTACTAAGTATGAACTTAACGGGTAGGTACTACCCGAATTTAAACTTATAAAACGCTAATATGAAGAAAAAGCTTTTATAAATGAGTTCATATTATGCTACGAAATACTATTAACTACTCTTAATATTCTGTATGATTAACTTGTTCCATTTAACTATTTTGAAGGAAATGGCACCGACTACTCGACACACCGTGAATATGAATGAAGAGGAATTCCGTACTTTTCTAGCTTCAAACATAGCCGCAGTACAGGCTGCGCTACATACCAACAATAACCTTGGATCTAGCAGTACAGGAAATCGTGTAGGATGCACCTACAAAGAATTCACTGCCTGCAAACCTTTGGAATTTGATGGAACCGAAGGACCGATCGGATTGAAACGGTGGACCGAGAAGGTTGAATCGGTGTTTGCCATAAGTAAGTGTACTGAAGAGGACAAAGTGAAGTACGCTACGCATACCTTCACAGGTTCTGCGTTAACATGGTGGAATACCTATCTAGAGCAAGTGGGACAAGATGATGCGTACGCACTACCGTGGTCAGCATTCAAGCACTTGATGAACGAGAAGTACCGTCCCAGAACCGAGGTCAATAAGCTCAAGACAGAACTTAGAGGGTTACGAACCCAAGGATTTGATATTACCACGTACGAAAGACGATTCACAGAATTGTGCCTATTGTGTCCGGGAGCATTCGAAGATGAGGAAGAGAAGATCGACGCGTTTGTGAAAGGATTACCGGAAAGAATCCAAGAAGATATAAGTTCACACGAGCCCACCTCCATACAACAGGCATGTAGAATGGCTCACAAACTAGTGAACCAGATTGAAGAAAGAATTAAAGAACAGACTGCTGAAGAGGCCAATGTGAAGCAAGTCAAAAGAAAGTGGGAGGAAAACGGTGATAAGAATCACCAATACAACAACAACAACAACAATTACAACAATAATCGCAACAATTATCCCAACAATCGCAACATCAATCGCAACTACAACAAACGGCCCAACAACAACAACAACAACAACAACAACAGCAACTACAACAATCATCCCAACAACAATAATAACCGCAACAACAACAACAATCAGAAGCAACTATGCCAAAGGTGTGAAAAGAATCACTCGGGGTTCTGCACCAAATTTTGCAACAAGTGTAAAAGAAATGGTCATAGCGCGGCGAAGTGTGAGGTCTACGGACCAGGGGTTAATAGAACGAAAGGAACAAATGGTGTCGGAACGAGTAATGGCGGAGCAAGTAGTGTCGGAGCAAGTTATGCCAATGTAGTTTGTTATAAATGTGGAAAACCAGGCCACATTATTAGAAATTGCCCGAACCAGGAGAACACGAATGGACAAGGCCGTGGAAGAGTTTTCAATATTAATGCGGTAGAGGCACAGGAAGACCCGGAGCTTGTTACGGGTACGTTTCTTATTGACAATAAATCTGCTTACGTTTTATTTGATTCGGGTGCGGATAGAAGCTATATGAGTAGAGATTTTTGTGCTAAATTAAGTTGTCCATTGACGCCTTTGGATAGTAAATTTTTACTCGAATTAGCAAATGGTAAATTAATTTCAGCAGATAATATATGTCGGAATCGAGAAATTAAACTGGTTAGCGAAATATTTAAGATTGATTTGATACCAGTAGAGTTAGGGAGTTTTGATGTGATAATCGGTATGGACTGGTTGAAAGAAGTGAAAGCGGAGATCGTTTGTTACAAAAATGCAATTCGCATTATACGAGAAAAAGGAAAACCCTTAATGGTGTACGGAGAAAAGGGCAACACGAAGCTACATCTTATTAGTAATTTGAAGGCACAAAAACTAATAAGAAAAGGTTGCTATGCTGTTCTAGCACACGTCGAGAAAGTACAAACTGAAGAAAAGAGCATCAATGATGTTCTCATTGCAAAAGAATTTCCTGATGTATTTCCGAAAGAATTACCGGGATTACCCCCACATCGATCCGTTGAATTTCAAATAGATCTTGTACCAGGAGCTGCACCAATAGCTCGTGCTCCTTACAGACTCGCACCCAGCGAGATGAAAGAACTGCAAAGCCAATTACAAGAACTTTTAGAGCGTGGTTTCATTCGACCAAGCACATCACCGTGGGGAGCTCCTGTTTTGTTTGTCAAGAAGAAAGATGGTACATTCAGGTTGTGTATCGACTACCGAGAGTTGAACAAACTTACCATCAAGAACCGCTACCCACTACCGAGAATCGACGACTTATTTGATCAACTACAAGGCTCGTCTGTTTATTCAAAGATTGACTTACGTTCCGGGTATCATCAAATGCGGGTGAAAGAAGATGATATTCCAAAGACTGCTTTCAGAACACGTTACGGTCATTACGAGTTTATGGTCATGCCGTTTGGTTTAACTAATGCACCAGCTGTGTTCATGGACCTTATGAACCGAGTGTGTGGACCATACCTTGACAAGTTTGTCATTGTTTTCATTGATGACATACTTATTTACTCAAAGAATGACCAAGAACACGGTGAACATTTGAGAAAGGTGTTAGAAGTATTGAGGAAGGAAGAATTGTACGCTAAGTTTTCAAAGTGTGCATTTTGGTTGGAAGAAGTTCAATTCCTCGGTCACATAGTGAACAAAGAAGGTATTAAGGTGGATCCGGCAAAGATAGAAACTGTTGAAAAGTGGGAAACCCCGAAAACTCCGAAACACATACGCCAGTTTTTAGGACTAGCTGGTTACTACAGAAGGTTCATCCAAGACTTTTCCAGAATAGCAAAACCCTTGACTGCATTAACGCATAAAGGGAAGAAATTTGAATGGAATGATGAACAAGAGAAAGCGTTTCAGTTATTGAAGAAAAAGCTAACTACGGCACCTATATTGTCATTGCCTGAAGGGAATGATGATTTTGTGATTTATTGTGACGCATCAAAGCAAGGTCTCGGTTGTGTATTAATGCAACGAACGAAGGTGATTGCTTATGCGTCTAGACAATTGAAGATTCACGAACAAAATTATACGACGCATGATTTGGAATTAGGAGCGGTTGTTTTTGCATTAAAGACTTGGAGGCACTACTTATATGGGGTCAAAAGTATTATATATACCGACCACAAAAGTCTTCAACACATATTTAATCAGAAACAACTGAATATGAGGCAGCGTAGGTGGATTGAATTATTGAATGATTACGATTTTGAGATTCGTTACCACCCGGGGAAGGCAAATGTGGTAGCCGATGCCTTGAGCAGGAAGGATAGAGAACCCATTCGAGTAAAATCTATGAATATAATGATTCATAATAACATTACTACTCAAATAAAGGAGGCGCAACAAGGAGTTTTAAAAGAGGGAAATTTAAAGGATGAAATACCCAAGGGATCGGAGAAGCATCTTAATATTTGGGAAGACGGAACCCGGTATAGGGCTGAAAGGATTTGGGTACCAAAATTTGGAGATATAAGAGAAATGGTACTTAGAGAATCTCATAAAACCAGATACTCAATACATCCTGGAACGGGGAAGATGTACAAGGATCTCAAGAAACATTTTTGGTGGCCGGGTATGAAAGCCGATGTTGCTAAATACGTAGGAGAATGTTTGACGTGTTCTAAGGTCAAAGCTGAGCATCAGAAACCATCAGGTCTACTTCAACAACCCGAAATCCCGGAATGGAAATGGGAAAACATTACCATGGATTTCATCACTAAATTGCCAAGGACTGCAAGTGGTTTTGATACTATTTGGGTAATAGTTGATCGTCTCACCAAATCAGCACACTTCCTACCAATAAGAGAAGATGACAAGATGGAGAAGTTAGCACGACTGTATTTGAAAGAAGTCGTCTCCAGACATGGAATACCAATCTCTATTATCTCTGATAGGGATGGCAGATTTATTTCAAGATTCTGGCAGACATTACAGCAAGCATTAGGAACTCGTCTAGACATGAGTACTGCCTATCATCCACAAACTGATGGGCAGAGCGAAAGGACGATACAAACGCTTGAAGACATGCTACGAGCATGTGTTATTGATTTCGGAAACAGTTGGGATCGACATCTACCATTAGCAGAATTTTCCTACAACAACAGCTACCATTCAAGCATTGAGATGGCGCCGTTTGAAGCACTTTATGGTAGAAAGTGCAGGTCTCCGATTTGTTGGAGTGAAGTGGGGGATAGACAGATTACGGGTCCGGAGATTATACAAGAAACTACCGAGAAGATCATCCAAATTCAACAACGGTTGAAAACCGCCCAAAGTCGACAAAAGAGCTACGCTGACATTAAAAGAAAAGATATAGAATTTGAAATTGGAGAGATGGTCATGCTTAAAGTTGCACCTTGGAAAGGCGTTGTTCGATTTGGTAAACGAGGGAAATTAAATCCAAGGTATATTGGACCATTCAAGATTATTGATCGTGTCGGACCAGTAGCTTACCGACTAGAGTTACCTCAACAACTCGCGGCTGTACATAACACTTTCCACGTCTCGAATTTGAAGAAATGTTTTGCTAAAGAAGATCTCACTATTCCGTTAGATGAAATCCAAATCAACGAAAAACTTCAATTCATCGAAGAACCCGTCGAAATAATGGATCGTGAGGTTAAAAGACTTAAGCAAAACAAGATACCAATTGTTAAGGTTCGATGGAATGCTCGTAGAGGACCCGAGTTCACCTGGGAGCGTGAAGATCAGATGAAGAAGAAATACCCGCATCTATTTCCAGAAGATTCATCAACACCTTCAACAGCTTAAAATTTCGGGACGAAATTTATTTAACGGGTAGGTACTGTAGTGACCCGAACTTTTCCATGTTTATATATATTAATTGAGATTGATATTTACATGATTAAATGTTTCCAACATGTTAAGCAATCAAACTTGTTAAGACTTGATTAATTGAAATATGTTTCATATAGACAATTGACCACCCAAGTTGATCGGTGATTCACGAACGTTAAAACTTGTAAAAACTATATGATGACATATATATGGATATATATATATATATATATATATAGTTAACATGATACTATGATAAGAAAACATATCATAAAGTATATTAACAATGAACTACATATGTAAAAACAAGACTACTAACTTAATGATTTTTAAACGAGACATATATGTAACGATTATCGTTGTAAAGACATTTAATGTATATATATCATATTAAGAGATATTCATACATGATAATATCATGATAATATAATAATTTAAAATCTCATTTGATATTATAAACATTGGGTTAACAACATTTAACAAGATCGTTAACCTAAAGGTTTCAAAACAACACTTACATGTAACGACTAACGATGACTTAACGACTCAGTTAAAATGTATATACATGTAGTGTTTTAATATGTATTTATACACTTTTGAAAGACTTCAATACACTTATCAAAATACTTCTACTTAACAAAAATGCTTACAATTACATCCTCGTTCAGTTTCATCAACAATTCTACTCGTATGCACCCGTATTCGTACTCGTACAATACACAGCTTTTAGATGTATGTACTATTGGTATATACACTCCAATGATCAGCTCTTAGCAGCCCATGTGAGTCACCTAACACATGTGGGAACCATCATTTGGAAACTAGCATGAAATATATCATAAAATTACAAAAATATGAGTAATCATTCATGACTTATTTACATGAAAACAAAATTACATATCCTTTATATCTAATCCATACACCAACGACCAAAAACACCTACAAACACTTTCATTCTTCAATTTTCTTCATCTAATTGATCTCTCTCAAGTTCTATCTTCAAGTTCTAAGTGTTCTTCATAAATTCCAAAAGTTCTAGTTTCATAAAATCAAGAATACTTTCAAGTTTGCTAGCTCACTTCCAATCTTGTAAGGTGATCATCCAACCTCAAGAAATCTTTGTTTCTTACAGTAGGTTATCATTCTAATACAAGGTAATAATCATATTCAAACTTTGGTTCAATTTCTATAACTATAACAATCTTATTTCAAGTGATGATCTTACTTGAACTTGTTTTCGTGTCATGATTCTGCTTCAAGAACTTCGAGCCATCCAAGGATCCGTTGAAGCTAGATCCATTTTTCACTTTTCCAGTAGGTTTATCCAAGGAAATTAAGGTAGTAATGATGTTCATAACATCATTCGATTCATACGTATAAAGCTATCTTATTCGAAGGTTTAAACTTGTAATCACTAGAACATAGTTTAGTTAATTCTAAACTTGTTCGCAAACAAAAGTTAATCCTTCTAACTTGACTTTTAAAATCAACTAAACACATGTTCTATATCTATATGATATGCTAACTTAATGATTTAAAACCTGAAAACACGAAAAACACCGTAAAACCGGATTTACGCCGTCGTAGTAACACCGCGGGCTGTTTTGGGTTAGTTAATTAAAAACTATGATAAACTTTGATTTAAAAGTTGTTATTTTGAGAAAATGATTTTTATTATGAACATGAAACTATATCCAAAAATTATGGTTAAACTCAAAGTGGAAGTATGTTTTCTAAAATGGTCATCTAGACGTCGTTCTTTCGACTGAAATGACTACCTTTACAAAAACGACTTGTAACTTATTTTTCCGACTATAAACCTATACTTTTTCTGTTTAGATTCATAAAATAGAGTTCAATATGAAACCATAGCAATTTGATTCACTCAAAACGGATTTAAAATGAAGAAGTTATGGGTAAAACAAGATTGGATAATTTTTCTCATTTTAGCTACGTGAAAATTGGTAACAAATCTATCCCAACCATAACTTAATCAACTTGTATTGTATATTATGTAATCTTGAGATACCATAGACACGTATACAATGTTTCGACCTATCATGTCGACACATCTATATATATTTCGGAACAACCATAGACACTCTATATGTGAATGTTGGAGTTAGCTATACAGGGTTGAGGTTGATTCCAAAATATATATAGTTTGAGTTGTGATCAATACTGAGATACGTATACACTGGGTCGTGGATTGATTCAAGATAATATTTATCGATTTATTTCTGTACATCTAACTGTGGACAACTAGTTATAGGTTACTAACGAGGACAGCTGACTTAATAAACTTAAAACATCAAAATATATTAAAAGTGTTGTAAATATATTTTGAACATACTTTAATATATATGTATATATTGTTATAGGTTCGTGAATCAACCAGTGGCCAAGTCTTACTTCCCGACGAAGTAAAAAAATCTGTGAAAGTGAGTTATAGTCCCACTTTTAAAATCTAATATTTTTGGGATGAGAATACATGCAGGTTTTATAAATGATTTACAAAATAGACACAAGTACGTGAAACTACATTCTATGGTTGAATTATCGAAATCGAATATGCCCCTTTTTATTAAGTCTGGTAATCTAAGAATTAGGGAACAGACACCCTAATTGACGCGAATCCTAAAGATAGATCTATTGGGCCTAACAAACCCCATCCAAAGTACCGGATGCTTTAGTACTTCGAAATTTATATCATATCCGAAGGGTGTCCCGGAATGATGGGGATATTCTTATATATGCATCTTGTTATTGTCGGTTACCAGGTGTTCACCATATGAATGATTTTTATCTCTATGTATGGGATGTGTATTGAAATATGAAATCTTGTGGTCTATTGTTACGATTTAATATATATAGGTTAAACCTATAACTCACCAACATTTTTGTTGACGTTTTAAGCATGTTTATTCTCAGGTGATTATTAAGAGCTTCCGCTGTCGCATACTTAAATAAGGACAAGATTTGGAGTCCATGCTTGTATGATATTGTGTAAAAACTGCATTCAAGAAACTTATTTTATTGTAACATATTTGTATTGTAAACCATTATGTAATGGTCGTGTGTAAACAGGATATTTTAGATTATCATTATTTGATAATCTACGTAAAGCTTTTTAAACCTTTATTGATGAAATAAAGGTTATGGTTTGTTTAAAAATGAATGCAGTCTTTGAAAAACGTCTCATATAGAGGTCAAAACCTCGCAACGAAATCAATTAATATGGAACGTTTTTAATCAATAAGAACGGGACATTTCATAAACAAAACAAGATACCGATTGTTAAGGTTCGATGGAATGCTCGTAGAGGACCCGAGTTCACCTGGGAGCATGAAGATCAGATGAAGAAGAAATACCCGCATCTATTTCCAGAAGATTCGTCAACACCTTCAACAGCTTAAAATTTCGGGACGAAATTTATTTAACGGGTAGGTACTGTAGTGACCCGAACTTTTCCATGTTTATATATATTAATTGAGATTGATATTTACATGATTAAATGTTTCCAACATGTTAAGCAATCAAACTTGTTAAGACTTGATTAATTGAAATATGTTTCATATAGACAATTGACTACCCAAGTTGACCGGTGATTCACGAACGTTAAAACTTGTAAAAACTATATGATGACATATATATGGATATATATATAGTTAACATGATACTATGATAAGTAAACATATCATTAAGTATATTAACAATGAACTACATATGTAAAAACAAGACTACTAACTTAATGATTTTTAAACAAGACATATAGGTAACGATTATCGTTGTAAAGACATTTAATGTATATATATCATATTAAGAGATATTCATACATGATAATATCATGATAATATAATAATTTAAAATCTCATTTGATATTATAAACATTGGGTTAACAACATTTAACAAGATCGTTAACCTAAAGGTTTCAAAACAACACTTACATGTAACGACTAACGATGACTTAACGACTCAGTTAAAATGTATATACATGTAGTGTTTTAATATGTATTTATACACTTTTGAAAGACTTCAATTGTGCTAATTGTGTCCGAGAGCGTTCGAAGGTGAGAAAGAGAAGATCGATGCGTTTGTGAAAGGGTTACCAGAGAGAATCCAAGAAGATATAAGTTCACACGAGCCTGCCTCCATACAAAAGGCATGTAGAATGGCTCACAAACTAGTGAACCCGATTGAGGGAAGAATTAAAGAACAGGCGGCCGAAGAGGCCAACGTGAAGCTAGTCAAAAGAAAGTGGGAGGAAAATAGTGATAAGAGTCACCAAAACAACAACAACTATCCCAACAATCGCAACTACAACAAACGGCACAACAATAACAACAACTACAACAATCATCCCAGCAACAATAACAACCGCAACAACAACAATAATCAGAAGCAGCTATGCCAAAGGTGTGAAAAGTATCACTCGGGGTTCTGCACCAAATTTTGCAACAAGTGTAAAAGAAATGGTCATAGCGCGGTGAAGTGTGAGGTCTACGGACCAGGGGTTAATAGAACGAAAGGAATAAATGGTGTCGGAACGAGTAATGGTGGAGCAAGTAGTGTCGAAGCAAGTTATGCCAATGTAGTTTGTTATAAATGTGGAAAACCGGGCCACATTATTAGAAATTGTCCGAACCAGGAGAACACGAATGGATAATGAAAGGACCCATTCAAATACATTATAAACGATTCGCAATAGTTGATTACATCGCGAGGTATTTGACCTCTATATGATACGTTTTACAAACATTGTATTCGTTTTTAAAAGACAAACTTTCTTTACATCTAAAATTGACGACATGCATACCATTTCATATTACATCCAACTATAATTGACTTAATATTAATCTTGATGAACTCAACGACTCGAATGCAACGTCTTTCAAAGTATGTCATTAATGACTCCAAGTAATATCCTTAAAATGAGCTAATGCACAGCGGAAGATTTCTTTAATACCTGAGAATAAACATGCTTTAAAGTGTCAACCAAAAGGTTGGTGAGTTCATTAGTTTATCATAATCAATCATTTTCGTAATAGTAATAGACCACAAGATTTCATATACATAAACGTTTTAATAAAAATATTCTAAGTGGTTGAGCACTTGGTAACCATACTTAACATTTAATCAACGTCGCATATTCCCTTTATTATGAAATCTCACTACATTGTACCAAGTGTAGTCACTGAAATGAAGTACTGTGCAACCGTTGAATACTGGTCGTCCAGTCTGGTTGGGGTTGTCAGGCCCGATAGAACTATCAACAGGATTCGCGTTTACAATACCGCATGTAAATGGTAGTTACCAAGCTATTAGGGAAAAATATGCAAAGTGGTACAACTCAACGTAGAATATGTTTTTAGTACTTGTGTCCATTTCGTAAAACAATTATAAAACAGTGCATGTACTCTCAGCCCAAAAATATATATAAAAAGGGAGTAATGAAACTCACAATACTGTATTTCGTAGCAATTATGTATATGACGGCACTGAACAAGTGCATGGTTTATCTCGGATTCACGAACCTATATTAAGTATATATATTTATATGTTGGTCAATATCTGTCTAACAATTTAGGTCAAGTCGTAGTGTATCACAATCCTAATGCTCGAGACCGACATGCAAAAGTCAACAAAAGTCAACTTGACCCAAAATGACTTCCAAAATCTATACATGTTTATTATATAACTTATATATAGTCGTTTTATATATTTAAATATATTTATCATATCTTATTATACTAAATAATACAAGTCATTTATTAATAAATAAAAATTTATATTTAAATTCATATATGATAAAAATATACTTTTATATATCTCAAGTAATAAAATTTATAAAATTCTCTTAATTCACTTAATATCATAAAAATATAGTGGTATGTATTATTAATGTAATTATATTACGTGTGGTAAAAATATCTTTGTACGCATTTTTATTTGATAAAATAATATTGATAATAATAATAATAATGATAATAAAATGATAGTTTCAATAAAAATATTAATTTTTAGTAATAAAGATAATTTTAGTAATAACATCAACTGATAACAATTATAATAATCGTTTTAATAATAATATTAAAATTAATAATAATTCAGTTGACCATATCTTTTAATCCGTTCATCGAACCCACACGATTTCTAAATGAAAAATTAATAATTTTTCTTTAGCTTTTTCAACGACATGCATATCATATACCTTATCTCAGTAGCATATGTATCAAATTCGTAATTTATCATAAACTATCTAACGACGAAACTAAGTATGCAAACATGTATAATCATACATACTCGAGCACTAGTCAGGGATACACTATTAATAAATAAAAGATAAGATATGAATGCTCACGTATCAATATTGTGATTCAATATTGCAGGAAAGTACGTAGACGCAACGAAAATGATAAACGTTAGGTTGACCTCACAAGCAATACCCTCGAACAATACCCATAACCTCCATAGCTATAACCCATAATTTCCTTAGCTCTATCCCGTTTGAAAACTTATTTTGAAATCGTCTGAATATAACTCCATCGTAGTATTTTATGTATACTAATAATATCTTGAAATAATACTAAGTAAATATATATATATGTAATTCGATTGAGAGAGTTTAGAGAAATATATTTTCAAGTTTCTATGAAATAATGAAACCTATTGAATTCTGTTTATAATAGATTTTTGAATTATTAAAGTGAATTATTAAAGTATGAATTATTAAAGTGAATTATTAAAGTATGAATTATTAAAGTGAATTATTAAAGTATGAATTATTAAAATTAAAGTAAAGTAAAAGTAAAGTAAAGGTAAAGTTAAAGTATAGTAAAAGTATAAAACTATGTACGTATAATACGCATATAAATATATTTAATATTAATTTAAATCGTTATATCATAAAACATTTTAGAAAAGTAGAATTATATATATTCATAATAGGTTTCAAGTTTTTAAATTACAGTCTGTTGGTGAAGAATGGGATAAAGTCCAAAGGTTTAATAAACGTATGAAATCATCTTAATGAAAAATGTCGAGTTACTTAACTTGTCGATATCCAACATCTAAGTTATTTACACTCCACGTTCTTACTTATATATCACTTTACCATTTTTCGAATATTGTCAAAAAGAATAGATTTCTTAAATCACAGTGGACCTCATAACATTGGCCCGTAATCATATCATAATGTATCTGATAATTCAATCATTTGATATTATCTCTTAATTCTGTCGATAAATATATCGAAACAAATACGTTCATGTAAAGTATCATATATCTAATACTTTGTTAATGTTTTCAGTTAATATTATATGTTATATATACATATCTATATACACATAATTGTTCGTAAATCGTCGAACACGGTCAAAGGGTAATTGATTACATGAATGTAGTTCCAAACTTTTTGAGATTCAACATTACAAATTCCGCTTATCGTGTCGGAAACATATAAAGGTTAGGTTTAAATTTGGTCGAAAATTTCAGGATCGTCACAGTACCTACCCGTTAAAGAAATTTCGTCCCGAAATTTGATCGAGGTCGTCATGGCTAACCATAAAAATGTTTTCATGACGGATATGTGTTGATAGATAGGATTTTATTACCATAGAGTAATATGGATAAAATGATCCAATTACTTGAAGCGTATGAGTGAAGCTATCACAAAATAGTGGAATGAGGAAAATAAGTTTCGTCATAATTTTTGACGTAGTCATGGTTGAATTCCGGAATTCAAGGGATTCAAAAAACAAAAAAACAAAAAAAATCTTGGAAATCTATAAGGTCTGTTTCTTCGAGATTTAAGGAAATTAGGATCTCTTTAATTAAATGCGATGATCTGTCCCGATTACTACGTCTAATATTTCCCTTATATATTTACCTTTTCCATTCCATTAGTTTTTACCACTACTATACTCAATTTCAATTTCAAAAGATTGCGAAAATGCTTAATCCAGTTCTAATCCTTGTCCTTATCCTTACTATCGCAACAATCATACTCCTTTTCCAACTTCCACTGGAGGAATCTGTTTTTTTCTACTTCGCCCTTGGGGTTATAGTGTTTTTAATTCTCCCGTGTCTTTATGTTGCGATAAACATTGATATACACGGTTTGTAATTTATGTGTTGTTATTGGACTTTATATTCTCCCTTACATTTCGGAGTTTCATACTTTTGTTGTCTCTTCCCGGCTTTAAGTCAAGCGAATAATGGTCCAGAATTAGTAGGTATGAAGTTTTGGATGAACATAGTTAATGTTCTAAGAAGGAAATCGTAATGGTACGATCTTGATTTGGCAAATTACCAGAATATCCGGAAAGATAGAACTATCAAGAAGATATGTTCTTAATATGTTTGGAGATTTGGTAGAATGTAAGAGTCATGTAAATGGCACATGATGACGGTATGTTCTGTGAATCATCACGTTCCATTAGAAACTCAGTATGAATTAATGTAATATAATCACGTTGATCATGTAGTGACCCGTCCTAATCCGTCTAGATGAAGTCTTCAACAGTTGGTCCCATTGCGAGGTTCTGACCTCTATATGTCATGAACGACTCCATGTAATATGAGCAAAAGCACAGCGGAAGATTTCTTTCATACCTGAGAATAAACATGCTTTAAAGTGTCAACCAAAAGGTTGGTGAGTTCATAAGTTTATCATAAAATAATAAAATTCATCATTTTGATAGACCACAACATTTAAATACTGCATGGTACAAATGAGCCCGAATCCTATACCCACCTGTAATGTACATGCGATAATTTTTAAATACAGTACACCTTTCTCGTGTACGAAATCATTTTTCATAAATCTTAGTAACCGTACACATATCTCTTGCACAAAAACAAATACACATAACCTGTGTATAAAAATCATTCTCTCGATATATAACATTCACATCAACTGGTGGCAATTATCATGTCCACATAATTCAATGGTGGCAATTATCATGTCCTCATAATTCAATGGTGGCAATTATCATGTCCACATAATTCAATGGTGGCAAATATCATGTCCACATAATTCAATGGTGGCAATTATCATGTCCACATAATTCAATAATAATTCGCAGAACTTTTGTCTGCATAATAATTCATTCAAGGAATGTTTTACTTGTGTCTATCTCGTCAAACATTTATAAAAGCATTTCATGTATTCGCAGTTCAAAATATATTTCAAAAGTATTTAATAAAGCAGTTGTAAAAATAGCGCATGTATTCTCAGTCCCAAAAATGTAAAGAGTAAAAGGGAGTAAATGAACTCACCTAATGTATTTTGTAGTAAAAATATATATGATGACATTGAACAAGTATAGGGCTGACCTCGGATTCACGAACCTATATCAATTATATATATTAATACATATAATTGAAGTCAAATATATTTATGTATTATTATTATTAATATAATTATTATTTTTAGTAATTCGTGTATTTCATTAATAACTTAAATATATCTACTTTATATACTTTAAGTAAGTAATTTATAAAATGTAGTTTTATTAAGTATATATTTATATAACAATTTTTATTGTAATAATAATATTAATAGTAATATTGATGATAATAATAATAATAATATAGTTGTAATAATAATAATGGTAAAAGTAATAATAATAATAGTAATAATATTGAAAATTATAAAAATATTAATAATAATGTTAGTATAAAAAAAATGTATTATTTTTACAATACAATTTATAATTTTTGATCCTAACTCTTAATACTAATAATACCTATTAATAGTAATGGCTAGTATTTAATGTAAATAATAATAATAATGATTATAATAATAAAAATAATTGAAATGAGTAAACTACCTTCAAGAAAAATCCCAAAAATAAAAGCCTATACCTAGGCTCGAACCCACGATCTCTCTCTTAACCACTCACACCCTTAACTGTCCCTCTGATTCTATTTTTCTGTTTTAATTCAAGATTTATTTCCATTTAATCCGTTAATATGCTCAAGCCCAACACATGATTTGATTCACGGCCCATTTAATATCTCTACTATGTCACGACCCAAGACACGATTTTCCAGGCCCAACTAGTCACAGTAGGCTGTGGCACAACAGCTTCTATTTATGATAAATAGAAAAAAATGCTTCCAGCTAGGTTCGATCCAGAGACCTCTCGCTCATCATTCCACCTCTAAAACCATCGAGCTACTAACTCACTTCTGATATTATATAAACCTTAAACATATATAACCCTTCACTATTTATTGTCTTCTTCAACAAAACCCATAACTATTTATCATTTTCAAAACTAATTTACTTCATCAACATCATTGTTCATCTTAACCATCATCATCATCTATATCGTACACCATCGTCATTATTATCAAGTCATTTACTTCGTTTCATTATTACAGCCACTTGTTGTTAAGGTCACGATTAATAGGCTCTTTAAGGAACCCAAATCATATAGTCCAACTCACTAAACTATAAACCCAAAAGGAAAACAAGAATTCGGCCTGTTTATAAGTTATAGAGAAATATGTAATCGATAAAAATAGAATGAAAGCAGGCAAAGGTACAGTTGAATCATTATATATTTAATATTCAAGTGGTTTGCTTGGTTGTCGGCCACCATGTAAAAGAAAAGGATTATCATTACCTCTCATCATTTTTTAATAGAAAAGATACAGAAGATGGATAAAATAACGTAGCTGTTGTAGCATCATAAACGAACTCCTCACCTAATGTATATCACCATATATCATCTCTTTCATAATATCATCGTTTCTTTTAATCATCATCACCAATGTTTAATATCGTATAGAAACAGAATCCAAGGTCGGGTAAATAGTAGCGAAAACAGGAAGGATCTGTTGGATTGATCACGTCCCAAAATAGAAGGATAAAGAAAAGAGAATATCGAGAGATTAGTGGTTTGATCAAAGAAGAAGAAGAAAGAAGAGGAGGAGGAGTGACGGCATTAGGTGATCAAGATGTTGGCAAGTGATTGCGGTTGTAATTATGAAGGACATGGTAATAGTTTTAAATGGGTAGCTTATTAACAAGAGAGGGAGAGAGAAAAAGAGATGAAGAACTAACGGTTAGTTTGTGGTTATGTTTCGGTTGAAGAGGGTAGTGATGGGTTAGTGGTGATGGTGATTGATTGTTCTTGTTGGCGGATCGGTGTTCGTGTGGTGTTTAGAGGATCATAAAAGAATACAAAAGGTAACGGTTTGCAAGTGTAAATGGTGATCGAAACGTGAAGATGATGATAGTTTTGTTGTGGTAGTTCCCGGTTGAGGTGGTGAGTGATGATTGTATTCAAGTGATTAATCGATTACCAGATGTGGTAATTGTTATTGATAATGAAAGGGAATTTGAATGTCTTCTCTTACAATATGAATCCAGTCGATTGTATGTAAAGGAGAAAAAGAATGAGTCAACAGGCACTACTGTATCAGAAGAAGAAGTTAAAAAAAATCAAAAGCAGAAAAAGACCTTAAACAAATTCGTACTAATTTGTTACAGGCGTAATCAATCGAGTAGACAAATATAAGATTCAGATATTGATGTCTAACTAATTCTGTATTATTATACTCTATTATTGTTATTTGATACATATATAATAATGAACATTTTTATAATAATAAGAATAAAATTAATAATTATATCAAATTAATATTAAATATACTAAATGTAATAAGAATATCGATATTAATAAATCTTTAAATAAAAGAGATAGTTTTTAACATTCAATATGATAATAACTAAATTTATAATTTGTTGCTACTAATTATGACATTTGTTATGATAATAATGATAATACTAGTAATTAATATATCAAACTTCATATTTATGTATTACATATAATAATAACAATAACACTGATATTAACATTAAATATTTAGTTTTAATATTAATGAAAGCAATAATAATAACATTAATACAATAACTGTATTTTATCTTGTAGTTACATTTATTTATATGTTATTAATTATTTATTTTATATATATTTTATATGTACACATTCTATCAATGTACATATAGTACTAATTATGTATAGATGTCACATATCTATTCTCACTACTATATATGTAATTATGTTTTTTTAAATATCATATTTATTACGTAGATAAATATGTTAATTATATATATGGGAACAATTAAACTCAAAGTATAACATTATAAATTTTAATACCTTTTTGTCGTTGATCATTAATGTTCGAAATTATTTATCTTCAATATACTTTATATATTCAAATTAACAAGTTTTTATTATTTGAAGTTATTTTCCATAATAACTAAATCACATAGTAGTTCATTATTATATTTAATTTATTGTATATAATTATTTACATGTATAGTTATATATATATATATATATATATATATATATATATATATATATATATATATATATACACATTTATATTTTCAATTATAGGTTCGTGAATCGTCGGGTAATAGTCAAAGGTTAATTGATTATATGAACGTAGTTCCAACATTTTCGAGACTCACCATTACAGACTTTGCGTATCGTGTCAAAATTATATAAAGATTGAGTTTAAATTTGGTCGGAAATTCCCGGGTCGTCACAGTACCTACCCGTTAAAGAAATTTCGTCCCGAAATTTGAGTGAGGGTTGTCATGGCTAACAATATAAATGTTTTCATGGCGAATATGAATTGATAAATAGAGTTTTATCATCATTAAGTAATATGGACAAAACAATTCGATTATTCGAAGAGTACGAATGAAGCTATCACAAAAGAGTGAAAAGTTTCGTCTTAACTTTTGACGTAGTCATGGTTGAATTTTGGAATTCAAGGAATTCAAAAGAAATCTTGGAAATCTATAAGATCTAATTCTTCGAGATTTAAGAAATTTAAAAATCTCTTTAATTTAATGCGATCATCTGTCTTGATTGTTTTGTCTGGTATCTCCACTATAAATGAACTTCTCCCGTTCCATTATTTCCCACCACTCTCATTTTCTATACTTTAATTCATTCTTTCAAATCATAAATCAATACGCTTCATCCAGTTTTAATTCTGGATATATTCCTGACTTTCATATTGATCATTCTCCTTTTTTCATCTACCACCGGAGGAATCTGTTTACTTCTACTATTACCTTGGGGTTATTGTGTTTTTTAATTCTCCCGTGTCTTTATGTTGCAATAAACATTGATATACACGGTTTGTAATTTTCGTGTTGTTATTGGGCTTTATATTTATTCTTTTATATTTCGGATCTCCATGCTCTTATTTTCTCTTCCCGACTTCAAGTCAAGCGAATAATGGTCCAGAATTCGTAGGCATGAAGTTTCGATTGATTATAATATTCTAAGCAGGAAGGAACGTGATAGCACAATTGATTTTCAAATTTATCAACATCACGGAAGATAGAACCATCAAGAATACATTTTCTTGATATGTTCAGAGGTTAAGTAGAATGAAAGAGTTATGTAACAGGGCACATGATGACGTTAAGATCTGTGAATCATTACGTTCCATTGGAAACTCAGCATGACTTACTGTAATATACTCATGTTGGCCAAGCATCATTATATTATACTAACCCATGCTTCAATTCCTAACACTTCTCCATAATTCATTCATAATTTATACCTAGATTTTACAGATGTTTTCAATATAATGAAATACAGGAAACACGAAGAGGTAGATAATTTCGAACAAGAATATTTATGAAAATATCCTCAGAAATACCGAAGATATTTATGATGATATTTTGGAATTTCTAAGTTTGAAGGTTGATGAAGAAAAATTTTCCGCAAGATTTTAACATGACTTCGGGGCAAGATATTCTCTAAAGATTTCATCATCGGATACAGAATTACCTGGATTCTTTGAATATAGGGTTTGGTCCTTGTATTTGTCCTTGATCTCCTTCATGGTTAGCTCAATCCATTTTTCAGTACCAAATTTTCTATCGAGCGTTCCTAACACTCCCTTCTTTATCATCAAACTTTTGGCCGTTTAGACCATCTACAATTTTTCTATTTCCTCTGCATTTAATGCTACGATATCTGAATCATCGGTTATCAATCCGAGGTGGTTTCAGGAGAATTGTATTTTTAGTTGATTAAACGCTGATGGTAATATGGTGGAATATAAAAGATTCTCAGGTAACAATAAAAGAGCACGCATATATATCAAAGTTATAATAAGGCAAATCCGAATGAAAGTCGAAGTTGACTTGCTGGAGCTGTGACAAAATTGGCTACTTTGAAAAGAGATTGTAAAGTGATTTTCGGTAATAACAACGCCAAAGGAATTAGCACAGCTACGTGTTAAACGTTTATTCAGTTTCCGAGAGTTTTCCAGGTGCATAACTATATGCATAAATCTTTCCTTCTGTAGATGAAGTGCGGTTGGTTCATCCTCTCGATTAAAGTGTTTTCAAGAATCACAGAAGGTTTGAACGCAGATTGTAATCGTCATGATACAAATGAGGTTTAAGATGAAATCAAGTGGCAAACTTGAAGAAATGTTTAGTTTCATATGTTATAATCAATATTTTAATTCATTTTAATTGTCCAATCTTGATAGTCCACAGTCGATAGTCCACAGTTATCAGTCCAATAATTCATATATAGTTTAATTTATAATAATCGAATTAATTAATATGTATCGTGACCCATGTACATGTCTCAGACTCGATCACAACTCAAAGTATATATATTATTATCGAATCAACCCCAACCCTGTATAGCGAACTCGATTATTACAGCATATAGAGTGTCTATAGTGATTTCAAATAATATATATAGATGCGTCGATATGATATGTCAAAACTTTGTATACGTGTCCCGATATTTAAAGTGCATAAAATAAATAATAGAAATTTAAATGACGATAAAATTGCCAGAATATAAATTGCGATAATTAAATTGCGATAAATAAAATGTAACCAGTTAGCTAGGAACAGTTAGCTAAGAACAGTTAGCGTGGATTCTTAACAAAATTTCAATTAGTTAATTCGTTTGTTTCTAAAAAAATTTTTTTTTTTTTAATGTTTTCTTCATTATGCCACTTGTTGGATTCTGAGAAGTCAAAATCCAAATATGAATTTGAATGAAAATGGTTATTTTGTGGTGAACGGATTCTTATATCGATAAATGTATGTAGGATAGTAAATGACTATTGAATCAGATTCGAAGAATGTACACTGTAACTTATTAATGTGGAATTTAAATATTCCTCGGGTATTACCTACCCGTTAAAATATTTTCACCATCAATAATTTGTACAAAAGAATTTTTAATTACAATCTTTATGAAAACATATACACACACACATATATATATATATATATATATATATATATATATATATATATATATATATATATATATATATATATATATATATATATATATATATATATTTTCTTCAGATGTAATCATGGATTTTAATGAGTCAATATAATATTAATCTCATTTGATTTATCGTTAGAACTATAATACATAATCTCTAAAACATTAGAGATTACATAATCGCCATGAAGAACGAAGATAATTGATGTAGAACGATACGTAGAACGAAGATAAAGTAAATAGAACGATACATAGAACGATGACTATGCTCGAGGTACAGAATGAGATGTTGAGGCATGGTTTGTTGACGGTATTGGTGCTGTTACTGATGGTACTGTTGATTCCGGTGATGTTGCTGAAGCTGGTAATTTTTGCACCATATTCTCCAAATTGATTACTCGAGCGCGAAGTTTGTTGACTTCTTCTATTACACCGGGGTGATTGTCAATCGGAACGAGTGGATGAATGAGGTTTAGAATTCTGAGATAGTATATGAGCGTGACGAGATACTCTGGAAATGAGAGAGAAAATGGTGTCTCGAACAGGTTCGCCGGTAAGCGCCTCAGGTTCATTGTCAAGAGGTGAATTCGGTTGGTGGAAGGGATCGCCTTCTTCGCATCTCCATTGATTAAGTTGATTACGAACCCATCAGATGAATTGAGGATGGCTGATTGATTGATTCATTCTGGTGACACCGCTTTCGGAGCTTAGGTGAATAACCATGTCGGAATAGCTGTCGGGATAACTATCGGAATAGCTATCGAAATCTGAGGGAATCGAACTGGTTGAGAGATTCATCTCGTACGATCAGATGAACTTTTTTCGATAAGAAGTAGATTGTAGGATGTAGATTAGTACCCTGCAATACATAATTTACATATGCATATATAATACTAAAATCCCATAAGTTACGGAGGAATCTACGAAAGCTGTCAGGTAAAGGTAACAATAACAGATACGCTAAGATATGAATTTATCTATACACTGTCTATGCAATAGAGGCAGCAAGACGTGTCTAGACTTTAAGCATGATAAGCAAATAATTTTCGACACTTAAATGATAAGCAAAACTTTTGACATGCAGACATGGTCGAAGTCCAGACTTACTAATACATCTAAACAACTATCAGTTATATACACTAATGTAAGACCTGGTTCGCTAAGACCACCGCTCTGATACCAACTGTAGTAACCCGTCCTAATCCGTCTAGACGAAGTCTTCAACAGTTGGTCCCATTGCGAGGTTCTGACCTCTATATGTCATGAACGACTCCATGTAATATGAGCAAAAGCACAGCGGAAGATTTCTTTCATACCTGAGAATAAACATGCTTTAAAGTGTCATCCAAAAGGTTGGTGAGTTCATAAGTTTATCATAAAACAATAAAATTCATTATTTTGATAGACCACAACATTTAAATGCTGAATGGTACAAATGGGCCCGAATCCTATACCCACCTGTAATGTACATGCGATAACTTTTAAATACAGTACACCTTTCTCATGTACGAAATCATTTTTCATAAATCTTAGTAACCGTACACATATCTCTTGCACAAAAACAAATACACATAACCTGCGTATAAAAATCATTCTCTCGATATATAACATTCACATCAGCTGGTGGCAATTATCATGTCCACATAATTCAATGGTGGCAGTTATCATGTCCACATAATTCAATGGTGGCAATTATCATGTTCACATAATTCAATGGTGGCAATTATCATGTCCACATAATTCAATAATAATTCGCAGAACTTCTGTCTGCATAATAATTCATTCGAGGAATGTTTTGCTTGTGTCTATCTCGTCAAACATTTATAAAAGCATTTCATGTATTCGCAGTTCAAAATATATTTCAAAAGCATTTAATAAAGCAGTGGTAAAAACAGCGCATGTATTCTCAGTCCCAAAAATATAAAGAGTAAAAGGGAGCAAATGAACTCACATAATGTATTTTGTAGTAAAAATACATATGATGACATTGAACAAGTATAGGGTTGACCTCGGATTCACGAATCTATATCAATTATATATATTAGTACATATAATTGAAGTCAAATATATTTATGTATTATTATTATTAATATAATTATTATTTTTAGTAATTCATGTGTTTCATTAATAACTTAAATATATCTACTTTATATACTTTAAGTAAGTAATTTATAAAATGTAGTTTTATTAAGTATATATTTATATAACAACTTTTATTGTAATAATAATATTAATAGTAATATTGATGATAATAATAATAATAATATAGTTGTAATAATAATAATGGTAAAAGTAATAATAATGATAGTAATAATATTGAAAATGATAAAAATATTAATAATAATGTTAGTATAAAAAATGTATTATTTTTACAATACAATTTATAATTTTTGATCCTAACTCTTAATACTAATAATACCTATTAATAGTAATTGCTAGTAATTAATGTAAATAATAATAAGAATGATTGTAATAATAAAAATAATTGAAATGAGTAAACTACCTTCAAGAAAAATCCCAAAAATAAAAGCCTACCCCTAGGCTCGAACCCGCGATCTCTCGCTTAACCACTCACACCCTTAACCGTCCCTCTGATTCTATTTTTCTGTTTTAATTCGAGATTTATTTCCATTTAATCCGTTAATATGCTCAAGCCCAACAGATGATTTGATTCACGGCCCATTTAATATCTCTACTATGTCACGACCCAAGACACGATTTTCCAGGCCCAACTAGTCACAGTAGACTGTGGCCCAACAGCTTCTATTTATGATAAATAGAAAAAATGCTTCCAGCTAGGTTCGATCCAGGGACCTCTCGCTCATCATTCCACCTCTAAAACCATCGAGCTACTAACTCACTTCTGATATTATATAAACCTTAAACATATATAACCCTTCACTATTTATCGTCTTTTTCAACAAAACCCATAACTATTTATCATTATCAAAACTAATTTACTTCATCAACATCATTGTTCATCTTAACCATCGTCATCATCTATATCGTACACCATCGTCATTATTATCAAGTCATTTACTTCGTTTCATTATTACAGCCACTTGTTGTTAAGGTCAAGATTAATAGGCTCATTAAGGAGCCCAAATCATATAGTCCAACTCACTAAACTATAAACCCAAAAGGAAAACAAGAATTCGTCCTGTTTATAAGTTATAGAGAAATATGTAATCGATAAAAATAGAATGACAGCAGCCACAGGTACAGTTGAATCATTATCTATTTAATATTCAAGTGGTTTGCTTGGTTGTCGGCCACCATGTAAAAGAAAAGGATTATCATTACCTCTCATCATTTTTTAATAGAAAAGAAACAGAAGATGGATAAAATAACGTAGCTGTTGTAGCATCATAAACGAACTCCTCACCTAATGTATATCACCATATATCATCTCTTTCATAATATCATCGTTTCTTTTAATCATCATCACCAATGTTTAATATCGTATAGAAACAGAATCCAAGGACGGGTAAATAGCAGCAGAAACAGGAAGGATCTGTTGGATTGATCACGTCCCAAAATAGAAGAAGAAAGAAAAGAGAATATCAAGAGATTAGTGGTTTGATTAAAGAAGAAGAAGAAAAAAGATGAGGAGGAGTGACGGCATTAGGTGATCAAGATGTTGGCAAGTGATTGCGGTTGTAATGATAAAGGACGTGGTAATAGTTTTAAATGGGTAGTGGATTAACAAGAGTGTGAGAGAGAAAAAGAGATGAAGAACTAACGGTTAGTTTGTGGTTATGTTTCAGTTGAAGAGGGTAGTGATGGGTTAGTGGTGATGGTGATTGATTGTTCTTGGTGGCTGATCGGTGTTCGTGTGGTGTTTGGAGGATCATAATAGAATACAGAAGGTAACGGTTTGCAAGTGTAAACGGTGATCGAAACGTGAAGATGATGATAGTTTTGTTGTGGTAGTTCCCGGTTGAGGTGGTGAGTGATGATTGTATTCAAGTGATTAATCGATTACCAGATGTGGTAATTATTATTGATAATGAAAGGGAATTTGAATGTCTTCTCTTACAATATGAATCCAGTCGATTATATGTAAAGGAGAAAAAGAATGAGTCGACAGGCACTAGTGTATCAGAAGAAGAAGTTAAAAAAATCAAAAGCAGAAAAAGACCTTAAACAAATTCGTACTAATTTGTTACAGGCGTAATCAATCGAGCAGATAAATATAAGATTCAGATATTGATGTCTAACTAATTCTGTATTATTATACTCTATTATTGTTATTTGATACATATATAATAATGAACATTTTTATAATAATAAGAATAAAATTAATAATTATATCAAATTAATATTAATTATACTAAATGTAATAAGAATATCGATATTAATAAATCTTTAAATAAAAGAGATAGTTTTTAACATTCAATATGATAATAACTAAATTTATAATTTGTTGCTACTAATTATGACATTTGTTATGATAATAATGATAATACTAGTAATTAATATATCAAACTTCATATTTATGTATTACATATAATAATAACAATAACACTGATATTAACATTAAATATTTAGTTTTAATATTAATGAAAGAAATAATAATAACATTAATACAATAACTGTATTTTATCTTGTAGTTACATTTATTTAAATGTTATTAATTATTTATTTTATATTTTTTTTATATGTATACATTTTATCAATGTACATATAGTACTAATTATGTATAGATGTCACATATCTATTCTCACTACTATATATGTAATTATGTTTTTTTTAAATATCATATTTATTACGTAGATAAATATGTTAATTATATATATGGGAACAATTAAACTCAAAGTATAACATTATAAATTTTAATACCTTGTTGTCGTTGATCATTAATGTTCGAAATTATTTATCTTCAATATACTTTATATATTCAAATTAACAAGTTTTTATTATTTGAAGTTATTTTCCATAATAACTAAATCACATAGTAGTTCATTATTATATTTAATTAATTGTATATAATTATTTACATGTATAGTTATATATATATATATATATATATATATATATATATATATATATATATATATATATATATATATATATATATATATATATATATATATATATATATATATATATATATATATATTTATATTTTCAATTATAGGTTCGTGAATCGTCGGGTAATAGTCAAAGGTCAATTGATTATATGAACGTAGTTCCAACATTTTCGAGACTCACCATTACAGACTTTGCGTATCGTGTCGAAATTATATAAAGATTGAGTTTAAATTTGGTCAGAAATTCCCGAGTCGTCACAGATCAAATGTCATTATATTATACTAACTCGTGCTTCAGTTCCCAACACTACTTCAAAACATTCATATTTGAATTTTTTTCAGAATTTAGAAACCAACAGAGTTTCTTTTATGTTGCAGATATTATGGAGAGATAAATGATCTCAGATAAGAATAGTTGTGAAAATATCTCCAGAAATATGGAGAATATGTATAATGAGAGATACGAAGATATCTTATAATATTTAAGATAAGATGATGATGAAGAATAAGGTCCGCAAAGGTTTAGAGTCAGGAGCAAGGTATTCGTTAATGACTTCGTCAGAAACAGAATCATCAAGATTCTTTAAATACAGACTTTGGTCCTTGTATTTGTCCTTGGTCTCCTTCATGGTCTGCTCAATCCATTGTTCAGTACCAACTCTTCTCTTTTTCTGGGCTTTACCAACACATTATTCTTTGACATCAAACTTTTGACTGTTAAAGTCGTTTACAGTTTCTGCTGCTTCATTAGCATTTCGAGAACTAATTCACAGTTTGAGTTGTTTTTCAGAAACTTCACATTCAAAGTGTGTAAGTTTAGGAGATAGACGTTATATGTATATATAACTATTAAAGTAGAAACGCTGCGAGATTTCAAAATACTGATTGCTGATTTTCATTAATTGGTATGGCAATTCTTGTTGCAAGATGCGGATGAGTAAGAGATGGAGTTTCAATGAATAAGTATAGTGACTTTTCGGAGAGGTTTAAGTCGAAGGTTAATGAAGTTGTTGATAAGTTTACTGCTATTGTGGTGAGATATGAAAGGTTGCCCAGTAACGATGGTGAAAGGGCAGCGTATCTATCGAAGTTATAATAAAATTAGTTTTACTGAAAAGTCGAAGTTGACTTGTTGGAGCTGTGACAAAACTGGCTACTTTGAAAAGAATCGTAAGGTTGTTTTTGCTAATAAATGCTAAAGAATTCAACGCGAGTACGTGTTAAACTATGACTTTGGGTTCGAGAGTTTTTCAGGTACAAGACTTCGGGTAATGTGTGATTGGATCATCATCTCGATTGTTCCTTATTTGAAGTGTCTTCCAAAATTTCGAAGCGTTTTAAATGCAGCTTGTCATTGTCAATATCCAAAAGATAAATTCGTCATAAATCTCGATTGATTCTCGTATCCTTTTGAGTGTTACAATTAAAAGTGATGTTCTATCACATTTTTGAAGTCAAAGTATAGCTTTGAAAAAATGTAAGGATCTAAGAGTGATGGTTTTGCTTATATCTCGAGTTGCATTCTGAGATTTCAAAAATCAGAATAGGTGATTGAATTTGAATGAGTATGGTTGTTTTGATTTCTTATAAAAGAAGGTATACTGTTGTGAAAATAGGGAGTATAGTTGATGATTTACTGAATTAGAATCGAAGAATGTAATATATTAATTGTGCATTTATATATCTCTCGGGTATTACCTACCCGTTAAAAAAAATGTCACAAATAATATTTTGAACAAGAATTTTTCATTACAGTCTTTATGAAAATATATGTATGTATATTTTCTTCAGATGTAATACAGATTTAATGAGTTAATATCATATTAAGCTCATTTGATTTTCGGCTTGGATTAGTAAAGAATAATCTCTAAAACATTAGAGATTACATAATCTTCGCGGAGTATTTCGCTAATGTAATCAATACTTCAATATTTATTCTTATAGATATTTCCTTAGTGAATTATGCTGATGCTCATAGAACTCTTGCTAACTTCACAAGATACGAATGTTTTTTTCCAGTAAGTTTCGAGTACATTGAAGATGAAAGTGTAAAATCAAACATGTTATTGAATGATACACTTGGTTTGTTATGAAACCGGATTCATTTAATTGAATTAAAGATTGTAGTTACGATGGTTAGGTTGTTAATGAAGGATTTACATCATAGCATATTAGTAATATGAATTTAACTGAGTAGTATCTACCCTTTTTCAATTCATATTCAATAGCTTAGTACGAAAGATTTTTATAGTTTCAGCATTCATATATATAAAATATATATATATATATATATATATAATTTCTTCAGAAGAATGAGTTAATACTTCATAACTCGTTGATACAAAATACTCGTTGTTGATCAATGATGATGTCCACGGCAATTCTTGAACTGACGGAACTTGTGATGTTATAGGTGCTGCTAGTGCTGATGATGCTGACAGTACTGACGGTGATGGTGGTGCTGACGATATTGTTGATGCTGATGATACTGCCGGTAACTGCTGGTGATGCTGCTGAAGCTTGTGGTATTGAGGCTTGCGATGTGGATGTTACTGGCGGTATTGGTTATGCTGCTGGTGCTGCTGATGGTGTTTGTAATCCTTGCACCATGTGTTCCAAAGCCACTACTCGGACGCGAAGTTCGTTAATTTCTGCTAGTACACTGGGATGATTGGCGGTTGGAACGAGTGGATGAATAAGATTCGCAATATGGGATAGTATATAATCATGACGAGATACTCTAGCAATGAGTGAGAAAATTGTGTCTCGAACAAGTTCGCCGGTAAGTGCTTCGGGTTCATCGCCAAGAGGGCAATGTGGTGGATGGAAGGGATCACCTTCTTCTTGTCTCCAATGGTTGAGTTGACTACGGACCCATCCCTAATTCATCCAAAATAGATGATGGGAAATTGGTTGATCCATTCCGGTGATGCTACTTTCGAAGCTCAGGTAGATATCCATATCGGAATAGCTGTCGGAATCTGAGGAATTCAAACTGGTTGAGGGATCCATCTCGTAGGATCAGGGAAAAAAATTTTGTTATGAAATAGATTGTAGAGTTTAGATTTGGTATTCTTCAATTACATAATTTGCATATGTATATATAATACCAAAATTTCGTAAATTACGGAGAATCTTTGAAAAGATGTCAGTCAAAGTTCATAGTAATAGATGTGCTAAGATAAGAATTCGTCTATACACTATTATGCAATAAATGCAGGAAAATGCGTCTAGACTTAAGATGATAAGCAGGTAATTTCCTAAGGATGATAACTAGATGATTTCCGACTAGAATTAATAAGAAAACTTTTTGACATGCAGACACGGTCGAAGTCCAGACTTACTAATGCATCTTAATAACTATCAGTTAGACACACTAATGCAAGACCTGGTTCGCTAAGACCACCGCTCTGATACCAACTGAAAGGACCCGTTCATATACATTATAAACGATTCAAAATAGTTGATTACATCGCGAGGTATTTGACCTCTATATGATACGTTTTACAAACATTGCATTCGTTTTTAAAAGACAAACTTTCTTTACATCTAAAATTGATGGCATGCATACCATTTCATATTACATCCAACTATAATTGACTTAATATTAATCTTGATGAACTCAACGACTCGAATGCAACGTCTTTCAAAGTATGTCATGAATGACTCCAAGTAATATCCTTAAAATGAGCTAATGCAAAGCGGAAGATTTCTTTAATACCTGAGAATAAACATGCTTTAAAGTATCAACCAAAAGGTTGGTGAGTTCATTAATTTATCATAATCAATCATTTTTGTAATAGTTATAGACCACAAGATTTCATATGCATAAACGATTTAATAAAAATATTCTAAGTGGTTGAGCACTTGGTAACCATACTTAATATTTAATCAACGTCGCATATTCCCTTTATTATGAAATATCACTATACTGTACCAAGTGTAGTCACTGAAACGAAGTACTGTGCAACCGTTGAATACTGGTCGTCCAGTCCGATTGGGGTTGTCAGGCTCGATAGATCTATCAACAGGATTCGCGTTTACAATACCGCATGTAAATGGTAGTTACCAAGCTATTAGGGAAAAATATGCAAAGTGGTATAACTCAACGTAGAATATGTTTTTAGTACTTGTGTCCATTTTGTAAAACAATTATAAAACAGTGCATGTACTCTCAGCCCAAAAATATATATAAAAAGGGAGTAACGAAACTCACAATACTGTATTTCGTAGCAATTATGTATATGACGGCACTGAACAAGTGCATGGTTTATCTCGGATTCACGAACCTATATTAAGTATATATATTTATATGTTGGTCAATATCTGTCTAACAATTTAGGTCAAGTCGTAGTGTATCACAATCCTAATGCTCGTGATCGTCATGCAAAAGTCAACAAAAGTCAACTTGACCCAAAATGACTTCCAAAATCTATACATGTTTATTATATAACTTATATATAGTCGTTTTATATATTTAAATATATTTATCAGATCTTATTATACTAAATAATACAAGTCATTTATTAATAAATAAAAATTTATATTTAAATTCATATATGATAAAAATATACTTTTATATATCTCAAGTAATAAAATTTATAAAATTCTCTTAATTCACTTAATATCATAAAAATATAGTGGTATGTATTATTAATGTAATTATATTACGTGTGGTAAAAATATCTTTGTACGCATATTTATTTGATAAAATAATATTGATAATAATAATAATGATAATAAAATGATAGTTTCAATAAAAATATTAATTTTTAGTAATAAAGATAATTTTAGTAATAACATCAACTGATAACAATTATAATAATCGTTTTAATAATAATATTAAAATTAATAATAATTCCGTTGACCATATCTTTTAATCCGTTCATCGAACCCACACGATTTCTAAATGAAAAGTTAATAATTTTTATTTAGCTTTTCAACGACATGCATATCATATACCTTATCTCAGTAGCATATGTATCAAATTCATGATTTATCATAAACTATTTAATGACGAAACTAAGCATGCAAACATGCATAATCATATATACTCGAGTACTAGTCAGGGATACAGTATTAATATATAAAAATAAGATATTAATGCTCACGTATCAATATTGTGATTCAATATTGCAGGAAAGTACGTAGACGCAACCAAAATGATAAACGTTAATTTGACCTCACGAGCAATACCCTCGAACAATACCCATAACCTCCATAGCTATAACCCATAATTTCCTTAGCTCTATCATGTTTGAAAACTTATTTTGAAATCGTCTGAATATAACTCCGTCGTAGTATTTTATGTATACTAATAATATCTTGAAATAATACTAAGTAAATATATATATGTAATTCGATTAAGAGAGTTTAGAGAAATATATTTTCAAGTTTCTATAAAATAAAGAAACCTATTGAATTCTATTTATAATATATTTTTGAATTATTAAAGTGAATTATTAAAGTATGAATTATTAAAGTATGAATTATTAAAGTGAATTATTAAAGTATGAATTATTAAAGTGAATTATTAAAGTTTGAATTATTAAAGTAAATTAATAAAGTTAAAGTAAAGTAAAAGTAAAGTAAAAATAAAGTAAAGGTAAAGTTAAAGTATAGTAAAAGTATAAAACTATGTACGTATAATACGCGTATAAATATATTTAATATTAATTTAAATCGTTATATCATAAAACATTTTAGAAAAGTAGAATTATATATATTCATAATAGAGTTTTTAAATTACAGTCTGTTGGTGAAGCATGGGATAAAGTCCAAAGGAATAAACGTATGAAATCATCTTAATGAAAAATGTCGAGTTACTTAACTTGTCGATATCCAACATCTAAGTTATTTACACTCCACGTTCTTACTTATAGATCACTTTACCATTTTCCGAATATTGTCAAAAAGAATAGATTTCTTAAATCACAGTGGACCTCATAACATTGGCCCGTAATCATATCATAATGTATCTGATAATTCAATCATTTGATATTATCTCTTAATTCTGTCGATAAATATATTGAAACAATAACATTCATGTAAAGTATCATATATCTAATACTTTGTTAATGTTTTCAGTTAATATTATAGGTTATATATACATATCTATATACACATAATTATTCGTGAATTGTCGAACACGGTCAAAGGGTAATTGATTACATGAATGTAGTTCCAAACTTTTTGAGATTCAACATTACAAATTCTGCTTATCGTGTCGGAAACATATAAAGGTTAGGTTTAAATTTGGTCGGAAATTTCCGGGTCATCACAGACAAGGCCGATGAAGAGTTTTCAATATTAATGCGGCAGAGGCACAGGAAGACCCGAAGCTTGTTACGGGTACGTTTCTTATTGACAATAAATGTAGTGACCCGTCCTAATCCACCTGGACGAAGTCATCAACATTTGGTCCCATTGCGATGATTAACTCCAAATAATGTCCTTAAAATGAGCAAATGCACAGCGAAAGACTTAATTCGTACCTGAGAATAAACATGATTAAAAGTGTCAACCAAAAGTGTCAACCACAAGGTTTCATAATTTTAAACATAATACACTCGCAAGTATATGTAAAGCATTCTAAGTGGTTGAGCACTTGGTAACCATACTTAACATTTAATCAACGTCGCATATTCCCTTTATTATGAAATCTCACTACACCGTACCAAGTGTAGTCACCAAAACGAAGTACTGTGCAACCGTTGAATACTGGTCCTCCAGTCCGGTTGGGGTTGTCAGGCTCGATAGATCTATCAACAGGATTCGCGTTTACAATACCCATGTAAATAGTAGTTACCAAGCTACAGGGAAATATGCCAGTGGTACAACTCAACGTAGAATATATTTTTAAGTACTTGTGTCTATTTTGTAAATATTTATAAAAGCAGCGCATGTATTCTCAGCCCAAAAATATATTGCAAAAGCAATTAAAAGGGAGCAAATGAAACTCACCATACTGTATTTTGTAGTAAAAATACATAGGACGTCATTTAACAAGTGTAGGTTTGACCTTGAATTCACAAACCTATATCATTAATGTATATTAACACATATATTTGTAATCGAATAAATTTATATATATTATATCTTAGTTTATATATTATATGTATTTAATTTGTATATATTTAAAATGATTAATATTTATACATGTAGATATCTTAATATGTATATTAGTATATTATCAGTAATTTGTTATTTGTAATATTTATAAAAATAATGTTAATATGTTTAGTATATAATTATATGTAATATAAGTATAATATTTATTTGTTATAAAAATAATAATAAAAATGATAATTTTAAGAATAATAATAATAATAATAATAATAATAATAATAATAATAATAATAATTGTAATAATAATAATTGTTAATAAATATAATAATAATAATGTTAATAGTTTTGATATTAATGATAGTTTTAATAAACATGTCAATTTTTAATAAAATGATAATTTTAAATAAAATGTTAATTTTAATGAAAATAATGATTTTTAAATATGATGATACTTTTAATATTTTAAAAATAACAATAATGATAATAATATTAATATTAGTAATAATCCTTTTAGTGATAGTAATGATAATTCAAATAATTACAATAGTAAATATAATAATGATATTACTACCTTAAGTGTGTTGTAGCTTCCATGTAAAAATATACATATGTGTCACTGCCTAGATTCGAACCCATGACCTCTCGTTTAAACATCCACACTCCAAACCAATGAATCGTACTTGCGTTTTGAACTAATGCCCACGTTTAAATGTTTATATATGTCGATACTTAAGACCCAATTTCAACTAACCCAACAACAATTAGGCCAAAACAGTCCATTGAAATTAAAGGAGCCCAATACTTAAACTAAATCCACGTCCCAACTTGCAAACCCAATTTAGGTTTAAATGGCCCGTACACTCAAAGGGTGAGGGATTATTTCAGTTGACCCAAAAGAAAGAAAAAAAATAAAAAATAAAAATAATAATACCGTGAGTTAACCAACACAGAAATAGAACACGTTGTAGTAAGAGTAATCGAAACAGTACTGTAGCAAGTGGGTTTCATTTTTATTTAAACAAGAAAATGGGAGCAGCAGCTGTAAGTTTAAGGTGATGGTGGTAGTCTCGATGGTGAACCCAGAAGAAAATAGAAAAGAATATAGGTTGTGTTGAAGTGGGGTATTCGGTTTTGTGATTTAAATAAAACGAAGGTGGTTGATTGTGAGAGTGGTGGTGTCGACGGTGGCTAGGATGTGCGGTTGTTGACGGTTTTTCGGTTGAGGATAAAACAAGAAAGAGAAATAATAGGAGCATGGTTATGGTGGCGGTCAGGATGGTTACAAGATGGTGAACCATGGTGGTTGTATGGTGATAGAGTTGTGATAATGATTCAAAAAGAAAAAAAATACACAAAAGTTTACTTACAAGGTGACGGGTTAGTGGTTGGTTGTGACAGTTAGGGTAACCGGTGATGGTGAGTTGAAAGGTTGAAGATGGTTGATCACGGTGGTTGATGGCGGTAGGCGGTGGAGGTGGTCCGTACAGGAACAACAAGTATTGCCATAACAGCAGAATGAAATAGCAATTTTCAAAGGTTTTGTTGGGTTTTAGAATATCGAATAGGATCAGAAGCAGAAGTAACAGATGGTGATAGTCCTGGTGGTTGTACATGGCATCTTGTGGAGTGGTTTTGATTCGTGGTTGGCTGTAAAACGTAAACGAGCAGCTGCAAGTATCTCAGGTCTCGATTATTAGCTGAACATGAATAAAGAATCAATCAAAGAAAGAAAAAAAAAATGGTAAAGTGGGTTTGGTTTAGTATGTGTGTGTTGGTGCTTCTTTTGGTTTCCAAGTATGAGTAATTATCTATATAAAATATAGTAGTGGACATGAAACAAAGTCATGAAATTATCAAAAACAGACGAATTTATCACTTTCAAGTTAGTAAACATAATATTAATTATAATATATAATAGTGATGAAACGTGTTTTGAAAGGAAATTAGTGGCCATAATTTTGTCTATCATGCCGACACTATTTTCCCTGAATGGTATATCGTGTCCATTGCTAAACAGTTAACGTACAAAATTGTTCCTAAAAATCCCAAATTTTTAGACTAACTATATTTAATTATTTCACTCATTACCTGTTTGAAACCTGATCAAAAAGGTTCGTCTATAATTTATTTTATGTACCAATTAATATGTACGGAGTACTAAAATTTAAACTAAAAGGATAAAAATATTTTTAACAAATCTAGAATCTTTGTAATCAATTTGCACTCCAATTTTTATTTTAATCTTTCATAAACATGTATTATATCTATATTAAAACTAACAAAACGTCAACCGAGTGTCACTGACGTTTACTAATTAGGCTCAAAATCATTTATTTTCCATATACCATATAAATACATTTTAATATCAGGTTTTATTATATAACTAAATATATACATATTTTCAAATATATATATTTACAATTAACATTCATGTATATACACATATATATATGTATCTATTTACAAATAGTTGTTCGTGAATCGTCGAAAACAGTCGAAGGTCAATTGAATAAATGAAATAGTTCAAAGTTTTTGAGACTAATCCTAACAGACTTGACTTATCTTGTCAAAAATATTAAATCGCATCGAGAGTTTGGTTTAAAATTAGTCGAAATTTTCCGGGTTGTGACAGTACCTACCCGCTAAAGAAATTTCGTCCCGAAATTTAATCGGGGTGGTCATGGTTATCATTAAGAATGTTTTCCTGACGTATATGAGTTGATAAATAAAATTTTATCACCATTGCGTAATATAGGTAAGATAATTTGATTTATTCGAAGAGTACGAGTGAAGCTATCACAAAAGAATGAGATGAGTAAATAGTGTTTTGTCAAATCTTTTGACGTAGATATGGTTGATTTTCCGGAATTCAAGGGATTAAGGAAATCTTCGAAATCTAATTAAGATCTGATCTTTCGGTGAATAAAGAAATTAAGATCTCTTTGATTAAATGCAGTCATCTGCTTCGATTGCTTTGTCGGATATTTCCATTATAAATTAACCTCTTCCGTTTCATTGATTTTAATCACTTCAATACTTTCCTTCTTAATTCATATTTCCAAAGATATTGAAAATGCTTAATCCAGTTCTGATCCTTGTTCTTATTCTGACTATCACAATGATCGTCCTTTTTTTTCAACTCCCACCGAAAGAATCTGTTAACTTCTACTATTACCTTGGGGTTATAGTGTTTTTCATTCTCCCGTGTATTTACGTTGTTATCCGTATTGATATACACGGTTTGTAATTTCGGTGTTATTGTTGGGCTTTATATTTTCTCTTATATTTCGAAGTTTCATGCTGTTGTTTTTCTTTTCCCGACTTCAAGTCAAGCGAATAATGGTCCAGAATTCGTAGGTATAGAGTTTCGAATGATTATAATGTTCTAAGCAGGGAGGAACGTGATAGCACGATTTGATTTTCAAATTTATCAACATCACGGAAGATAGAACCATCAAGAATACATTTTCTTGATATGTTCAGAAGTTAAATAGAATGAAAGAGTTATGTAACATGGCACATGATGACGTTATGATCTGTGAATCATCACGTTCCATTAGAAACTCAGCATGACTTACTGTAACATAATCACGTTGGCCAAGTGTCATTATATTATACTAACCCATGCTTCAATTCCCAACACTTCTCCACAATTCATTCATAATTTATACTTAGATTTTACAGAAGTTTTCAATATAATGAAATACAGAAAACACGAAGAGGTAGATAATTTCGGACAAGAATATTTATGAAAATATCCTCAAAAATATCGAAGATATTTATGATGATATTTTGAAATTTCTAAGTTCGAAGGTTGATAAAGAAAATTTTTTCGCAAGATTTAAACATGACTTCGGAGCAAGATATTCTCTAAAGATTTCATCGGATCCAGAATTACCTGGATTCTTTGAATATAGGGTATGTTACTTGTATTTCTCCTTAGTTTCCTTTATGGTTAGCTCAATTTTTTTTTTTCAGTACCAAATATTTTCTATCGAGCGTTCCCAATACTCCATTCTTTTATCATCACCTTTGGCCATTAAGACCATTTTCTACATGTTGCTTCGTCAGCATTTTCAAAGTTAACGGATCTGGATCATTGGTTATTAAATCGAGGTATTTTCAGGAGAATTGTGTTTTTCGATGATTAAACGCTGATGGTAGTATGGTTGAATATAAAAGGTTCTCCGATAACAATAAATGAGCACGCATATATATCAAGGTTATAATAAGGTTGTTTTGAATGAAAAGTTTTGTTGGAGCTGTGACAAAATTGGATATTTTAGAGAGGGATGGTAAAGTTATTTTAGATAATATCAACGCCAAAGGAGCTAGCACAGATTCGTGTTTATCATTTACTTAGGTTTCGAGGGTTTTTAGGTGCATAGCTATATGCATCGATCTTTTCTTCCGTAGATGAAGTGCGGTTGGTTCATCTTCTCGATTGAGATGTTTTCAAGAATTATGAAAGGTTTGAACGCAGATTGTAATCGCCAAGATACAAATGAAGTTTAAAATGAAATCAAGTGGCAAACTTGAAGAAATGTTTAGTTTCATATGTTATAATCAATATTTTAATTCATTTTAATTGTCCAATATTATTAGTCCACAGTCGATAGTCCATAGTTAACAGTCCAATAATTCATATATAGTTTAATATATAATATTCAAATTAATTAATACGTTTCGTGACCCGTGTACCGGTCTCGGTATTGATCACAACTCAAACTATATATATATATATTGGGAATTAACCTCAACCCTGTATAGCTAACTCCGTCATTTTCATATAGAGTGTCTATGGTTGTTCCAAGATAGATATATAGATGGGTCAATATAATATGTCGAAACCTTGTATACGTGTCCCGTTATCTAAAGTGCGTAAAATAAATACAGAAATTAAATGACAATAAATAAAATTGCGAGAATGTAAATTGCGAGAATGTAAATTGCGATAATTAAATTGCGATAAATAATATATAACCAGTTAGCTAGGAACAGTTAGCTAGGAACAGTTAGCTAGGAACAGTTAGCGTGGATTCTTAACAATATTTTAATTACTTAATTCGTTTGTTTCTAACAAATTTTGTTTTGTCCAATGTTTTCTTCATTATGCCACTTGTTGAATTCTGAGAAGTCAAAATCCAATATGAAATTGAATGAAAATTGGTTATTTTGTGGTGAACAGATTCGTATATCGGTGAGTGTAAACAGGGTAATAGATGATCATTGAATCAAATTTGAAGAATGTACAGTGTAACTTATTAATGTGAAATCTAAATATTCCTCGGGTATTACCTACCCGTTAAAATATTTTCACCATTAATAGTTTGTACAAAAGAATTTTTAATTACAATCTTTATGAAAACATATATACATATATATTTTCTTCAGATGTAATCATGGATTTAATGAGTTAATATGATATTAAACTCATCTGATTTACCGTTAGATCAAGAATATTTAATCTCTAAAACATTAGAGATTACATAATCACCATGTCGAACGAAGATAAATGATGTAGAAGGATTCGTAGAACGATGGTTATACTCGAGGTACAGAATGAGATGGTGAGGCATGGATTATTGAAACTTGGGTTATTGGTAGTACTGGTACCGTTGGTGCTGAAGCTGGTGATGTTACTAGTGTTGGTGATACTGCTGGTGCTTGTAAATTGTGTACCGTGCTCTCTAAAGTTAATACTTGAGCTCGGAGTTCTCTAACTTCTTCTACTAACCCTGGTTGGTTATCAGTGTGGGGTAAAGGTCGGATATCTTCTCTAGTTCCGTTAATGGTAGTCTCAAGACGAAAAATTCTTGCAAAAAGGGTATAAACGGTGTTGCGAACGGGTTCGCCGGTTAGCGGGTCAAGTACTCCAAGGTTAGGTGGTAGATTCGGTTCATGATATGGAGTACCTTCTTCCCTTCTCCATAGGGTGAGTATGTCGTGAACCCACCCTCATTTTCTCCAGTAATCATGGTAGTTGATTGGTTGATGTGCTCCTGTCACGCTGTCTTCGGAGTCAGAGGAACTTGGTCGATTCGTAGAGGCCATCTTACGCGATCTCAGAAAAGATTTTTTGTATGAAGAGTTTAGTGACAGCAATTGATAGTTGGATGGTATTCTCAATGCATCATATGCATAGATATATATAGTACCAGTTTCCCCTAAATTACGGAGAAATTTACGGAAGATATCATGCAAAGTCTATCGTAATAGATATGCTAAGATATGATTTAGCAGATACGCTAAGATATGAGTTTTGTCTATACACTAATCATGCAGTCAATGCAGTAAGATGTGTCTAGACTAAGAATAATGAGCAGGTAATTTCCTAAAGATGATAAGCAGATGATTTCCGACAAAAATGATAAGCAAAACTTTTGACATACAGACACGGTCGAAGTCCAGATCCACTAATGCATCTAAACAACTATCAGTTAGACACATTAATGCAAGACCTAGTTCGCTAAGACCACTTCTTTGATACCACCTGTAGTGACCCGTCCTAATCTACCTGGACGAAGTCATCAACATTTGGTCCCATTGCGATGATCGACTCCAAATAATGTCCTTAAAATGAGCAAATGCACAGCGGAAGACTTAATTCGTACCTGAGAATAAACATGCTTAAAAGTGTCAACCAAAAGGTTGGTGAGTTCATAGGTTTATCATAACAATCTTTTCAATATTAATAGACCACAAGGATTCATAATTTTAAACATAATACACTCGCAAGTATATGTAAAGCATTCTAAGTGGTTGAGCACTTGGTAACCATACTTAACATTTAATCAACGTCGCATATTCCCTTTATTATGAAATCTCACTACACCGTACCAAGTGTAGTCACCAAAACGAAGTACTGTGCAACCGTTGAATACTGGTCATCCAGTCCGGTTGGGGTTATCAGGCCCGATAGATCTATCAACAGGATTCGCGTTTACAATACCCATGTAAATACTAGTTACCAAGCTACAGGGAAATATGCCAGTGGTACAACTCAACGTAGAATATATTTTTAAGTACTTGTGTCTATTTTGTAAACATTTATAAAAGCAGCGCATGTATTCTCAGCCCAAAAATATATTGCAAAAGCAATTAAAAAGGGAGCAAATGAAACTCACCATACTGTATTTTGTAGTAAAAATACATAGGGCGTCATTTAACAAGTGTAGGTTTGACCTTGAATTCACAAACCTATATCATTAATGTATATTAACACATATATTTATAATCGAATAAATTTATATATATTATATCTTAGTTTATATATTATATGTATTTAATTTGTATATATTTAAAATGATTAATATTTATACATGTAGATATCTTAATATGTATATTAGTATATTATCAGTAATTTGTTATTTGTAATATTTATAAAAATAATGTTAATATGTTTAGTATATAATTATATGTAATATAAGTATAATATTTATTTGTTATAAAAATAATAATAAAAATGATAATTTTAAGAATAATAATAATAATAATAATAATAATAATAATAATAATAATAATAATAATAATAATAATAATAATAATAATAATAATTGTAATAATAATAATTGTTAATAAATATAATAATAATAATGTTAATAGTTTTGATATTAATGATAGTTTTAATAAACATGTCAATTTTTAATAAAATGATAATTTTAAATAAAATGTTAATTTTAATGAAAATAATGATTTTTAAATATGATGATACTTTTAATATTTTAAAAATAACAATAATGATAATAATATTAATATTAGTAATAATCCTTTTAGTGATAGTAATGATAATTCAAATAATTACAATAGTAAATATAATAATGATATTACTACCTTAAGTGTGTTGTAGCTTCCATGTAAAAATATACATATGTGTCACTGCCTAGATTCGAACCCATGACCTCTCGTTTAAACATCCACACTCCAAACCAATGAATCGTACTTGCGTTTTGAACTAATGCCCACGTTTAAATGTTTATATATGTCGATACTTAAGACCCAATTTCAACTAACCCAACAACAATTAGGCCAAAACAGTCCATTGAAATTAAAGGAGCCCGATACTTAAACTAAATCCATGGCCCAACTTGCAAACCCAATTTAGGTTTAAATGGCCCGTACACTCAAAGGGTGAGGGATTATTTCGGTTGACCCAAAAGAAAGAAAAAAATAAAAAAAATAAAAAAATAAAAATAATACCGTGAGTTAACCAACACAGAAATAGAACACGTTGTAGTAAGAGTAATCGAAACAGTACTGTAGCAAGTGGGTTTCATTTTTATTTAAACAATAAAACGGGAGCAGCAGCTGTAAGTTTAAGGTGATGGTGGTAGTCTCGATGGTGAACCCAGAAGAAAATAGAAAAGAATATAGGTTGTGTTGAAGTGGGGTATTCGGTTTTGTGATTTAAATAAAACGAAGGTGGTGATTGTGAGAGTGGTGGTGTCGACGGTGGCTAGGATGTGCGGTTGTCGACGGTTTTCTGGTTGAGGATAAAACAAGAAAGAGAAATAATAGGAGCATGGTTATGGTGGCAGTTAGGATGGTTACAAGATGGTGAACCATGGTGGTTGTATGGTGATAGAGTTGTGATAATGATTCGAAAAGAAAAAAATACACAAAAGTTTACTTACAAGGTGACGGGTTAGTGGTTGGTTGTGACAGTTAGGGTAACCTGTGATGGTGAGTTGAAAGGTTGAAGATGGTTGATCACGGTGGTTGATAGCGGTAGGCGGTGGAGGTGGTTCGTACAGGAACAACAAGTATTGCCATAACAGCAGAATGAAATAGCAATTTTCAAAGGTTTTGTTGGGTTTTAGAATATCGAATAGGATCAGAAGCAGAAGTAACAGATGGTGATAGTCCTGGTGGTTGTACATGGCATCTTGTGGAGTGGTTTTGATTCGTGGTTGGCTGTAAAACGTAAACGAGCAGCTGCAAGTATCTCAGGTCTCGATTATTAGCTGAACATGAATAAAGAACCAATCAAAGAAAGAAAAAAAAATGGTAAAGTTGGTTTGGTTTAGTATGTGTGTGTTGGTGCTTCATTTAGTTTCCAAGTATGAGTAATTATCTATATAAAATATAGTAGTGGACATGAAACAAAGTCATGAAATTATCAAAAACAGACGAATTTATCACTTTCAAGTTAGTAAACATAATGTTAATTATAATATATAATAGTGATGAAACGTGTTTTGAAAGGAAATTAGTGGCCATAATTTTGTCTATCATGCCGACACTATTTTCCCTGAGTGGTATATCGTGTCCATTGCTAAACAGTTAACGTACAAAATTGTTCCTAAAAATCCCAAATTTTTAGATTAACTATATTTAATTATTTCACTCATTACCTGTTTGAAACCTGATCAAAAAGGTTCGTCTCTACTTTATTTTATGTACCAATTAATATGTACGGAGTACTAAAATTTAAACTAAAAGGATAAAAATATTTTTAACAAATCTAGAATCTTCGTAATCAATTTACACTCCAATTTTTATTTTAATCTTTCATAAATATGTATTATATCTATATTAAAACTAACAAAACGTCAACCGAGTGTCACTGACGTTTACTAATTAGGCTCAAAATCATTTATTTTCCATATACCATATAAATACATTTTAATATCAGGTTTTATTATATAACTAAATATATACATATTTTCAAATATATATATTTACAATTAACATTCATGTATATACACATATATATATGTATCTATTTACAAATAGTTGTTCGTGAATCGTCAAAAACAGTCGAAGGTCAATTGAATAAATGAAACAGTTCAAAGTTTTTGAGACTAATCCTAACAGACTTGACTTATCTTGTCAAAAATATGAAATCGCATCGAGAGTTTGGTTTAAAATTAGTCGAAAATTCCCGGGTTGTGACAATAAATCTGCTTACGTTTTATTTGATTCGGTTGCGGATAGAAGCTATATGAGTAGAGATTTTTGTGCTAAATTAATGGTGTACGGAGAAAAGGGCAACACGAAGCTACATCTTATTAGTAATTTGAAGGCACAAAAACTAATAAGAAAAGGTTGCTATGCTGTTCTAGCACACGTCGAGAAAGTACAAACTGAAGAAAAGAGCATCAATGATGTTCCCGTACAAAAGAATTTCCCGATGTATTTCCGAAAGAATTACCGGGACTACCTCCACATCGATCTGTTGAATTTCAAATAGATCTTGTACCAGGAGCTGCACCAATAGCTCGTGCTCCTTACAGACTCGCACCCAGCTAGATGAAAGAACTGCAAAGCCAACTGCAAGAACTATTAGAACATGGTTTCATTTGACCAAGCACATCACCATGGGGAGCTCCTGTTTTGTTTGTCAAGAAGAAGTATGGTACATTTAGGTTGTGTATTGACTACAGAGAGTTGAATAAACTTACCATCAAAAACCATTATCCACTGCCAAGAATTGACGACTTATTTGATCAACTACAAGGCTCGTCGGTTTATTCAAAAATCGATTTACGTTCTGGATATCATCAAATGCGAGTAAAGGAGGATGATATTCCAAAAACTACTTTTAGGACGCGTTATGGTCATTACGAGTTTATGGTTATGCCGTTTGGATTGACTAACACACCAGCTGTGTTCATGGACCTTATGAACCGAGTGTGTGGGCCATATCTTGACAAATTTGTCATTGTTTTCATCGATGACATACTTATTTACTCAAAGAATGATCAAGAGCACGAAGAACATTTGAGAAAAGTGCTAGAAGTATTGAGGAAAGAAAAACTGTACGCTAAGTTTTCAAAGTGTGCATTTTGGTTGGAAGAAGTTCAATTCCTCGGTCACATATTGAACAAAGAAGGTATCCAGGTGGACTCGGCAAAGATCGAAACCGTTGAAAAGTGGGAAACCCCAAAAACTCCGAAGCATATACGTTAATTTTTAGGATTGGCTGTTACTACAGAAGATTCATCCAAGATTTCTCCAAAATAGCAAAACCCTTGACTACATTAACGCATAAAGGGAAGAAATTTGAATGGAAGGATGAACAAGAGAAGGCGTTTCAGTTATTGAAGAAAAAGCTAACTACGGCACCTATATTTTCATTGCCTGAAGGGAATGATGATTTTGTGATTTATTGTGACACATCAAAGCAAGGTCTCGGTTGTGTATTAATGCAACGAACGAAGGTGATTGCTTATGCGTCTAGACAATTGAAGATTCACGAGCAAAATTATACAACTCACGATTTGGAATTGGGTGCTGTTGGTTTTGCATTAAAGACTTAGAGGCATTATTTATATGGAGTCAAAAGTATTATATATACCGATCACAAAAGTCTCCAACATAAATTTAATCAGAAGCAACTGAATATGAGACAATGCAGGTGGATTGAACTGTTGAATGATTATGATTTTGAGATTCGATACCACCCGGGGAAGGCGAATGTGGTAGCCGATGCTTTAAGTAGAAAGGACAGAGAACCTATACGGGTAAAAGCTATGAATATAATTATTCGTACTAACCTTACTACTCAAATAAAGGAGGCACAACAGGGGGTTGTAAAAGAAGAAAAGTTGAAGAATGAGATACCCAAAGGATCGGAGAAACATTTTAATATTCGGGAAGATGGAACCTGATATAGGGCTGATAGAATTTGGGTACCAAGGTTTGGAGATGTGAGAGAAATGGTACTTAAAGAAGCACATAAAACCATATATTCAATACATCCCGGAGTGGGGAAGATGTATAAATATCTCAAGAAACACTTTTGGTGGCCGGGTATGAAAGCCGATATTGCTAAATATGTAGGAGAATGTTTGACGTGTTCTAAGGTCAAAGCTGAACAACAGAAACCATCAGGTCTACTACAACAACCTGAAATCCCAGAATGGAAATGGGAAAACATTACCATGGATTTCATTACTAAATTGCCAAGGACTGCAAGTGGTTATGATACTATTTGGGTAATAGTTGATCGTCTAACCAAGTCAGCACACTTCCTGCCAATGAGAGAAGATGACAAAATAGAGAAGTTTGCGCGATTGTATTTGAAGGAGGTTGTCTCCAGACATGGAATACCCGTCTCTATTATCTCTGATAGGGATGGTAGATTTGTTTCAAGGTTCTGGCAGACATTGCAACAAGCATTGGGGACTCGTCTAGACATGAGTACTGCCTATCATCCACAAACTGATAGGCAGAGCGAAAGGACGATACAAACACTTGAAGATATGCAACGAGCATGTGTTATTCATTTCGGAAACAATTGGGATCGACACCTACCGTTAGCAGAATTTTACTACAACAATAGTTATCATTCTAGTATTGATATGGCGCCGTTTGAGGAACTTTATGGTAGAAAGTGCAGGTCTCCGATTTGTTGGAATGAAGTGGGGGATAGACAGATTACGGGTCCGGAGATAATACAAGAAACTACCAAAAAAATCATCCAAATTCAACAACGATTGAAAACCGCCCAGAGTCGACAAAAGACCTACGCGGACAGTAAAAGAAAAGATATAGAGTTTGAAATTGGAGAAATGGTCATGCTTAAGGTTTCACCTTGGAAAGGCGTTGTTCGATTTGGTAAACGGGGGAAACTAAATCAAAGGTACATTGGACCATTCAAGATTATAGATCGTGTCGGACCAGTAGCTTACCAACTGGAGCTACCTCAACAACTCGAGGCTGTACATAACACTTTCCACGTCTCGAATTTGAAGAAATGTTTTGCTAAAGAATATCTCACTATTCCGTTGGATGAAATCCAAATCAATGAAAAACTTCAATTCATTGAAGAACCCGTCGAAATAATGGATCGTGAGGTTAAGAGACTTAAGCAAAACAAGATACCGATTGTTAAGGTTCGATGGAATGCTCGTAGAGGACCCGAGTTCACCTGGGAGAGTGAAGATCAGATGAAGAAGAAATACCCACATCTATTTCCATAAGATTCGTCAACACCTTCAACAGCTTAAAATTTCGGGACGAAATTTATTTAACGGGTAGGTACTGTAGTGACCCGAACTTTTCCATGTTTATATATATTAATTGAGATTGATATTTACATGACTAAATGTTTCCAATGTGTTAAGCAATCAAACTTGTTAAGACTTGATTAAATGAAATAAGTTTCATATAGACAATTGATCACCCAAGTTGAACGGCAATTCACGAACGTTACAAAATTGTAAAAACTACATGTTGTGGTATATATAGACATATATATGGTTGACATGAGATTATGATGAGTAAGTATCTCACTAAGTATATTAACAATGTGTGATATACATAAGAGATGAGATTACTAAGTTAAGAAACTCGAAATGATATATATAACGATTATCGTTATGATAACGTCTACTAAATATATATGTATCATATTAAGATATTGATACACTATATTTAACATGATAAAATGATATTTAAATATATCATTAAGTGTGTTAACAATGAACTACATATGTAAAAACAAGACTACTAACTCAAGAATTACGAAACGAGACTTATATGTAACGATTATCGTTGTAACAATATTTTAATGTATATATCATATTAAGATATATTTATACATCATAATATCATGATAATATAATAATTTAACATCTCATTTGATATAATAAACATTGGGTTAACAACATTAATTGATATCGTTAACTTAAAGGTTTCAAAACAACACTTACATGTAACGACTAACGAAGACTTAACGACTCCATTAGAATGTATATACATGTTGTGTTTTGATATGTATTATTACACTTTTTAAAGACTTCAAGACACATATCAAAGTACTTCTACTTAACAAAAATGCTTACAATTATATCCTCGTTCAGTTTCATCAACAATTCTACTCGTATGCACCCGTATTCGTACTCATACGATACACAGCTTTTAGATGTATGTACTATTGGTATATACACTCCAATGATCAGCTCTTAGCAGCCCATGTGAGTCACCTAACACATGTGGAAACCATCATTTGGCAACTAGCATGAAATATCTCATAAAGTTACAAAAATATTAGTAATCATTCATGACTTATTTACATGAAAACAAAATTACATATCCTTTATATCTAATCCATATACCAACGACCAAAAATACCTATAAATACTTTCATTCTTCAATTTTGTTCATCTAATTGATCTCTCTCAAGTTCCATCTTCAAGTTCTAAGTGTTCTTCATAAATTCCATAAGTATAGTTTCATAAAAATCAAGAATACTTCCAAGTTTGCAAGTCTACTTCCAAGCTTTCTAATCCATTCCAAGTAATCGCCTAAGATCAAGGAACCTTTATTATTTACAGTAGGTTATCTTTCTAATTCAAGGTAATATTCATATTCAAACTTTGATTCAATTTCTACAACTATAACAATCTTATTTCGAGTGAAAATCTTACTTGAACTGTTTTCGTGTCATGATTCTGCTTCAAGAACTTTCAAGCCATCCAAGGATCCTTTGAAGCTAGATCCATTTTTCTCATTTCCAGTAGTTTTATCCAGAAAACTTGAGGTAGTAATGATGTTCATAACTTCATTCGATTCATACATATAAAGCTATCTTATTCGAAGGTTTAAACTTGTAATCACTAGAACATAGTTTAGTTAATTCTAAACTTGTTCGCAAACAAAAGTTAATCCTTCTAACTTGACTTTTAAAATCAACTAAACACATGTTCTATATCTATATGATATGCTAACTTAATGATTTAAAACCTGAAAACACGATGAACATCATAAAATCGGATATACGCCGTCGTAGTGAAACCGGGGGCTATTTTGGTTTGGATAATTAAAAACTATGATAAACTTTGATTTAAAAGTTGTTCTTCTGGGAAAATGATTTTTCATATGAACATGAAACTATATCAAAAAATCTTGGTTAAACTCAAAGTGAAAGTATGTTTTTCAAAATGGTCATCAAGATGTCGTTCTTTCGACGGAAATGACTACCTCTTTAGTAATTGACATGTAACTTAAATTTCCAACTATAAACCTATAATTTTTCTGTTTGGATTCTTAAATTAGAGTTCAACATGAAACCACAGCAATTTGATTCACTCAAAACGGATTTAAAATGAAGAAGTTATGGGTAAAACAAGATTGGATATTCTTGATCTTTTTAGCTAAAGGAAATGTTTAACAAATCTATACAAATCATATCCTAGCTAACTTATATTGTATTATACATGTATTCTAATATATTATGTAATCTTGAGATACCATAGACACGTATGCAAATGTTTTGACATATCATATCGACCCATGTATATATTTATTATTTGGAACAACCATAGACACTCTATATGCAGTAATGTTGGAGTTAGCTATACATGGTTGAGGTTGATTTAAAAATATATATACTTTGAGTTGTGATTTAGCCTGAGACGTGTATACACTGGGTCGTGGATTGATTCAAGATAATATATATTGATTTATTTATGTACATCTAACTGTGGACAACTAGTTGTAGGTTACTAACGAGGACAGCTGACTTAATACACTCAAATCTTTAAAACATAATAAAAATGGTTGTAATTATATTTTGATCATACTTTGATATATATGTACATATTTGTATAGGTTCGTGAATCGATCCGTGGCCAAGTCTTATTTCCGAGGAAGGAAATATCTGTGAAAGTGAGTTATAGTCCCACTTTTAAAATCTAATATTTTTGGGATGAGAATACATGCAAGTTTTATATATGATTTACAAAATAGACACAAGTACGTGAAACTACATTCTATGGTTGAATTATCAAAATCAAATATGCCCCTTTTTATTAAGTCTGGTAATCTAAGAATTAGGGAACAGACACCCTAATTGACGCGAATCCTAAAGATAGATCTATTGGGCCTAACAAACCCCATCCAAAGTACCGGATGCTTTAGTACTTTGAAATTTATATCATATCCGAAGGGTGTCCCGGAATGATGGGGATATTCTTATATATGCATCTTGTTAATGTCGGTTACCAGGTGTTCACCATATGAATGATTTTTATCTCTATGTATGGGATGTGTCTTGAAATATGAAATCTTGTGGTCTAATATTATGATTTGATAATATATAGGTTAAACCTATAACTCACCAACATTTTTGTTGACGTTTTAAGCATGTTTATTCTCAGGTGATTATTAAGAGCTTCCGCTGTCGCATACTTAAATAAGGACGAGATTTGGAGTCCATGCTTGTATGATATTGTGTAAAAACTGCATTCAAGAAACTTATTTCGTTGTAACATATTTGTATTGTAACCCATTATGTAATGGTCGTGTGTAAACAGTATATTTTAGATTATCATTATTTGATAATCTACGTAATGTTTTTAACAACCTTTATTGATAAAATAAAGGTTATGGTTGTTTTAAAAACGAATGCAGTCTTTGAAAAACGTCTCATATAGAGGTCAAAACCTCGCAATGAAATCAATTAATATGGAACGTTTATAATCAATATGAACGGGATATTTCATAATGTATCCTAACAAACTCGATAAGACACACTAATGCAAATTTCTGGTTCTCTAAGACCAACGCTCGGATACCAACTGAAATGTCCCGTTCATATTGATTATAAACGTTCCATATTAATTGATTTCATCACGAGGTTTTGACCTCTATAAGAGACGTTTTTCAAAGACTGCATTCATTTTTAAAACAACCATAACCTTTATTTTATCTATAAAGGTTTAAAAAGCATTACGTAGATTATCAAATAATGATAATCTAAAATATACCGTTTACACACGACCATTACATAATGGTTTACAATAAGAATATATTACATCAAAAATAAGTTTCTTGAATGCAGTTTTTACATAATATCATACAAGCATGGACTCCAAATCTTGTCCTTATTTTAGTATGCAACAGCGGAAGCTCTTAATAATCACCTGAGAATAAACATGCTTAAAACGTCAACAAAAATGCTGGTGAGTTATAGGTTTAACCTATATATTATCAAATCATAATAATAGACCACAAGATTTCATATTTCAATATACATCCCATACATAGAAATAAAAATCATTCATATGGTGAATACCTGGTAACCAACATTAACAAGATTCATATAAGAATATCCCCTATCATTCCGGGAAATCCTTCGGACATGATAAAAACAACATCGAAGTACTAAAGCATCCGGTACTTTGGATGGGGTTCGTTAGGCCCAATAGATCTATCTTTAGGATTCGCGTCAATTAGTAGATCGGTTTACTAATTCTTAGGTTACCAAGCAAAAGGGGCATATTCGGCTTCGATCATTCACCCATATAATGTAGTTTCATTTACTTGTGTCTATTTTGTAAAACATTTATAAAACTGCATGTATTCTCATCCCAAAATATTAGATTTTAAAAGTGGGACTATAACTCACTTTCACAGATTTTTACTTCGTCGGGAAGTAAGACTTGGCCACTGGTCGATTCACGAACCTATAACAAATATGTACATATATATCAAAGTATGTTCAAAATATATTTACAACACTTTTAATATATTTTGATGTTTTAAGTTTATTAAGTCAGCTGTCCTCGTTAGTAACCTACAACTAGTTGTCCAAAGTTAGATGTATAGAAATAAATTGATATATATTATCTTGAATCAATCCACGACCTAGTGTATACACGTCTCAGGCTAGATCACAACTCAAAGTATAGATATTTTTGGAATCAACCTCAACCCTGTATAGCTAACTCCAACATTACTGCATATAGAGTGTTTATGATTGTTTCAAATAATATATATACATGGGTCGATATGATATGTCAAAACATTTGCATACGTGTCTATGGTATCCCAAGATTACATAATATATTAGAATACATGTATAATACAATATAAGTTAGATAGGATATGATTAATATAGATTTATTACCAATTTTCACGTATCTACAACAAGAAAAATTATCCAATCTTGTTTTACCCATACTTCTTCGTTTTAAATTCGTTTTGAGTGAATCAAGTTGATATGGTTTCATATTGAACTTAAGTTTATGAATATAAACAGAAAAAGTATAAGTTTATTGTCAAAAATACAGGTTAAAAGTCATTTTTGTAAAGGTAGCCATTTCAGTCGAAAGAACGACGTCTAGATGACCATTTTGGAAAACATACTTCCACTTTGAGTTTAACCATGATTTTTGGATATAGTTTCATGTTCATAAGAAAAATCATTTTCCCAGAAGAACAACTTTTAAATCAAAGTTTATCATAGTTTTTAATTAACTAACCCAAAACAGCCCGCGGTGTTACTACGACGGCGTAAATCCGGTTTTACGTTGTTTTTCGTGTTTCCAGAATTTAAATCATTAAGTTAGCATATCATATAGATATAGAACATGTGCTTAGTTGATTTTAAAAGTCAAGTTAGAAGGATTAACTTTTGTTTGCGAACAAGTTTAGAATTAACTAAACTATGTTCTAGTGATTACAAGTTTAAACCTTCGAATAAGGTAGCTTTATATATACGAATTGAATGATGTTATGAACATCATTACTACCTCAGGTTTTGTGGATAAACCTACTAGAAATGAGAAAAATAGATCTAGCTTCAAAGGTGAAATGTCCCGTTCTTATTGATTAAAAACGTTCTATATTAATTGATTTCGTTGCGAGATTTTGACCTCTATATGAGACGTTTTTCAAAGACTGCATTCATTTTAAAACAAACCATAACCTTTATTTCATCAATAAAGGTTTAAAAAGCTTTACGTAGATTATCAAATAATGATAATCTAAAATATCCTGTTTACAAGCGACCATTACATAATGGTTTACAATACAAATATGTTACAACGAAATAAGTTTCTTGAATGCAGTTTTTACACAATATCATACAAGCATGGACTCCAAATCTTGTCCTTATTTAAGTATGCGACAGCAGAAGCTCTTAATAATCACCTGAGAATAAACATGCTTAAAACGTCAACAAAAATGTTGGTGAGTTATAGGTTTAACCTATATATTATCAAATCATAATAATAGACCACAAGATTTCATATTTCAATATACATCCCATACATAGAGATAAAAATCATTCATATGGTGAACACCTGGTAACCGACATTAACAAGATGCATATATAAGAATATCCCCATCATTCCGGGACACCCTTCGGATATGATATAAATTTCGAAGTACTAAAGCATCCGGTACTTTGGATGGGGTTTGTTAGGCCCAATAGATCTATCTTTAGGATTCGCGTCAATTAGGGTGTCTGTTCCCTAATTCTTAGATTACCAGACTTAATAAAAAGGGGCATATTCGATTTCGATAATTCAATCATAGAATGTAGTTTAAAGTACTTGTGTCTATTTTGTAAATCATTTATAAAACCTGCATGTATTCTCATCCCAAAAATATTAGATTTTAAAAGTGGGACTATAACTCACTTTCACAGATTTTTTACTTCGTCGGGAAGTAAGACTTGGCCACTGGTCGATTCACAAACCTATAACAAATATGTACATATATATCAAAGTATGTTCAAAAATATATTTACAACACTTTTAATACATTTTGATGTTTTAAGTTTATTAAGTCAGCTTTCCTCGTTAGTAACCTACAACTAGTTGTCCACAGTTAGATGTACAGAAAAGAAATTGATATATATTATCTTGAATCAATCCACGACCCAGTGTATACATATCTCAGTATTGATCACAACTCAAACTATATATATTTTGGAATCAACCTCAACCCTGTATTGCTAACTCCAACATTCACATATAGAGTGTCTATGGTTGTTCCGAAATATATATAGATGTGTCGACATGATAGGTCGAAACATTGTATACGTGTCTATGGTATCTCAAGATTACATAATATACAATACAAGTTGATTAAGTTATGGTTGGAATAGATTTGTTACCAATTTTCACGTAGCTAAAATGAGTAGTTTTTACCAATTTTGTTTTGCTCGCCATTTCTTCGTTTCTAATCCGTTTTGAGTGATATAAGCGGCCACGGTTTCGTATTGAACTTGACTTTATAAAAATAAACAGAAAAGGTATAGGTTTATAGTCGGAAATACAAGTTACAAGTCGTTTTTGAAAGAGGTAGTCATTTCCGTCGAAAGAACGACATCTTGATGACTGTTTTGAAAAACATACTTTCACTTTGAGTTTAACCATGATTTTTGGATATGGTTTCATGTTCATAAGAAAAATCATTTTCTCAGAAGTATAGCTTTTAAATCAAAGTTTTTCATAGTTTTTAATTATTCAAACCAAAACATCCCCCGGTTGTAACTATGACGGCGTAAATCCGGTTTTATGGTGTTTATCGTGTTTCCGAGTTTTAAATCATTAAGTTAGCATATCATATAGATATATATCATGTGTATAGTTGATGTTAAAAGTGTATTTAGAAGGATTAACTTTATTTGCGAACAAGTTTTGAATTAACTAAACTATGTTCTAGAGATTACAAGTTTACCACTTCGAATATGATACCTTTTTATGTATGAATCGAATGATGTTATGAACATAATTACTACCTTAAGTTCCTTGGATAAACCTACTAGAAAAGTGAAAAATGGATCTAGATTCAACGGATCCTTGGATGGCTCGAACTTCTTGAAGCAGAATCATGACACGAAAATAAGTTCAAGTAAGATCATCACTTGAAATAAGATTGTTATAGTTATAGAAATTGAACCAAAGTTTGAATATGATTATTACCTTGTATTAGAATGATAACCTACTGTAAGAAACAAAGATTTGTTGAGGTTGGATGATCACCTTACAAGATTGGAAGTAAGCTAGCAAACTTGGAAGTATTCTTGATTTTATGAAACTAGAACTTGTAGAATTTTTGAAGAACACTTAGAACTTGAAGATAGAACTTGAGAGAGATCAATTAGATGAAGAAAATTGAAGAATGAAAGTGTTTGTAGGTGTTTTTGGTAGTTGGTGTATGGATTAGATATAAAGGATATGTAATTTTGTTTTCATGTAAATAAGTCATGAATGATTACTCATATTTTTGCAATTTTATGAGATATTTCATGCTAGTTGCCTAATGATGGTTTCCACATGTGTTAGGTGACTCACATGGGCTGCTAAGAGCTAATCATTGGAGTGTATATACCAATAGTACATACATCTAAAAGCTGTGTATTGTACGAGTACGAATACGGGTGCATACGAGTAGAATTGTTGATGAAACTGAACGAGGATGTAATTGTAAGCATTTTTGTTAAGTAGAAGTATTTTGATAAGTGTCTTGAAATCTTTCAAAAGTGTATGAATACATATTAAAACACTACATGTATATACATTTTAACTGAGTCGTTAAGTCATCGTTAGTCGTTACATGTAAGTGTTGTTTTGAAACCTTTAGGTTAACGATCTTGTTAAATGTTGTTAACCCATTGTTTATTAAATCAAATGAGATGTTAAATTATTATATTATCATAATATCATGATGTATTAATATATCTTAATATGATATATATACATTAAATGTCGTTACAACGATAATCGTTACATATATGTCTCGTTTCAAAATCATTAAGTTAGTAGTCTTATTTTTACATATGTAGTTCATTGTTAATATACTTAATGATATGTTTACTTATCATAATATCATGTTAACTATATATATATATCCAAATATATGTCATCATATAGTTTTTACAAGTTTTAATGTTCGTGAATCGCCGGTCAACTTGGGTGGTCAATTGTCTATATGAAACCTATTTCAATTAATCAAGTCTTAACAAGTTTGATTGCTTAACATGTTGGAAACACTTAATCATGTAAATAACAATTTCATTTAATATATATATATAAACATGGAAAAGTTCGGGTCACTACAAAAGGATCCTTGGATGGCTTGAAAGTTCTTGAAGCAGAATCATGACACGAAAACAAGTTCAAGTAAGATTTCCACTCGAAATAAGATTTTTATAGTTATAGAAGTTGAATCAAAGTTTGAATATGAGTATTACCTTGTATTAGAAAGATATCTTACTATAAATAAGAAAGATTTCTTGAGGTTGGATGATCACTTTACAAGATTGGAAGTAAGCTAGCAAACTTGGAAGTATTCTTGATTTTATGAAACTAGAACTTATAGAATTTATGAAGAACACTTAGAACTTGAAGATAGAACTTGAGAGAGATCAATTAGATGAAGAAAATTGAAGAATGAAAGTGTTTGTAGGTGTTTTTGGTCGTTGGTATATGTATTAGATATAAAGGATGTGTAATTTTGTTTACATGTAAATAAGTCATGAATGATTACTAACATTTTTGTAATTTTATGAGATATTTAATGCTAGTTGCCAAATGATGGTTCCCACATGTGTTAGGTGACTCACATGGGCTGCTAAGAGCTGATCATTAGAGTGTATATACCAATAGTACATACATCTAAAAGCTGTGTATTGTACGAGTACGAATACGGGTGCATACGAGTAGAATTGTTGATGAAACTGAACGAGGATGTAATTGTAAGCATTTTTGTTAAGTAGAAGTACTTTGATAAGTGTCTTAAAGTCTTTCAAAAGTGTATGAATACATATTAAAACACTACATGTATATACATTTTAACTGAGTAGTTAAGTCATCGTTAGTCGTTACATGTAAATGTTGTTTTGAAACCTTTAGGTTAACGATCTTGTTAAATGTTGTTAAACCATTGTTTATTATATCTAAAGAGATGTTAAATTATTACATTATCATGATATTATGATATATAATATATCTTAGTATGATATATATATATATATATATATATATATATATATATATATATATATATATATATATATATATATATACAGTTAAATGTCGTTACAAAAATAATCGTTACATATATGTCTCGTTTCGAAATCATTAAGTTGGTAGTGTTATTTTTACATATGTAGTTCATTGTTAATACACTTAATGATATATTTACTTATCATTTATCATGATTAAACATAGTGTATCAATATCTTAATATGATTCATATGTACTTAGTAAGACGTTGATATAATGATAATCGTTATATATATCGTTTTCGAGTTTCTTAATTCAATAAACTCAATTTTATGTATATAACTCATTGTTAAAATACCTAATGAGATACTTCCTTATCATAATATCATTTTAACTATATATATGTCATCATATAGTTTTTACAAGTTTTAACGTTCGTGAATCACCGGTCAACTTGGGTGGTCAAATGTCTATATGAAACCTATTTCAATTAATCAAGTCTTAACAAGTTTGATTGCTTAACATGTTGGAAACACTTAATCATGTAATTATCAATTTCATTTAATATATATAAACATGGAAAAGTTCGGGTCACTACAGTTTGTCCCAAATATTTTTCGAAACGAGTCCTCGAAAGCCTTCAATTTTTCCTTTTATCGATTTTGATCATTTTGAATTTCATTCATATTATTCCTTTTGTGTATGCATGACTTAGCGTGGTACATATTGTTTTAAGGCCTATTATTTCACTCGCAATGTAATTATGTATAATGTATATAAATTTGAATCTAATGTCACTTCATTAAACACGCTTTTTTAAATCTTTAAATGCGCCACCAGATGGAATATCATTTGGAGGCGCATAATCTTCGGTTTCAGATTGTGCAGAAATTCTCGAGATCACCCTAAAACGACCCTAACATCAAGACTCCTGGATAGTGTCTTGACATTCGAGGTCGTCAGGATGACGAAAAAAGACATTTTACTAATTTTTAATGTTCTCTTTAAACGTTTTCAATTTCTATCTTATTATTAGTTTTGTGTATGCATGACTTAGCATGGTATATATTGTTTTAAGGCCTATTATTTCCCTCGCAATGTAATTATATATAACGGGTATAAATTTGAATCTAATGTCACTTCATTAAACACGTTTTTTAAAATCATTAGTATGCGCTGCCAGATGGAGTACCATTTGGCGGCGCATAACCTTCGGTTTCAGATTGTGCTAAAATTCTCAAGATCACCCTAAAATGGAAAAATGAGCAAGACTCTCTGAATGTGCTTGCTATTCGAGGTCGTTTAGATTCTTAAAAAGACATATTTCCTCGCAAAATCACACGATGCACCAAACACCACCGACGGTTCGTGGTGCTTGGTGTTTTGTGTCTTTGGCCAAAATATTCGATCTATCGTATCTTTTGACTCCTAGCTCCGATTTAGTCACCGTTTTTTTCAAATCGTGTATTTTTTGTTGATCTATCCATTGGCAAACTTCCGTAGGCGGTTTGTCCCAAATATTTTTCGAAACGAGTCCTTGAAAGCCTTTAAATTTTTCCTTTTTTTCTATTTTGACCGTTTTGAACTTCATTCATATTATTCCATTTGTGTATGCATGACTTAGCGTGGTACATATTGTTTTAAGGCCCATTATTTCACTCGCAATGTAATTATGTATAACGCATATAAATTTGAATCTAATGTCACTTCATTAAACACGCTTTTTTAAATCTTTAATATGCGCCGCCAGATGGAGTACCATTTGGCGGCGCATAACCTTCGGTTTCAGATTGTGCTGAAATTTTCGAGATCACCCTAAAACGACCCTAAAATCAAGACTCCTGGATAGTGTCTTGACATTCGAGGTCATCAGGATGCCAAAAAAAAATTTTACTCATTTTTAATGTTCTCTTTGAACGTTTTCAATTCTATCTTATTATTAGTTTTGTGTATGTATGACTTAGCATGGTATATATCGTTTTACGGCCTATTATTTCACTCGCAATGTAATTATGTATAACGGGTATAAATTTAAATCTAATGTCACTTCATTAAACACGTTTTTTTAAATCATTAGTAAGCGTCGCCAGGTGGAGTACCATTTGGCGGGGCATAACCTTCGGTTTCAGATTGTGCTGAGATTCTCAAGATCACCCTAAAACGGCAGAACGAGCAAGCCTCTCTGAACGTGCTTGCCATTCGAGGTCGTTTAGATTCCGAAAAAGACATATTTCCTCGCAAAATCGCACGACGCACCAAACCCCACCGACGGTTCGTGGTGCTTGGTGTTTTGTGTCTTTGGCCAAAATGTTCGATCTATCGTATCTTTTGACTCGTAGCTCCAATTTAGTCACCGATTTTTTTCAAATCGTGTATTTTTTTGGGATCTATACATTGGCAAACTTCCTTAGGCTGTTTGTCCCAAATATTTTTCGAAACGAGTCCTCGAAAGCCTTCAATTTTGCCATTTTTCGATTTTGACATTTTTAAATTTCATTCATATTATTCCTTTTGTGTATGAATGACTTAGCATGGTACATATTATTTTAAGGCCTATTATTTCACTCTCAATGTAATAATGTATAACGCATATAAATTTGAATCTAATGTCACTTCATTAAACACGCTTTTTTAAATCATTAATATGCGCCGCCAGATGGAGTACCATTTGGCGGCGCATAACCTTCGTTTTCAGATTGTGCTAAAATTCTCGAGATCACCACAAAAGGATCCTAAAATCAAGACTCCTGGATAGTTTCTTGATATCGAGGTCGTCAGGATACCGAAAAAGACATTTTACTCATTTTTAATGTTCTCTTTGAACGTTTCAATTTCTATCTTATTATTAGTTTTGTGTATGCATGACTTAGCATGGTCTATATCGTTTTAAGGCCTATTATTTTACTCGCAATGTAATTATATATAACGGGTATAAATTTGAATCTAATGTCAATTCATTAAACACGTTTTTTTAAATCATTAGTATGCGCCGCCAGATGGAGTACCATTTGGCGGCGCATAACTTTCGGTTTCAGATTGTACTGAAATTCTCAAGATCCCCAAAAAACGGCAGAACGAGCAAGAATCTCTAAACGTGCTTGCCATTCGAGGTCGTCTAGATTCCAAAAAAGACATATTTCCTCGCAAAATCGCACAACGCACCAAACACCACCGACGGTTCATGGTGCTTGGTGTTTTGTGTCTTTGGCCAAAATGTTCGATCTATCGTATCTTTTGACTCGTAGCTCCGATTTAGTCACCGTTTTCTTTAAATCGTGTATTTTTTTGGGGATCTATCTGTTGGCAAATAATCGTAGGCGGTTTGTCCCAAATATTTGTCGAATCGAGTCCTCGAAAGCCTTTAATTTTGCCTTTTTTTATTTTGACCGTTTTGAATTTCATTCAGATTATTCCTTTTGTGTATGGATGACTTAGCATTGTACATATTGTTTTAAGGCCTATTATTTCACTCGCGATGTAATTATGTATAATACATATAAATTTGAATCTAATGTCACTTCATTAAACACGCTTTTTTAAATCATTAATATGCACCGCCAGATGGAGTACCATTTGGCGGTGCATAACCTTCGTTTTCAGATTGTGCTGAAATTTTCGAGAACACCATAAAACGACCCTAAAATCAAGACTCCTGAATAGTTTCTTGACATCGAGGTCGTCAGGATGCCGAAAAAAGACATTTTACTCATTTTTAATGTTCTCTTTGAACATTTTCAATTTATATCTTATTATTAGTTTTGTGTATGCATGACTTAGCATTGTATATATCGTTTTAAGGCCTGTTATTTCACTCGCAATGTAATTATGTATAACGGGTATAAATTTGAATCTAATGTCACTTCATTAAACACGTTTTTTTAAATCATTAGTATGCGCCGCCAGGTGGAGTACCATTTGGCGGCGCAAAACCTTCGATTTCAGATTGTGCAAAAATTCTAAAGATCACCCTAAAACGGCCGAACGAGCAAGACTCTCTAAATGTGCTTGCCATTCGAGGTCTGATATGCTATTAACGGACGGTTTTATTTGTGCGGTGTCGTTAGGTCGCAGGATGTCCGATTCGGTAGCACACAGTGTCTTCGTTTATTTATATTTTGTGGGGCCTAAATTTACTCTTACTTTCTAAGGTGTAGAAGGTGTAAGTTAACCTAGTGTCGTATTTTTTTGCTGATTAACGAATTGAAGATCAAGTGGATAATTGTCTTTTAGTTAAATTACCTGGATAAAAGATAGTAGTCGATTTTAGCTAAAAGTCCTAAGTGCATAAAAGTAAATAAAGTGGAAGGATATCCGGAGTATTGTCACGACCCTACTTTTTCCGTTATCTTTTTCAGTTAATTTTTAACGACCGTTAACGGTTAGTGTGCCACATCATTTCTATGACCTATATTATTATTTTTATAATATATATATATATATATATATATATATATATATATATATATATATATATATATATATATATATATATATATATATATATATATATATATATATATATATATATATATATATATATTAATTATTATGTGTTATGTGAATATTTGTATTCATATTTTAATTTATACGTTTCTACGTCTCGCGGATTTCCATCCGGCGAATCTTTTTGGGTTTCAAACCAACGGTCGAGTTTTTGGGACATTTAAATCCTAAATATTTTAAATATGATATTTTAAGATCATATTATTATATAGTGTATTTATATTTATTTTTCGTCGCGCGTTTGTTATCTTTCCGAATTTTTAATCGCGTAAGTGCGTTTTTGCGTTTCTGGACTCGTTCGGGCTTTCGGGCCATAAGGAATTCTTCACTTGGTAACTTTGGGCCATGGAGCCCACCCCACACACCCCCCATCGGCCGAAACCAAGAAGGGAGGGGGTAATACTCCCCATTATGTTTTTTTTTGGCATTTTATTTTGTTACTTCCACTTTTATCTAAACCTAAGTTTATCAAATTGCTCTCCTCTCTCCCTCTTCCCTTTGTGCTGTCGCCATCCTCACCTAACATCACCATCATCATCAAAATTTAAAGCTTGGATCAAGGATTGATTAGTATAAACGCGTTCCTCTCTTCATTCTCTACGCGATAACATCAATCGTTTCTCGATTAGGGTATAAACCCTAACCCTAGAACTTTCAATTTTTCAATTATTTTCTGTATTTTGATGTTTATTTAGTAGTATGATGTTTGTGGATTATTGTAATGGTGTTTGTATGGATAGATGTACTCATAATTGCATGTTTTCGGTTTATAAAATTCTGGACAGCAGATATTTCATGTATTCTGGGTTTATGACTGAGATAAAAGTTAAAATAAACTTTCTAGATGAGTTCCTCTCATCAAGACATTAATTTTAGACTCCGGATTCATGTCGTTTCGATTCCCGGAGCCCTAGTTATGATCAAATTACTATTTTGTTAAAATTGAATTGTGGATTGACATGAAACAGGTTTGGTCCGACTTTGTGACCTTCCTTGGTGTCTTTAGGGTGTGTTAGTGTGTTAGGACTGATGGTGGGACGAACTTTCATGTTCGGGTCACCTAAATCCGAGCCACGGTTCACCCGTTACGACTAAAACACGGTTTTGAGAAAATTGAAGGTCCAAGTGGTGCCATGGCTGAATACCACGACTTGTGGACTGTTCTTGGTGTGTTCTTGAGTGCACCATAGTGTTGGGTGGTTTGAATAGGCAGAGATGCATATAAGGCTCGCCAGAAATCGACACCCGGGGCTCAAAATACGACCCGATGAACTTTTGAATTAAAACTTATGATTAATTCTAAAACTTATGATAAAAATAATGAACTCATTATTAATTAATTACTTATGATAAAAGAAGTAATTATTATTATTTAAGAATTATGATATAAATATTTATTATATCATTTAATTATTATTTATGATTTAATTAACATTTTAATTTAACTTATGATTAATGACACTTTTATTATTAATGGAAAATACTTATGATAAGTATTAAATTTATTTTATAAGAATATTATTATAAGACTTATAATGAAGATTAAATAATTATTTAATTATTATAAGACTTAATTATTATTTAATTATGATTTAATTATTAAATACTTATGATTTAATAATTATATTTAGAAACTTATGATATGATTAATAATTCATTATTAATTAATAATACTTATGATATGATTTAAAATTTATTATTAATTAATAATATTTATATTATGGCTAATATTTAATTAATTAATTAAATACTTATGTTATATTAATTATATCATTTCAACTTATATTAACTTTAATAATTCATTTTATTTAATTAAACTTATGTTATGACATAATTATACACTTTTACCTTTAATAAACATTATAACTTATGTTATTATTATAACTTACACTTTTCAAATTAACGTTGACTATGTTTGACCAATTTTGACTTTTGAGTTGACTTTCGGTTGACTTTAACTTTCAGTTGACTTTTGTTGACTTTCTAAATAAGGAAACTTTCCTAACTTAAAAACTTTCTAAAAATAGAACTTTCTAAATTTGGAAACTTTCCAAAAATAGAAACTTTCCAAAAATAGAAACTTTCCTAAAATAGAAACTTCCCAAAAATGGAAACCTGCTAAAAATAGAAACTTTCTAAAAATAGAAAGTATGTGTCCGTACGCTGTTTTAGTCAAACCGATGCTTGCCGAGTATTGTTCTATGTCTACTTGCAACATGTACAATAGCTATCATACTAAGACTTGACCTAAGTTAGTTATTTATATCGACCTGCTTTATTTATAGGTCGGCGTTGTGATCGTTCCTGATCACTTTATTCTATTTGCTGTTCGCTTGTTTGTGTGGTTTCTTCAGTTGCTTTTAAGGTGAGTTATAGTCCCGTTTTTACATACTTTTCAAAGTATATTTTTGGGATGTGATTACATGCATTTTCATTTACGTTTAGACACAAGTATCAGTTAAATTTAATTATTCATTATGAGGTGGACAAAAATATTCCCTAGTCTGGTAACTGTAATCATTGGTTTCTACCGGTGAACCCGAATCCTACGGGTAGATCTATCGGGTTTGACAACCCCATTTCGAGCTAGTCGCGCTAGCAATTTATAATCGAAATGTTTAGTACTTCGTAATTTGTTGTAGATACACTGTCCAAGTGTATATTTTTATTGTGTTTGGCAAGGATAAATAAAGGGTTAAGTGGTTACCAGGTGGCTCATTGATAATGGAAAAATGTTTAATGTTTTCTAACATTTTTAAATCTTGTGGTCTAAAGTTTACTTATTTATTTAAACCTATAATTCACTCAACCTTTGTGTTGACAGTTTACTTGCATGTTTTCACAGGTACTTGAGTTTTGTGATGCTTCCGCTGTGTTTAGAAGAGTCTGCATGCATTTGGGGCAGATTTTATGAAACATTTTATGAAACTTAAGCGTGCATTCTATTTTTGGATAATTTAAACTTGTGGGTTTGTTGGCAAGGTTTTGTGTCAACTTTTGGTTTATTACTATGGTTGGTTGTTTAAAACTACATATTTTGGTTTGTTTCCTTTTTGGGAAACTTTTGAAATAAAAGAATGCAACTTTGTTTATTTAATTCATTTATGTCCGATCAAGCTGTGGGACCAACTGACGGATCCGTTAAGTGTTTTGACGGGGTCGTCACATGTGGTATCAGAGCGTTGGTTGTAGGGAACTAGGCGGTCTTAATGTGGTCAACCCGTGGTTTTTAGGGTGCATTAGAGTCTAGTCTACAGCCCGACCTTTTTGCTATAGCATTAATATGCATTTCATTTCGTATAAGTTATATTATTAGCGTTTATATCTTTTTGGTATGTGGTTTGCGGTTTTGCTGTTTGCAGATGTCGACTTCGAGCGATAACTCCATTGCTGCTCCTGCTCCACCGTCTCCTGCTAGACGTCGTGCTAATCAACCAGAGATCGATGATCCTGTTCATTACTATTTTTCTACCATTACTCATATGAACCTGGCTTATAATGAGGTGACACGTATTAACGCCCTTAGTGATTGTTTGCGCACTTTGCCACATAATGAAGTTATGGACGAGATCCATGCCGACATGGGTAACTTTATCACTTTTAAGCATAGGGTTGAGGATGAGAACCGTAAGCGTGATCGAGAAGTTAATGCTAAGTTCGAGGCTCTCAAGAGCATTGTTCGTGTGTTGAAGGAAGAGTTGGATGTTGTGAAAGGGAAGTTGCGTAAGTATGAGGATCCTGCGGAGACTCATGCTGGACCAGCTTATCACACCCGCTCTAAGCGAATGTGATATGATTATTCATATTGATTATCTATTTCATCAGACTTAATGTCCTTTTTATACATACATTTTGGGTTTTGTACGGCGTTTTGCCGAGGATTTTATTAAGATTTTGTTATGGGATATTTTTCATTATGTATGGATGGTTATTTTTATGACATCTATTATCATTATCATGTTTTATTTCCGATGTTGTGGCTCTTGGCATGTTATATTATGCGTAATATATGTTCATGTATGTTAGGTGCTATGTATGTTGTATGATGTTATCATAAAATATGTATGCATGTGATGGTTATTTCTATAACAATCATAACTGCCATGTTATTACTCATAGTGTTTGTTAACTATTATTTATGATGGTTAATCTTTTCGTGTTTTGATCTATTCCTTTATGACACTAGTATTATTCTTGGTACTAACGGATGTATTATTCTATTTTGAAGATCATGCCCCCAAGAGAGTCCACTGAAGCGCGTATGCAACGTCTGATCAATGAAGGAATTGCTGCTGCTATGGCAGCAAATGCTAATGTTAACGCCAATGTGAACAACAACGTGGGATGCTCCCACAAACTTTTATGGCTGGTCGATGAAATGTCCCGTTCTTATTGATTAAAAACGTTCCATATTAATTGATTTCGTTGCGAGGTTTTGACCTCTATATGAGACGTTTTTCAAAGACTGCATTCATTTTTAAACAAACCATAACCTTTATTTCATCAATAAAGGTTTAAAAAGCTTTACGTAGATTATCAAATAATGATAATCTAATATATCCTGTTTACACACGACCATTACATAATGGTTTACAATACAAATATGTTACAACAAAATAAGTTTCTTGAATGCAGTTTTTACACAATATCATACAAGCATGGACTCCAAATCTTGTCCTTATTTAAGTATGCGACAGCGGAAGCTCTTAATAATCACCTGAGAATAAACATGCTTAAAACGTCAACAAAAATGTTGGTGAGTTATAGGTTTAACCTATATATATCAAATCGTAACAATAGACCACAAGATTTCATATTTCAATACACATCCCATACATAGAGATAAAAATCATTCATATGGTGAACACCTGGTAACCAACAATAACAAGATGCATATATAAGAATATCCCCATCATTCCGGGACACCCTTCGGATATGATATAAATTTCGAAGTACTAAAGCATCCGGTACTTTGGATGGGGTTTGTTAGGCCCAATAGATCTATCTTTAGGATTCGCGTCAATTAGGGTGTCTGTTCCCTAATTCTTAGATTACCAGACTTAATAAAAAGGGGCATATTCGATTTCGATAATTCAACCATAGAATGTAGTTTCACGTACTTGTGTCTATTTTGTAAATCATTTATAAAACCTGCATGTATTCTCATCCCAAAAATATTAGATTTTAAAAGTGGGACTATAACTCACTTTCACAGATTTTTACTTCGTCGGGAAGTAAGACTTGGCCACTGGTTGATTCACGAACCTATAACAATATATACATATATATCAAAGTATGTTCAAAATATATTTACAACACTTTTAATATATTTTGATGTTTTAAGTTTATTAAGTCAGCTGTCCTCGTTAGTAACCTACAACTAGTTGTCCACAGTTAGATGTACAGAAATAAATCGATAAATATTATCTTGAATCAATCCACGACCCAGTGTATACGTATCTCAGTATTGATCACAACTCAAACTATATATATTTTGGAATCAACATCAACCCTGTATAGCTAACTCCAACATTCACATATAGAGTGTCTATGGTTGTTCCGAAATATATATAGATGTGTCGACATGATAGGTCGAAACATTGTATACGTGTCTATGGTATCTCAAGATTACATAATATATAATACAAGTTGATTAAGTTATGGTTGGAATAGATTTGTTACCAATTTTCACGTAGCTAAAATGAGAAAAATTATCCAATCTTGTTTTACCCATAACTTCTTCATTTTAAATCCGTTTTGAGTGAATCAAATTGCTATGGTTTCATATTGAACTCTATTTTATGAATCTAAACAAAAAAAGTATAGGTTTCTAGTCGGAAAAATAAGTTACAAGTCGTTTTTGTAAAGGTAGTCATTTCAGTCGAAAGAACGACGTCTAGATGACCATTTTAGAAAACATACTTCCACTTTGAGTTTAACCATAATTTTTGGATATAGTTTCATGTTCATAATAAAAATCATTTTCTCAGAATAAAAACTTTTAAATCAAAGTTTATCATAGTTTTTAATTAACTAACCCAAAACAGCCCGCGGTGTTACTACGACGGCGTAAATCCGGTTTTACGGTGTTTTTCGTGTTTCCAGGTTTTAAATCATTAAGTTAGCATATCATATAGATATAGAACATGTGTTTAGTTGATTTTAAAAGTCAAGTTAGAAGGATTAACTTTTGTTTGCGAACAAGTTTAGAATTAACTAAACTATGTTCTAGTGATTACAAGTTTAAACCTTCGAATAAGATAGCTTTATATGTATGAATCGAATGATGTTATGAACATCATTACTACCTTAAGTTCCTTGGATGAACCTACTGGAAAAGAGAAAAATGGATCTAGCTTCAATGGATCTTTGGATGGCTCAAAGTTCTTGAAGCAAAATCATGACACGAAAACAAGTTCAAGTAAGATCATCACTTGAAATAAGATTGTTATAGTTATAGAAATTGAACCAAAGTTTGAATATGATTATTACCTTGTATTAGAATGATAACCTACTGTAAGAAACAAAGATTTCTTGAGGTTGGATGATCACCTTACAAGATTGGAAGTGAGCTAGCAAACTTGAAAGTATTCTTGATTTTATGAAACTAGAACTTTTGGAATTTATGAAGAACACTTAGAACTTGAAGATAGAACTTGAGAGAGTTCAATTAGATGAAGAAAATTGAAGAATGAAAGTGTTTGTAGGTGTTTTTGGTCGTTGGTGTATGGATTAGATATAAAGGATATGTAATTTTGTTTTCATGTAAATAAGTCATGAATGATTACTCATATTTTTGTAATCTTATGAGATATTTCATGCTAGTTGCCAAATGATGGTTCCCACATGTGTTAGGTGACTCACATGGGCTGCTAAGAGCTGATCATTGGAGTGTATATACCAATAGTACATACATCTAAAAGCTGTGTATTGTACGAGTACGAATACGGGTGCATACGAGTAGAATTGTTGATGAAACTGAACGAGAATGTAATTGTAAGCATTTTTGTTAAGTAGAAGTATTTTGATAAGTGTATTGAAGTCTTTCAAAAGTGTATAAATACATATTAAAACACTACATGTATATACATTTTAACTGAGTCGTTAAGTCATCGTTAGTCGTTACATGTAAGTGTTGTTTTGAAACCTTTAGGTTAACGATCTTGTTAAATGTTGTTAACCCAATGTTTATAATAACAAAAGAGATTTTAAATTATTATATTATCATGATATTATGATGTACTAATATCTCTTAATATGATATATATACATTAAATGTCGTTACAACGATAAACGTTACATATATGTCTCGTTTCAAAATCATTAAGTTAGTAGTCTTGTTTTTACATATGTAGTTCATTGTTAATATAATTAATGATATGTTTACTTATCATAATATCATGTTAACTATATATATAACCATATATATGTCATCATATAGTTTTTTTACAAGTTTTAACGTTCGTGAATCACCGGTCAACTTGGGTGGTCAATTGTCTATATGAAACCTATTTCAATTAATCAAGTCTTAACAAGTTTGATTGCTTAACATGTTGGAAACATTTAATCATGTAAACATCAATCTCAATTAATATATATAAACATGGAAAAGTTCGGGTCACTACAGTACCTACCCGTTAAATAAATTTCGTCCCGAAATTTTAAGCTGTTGAAGGTGTTGACGAATCTTCTGGAAATAGATGCGGGTATTTCTTCTTCATCTGATCTTCACGCTCCCAGGTGAACTCGGGTCCTCTACGAGCATTCCATCGAACCTTAACAATTGGTATCTTGTTTTGCTTAAGTCTTTTAACCTCACGATCCATTATTTCGACGGGTTCTTCGATGAATTGGAGTTTTTCGTTGATTTGGATTTCATCTAACGGAATAGTGAGATCTTCTTTAGCAAAACATTTCTTCAAATTCGAGACGTGGAAAGTGTTATGTACAACCGCGAGTTGTTGAGGTAACTCAAGTCGGTAAGCTACTGGTCCGACACGATCAATAATCTTGAATGGTCCAATATACCTTGGATTTAATTTCCCTCGTTTACCAAATCGAACAACGCCTTTCCAAGGTGAAACTTTAAGCATGACCATCTCTCCAATTTCAAATTCTATATCTTTTCTTTTAATGTCAGCGTAGCTCTTTTGTCGACTTTGGGCGGTTTTCAACCGTTGTTGAATTTGGATGATCTTCTCGGTAGTTTCTTGTATAATCTCCGGACCCGTAATCTGTCTATCCCCCACCTCACTCCAACAAATCGGAGACCTACACTTTCTACCATAAAGTGCTTCAAACGGCGCCATCTCAATGCTTGAATGGTAGCTGTTGTTGTAGGAAAATTCTGCTAACGGTAGATGTCGATCCCAACTGTTTCCGAAATCAATAACACATGCTCGTAGCATGTCTTCAAGCGTTTGTATCGTCCTTTCGCTCTGCCCATCAGTTTGTGGATGATAGGCAGTACTCATGTCTAGACGAGTTCCTAATGCTTGCTGTAATGTCTGCCAGAATCTTGAAATAAATCTGCCATCCCTATCAGAGATAATAGAGATTGGTATTCCATGTCTGGAGACGACTTCCTTCAAATACAGTCGTGCTAACTTCTCCATCTTGTCATCTTCTCTTATTGGTAGGAAGTGTGCTGATTTGGTGAGACGATCAACTATTACCCAAATAGTATCAAAACCACTTGCAGTCCTTGGCAATTTAGTGATGAAATCCATGGTAATGTTTTCCCATTTCCATTCCGGGATTTCGGGTTGTTGAAGTAGACCTGATGGTTTCTGATGCTCAGCTTTGACCTTAGAACACGTCAAACATTCTCCTACGTATTTAGCAACATCGGCTTTCATACCCGGCCACCAAAAATGTTTCTTGAGATCCTTGTACATCTTCCCCGTTCCAGGATGTATTGAGTATCTGGTTTTATGAGCTTCTCTAAGTACCATTTCTCTCATATCTCCAAATTTTGGTACCCAAATCCTTTCAGCCCTATACCGGGTTCCGTCTTCCCGAATATTAAGATGCTTCTCCGATCCATTGGGTATTTCATCCTTTAAATTTCCCTCTTTTAAAACTCCTTGTTGCGCCTCCTTTATTTGAGTAGTAATGTTATTATGAATCATTATATTCATAGATTTTACTCGAATGGGTTCTCTATCCTTCCTGCTCAAGGCATCGGCTACCACATTTGCCTTCCCCGGGTGGTAACGAATCTCAAAATCGTAATCATTCAATAATTCAATCCACCTACGCTGCCTCATATTCAGTTGTTTCTGATTAAATATGTGTTGAAGACTTTTGTGGTCGGTATATATAATACTTTTGACCCCATATAAGTAGTGCCTCCAAGTCTTTAATGCAAAAACAACCGCGCCTAATTCTAAATCATGCGTCGTATAATTTTGTTCGTGAATCTTCAATTGTCTAGACGCATAAGCAATCACCTTCGTTCGTTGCATTAATACACAACCGAGACCTTGCTTTGATGCGTCACAATAAATCACAAAATCATCATTCCCTTCAGGCAATGACAATATAGGTGCCGTAGTTAGCTTTTTCTTCAATAACTGAAACGCTTTCTCTTGTTCATCATTCCATTCAAATTTCTTCCCTTTATGCGTTAATGCAGTCAAGGGTTTTGCTATTCTGGAAAAGTCTTGGATGAACCTTCTGTAGTAACCAGCTAGTCCTAAAAACTGGCGTATGTGTTTCGGAGTTTTCGGGGTTTCCCACTTTTCAACAGTTTCTATCTTTTCCGGATCCACCTTAATACCTTCTTTGTTCACTATGTGACCGAGGAATTGAACTTCTTCCAACCAAAATGCACACTTTGAAAACTTAGCGTACAATTCTTCCTTCCTCAATACTTCTAACACCTTTCTCAAATGTTCACCGTGTTCTTGGTCATTCTTTGAGTAAATAAGTATGTCATCAATGAAAACAATGACAAACTTGTCAAGGTATGGTCCACACACTCGGTTCATAAGGTCCATGAACACAGCTGGTGCATTAGTTAAACCAAACGGCATGACCATAAACTCGTAATGACCGTAACGTGTTCTGAAAGCAGTCTTTGGAATATCATCTTCTTTCACCCGCATTTGATGATACCCGGAACGTAAGTCAATCTTTGAATAAACAGACGAGCCTTGTAGTTGATCAAATAAGTCGTCGATTCTCGGTAGTGGGTAGCGGTTCTTGATGGTAAGTTTGTTCAACTCTCGGTAGTCGATACACAACCTGAATGTACCATCTTTCTTCTTGACAAACAAAACAGGAGCTCCCCACGGTGATGTGCTTGGTCGAATGAAACCACGCTCTAAAAGTTCTTGTAATTGGCTTTGCAGTTCTTTCATCTCGCTGGGTGCGAGTCTGTAAGGAGCACGAGCTATTGGTGCAGCTCCTGGTACAAGATCTATTTGAAATTCAACGGATCGATGTGGGGGTAATCCCGGTAATTCTTTCGGAAATACATCGGGAAATTCTTTTGCAATGGGAACATCATTGATGCTCTTTTCTTCAGTTTGTACTTTCTCGACGTGTGCTAGAACAGCATAGCAACCTTTTCTTATTAGTTTTTGTGCCTTCAAATTACTAATAAGATGTAGCTTCGTGTTGCCCTTTTCTCCGTACACCATTAAGGGTTTTCCTTTTTCTCGTATAATGCGAATTGCATTTTTGTAACAAACGATCTCCGCTTTCACTTCTTTCAACCAGTCCATACCGATTATCACATCAAAACTCCCTAACTCTACTGGTATCAAATCAATCTTAAATGTTTCGCTAACCAGTTTAATTTCTCGATTCCGACATATATTATCTGCTGAAATTAATTTACCATTTGCTAATTCGAGTAAAAATTTACTATCCAAAGGCGTCAATGGACAACTTAATTTAGCACAAAAATCTCTACTCATATAGCTTCTATCCGCACCCGAATCAAATAAAACGTAAGCAGATTTATTGTCAATAAGAAACGTACCCGTAACAAGCTCCGGGTCTTCCTGTGCCTCTACCGCATTAATATTGAAAACTCTTCCACGGCCTTGTCCATTCGTGTTCTCCTGGTTCGGGCAATTTCTAATAATGTGGCCTGGTTTTCCACATTTATAACAAACTACATTGGCATAACTTGCTCCGACACTACTTGCTCCGCCATTACTCGTTCCGACACCATTTGTTCCTTTCGTTCTATTAACCCCTGGTCCGTAGACCTCACACTTCGCCGCGCTATGACCATTTCTTTTACACTTGTTGCAAAATTTGGTGCAGAACCCCGAGTGATTCTTTTCACACCTTTGGCATAGTTGCTTCTGATTGTTGTTGTTGTTGCGGTTATTATTGTTGTTGAGATGATTGTTGTAGTTGCTGTTGTTGTTGTTGTTGTTGTTGTTGTTGTTGGGCCGTTTGTTGTAGTTGCGATTGATGTTGCGATTGTTGGGATAATTGTTGCGATTATTGTTGTAATTGCTGTTGTTGTTGTATTGGTGATTCTTATCACCGTTTTCCTCCCACTTTCTTTTGACTTGCTTCACATTGGCCTCTTCAGCAGTCTGTTCTTTAATTCTTTCTTCAATCTGGTTCACTAGTTTGTGAGCCATTCTACATGCCTGTTGTATGGAGGCGGGCTCGTGTGAACTTATATCTTCTTGGATTCTTTCCGGTAATCCTTTCACAAACGCGTCGATCTTCTCTTCCTCATCTTCGAATGCTCCCGGACACAATAGGCACAATTCTGTGAATCGTCTTTCGTACGTGGTAATATCAAATCCTTGGGTTCGTAACCCTCTAAGTTCTGTCTTGAGCTTATTGACCTCGGTTCTGGGACGGTACTTCTCGTTCATCAAGTGCTTGAATGCTGACCACGGTAGTGCGTACGCATCATCTTGTCCCACTTGCTCTAGATAGGTATTCCACCATGTTAACGCAGAACCTGTGAAGGTATGCGTAGCGTACTTCACTTTGTCCTCTTCAGTACACTTACTTATGGCAAACACCGATTCAACCTTCTCGGTCCACCGTTTCAATCCGATCGGTCCTTCGGTTCCATCAAATTCCAAAGGTTTGCAGGCAGTGAATTCTTTGTAGGTGCATCCTACACGATTTCCTGTACTGCTAGATCCAAGGTTATTGTTGGTATGTAGCGCAGCCTGTACTGCGGCTATGTTTGAAGCTAGAAAAGTACGGAATTCCTCTTCATTCATATTCACGGTGTGTCGAGTAGTCGGTGCCATTTCCTTCAAAATAGTTAAATGGAACAAGTTAATCATACAGAATATTAAGAGTAGTTAATAGTATTTCGTAGCATAATATGAACTCATTTATAAAAGCTTTTTCTTCATATTAGCATTTTATAAGTTTAAATTCGGGTAGTACCTACCCGTTAAGTTCATACTTAGTAGCTAATATACAATTCAACTACTACAATTCTATATGAAAAACTGATTATAATAATATTTCGCGTTCAAACTTTTATACAATATTTTACAAACTTACAATACCGCTTATTTTACATAAAGCATGAAATATAGCACACAATAACTTTGATACAAGATAGTTGTGAAGACAATTCTAGCTAGTACACAAGTCGTTCAGCAAAGGCAATAAAGACACGTAATTCATACGTCCAGAAACAAGTCATGCATTCTGGTTTTACTAGGACTACTTCCCATCCTTGGTCTTGTGCAACATAACCGTTATGGCCGTTGATAAGACAGCGTGTTGTAACGTCATCAAAGGGACGAGGGTTACGTAATGTCCAACAGTCCCGTAATAATCTAAAAACCTCATTTCTTACCCCAATTACCGACTCCGTCACTTGTGGAAACGTTTTGTTTAATAGTTGTAGCCCGATGTTCTTGTTCTCACTTTGGTGAGAAGCGAACATTACTAATCCGTAAGCATAACATGCTTCTTTATGTTGCATGTTAGCCGCTTTTTCTAAATCACGAAGTCCAATATTCGGATATATTGAGTCAAAATAATTTCTTAACCCGTTGCGTAAAATAGCATTTGGGTTCCCCGCAATATATGCGTCAAAGTAAACACATCGTAACTTATGGGTTTCCCAATGTGATATCCCCCATCTTTCAAACGAAAGTCTCTTATAAACCAAGACATTCTTGGAACGTTCTTCGAATGTCTTACAAACTGATCTCGCCTTAAATAGTTGTGCCGAAGAATTCTGGCCGACTCTAGACAAGATTTCATCAATCATGTCTCCGGGTAGGTCTCTTAAAATATTGGGTTGTCTATCCATTTTGTATTTTTAAACTGTAAAATAGACAAGAGTTAGATTCATAAAAAAAATACTTATTAATACAAGCAATTTTTACATATATCATAAAGCATAAGAACACTATATTCCATATATTACACCACACGAATACAACTATCTTATTCCGACTCGCTCGTTTCTTCTTCTTCGGTTTTGGTTCGTTTTGCCAAGTTTCTAGGGATATATGATGTTCCCCTAATACGAGCCGTCGTTGTCCACATTGGTTTAGAAAAACCTGGTGGTTTAGAGGTTCCCGGGTCATTGTTACAACTTAAGGACTTCGGGGGTTGACGATACATATAAAGTTCATCGGGGTTGGAATTAGATTTCTCTATTTTTATGCCCTTTCCCTTATTATTTTCTTTTGCCTTTTTAAATTCAGTTGGGGTAATTTCTATAACATCATCGGAATTCTCGTCGGAATCCGATTCATCGGAGAATTGGTAATCCTCCCAATATTTTGCTTCCTTGGCGGAAACACCATTGACCATAATTAACTTTGGTCGGTTGGTTGAGGATTTTCTTTTACTTAACCGTTTTATTATTTCCCCCACCGGTTCTATTTCTTCATCCGGTTCCGATTCTTCTTCCGGTTCCGATTCTTCTTCCGGTTCCGACTCTTCTTCCGGTTCCTCTTCGGGAACTTGTGAATCAGTCCACAAATCATTCCAATTTACATTTGACTCTTCATTATTATTAGGTGAGTCAATGGGACTTGTTCTAGAGGTAGACATCTATCACATAATATCAAACACGTTAAGAGATTAATATATCACATAATATTAATATGTTAAAAATATATAGTTTCCAACAAAAATGTTAAGCAATCATTTTTAAAGAAAACACGGTCGAAGTCCAGACTCACTAATGCATCCTAACAAACTCGATAAGACACACTAATGCAAATTTTCTGGTTCTCTAAGACCAACGCTCTGATACCAACTGAAATGTCCCGTTCTTATTGATTAAAAACGTTCCATATTAATTGATTTCGTTGCGAGGTTTTGACCTCTATATGAGACGTTTTTCAAAGACTGCATTCATTTTTAAACAAACCATAACCTTTATTTCATCAATAAAGGTTTAAAAAGCTTTACGTAGATTATCAAATAATGATAATCTAATATATCCTGTTTACACACGACCATTACATAATGGTTTACAATACAAATATGTTACAACAAAATAAGTTTCTTGAATGCAGTTTTTACACAATATCATACAAGCATGGACTCCAAATCTTGTCCTTATTTAAGTATGCGACAGCGGAAGCTCTTAATAATCACCTGAGAATAAACATGCTTAAAACGTCAACAAAAATGTTGGTGAGTTATAGGTTTAACCTATATATATCAAATCGTAACAATAGACCACAAGATTTCATATTTCAATACACATCCCATACATAGAGATAAAAATCATTCATATGGTGAACACCTGGTAACCGACAATAACAAGATGCATATATAAGAATATCCCCATCATTCCGGGACACCCTTCGGATATGATATAAATTTCGAAGTACTAAAGCATCCGGTACTTTGGATGGGGTTTGTTAGGCCCAATAGATCTATCTTTAGGATTCGCGTCAATTAGGGTGTCTGTTCCCTAATTCTTAGATTACCAGACTTAATAAAAAGGGGCATATTCGATTTCGATAATTCAACCATAGAATGTAGTTTCACGTACTTGTGTCTATTTTGTAAATCATTTATAAAACCTGCATGTATTCTCATCCCAAAAATATTAGATTTTAAAAGTGGGACTATAACTCACTTTCACAGATTTTTACTTCGTCGGGAAGTAAGACTTGGCCACTGGTTGATTCACGAACCTATAACAATATATACATATATATCAAAGTATGTTCAAAATATATTTACAACACTTTTAATATATTTTGATGTTTTAAGTTTATTAAGTCAGCTGTCCTCGTTAGTAACCTACAACTAGTTGTCCACAGTTAGATGTACAGAAATAAATCGATAAATATTATCTTGAATCAATCCACGACCCAGTGTATACGTATCTCAGTATTGATCACAACTCAAACTATATATATTTTGGAATCAACCTCAACCCTGTATAGCTAACTCCAACATTCACATATAGAGTGTCTATGGTTGTTCCGAAATATATATAGATGTGTCGACATGATAGGTCGAAACATTGTATACGTGTCTATGGTATCTCAAGATTACATAATATATAATACAAGTTGATTAAGTTATGGTTGGAATAGATTTGTTACCAATTTTCACGTAGCTAAAATGAGAAAAATTATCCAATCTTGTTTTACCCATAACTTCTTCATTTTAAATCCGTTTTGAGTGAATCAAATTGCTATGGTTTCATATTGAACTCTATTTTATGAATCTAAACAAAAAAAGTATAGGTTTCTAGTCGGAAAAATAAGTTACAAGTCGTTTTTGTAAAGGTAGTCATTTCAGTCGAAAGAACGACGTCTAGATGACCATTTTAGAAAACATACTTCCACTTTGAGTTTAACCATAATTTTTGGATATAGTTTCATGTTCATAATAAAAATCATTTTCTCAGAATAAAAACTTTTAAATCAAAGTTTATCATAGTTTTTAATTAACTAACCCAAAACAGCCCGCGGTGTTACTACGACGGCGTAAATCCGGTTTTACGGTGTTTTTCGTGTTTCCAGGTTTTAAATCATTAAGTTAGCATATCATATAGATATAGAACATGTGTTTAGTTGATTTTAAAAGTCAAGTTAGAAGGATTAACTTTTGTTTGCGAACAAGTTTAGAATTAACTAAACTATGTTCTAGTGATTACAAGTTTAAACCTTCGAATAAGATAGCTTTATATGTATGAATCGAATGATGTTATGAACATCATTACTACCTTAAGTTCCTTGGATGAACCTACTGGAAAAGAGAAAAATGGATCTAGCTTCAATGGATCTTTGGATGGCTCAAAGTTCTTGAAGCAAAATCATGACACGAAAACAAGTTCAAGTAAGATCATCACTTGAAATAAGATTGTTATAGTTATAGAAATTGAACCAAAGTTTGAATATGATTATTACCTTGTATTAGAATGATAACCTACTGTAAGAAACAAAGATTTCTTGAGGTTGGATGATCACCTTACAAGATTGGAAGTGAGCTAGCAAACTTGAAAGTATTCTTGATTTTATGAAACTAGAACTTTTGGAATTTATGAAGAACACTTAGAACTTGAAGATAGAACTTGAGAGAGTTCAATTAGATGAAGAAAATTGAAGAATGAAAGTGTTTGTAGGTGTTTTTGGTCGTTGGTGTATGGATTAGATATAAAGGATATGTAATTTTGTTTTCATGTAAATAAGTCATGAATGATTACTCATATTTTTGTAATCTTATGAGATATTTCATGCTAGTTGCCAAATGATGGTTCCCACATGTGTTAGGTGACTCACATGGGCTGCTAAGAGCTGATCATTGGAGTGTATATACCAATAGTACATACATCTAAAAGCTGTGTATTGTACGAGTACGAATACGGGTGCATACGAGTAGAATTGTTGATGAAACTGAACGAGAATGTAATTGTAAGCATTTTTGTTAAGTAGAAGTATTTTGATAAGTGTATTGAAGTCTTTCAAAAGTGTATAAATACATATTAAAACACTACATGTATATACATTTTAACTGAGTCGTTAAGTCATCGTTAGTCGTTACATGTAAGTGTTGTTTTGAAACCTTTAGGTTAACGATCTTGTTAAATGTTGTTAACCCAATGTTTATAATAACAAAAGAGATTTTAAATTATTATATTATCATGATATTATGATGTACTAATATCTCTTAATATGATATATATACATTAAATGTCGTTACAACGATAAACGTTACATATATGTCTCGTTTCAAAATCATTAAGTTAGTAGTCTTGTTTTTACATATGTAGTTCATTGTTAATATAATTAATGATATGTTTACTTATCATAATATCATGTTAACTATATATATAACCATATATATGTCATCATATAGTTTTTTTACAAGTTTTAACGTTCGTGAATCACCGGTCAACTTGGGTGGTCAATTGTCTATATGAAACCTATTTCAATTAATCAAGTCTTAACAAGTTTGATTGCTTAACATGTTGGAAACATTTAATCATGTAAACATCAATCTCAATTAATATATATAAACATGGAAAAGTTCGGGTCACTACAGTCGACCCCAAGAATTCAGTGGTACGGAAGGACCAATAGGGCTTACTCGTTGGTTCGAGAAAATCGATTCTATTTTCAGGGTCAGTCGGGTCCGTGAAGAGGACAAAGTTAGTTTCGCTAGTTGCACTCTCAAGGATAGTGCCTTGACATGGTGGAACAATCTGGTTAGTAGTTTGGGAAGCGATGTAGCTTATGGGTTGGCCTGGAATGATTTTAAGGAAAGATTGATCACCCGCTATAGACCTCGGGGTGAGCTTAAGAAGCTAGAGGTTGAGCTCAAGAATTTGAAAATGCATGGCACCGAGTTAGATGCCTATGAACGAAGGTTTTTCGAGTTAACTTTGCTGTGTCCTAGGGTTTATGCGGATGAGATGGTTTGTCCGAGAAGTTTGAACACGGGGTTGAGTCTAGTGAACCCCAGACTATTGAGGCGGCTATGTCTATGGCCCACAAACTTAATGACAAGGTGTTGAGAAGAAGCAAGACTACAGTTGTTGAAAGTAGTGAGGAGGTTGTCAAGAAGGCTGATAATGGGAAACGAAAATGGGATAACAACCGCAATCAAAACCAGGGTCAGCAGAAGAAACAGGATACCTCAGGTGCTAATAACAGAAATCAGCGTGTGTGTCCTCGTTGCTATAAAGCTCATTATGGTTACTGCACAGTTACTTGTAAGAGGTGCTCTAAGAAAGGGCACATTGCTAAAGATTGTACAGTGCTTTTGCCGGGGTCTGCTACTCCCGCGACTGGTGGTAATAATAATAATGTTGGTAATAGAGGTGGTAACGGTAACGGTAATGGGAAATCGAATAATGGAGGTAATCCAAGGGTTTGTTATGAGTGTGGGAAGCCGGGGCATTTCCGAGATGCTTGTCCCAACAAGAAGACTGCAGAGATTGCACGCGGCCGAGCGTTCAACATTAATTCTAAGGATGCGGAGGAAGATCCTAAGCTTGTTACTGGTACGTTCTCAGTCAATGATTTATCAGTTTATGTATTATTTGATTCAGGGGCTGATTTAAGTTTCGTGTCGAGTAAATTAAGTCCGAGAATCAAAACGCCGTTAACTCTCTTAGACAATACTTATGTTGTTGAAGTAGCTGATGGTAAGGAACGTACTGCTATGACTGTACATCGTAAGTGTAACATTAATCTGGGTGGTAGGGATTTTGAGATAGATTTGATACCGATTGAACTTGGTAGTTTTGATATTGTTATTGGTATGGATTGGTTGTCTGCGAACCGTGCTGAGATCGTGTGTTATGATAAGGCTATTCGTATTACTGATGTGATTGGAGAGCCACTGATGGTCTTTGGAGATAAGAAATGCACACAGTTAAACCTTATTAGATGTATGAAAGTTCGTAAACATCTCCGCAAAGGCTGTCATGCTATTCTTGCTCATGTTGTTGGTCCTAGTAAGGAAGTAAAGAACGTTAATGACGTTCACATTGTTAGGGATTTTCCCGAGGTGTTTCCCGATGACTTACCTGGCCTTCCACCGCAACGCGCGGTAGAATTTCAGATTGATCTTGTTCCCGGCACTGCTCCTGTAGCACGTGCTCCTTATCGTATTGCGCCTTCCGAACTTCAAGAATTGTCGAGTCAACTTCGTGAGTTGTTAGACAAAGGTTTCATTCGTCCTAGCTCGTCCCCTTGGGGAGCTCCCGTTCTATTTGTTAAGAAGAAAGATGGTTCTTTTCGTTTATGCATTGATTATCGTGAACTGAATAAGCTCACTGTTAAAAATCGTGATCCTCTTCCGAGAATTGATGATCTGTTCGATCAGCTGCAGGGTTCTTCTGTTTATTCAAAAATTGATCTTCGTTCTGGCTATCATCAGTTGCGTGTTAAAGAATCTGATGTTTCGAAAACTGCTTTTCGCACCTGTTACGGTCACTTTGAATTTCTTGTTATGCCGTTCGGATTGACAAATGCACCTGCTGTGTTCATGGACCTCATGAACCGTGTGTGTAGACCCTATCTGGACAAGTTCGTTATTGTTTTCATCGACGACATCCTTATCTATTCTAAGAGTGATGAAGAGCACGAAGAACACTTGAGGTTAGTGCTTGATTTGTTAAAGAAAGAAGAGTTGTACGCTAAGTTCTCTAAGTGTGCTTTTTGGTTAAGAGAAGTTCAGTTCCTTTTTCATATTGTTAGTAAACAGGGAATACAAGTTGATCCTGCTAAAATTGAGGCGATTGAAAAGTGGGAAACCCCGAAAACTCCTACTCAGATTCGTCAGTTCTTAGGGTTGGCAGGTTACTATCGAAGGTTCATCCAGGATTTCTCTCATATTGCGAAACCTCTAACTGCTTTAACGCATAAGGGGAAAAAGTATGAGTGGAAGGATGAACAAGAGGATGCTTTTCAGATTTTGAAGAAGAAGTTGACTACCGCTCCGATTTTGTCACTACCGGAGGGTAATGACGATTTTGTTGTTTATTGTGATGCATCGCAACAAGGCTATGGTTGCATTTTGATACAACGAAAGAAGGTTATTGCGTATGCGTCACGACAGTTAAAGATTCACGAACAGAACTATACAACTCATGATTTAGAGTTGGGGCTGTTGTTTTTGTGCTTAAAATTTGGAGACACTATCTTTATGGTGTTAAGAGTACTGTGTACACCGATCACAAGAGTCTTCAACATATCCTCGATCAGAAACAGTTGAACATGAGACAACGAAGATGGATTGAGACGTTGAATGATTATAATTGTGACCTTTTGTATCACCCAGGTAAGGCCAATGTTGGGCTGATGCATTGAGTCGTAAAGAAAGGACTGAACCTCGCAGGGTTAGGGCCTTGAATATGACAGTTAGATCAAACCTCGTTAGGCAGATTCTTGAGGCACAACAAGAAGCCTTAAAGGAGGAGAATTTCGTGAAGGAGAATGTAGAAAAGGTGGCTAAGAAGTTTGAAGTACGAGCTGATGGTACTAGGTATTTTGCGGGACGTCTATGGGTTCCGAAATTTGGAGGTCTTCGACAACTTGTTTTGGATGAGGCTCATAAGTCTAGATACTCTATTCATCCTGGTTCAGGAAAGATGTATCAAGATCTTAAGGAGCTATATTGGTGGCATAATTTGAAAGGTGATGTAGCTAAGTATGTGACTAAGTGTTTGACCTGTGCTAAGGTCAAAGCTGAACATCAAAAACCGTCTGGACTTTTGGTGCAACCAGAAATTCCCGAGTGGAAGTGGGAAGGTATCACTATGGATTTTATTACTAAGTTACCAAGATTTTCGGGTGGCTATGATGCGATTTGGGTGATTGTAGATTGACTCACTAAGTCGGCTCACTTTTTGCCGATTAGGGAAACGGATTCGATGGAGAAACTCACCCGTTTGTATTTGAAAGAGATTGTTTCTAGGCATGGTGTTCCTGTTTCCATTATTTCCGACCGAGACAGTCGATTTGTGTCGAGGTTTTGGCGATCTTTACAGGAAGCCTTGGGTACTAGGTTGGATATGAGCACCGCTTATCATCCTCAAACGGATGGTCAAAGTGAAAGGACCATTCAGACATTAGAAGATATGTTGCGAGCGTGTGTCATTAATTTTGGAAATGGGTGGGATAAATATTTACCACTAGCTGAGTTTTCTTATAACAACAGTTACCACGCAAGTATTAAAGCCGCACCGTTTGAAGCTTTGTACGGTAGGAAATGTAGGTCTCCTATTTGTTGGAATGAGGTTGGGGATGCTCAACTTACAGGTCCAGAGATTATTCACGAGACTACTGAGAAGATTGTACAAATTAAAGAAAGGTTGAGAACTGCTAGAAGTCGGCAAAAGAGTTATGCCGATAAGGGAAGGAAAGATGTTGAATTTCAAGTTGGTGATCGTGTTATGTTAAAGGTTTCGCCTTGGAAGGACGTAATCCGTTTTGGTAAAAGAGGGAAGTTAAGTCCTCGTTTAGTGGGACCTTTTGAGATCATTGAAAGAGTTGGACCGGTGGCTTATCATTTGAAATTGCCACAAGAACTCAGTGTTGTTCACGATGTTTTCCATATTTCGAATTTAAAGAAGTGCTTGGCTGAATTTGATCAGACTATTCCTTTGGAGGAACTTCAAGTTGATAAGCAATTGCATTTTATTGAGGAGCCTGTTGAAATCATGGACCGAGAGGTTAAGACTCTTAAACAGAGCAGAATTCCTATTGTTCGGGTCAGATGGAACGCTAGAAGCGGTCCCGAGTACACTTGGGAGCGTGAAGACCAGATGAAGCAGAAATACCCGCATTTGTTCTCAGATGCCGAGTCAACCCCTGCGCATGCTTAAATTTCGGGACGAAATTTCCGTAACGGGAAGGTACTGTCACGACCCTACTTTTTCCATTATCTTTTTCAGTTAATTATTTAACGACCATTAACGGTTAGTGTGCCACATCATTTCTATGACCTATATTATTATTTTTATAATATATATATATATATATATATATATATATATATATATATATATATATATATATATATTAATTATTATGTGTTATGTGAATATTTGTATTCATATTTTAATTTATACGTTTCTACGTCTCGCGGATTTCCATCCGGCGAATCTTTTTGGGTTTCAAACCAACGGTCGAGTTTTTGGGACATTTAAATCCTAAATATTTTAAATATGATATTTTAAGATCATATTATTATATAGTGTATTTATATTTATTTTTCGTCGCGCGTTTGTTATCTTTCCGAATTTTTAATCGCGTAAGTGCGTTTTTGCGTTTCAGGACTCGTTCGGGCTTTCGGGCCATAAGGAATTCTTCACTTGGCAACTTTGGGCCATGGAGCCCACCCCACACACCCCCCATCGGCCGAAACCAAGAGGGGAGGGGGTAATACTCCCCATTATGTTTTTTTTTGGCATTTTATTTTGTTACTTCCACTTTTATATAAACCTAAGTTTATCAAATTGCTCTCCTCTCTTCCTCTTCCCTTTGTGCCATCGTCATCCTCACCCAACATCACCATCATCATCAAAATTTAAAGATTGGATCAAGGATTGATTAGTATAAACGCGTTCCTCTCTTCATTCTCTACGCGATAACATCAATCGTTTCTCGATTAGGGTATACACCCTAACCCTAGAACTTTCAATTTTTCAATTATTTTCTGTATTTTGATGTTTATTTAGTAGTATGATGTTTGTGGATTATTGTAATGGTGTTTGTATGCATAGATGTACTCATAATTGCATGTTTTCGGTTTATAAAATTCTGGACAGCAGCTATTTCGTGTATTCTGGGTTTGTGACTGAGATAAAAGTTAAAATAAACTATCTAGATGAGTTCCTCTCAGCAAGACATTAATTTTAGACTCCGGATTCATGTCGTTTCGATTCCCGGAGCCCTAGTTATGATCAAATTACTATTTTGTTAAAATTGAATTGTGGATTGACATGAAAGAGGTTTGGTCCGACTTTGTGACCTTTCTTGGTGTCTTTAGGGTGTGTTAGTGTGTTAGGACTGATGGTGGGACGAACTTTCATGTTCGGGTCACCTAAATCCGAGCCACGGTTCACCCGTTACGACTAAAACACGGTTTTGAGAAAATTGAAGGTCCAAGTGGTGTCATGGCTGAATACCACGACTTGTGGACTGTTCTTGGTGTGTTCTTGAGTGCACCATTGTGTCAGGTGGTTTGAATAAGCGGAGATGCATATAAGGCTCGCCAGAAATCGACACCCGGGGCTCAAAATACGACCCGATGAACTTTTGAATTAAAACTTATGATTAATTCTAAACTTATGATAAAAATAATGAAACTCATTATTAATTAATTACTTATGATAAAAGAAGTAATTATTATTATTTAAGAATTATGATATAAATATTTATTATATCATTTAATTATTATTTATGATTTAATTAACATTTTAATTTAACTTATGATTAATGACACTTTTATTATTAATGGAAAATACTTATGATAAGTATTAAATTTATTTTATAAGAATATTATTATAAGACTTATAATGAAGATTAAATAATTATTTAATTATTATAAGACTTAATTATTATTTAATTATGATTTAATTATTAAATACTTATGATTTAATAATTATATTTAGAAACTTATGATATGATTAATAATTCATTATTAATTAATAATACTTATGATATGATTTAAAATTTATTATTAATTAATAATATTTATATTATGATTAATATTTAATTAATTAATTAAATACTTATGTTATATTAATTATATCATTTCAACTTATATTAACTTTAATAATTCATTTTATTTAATTAAACTTATGTTATGACATAATTATACACTTTTAACTTTAATAAACATTATAACTTATGTTATTATTATAACTTACACTTTTCAAATTAACGTTGACTATGTTTGACCAAGTTTGACTTTTGAGTTGACTTTCGGTTGACTTTGACTTTCAGTTGACTTTTGTTGACTTTCTAAATAAGGAAACTTTCCTAACTTAAAAACTTTCTAAAAATAGAACTTTCTAAATTTGGAAACTTTCCAAAAATAGAAACTTTCCAAAAATAGAAACTTTCCAAAAATAGAAACTTTCCTAAAATAGAAACTTCCCAAAAAATGGAAACCTGCTAAAAATAGAAACTTTCTAAAAATAGAAAGTATGTGTCCGTACGCTGTTCCAGTCAAACCGATGCTTGCCGAGTATTGTTCTATGTCTACTTGCAACATGTACAATAGCTATCATACTAAGACTTGACCTAAGTTAGTTATTTATATCGACCTCCTTTATTTATAGGTCGGCGTTGTGATCGTTCATGATCACTTTATTCTATTTGCTGTTCGCTTGTTTGTGTGGTTTCTTCAGTTGCTTTTAAGGTGAGTTATAGTCCCGTTTTTACATACTTTTCAAAGTATATTTTTGGGATGTGATTACATGCTTTTTCATTTACGTTTAGACACAAGTATCAGTTAAATTTAATTATTCATTGTGAGTTGGACAAAAATATTCCCTAGTCTGGTAACTGTAATCATTGGTTTCTACCGGTGAACGCGAATCCTACGGATAGATCTATCGAGTTTGACAACCCCATTTCGAGCTAGTCGCGCTAGCAATTTATAATCGAAATGTTTAGTACTTCGTAATTTGTTGTAGATACACTGTCCAAGTGTATATTTTTATTGTGTTTGGCAAGGGTAAATAAAGGGTTAAGTGATTACCAGGTGGCTCATTGATAATGGAATAATGTTTAATGTTTTCTAACATTTTTAAATCTTGTGGTCTAAAGTTTACTTATTTATTTAAACCTATAATTCACTCAACCTTTGTGTTGACAGTTTACTTGCATGTTTTCTCAGGTACTTGAGTTTTGTGATGCTTCCGCTGTGTTTAGAAGAGTCTGCATGCATTTGGGGCAGATTTTATGAAACATTTTATGAAACTTAAGCTTGCATTCTATTTTTGGATAATTTAAACTTGTGGGTTTGTTGGCAAGGTTTTGTGTCAACTTTTGGTTTATTACTATGGTTGGTTGTTTAAAACTACATATTTTGGTTTGTTTCCTTTTTGGGAAACTTTTGAAATAAAAGAATGCAACTTTGTTTATTTAATTCATTTAAGTCCGATCAAGCTGTGGGACCAACTGACGGATCCGTTAAGTGTTTTGACGGGGTCGTCACAAGTATGCAGATCAGGGAAATGTTGACCAAGATATTAGTATTGGGTTAGGGGAAGGTAATTATACTTATGTTAAGACTATGCTTGGAATGATGTAGATCTGGTTGGATGAGCCAATTACACAGACCTACTTGTCTCTGAACTCTCGGAGTTCTCTTTGAGCAGTGAGAAGTATGTCACTTGATCGTATAATTGAAAGGTAACGATACCTCAGAGGTTATCCTCAGTAAAGCACTAGGTTTATTATTGAGTTAAGCTCTAATCCTAATCCTCGTTATCAGTTCAGGTAACTGAAGAACAACGTGCCGTGTTGATAGAACACTGATCACAAATGGAAAGAATCCGTCGGTTCAAGTTGGCAAAACCTTAAATGAAAACTAACAACCATTTCATCATACTAATGAGATCATATCAATTCAAACATGATACAGCATCACAGTCAATATACTGATAGTAAAGCAGATAGAAACCTAATGAATACCTAAACAGTTAATATGACTAAGACCTAAGGCAACAATCAAACAAGAACATACAATAGGTTTGGCTCACACCGTGAAGGTACTGACTAGATCTTAATAGCTCCTAAGATGTCTCTTCGGAATAGTCAATAAGCATACTAGGTCATTCATATCTCAATTTCTAAGCTCCGTGTCCTAAAAGCGCATTAAATGCCTCTCGGGAACTCCGGCCATACCGAGTTCATAGAATCTTCAGATACAGTATAACCAGGGGTCTTAATCCTATAAAGTAGCTAATTTCACATAGGTGTACAAGTCCTGATCACAACCTAGGTTGGTCAATCCTTAAGATGCTAGCATACAAATCTATCAGACTTCCTAGTTCAGTATTATAACAGTAATCGTACTAAATTAACATAATTACGCTAACCCAAACTTCTATCATGGCAACATACAGATTAATTAAGCTATCATGGTAATATCAAAACGCATTATTAAACATAAAAAGTAAGAACACATGTTTAATACAAAAGACAAGCGCTTCGGATAAAAACCTGAAAAGGCCGAAGAAATCTGACCCAGATCGCAGGGACTCGCCGGGATATCCTCCGGAAAATAAAAGCTAAGCTAACTACTACTAAAGACTAACTAAAAGCTTGAAAATATGAAATGAATTACAAATTGAGTATGTGTTGGAATGGATGGAGAGAGCCCTTTAAATAGACTTGATTTTTGCCTGCAAACGGTTGGCAGGCCGTTTGGCAGGCCATTTTTGGAGGCCGTTTGCTAAGGCAAGCCGTTTATCGAGCCCATTTGCTCTGACCGTTTGGCAAGCAGTTTGCCATACTGGAAGGCCATTTGGTAAGTCGTATGGCAGGTCGTTTGCTGGCCTGGTCAGTCTGATTTTATTGGATCGTAACTTGATTTCTTGTCTTTCACCGTTTTCGCTCTAAAATCTTCGTTTTAGCTCTGTTTTACTTGATTCTTTTTGCATCGCTTTCGTAATTACTTAATCTACAAAATCAACCGAAAAATGGTAATTTTTCAAACAAAGTTTAAATCTTTATTGTTCTAGGGCTTAATATTGGGGATAAAAATGTGACTTTTTGCCCGAAATCAAATACCCCACACTTGGCTTTGCTTGTCCTCAAGCAAAAAGTGGGAATATAAGGATCTTTCTAATAGACTCTCCCTTGCCCCACCCGTAGATCTTTTTATTATGCCTTCATCAGAAGTCGGCACATCTTTCAAAAGTATTATAAAAAGTTTCGAGCTTCGATGGTTTGGTCGCTAGATTTCAATTGCGTCCTTAGTGAAAAAGGCATACTTTCCAACTCTCATATATAGAGTATACATGATCAGGCTCCTCACTAGTGAATCACTCATTTCACTCAAGTGTTTAGGATATCCTATTCTAATTGTATTGGCGCTCACAAGCCAGTCGTGTAATAGTTCTTATCATAGGCTTGGTAAATCATCGATATCTCCACCGGTTAAGTAAGGACGGCACTGATCTTCTTCCTAAGAATTCTTTCAAGAGGAAGATGGGTTATAGGGTTTGGTCGGGAATGTAGTGACCCGAACTTTTCCATGTTTATATATATATGTTAAATGAAATTTTTATTTACATGACTAAGTGTTTCCAACATTTTAAGCAATCAAACTTGTTAAGACTTGATTAATTGAAATAGGTTTCATATAGACAATTGACCACCCAAGTTGACCGGTGATTCACGAACGTTAAAACTTGTAAAAACTATATGATGACATATATATGGATATATATATATATATATAGTTAACATGATATTATGATAAGTAAACATATCATTAAGTATATTAGCAATGAACTACATATGTAAAAGCAAGACTACTAACTTAATGATTTTGAAACGAGACATATATGTAACGATTATCGTTGTAACGACATTTAATGTATATATATCATATTAAGAGATATTCATACATCATATTATCATGATAATATAATAATTTAAAATCTCATTTGATATTATAAACATTGGGTTAACAACATTTAACAAGATCGTTAACCTAAAGGTTTCAAAACAACACTTACATGTAACGACTAACGATGACTTAACGACTCAGTTAAAATGTATATACATGTAGTGTTTTAATATGTATTAATAGACTTTTGAAAGACTTCAAGACACTTATCAAAATACTTCTACTTAACAAAAATGCTTAAAATTACATCCTCATTCAGTTTCATCAACAATTCTACTCGTATGCACCCGTATTCGTACTCGTACAATACACAGCTTTTAGATGTATGTACTATTGGTATATACACTCCAATGATCAGCTCTTAGTAGCCCATGTGAGTCACCTAACATATGTGGGAACCATCATTTGGAAACTAGCATGAAATATCTCATAAAATTACAAAAATATGAGTAATCATTCATGACTTATTTACATGAAAACAAAATTACATATCCTTTATATCTAATCCATACACCAACGACCAAAAACACCTACAAACACTTTCATTCTTCAATTTTCTTCATCTAATTGATCTCTCTCAAGTTCTATCTTCAAGTTCTAAGTGTTCTTCATAAATTCTACAAGTTCTAGTTTCATAAAATCAAGAATACTTCCAAGTTTGCTAGCTTACTTCCAATCTTGTAGAGTGATCATCCAACCTCAAGAAATCTTTCTTATTTACAGTAAGATATCTTTATAATACAGGGTAATACTCATATTCAAACTTTGATTCAATTTCTATAACTATAACAATCTTATTTCGAGTGGAAATCTTACTTGAACTTGTTTTTCGTGTCATGATTCTGCTTCAAGAACTTTCAAGCCATTCAAGGATCCTTTGAAGCTAGATCCATTTTTCTTATTTCCAGTAGCTTTATCCAGAAAACTTGAGGTAGTAATGATGTTCATAACATCATTCGATTCATACATATAAAGCTATCTTATTCGAAGGTTTAAACTTGTAATCACTAGAACATAGTTTAGTTAATTCTAAACTTGTTCGCAAACAAAAGTTAATCCTTCTAACTTGACTTTTAAAATCAACTAAACACATGTTCTATATCTATATGATATGCTAACTTAATGATTTAAAACCTGGAAACACGAAGAACACTGTAAAACCGGACATACGCCGTCGTAGTAACACCGCGGGCTGTTTTGGGTTAGTTAATTAAAAACTATGATAAACTTTGATTTAAAAGTTGTTCTTATGGGAAAATGATTTTCCTTATGAACATGAATCTATATCCAAAAATCATGATTAAACTCAAAGTGAAAGTATGTTTTCTAAAATGGTCATCTAGACGTCGTTCTTTCGACTGAAATGACTACCTTTACAAAAACGACTTGTAACTTATATTTTCGACTATAAACCTATACTTTTTCTGTTTATATTCATAAAATAGAGTTCAATATGAAACCATAGCAATTTGATTCACTCAAAACGGATTTAAAATGAAGAAGTTATGGGTAAAACAAGATTGGATAATTTTTCTTGTTGTAGCAACGTGAAAATTGGTAACAAATCTATATTAATCATATCCTAGCTAACTTATATTGTATTATACATGTATTCTAATATATTATGTAATCTTGGGATACCATAGACACGTATGCAAATGTTTTGACATATCATATCGACCCATGTGTATATATTATTTGGAACAACCATAGACACTCTATATGCAGTAATGTGGGAGTTAGCTATACAGGGTTGAGATTGATTCCAAAAATATATATACTTTGAGTTGTGATCTAGCCTGAGACGTGTATACACTGGGTCGTGGATTGATTCAAGATAATATATATCAATTTTTTTCTGTACATCTAACTTTGGACAATTAGTTGTAGGTTACTAACGAGGACAGCTGACTTAATGAACTTAAAACATCAAAATGTATTAAAAGTGTTGTAAATATATTTTGAACATACTTTGATATATATGTACATATTTGTTATAGGTTCGTGAATCGACCAGTGGCCAAGTCTTACTTCCCGACGAAGTAAAAATCTGTGAAAGTGAGTTATAGTCCCACTTTTAAAATCTAATATTTTTGGGATGAGAATACATGCAGGTTTTATAAATGATTTATAAAATAGACACAAGTACGTGAAACTACATTATATGGTTGAATTATAGAAATCGAATATGCCCCTTTTTATTAAGTCTGGTAATCTAAGAATTAGGGAACAAACACCCTAATTGACGCGAATCCTAAAGATAGATCTATTGGGCCTAACAAACCCCATCCAAAGTACCGGATGCTTTAGTACTTCGAAATTTATATCATATCCGAAGGGTGTCCCGGAATGATGGGGATATTCTTATATATGCATCTTGTTAATGTCGGTTACCAGGTGTTCACCATATGAATGATTTTTATCTCTATGTATGGGATGTATATTGAAATATGAAATCTTGTGGTCTATTGTTACGATTTGATATATATGGGTTAAACCTATAACTCACCAACATTTTTTTGTTGACGTTTTAAGCATGTTTATTCTCAGGTGATTATTAAGAGCTTCCGCTGTCGCATACTTAAATAAGGACAAGATTTGGAGTCCATGCTTGTATGATATTGTGTAAAAACTGCATTCAAGAAACTTATTTCGTTGTAACATATTTGTATTGTAAACCATTATGTAATAGTCGTGTGTAAACAGGATATTTTAGATTATCATTATTTGATAATCTACGTAAAACTTTTTAAACCTTTATTGATGAAATAAAGGTTATGGTTTGTTTTAAAATGAATGCAGTCTTTGAAAAACGTCTCATATAGTGGTCAAAACCTCGCAACGAAATCAATTAATATGGAACGTTTTTAATCAATAAGAACGGGACATTTCAGTTGGTATCCGAGCGTTGGTCTTAGAGAACCAGAAAAATTTGCAATAGTGTGTCTTATCGAGTTTGTTAGGATGCATTAGTGAGTCTGGACTTCGACCGTGTTTTCTTTAAAAATGATTGGTTAACATTTTTGTTGGAAACTATATATTATTAACATGTAAATATTATGTGATATATTAATCTCTTAACGTGTTTGATATTATGTGATAGATGTCTACCTCTAGAACAAGTCCCATTGACTCACCTAATAATAATGAAGAGTCAAATGTAAATTGGAATAATTCGTGGACCGATTCACAAGTTTCCGAAGAGGAACCGGAAGAAGAGTCGGAACCGGAAGAAGAATCGGAACCGGAAGAAGAATCGAAACCGGAAGAAGAAATAGAATCAGTGGGGGAAATAATAAAACGGTTAAGTAGAAGAAAATCCTCAACCAACCGACCAAAGTTAATTATGGTCAATGGTGTTTCCGCCAAGGAAGCAAAGTATTGGGAGGATTACCAATTCTCCGATGAATCAGATCCCGACAAGGAATCCGATGATGTTATAGAAATTACCCCAACACAATTTAATAAGGCAAAAGAGAACAATAAGGGAAAGGGCATAAAAATAGAGAAATTTGATTCCAAACCCGATGAACTTTATATGTATCGTCAACACCCATATTTCTTAAGTTGTGACAATAACCAGGGAACCTCTAAACCACCAGGTTTTTCTAAACCAATGTGGAAAATGACGGCTCATATTAGGGGAACATCATATATCCCTAGAAACTTGTCAAAACGAACCAAAACCGAAGAAGAAGAAACGAGCAAGTCGGAATAAGATAGTTGTATTCGTGTGGTGTAATATATGTAATATAGTGTGCTTATGCTTTATGATATATGTAAAAATTGCTTGTATTAATAAGTAATTTTTTTTTTTTTATGAATCTAACTCTTGTCTATTTTACAGTATAAAAACACAAAATGGATAGACAACCCAATATTTTAAGAGACCTACCCGGAGACATGATTGATGAAATCTTGTCTAGAGTCGGTCAGAATTCCTCGACACAATTATTTAAGGCGAGATCAGTTTGTAAGACATTCGAAGAACGTTCCAAGAATTCCTTGGTTTATAAAAGGCTTTCGTTCGAAAGATGGGGGATATCACATTGGGAAATCCATAAGTTACGATGTGTTTACTTTGACGCATATATTGCGGGGAACCCAAATGCTATTTTACGCAACGGGTTAAGAAATTATTTTGACTCAATATATTCGAATATAGGACTTCGTGATTTAGAAAAAGTGGCTAACATGCAACATAAAGAAGCATGTTATGCTTACGGATTAGTAATGTTCGCTTCTCACCAAAGTGAGAACAAGAACATCGGGCTACAACTATTAAACAAAACGTTCCCACAAGTGACGGAGTCGGTAATTGGGGTAAGAAATGAGGTTTTTAGATTGTTAAGAGACTGTTGGATATTACGTAACCCTCGTCCCTTTGACGACGTTACAACACGCTGTCTTATCAATGGCCATAACGGTTATGTTCCACAAGATCAAGGATGGGAAGTAGTCCTAGTAAAACCAGAATGCATGACTTGTTTCTGGACGTATGAATTACATGTCTTTATTGCCTTTACTGAACGACTTGTGTACTAGCTAGAATTATCTTCACAACTATCTTGTATCAAAGTTATTGTGTGCTATATTTCATGCTATATGTAAAATAAGCGGTATTGTAAGTTTGTAAAATATTGTGTAAAAGTTTGAACGCGAAATATTATTATAATCAGTTTTTCATATAGAATTGTAGTAGTTGAATTGTATATTAGCTACTAAGTATGAACTTAACGGGTAGGTACTACCCGAATTTAAACTTATAAAATGCTAATATGAAGAAAAAGCTTTTATAAATGAGTTCATATTATGCTACGAGATACTATTGACTACTCTTAATATTCTGTATGATTAACTTGTTTCATTTGACTATTTGAAGGAAATGGCACCGACTACTCGACAAACCTTGAATATGAGCGAAGAGGAATTTCGTGCCTTTCTTGCTTCAAACATAGCCGCAGTACAGGCTGAGCTACATACCAACAATAACCTTGGATCTAGCAGTACAGGAAATCATGTAGGATGCACCTACAAAGAATTCACTGCCTGCAAACCTTTGGAATTTGATGGAACCGAAGGACAGATCGGATTGAAACGGTGGACCGAGAAGGTCGAATCGGTGTTTGCCATAAGTAAGTGTACTGAAGAGGACAAAGTGAAGTACGCTACGCATACCTTCACAGGTTCTGCGTTAACATGGTGGAATACCTATTTAGAGCAAGTAGGACAAGATGATGCTTACGCACTACCGTGGTCAGCATTCAAGCACTTGATGAACGAGAAGTACCGTCCTAGAACCGAGGTCAATAAGCTCAAGACAGAACTTAGAGGGTTACGAACCCAAGGATTTGATATTACCACGTACGAAAGACGATTCACAGAATTGTGCCTATTGTGTCCGGGAGCGTTCGAAGATGAGGAAGAGAAGATCGACGCGTTTATGAAAGGATTACCGGAAAGAATCCAAGAAGATATAAGTTCACACGAGCCCGCCTCCATACAACAGGCATGTAGAATGGCTCATAAACTAGTGAACCAAATTGAAGAAAGAATTAAAGAACAGACTTCTAAAGAGGCCAATGTAAAGCAAGTCAAAAGAAAGTGGGAGGAAAACGGTGATAAGAATCACCAATACAACAACAACAGCAATTACAACAATAATCACAACAACTATCCCAACAATCACAATATCAATCGCAACTACAACAAACGGCCCAACAACAACAACAACAACAACAACAGCAGCAACTACAACAATCATCCCAACAACAATAATAACTGCAACAACAACAACAATCAGAAGCAGCTATGCCAAAGGTGTGAAAAGTATCACTCGGGGTTCTGCACCAAATTTTGCAACAAGTGTAAAAGAAATGGTCATAGCGCGGCGAAGTGTGAGGTCTACGGACCAGGGGTTAACAGAACAAAAGGAACAAATGGTGTTGGAACGAGTAATGGTGGAGCAAGTAGTATCGGAGCAAGTTATGCCAATGTAGTTTGTTATAAATGTGGAAAACCGGGCCACATTATTACAAATTGCCCGAACCAGGAGAACACGAATGGACAAGGCCGTGGAAGAGTTTTTAATATTAATGCGGCAGAGGCACAGGAAGACCCGGAGCTTGTTACGGGTACGTTTCTTATTGACAATAAATCTGCTTACGTTTTATTTGATTCGGGTGCGGATAGAAGCTATATGAGTAGAGATTTTTGTGCTAAATTAAGTTGTCCATTGACGCCTTTGGATAGTAAATTTTTACTCGAATTAGCAAATGGTAAATTAATTTCAGCAGATAATATATGTTGGAATCGAGAAATTAAACTGGTTAGCGAAAAATTTAAGATTGACTTGATACCAGTAGAGTTAGGGAGTTTTGATGTGATAATCGGTATGGACTGGTTGAAAGAAGTGAAAGCAGAGATCGTTTGTTACAAAAATGCAATTCGCATTATACGAGAAAAAGGAAAACCCTTAATGGTGTACGGAGAAAAGGGCAACACGAAGCTACATCTTATTAGTAATTTGAAGGCACAAAAACTAATAAGAAAAGGTTGCTATGCTATTCTAGCACACGTCGAGAAAGTACAAACTGAAGAAAAGAGCATCAATGATGTTCCCGTCGCAAAAGAATTTCCCGATGTATTTCTGAAAGAATTACCGGGATTACCCCCACATCGATCCGTTGAATTTCAAATAGATCTTGTACCAAGAGCTGCACCAATAGCTCGTACTCCTTACAGACTTGCACCCAGCGAGATGAAAGAACTGCAAAGCCAATTACAAGAACTTTTAGAGCGTGGTTTCATTCGACCAAGCACATCACCGTGGGGAGCTCCTGTTTTGTTTGTCAAGAAGAAAGATGGTACATTCAGGTTGTGTATCGACTACCGAGAGTTGAACAAACTTACCATCAAGAACCGCTACCCACTACCGAGAATCGACGACTTATTTGATCAACTACAAGGCTCGTCTGTTTATTCAAAGATTGACTTACGTTCCGGGTATCATCAAATGCGGGTGAAAGAAGATGATATTCCAAAAACTGCTTTCAGAACACGTTACGGTCATTACGAGTTTATGGTCATGCCGTTTGGTTTAACTAATGCACCAGCTGTGTTCATGGACCTTATGAACCGAGTGTGTGGACCATACCTTGACAAGTTTGTCATTATTTTCATTGATGACATACTTATTTACTCAAAGAATGACCAAGAACACGGTGAACATTTAAGAAAGGGGTTAGAAGTATTAAGGAAGGAAGAATTGTACGCTAAGTTTTCAAAGTGTGCATTTTAGTTGGAAGAAGTTCAATTCCTTGGTCACATAGTGAACAAAGAAGGTATTAAGGTGGATCCAGCAAAGATAGAAACTGTTGAAAAGTGGGAAACCCCGAAAACTCCGAAACACATACGCCAGTTTTTAGGACTAGCTGGTTACTACAGAAGGTTCATCCAAGACTTTTCCAGAATAGCAAAACCCTTGACTGCATTAACGCATAAAGGGAAGAAATTTGAATGGAAGGATGAACAAGAGAAAGCGTTCCAGTTATTGAAGAAAAAGCTAACTACGGCACCTATATTGTCATTGCCTGAAGGGAATGATGATTTTGTGATTTATTGTGACGCATCAAAGCAAGGTCTCGATTGTGTATTAATGCAACGAACGAAGGTGATTGCTTATGCGTCTAGACAATTGAAGATTCACGAACAAAATTATACGACGCATGATTAGGAATTATGCGCGGTTGTTTTTGCATTAAAGACTTGGAGGCACTACTTATATGGGGTCAAAAGTATTATATATACCGACCACAAAAGTCTTCAACATATATTTAATCAGAAACAACTGAATATGAGGCAGCGCAGGTGGATTAAATTGTTGAATGATTACGACTTTGAGATTCGTTACCACCCGGGGAAGGCAAATGTGGTAGCCGACGCCTTGAGCAGGAAGGACAGAGAACCCATTCGAGTAAAATCTGTGAATATAATGATTCACAATAACCTTACTACTCAAATAAAGGAGGTGCAACAAGGAGTTTTAAAAGAGGGAAATTTAAAGGATGAAATACCCAAAGGATCGGAGAAGCATCTTAATATTCAGGAAGCCGAAACCCGGTATAGGGCTGAAAGGATTTGGGTACCAAAATTTGGAAATATGAGAGAAATGGTACTTAGAGAAGCTCATAAAACCAGATACTCAATACATCCTGGAACGGGGAAGATGTACAAGGATCTCAAGAAACATTTTTGGTGGCCGGGTATGAAAGCCGATGTTGCTAAATACGTAGGAGAATGTTTGACGTGTTCTAAGGTCAAAGCTGAGCATCAGAAACCATCAGGTCTACTTCAACAACCCGAAATCCAGGAATGGAAATGGGAAAACATTACCATGGATTTCATCACTAAATTGCCAAGGACTGCAAGTGGTTTTGATACTATTTGGGTAATAGTTGATCGTCTCACCAAATCAGCACACTTCCTGCCAATAAGAGAAGATGACAAGATGGAGAAGTTAGCACGACTGTATTTGAAGGAAGTCGTCTCCAAACATGGAATACCAATCTCTATTATCTCTGATAGGGATGGCAGATTTATTTCAAAATTCTGGCAGACATTACAGCAAGCATTAGGAACTCGTCTAGACATGAGTACTGCCTATCATCCACAAACTGATGGGCAGAGCGAAAGTACGATACAAACGCTTGAAGACATGCTACGAGCATGTGTTATTGATTTCGGAAACAGTTGGGATCGACATCTACCGTTAGCAGAATTTTCCTACAACAACAGCTACCATTCAAGCATTGAGATGGTGCCATTTGAAGCACTTTATGGTAGAAAGTGCAGGTCTCCAATTTTTTGGAGTGAAGTGGGGGATAGACAGATTACGGGTCCGGAAATAATACAAGAAACTACCGAGAAGATCATCCAAATTCAACAACGGTTGAAAACCGCCCAAAGTCGACAAAAGAGCTACACCGACATTAAAAGAAAAGATATAGAATTTGAAATTGGAGAGATGGTCATGCTTAAGGTTGCACCTTGGAAATGCGTTGTTCGATTTGGTAAACGAGGTAAATTAAATCCAAGGTATATTGGACCATTCAAGATTATTGATCGTGTCGGACCAGTAGCTTACCGACTTGAGTTACCTCAACAACTCGCGGCTGTACATAACACTTTCCACGTCTCGAATTTGAAGAAATGTTTTGCTAAAGAAGATCTCACTATTCCGTTAGACGAAATCCATATCAACGAAAAACTTCAATTCATCGAAGAACCCGTCGAAATAATGGATCGTGAGGTTAAAAGACTTAAACAAAACAAGATACCAATTGTTAAGGTTAGATGGAATGCTCGTAGAGGACTCGAGTTCACCTGGGAACGAGAAGATCAGATGAAGAAGAAATACCCACACTTATTTTCAGAAGATACGTCCACACCTCCAACTGCTTAAAATTTCGGGACGAAATTTATTTAACGGGTAGGTACTGTAGTGACCCGAACTTTTCCATGTTTATATATATATATATATATATATTAAATGAAATTGTTATTTACATGATTAAGTGTTTCCAACATGTTAAGCAATCAAACTTATTAAGACTTGATTAATTGAAATAGGTTTCATATAGACAATTGACCACCTAAGTTGACCGGTGATTCACGAACGTTAAAACTTGTAAAAACTATATGATGACATATATATGGATATATATATAGTTAACATGATATTATAATAAGTAAACATATCATTAAGTATATTAACAATGAACTACATATGTAAAAGCAAGACTACTAACTTAATGATTTTTAAACGAGACATATATGTAACGATTATCGTTGTAACGACATTTAATGTATATATATATATCATATTAAGAGATATTCATACATCATATTATCATGATAATATAATAATTTAAAATCTCATTTGATATTATAAACATTGGGTTAACAACATTTAACAAGATCGTTAACCTAAAGGTTTCAAAACAACACTTACATGTAATGACTAACGATGACTTAACAACTCAGTTAAAATGTATATACATGTAGTGTTTTAATATGTATTCATAGACTTTTGAAAGACTTCAAGACACTTATCAAAATACTTCTACTTAACAAAAATGCTTACAATTACATCCTCGTTCAGTTTCATCAACAATTCTAATCGTATGCACCCGTATTCGTACAATACATAGCTTTTAGATGTATGTACTATTGGTATATACACTCCAATGATCAGATCTTAGTAGCCCATGTGAGTCACCTAACATATGTGGGAACCATCATTTGGCAACTAGCATGAAATATCTCATAAAATTACAAAAATATGAGTAATCATTCATGACTTATTTACATGAAAACAAAATTACATATCCTTTATATCTAATCCATACACCAAAGACCAAAAACACCTACAAACACTTTCATTCTTTAATTTTCTTCATCTAATTGATCTCTCTCAAGTTCTATCTTCAAGTTCTAAGTGTTCTTCATAAATTCTACAAGTTCTAGTTTCATACAATCAAGAATACTTCCAAGTTTGCTAGTTTACTTCCAATCTTGTAGAGTGATCATCCAACCTCAAGAAATCTTTCTTATTTACAGTAATATATCTTTCTAATACAAGGTAATACTCATATTCAAACTTTGATTCAATTTCTATAACTATAACAATCTTATTTCGAGTGGAAATCTTACTTGAACTTGTTTTTGGTGTCATGATTCTGCTTCAAGAACTTTCAAGCCATCCAAGGATCCTTTGAAGCTAGATCTATTTTTCTCATTTCCAGTAGCTTTATCCAGAAAACTTGAGGTAGTAATGATGTTCATAACATCATTCGATTCATACATATAAAGCTATCTTATTCGAAGGTTTAAACTTGTAATCACTAGAACATAGTTTAGTTAATTCTAAACTTGTTCGCAAACAAAAGTTAATCCTTCTAACTTGACTTTTAAAATCAACTAAACACATGTTCTATATCTATATGATATGCTAACTTAATGATTTAAAACCTGGAAACACGAAGAACACTGTAAAACCGGACATACGCCGTCGTAGTAACACCGCGGGCTGTTTTGGGTTAGTTAATTAAAAACTATGATAAACTTTGATTTAAAAGTTGTTCTTCTGGGAAAATTATTTTCCTTATGAACATGAAACTATATCCAAAAATCATGATTAAACTCAAAGTGAAAGTATGTTTTCTAAAATGGTCATCTAGACGTCGTTCTTTCGACTGAAATGACTACCTTTACAAAAACGACTTGTAACTTATATTTCCGACTATAAACCTATACTTTTTCTGTTTATATTCCTAAAATAGAGTTCAATATGAAACCATAGCAATTTGATTCACTCAAAACGGATTTAAAATGAAGAAGTTATGGGTAAAACAAGATTGGATAATTTTTCTTGTTGTAGCAACGTGAAACTTGGTAACAAATCTATATTAATCATATCCTAGCTAACTTATATTATATTATACATGTATTCTAATATATTATGTAATCTTGGGATACCATAGACACGTATGCAAATGTTTTGACATATCATATCGACCCATGTGTATATATTATTCGGAACAACCATAGACACTCTATATGCAGTAATGTGGGAGTTAGCTATACAGGGTTGAGGTTGATTCCAAAAATATATATACTTTGAGTTGTGATCTAGCCTGAGACGTGTATACACTAGGTCGTGGATTGATTCAAGATAATATATATCAATTTTTTTTCTGTACATCTAACTTTGGACAACTAGTTGTAGGTTACTAACGAGGACAGCTGACTTAATGAACTTAAAACATCAAAATGTATTAAAAGTGTTGTAAATATATTTTGAACATACTTTGATATATGTACATATTTGTTATAGGTTCATGAATCGACCAGTGGCCAAGTCTTACTTCCCGACGAAGTAAAAATCTGTGAAAGTGAGTTATAGTCCCACTTTTAAAATCTAATATTTTTGGGATGAGAATACATGCAGGTTTTATAAATGATTTACAAAATAGACACAAGTACGTGAAACTACATTATATGGTTGAATTATCGAAATCGAATATGCCCCTTTTTATTAAGTCTGGTAATCTAAGAATTAGGGAACAGACACCCTAATTGATGTGAATCTTAAAGATAGATCTATTGGGCCTAACAAACCCCATCCAAAGTACCGGATGCTTTAGTACTTCGAAATTTATATCATATCCGAAGGGTGTCCCGGAATGATGGGGATATTCTTATATATGCATCTTGTTAATGTCGGTTACCAGGTATTCACCATATGAATGATTTTTATCTCTATGTATGGGATGTATATTGAAATATGAAATCTTGTGGTCTATTGTTACGATTTGATATATATAGGTTAAACCTATAACTCACCAACATTTTTTTGTTGAAGTTTTAAGCATGTTTATTCTCAAGTGATTATTAAGAGTTTCCGCTGTCGCATACTTAAATAAGGACAAGATTTGGAGTCCATGCTTGTATGATATTGTGTAAAAACTCATTCAAGAAACTTATTTCGTTGTAACATATTTGTATTGTAAACCATTATGTAATAGTCGTGTGTAAACAGGATATTTTAGATTATCATTATTTGATAATCTACGTAAAGCTTTTTAAACCTTTATTGATGAAATAAAGGTTATGGTTTGTTTTAAAATGAATGCAGTCTTTGAAAAACGTCTCATATAGTGGTCAAAACCTCGCAACGAAATCAATTAATATGGAACATTTTTAATCAATAAGAACGGGACATTTCAGGGAATTTATGGATCGGTGAAAGGTATCCAGATCTTTTGAATTTTGAGAGAATTGATAGATTTGATTCTTCAGAGTATCCATTTTGGATAGAGAACAGCTCGAATTCAATAAAAGTTTCTTCGGAAGAGGCGGATTTTGCTAAGACTTTGTCTAGAATTTTCTTTTCCTCTTCCGGTATTCTTCTTCAGGGCATCTTCTCGGATTTTTCTTTGCCTTATTCATAGAGACTTGCTCTAGAGACTTTGCTCTTTCAATTTTTTTTTCGGTATACCCTTTCTTCATAACTTTTGTCTTTCGTTCCTGGTGCCCAGAGAGGAAGTGATAACTGAAAATAGGTCTTTGACCTATCAAAAACAATCAGGGGTTCGGAATCTTTCAACAAATGCTTTTGAAGTGAATTTGATCGATCTATCTCTTTATAAATCTCTAGATCTTTTGATGAATGGAAAGGGGGTGAATGTGAATGGTGTATTTTGGTAGTGAAGTTGGGGTGAACATTTCTGATTCATCAACTCTTTTTGTGAGTTGGCCGGTTTAAATTGCGTGGAGTGGAAACGGAAACGGATGATGTTTTGTCTTCTCTATTCAAAATGATTTCGGAAGGAGTATCGCACCTGCACCACGTATGGCGCTCACTAACCATTGGTCTTGAAACGTATGTCTGAACCAAGTTCTAACTTGAACTGTACACCGGCACGCTCATCAAATGAAATAACAAAGTACTGTAGATTTGATGGGTTATACAGATACTTTGGGTCCAAGATTCCTTACCTTTTGGGGAGTAGGGGTCGTGCTTGATCATGCGTAGCCTTATACATATTTTCTTAAAAGAAATCTTTTGATACAAAACATAAGTTTCAGCTTAATCGTTCCGTTCTAATAAATGTTTCGAAAATCAATTTCAAGCAATTTTATTAGATCTTTTGGGCAAAAACAAGGTAAGAATTTTTCAAAATTACCCAATATCCATTGCTTAATTACTTTTTGGACAAAAGAATTTTTCAAAACTTGGCGTTTTATGGTTACTCAACTTTTAAAACCTTTGACCTTTAAAACCTTTACCCATTACCCCACACTTAGAAGAACATTGTCCCTAATGTTCTCTAGAAAGAATATTTTAATATTTTATAAATTAAGGACATTGACTTTTAAAATTCTAAGTTAGTTGCGGGGGTTACCCCACACTTAGAGATTTTAGTGCGTTATAATCGAAATAGGTTTAGGAAGGATTACTTCCCTATGGTCGTGTTACTTTCCTAGTGCTGGGCCTTCCTACGGTTAATCTCCTAGGGACCAGTCTCTTTTGATAATATTTCTGCATGAAGAACAAAAAGAGAAAGGCAGCATTTCCACTATATATAACTTTTTTAGTACAATGCTTTAAAAAGATAAAACTAAAAGTAAAATAAAGTAGTCTATAGGATACTATCCTGGTCAATGTGCTGAGTCGGCTTTGCGAAGTATCTGAAGATCTCATCATCATCCTCTAGTCTTGGAAAGTACTCGGGAGGCTGCCCTATATCCAACTCAGGGCTTAGTAACGAATCCAGACATAGGTCTGACGGCAACTCCAGGTGAGATAGGCTCGGGAAAGGATCCTCTTCAGGTATGCTCCCGGTGATCTCAAATGCCTTGGCCGTTGGTGGCTCAACTGAAATGGGAATAGTGACTAAGTGACAACCCTCAGGTAGCTCAGTGACTGGAACTGGCTCGGTGATTGGGGCAGGTGGCGTGATGGGGATAGGAGTAGCGTGTGCAGGCATGGCAACTGAGTGAACTGAGGCCGGTGTGGAATGCCTGGGCGTAGCTTGTCGTGTCAGCTGAATACGGCGCGCTAGCCTAAATGAAGACGGGCCCAGAGTACTGTGTGGCATCCCCTCACACTGAAAGTATGCTCTAAGAGCTCGGTAGAGCCTTTGCTGGTCTCTGAGTAGTGCCCATGCAGGGTCACTTAAAGTGGCCCCATAGTGTATCACTGTCTGTGGCTCATGTGTATCTGGCAGCTGTGTGTGCTCGGCTGGTCTCCTAGCTAAACGTCTAGATCATCGAACGGGAGGAGCTGGTGGTGCTGTGCCAATATCCTCCTCAACGCTCTCTAATATCAATCGCCTTGGGCCTAATTACCCTATTGATGGCCTGTTCTGATCAGCACTGCTTCCAGATGAGTATCTCTAGGAGTCCTCCTCCTGCGAACTGGAATGTAAACTGAAGCTCCTGAACTTGGCATTTTTGCCTGAACACATTCAACAAACTTGTAAGTACTAAGCGCAAGTACGGCACTTAGTTGTTAGTACACAGAGATAATATCTTAAGACTGAAAATAATAAAAATAAATAATAGTAAAAGGATAAGAAAGGGGTGCCTCCCAAGGGCGCTTTGTTTATCAAGTCGTTACAGCTCGACTTTTCTTTGCCAGATCTTTAGAATGGATCAAAGGAGAAGAGGTGCTCCTCCTTATCTTGGTCTTCTAGATAAGCTTTTAACCGGTGGCTGTTGACTTTGAAGTTGCCAGTAAGTCCTTCCAATTCCACGGCTCCATGTGGAAAAGCATGTACAAATTTGTATGGGCCACTCCATCTTGATCTAAATTTTCCGGCGAACTTCTTGAACCGAGAATTAAAGAGCAGGGCGAACTTTGTAAGAATCAATTTTGCGTCATGCGTAAGCTTTGTTCGTTCCTTGTAGATGTATGATGTTTCGTATGCTTGGTCTCTTAATTTGGTGAGTTCGTTCATCTGCATCTTCCGATGCTTGGCGGTAACTGAGGGATAAAGGTTGTAGGTCTTCAGCGCCCAGAGAGCTTTATATTCAAGTTCCAGCGGAAGGTGACAGGCTTTTCCATAGATCATGCGGTAGGGTTTGGTTCCTAGAGGATTCTTGTAAGCAGTCCGGAATGCCCACAGAGCATCATCTAGTTTTTCGACCCATTTATTTCCATGATGGCCGACAGTTCGTTCTAAGATTCTTTTGAGTGCTCTGTTCGTGACCTCTGCTTGTCCATTGGTCTGCGGATGATAGGCAGTGGACATTTTGTAGGTAACTCCGTATTGTTGCATCACCTTCATAAATTGAGTATTACAGAAGTGTGTGACTCTATCACTTATTATAGCAAGGGGAGCTCCAAATCTGCAGAAGAGTCTATTCAGGAAGTTGGTGACGACTTTGGCATCATTAGTCGGAAATGATTAGGCTTCGACCCATCTGGAGACGTAATCTACTGCTATGAGGACATATTCTTTCCCATTAGACTTTGGGAATGGGCCCATGAAGTCTAATCCCCATATATCAAAGATCTCGCAAGCTTGGATATTAGTCCGAGGCATCTCATTCTTCATAGAGATAATATGAGACGACCCGTCCTAATCCATAAGGACGAATACAATAACATATGGTTACATTGTGAGACATTTGACCTCTATATGATACATTTTACAAACATTGCATTCGTTTTTAAAAGACAAACTTTCATTACATCGAAAGTTGATAGGCATGCATACCATTTCATAATATCCAAACTATAAATGACTTAATCTGTCATTTAATTAATAATAATCTTTATCGAACTCAATGACTTGAATGCAACGTCTTTTGAAATATGTCATGAATGACTCCAAGTATTATCTCTAAAATGAGCAAATGCACAACGAAAGATTTCTTTAATACCTGAGAATAAACATGATTTCAAGTGTTAACTAAAAGGTTAGTGAGTTCATTAGTTTATCATAAACAATCATTTTCATTATTTTAATAGACCACAAGATTTTCATTTTTTTTCCATTTCTCATAAACATAAACTCATATCAGGCATTTCGCACTGCATAGAGATAAAAATCATTCATATGGTGAACACCTGGTAATCGACCTTAACAAGATGCATATAGAATATCAGCATCATTCCGGGACAACCTTCGGACATGATAAATTCGAAGTACTAAAGCATCCGGTACTTTGGATGGGGCTCGTTGCGCCCGATAGATCTATCTTTAGGATTCGCGTCAATTAGGGTGTATGTTCCCTAATTCTTAGATTACCAGACTAAAAAAGGGCATATTCGATTTCAATAATCCAACCATAGAATGTAGTTTCTGTAGGGATTTAACAAGTTTGATAAGTCTTAAAACCTTTTAAGATTATAATCAAAACGGAAGCGTGTATATACCAATTAAACTTGTTAATCTTTAAACCAATTTAAAGTTAAATCCCAATAGGATCAAGTTGTGAACATAAGCTTACAAATTAACAAGAAGGGAGAGTAATATACCTCCTCAAAATCAAGTTTGAGGGCTGCTCAAAATGTGCAGAAAGTTGATGAAGATGTGTGTAAATGACCTCCAATATGAAGCTTTAAGCAACCAAAACCCTAAGCCTTTAATTCACCATTACCACCCTTAAGATAGGTAAGATTTAAGACACCTAATGACCTTAAACCCAAGCTTGAAACCCACTTTCTTTGAACCCCAGAAACTGGACAGCAAGCAGTAACAATAAATGATGATGAAGATGAAGGATTATAGCTTCTAACTTGAAGCCTCAAGTGTGTAATACCCACAAGCCCTTTTGCACCAACACCCCCTTTGATTGAGTTAGGATTTAAGACACTTAATTACTTAGATTTAGCAAGCAAAACCTTCTTCTTCCTCCACAAAAACCCACGGCCAGCAGGCCTGTTTCAGCAGAAAATTGATGCAGTTTGTTTTAGTGTTTTGCTTGTTAAAGTCTTGTCTTGAGTCAAGGAATGGCTTGGTTAAAAGGGAGACTTGCATGCTTAAGGAATATGTTGTTCCAAGTTACTAAGCAAGCATGGGAATCCCACCTAGGAGTCCCAAAAACTGCATCCCTTTTTTTTTATTTAAATAACAAGTGTAATTTATATAAAACTTGTTAATATAATTACAAAACTTGTTAAATAAAACCATGCATTATTTATGTTACTTATATTTTATAAACCTTTTATAAAATATAACATAATATAATCATTTAAACCTATAAACAATTATATTTAAATTATCCAAATAATTTACCTCAAGTGATAATACTTTAGAAAACCAATTTTCTAAAATCCAAGTGTCGCGTATTGACTTAACAATCCAATCATTAAAATAAATACATATAAAGTGTTGGTAAGCTTGTTATTGGGTATGACCCGACTTGGATCATAATATATTAGCCACATTAATTTAATACGTCTCTCGGGCATACGAAATACTATCAATCTCCCACTTGCACGAGAAACGTAAGAAATTAATGCAAGTGACGGATACCACCTAACGACCGTCCATCACCCCCAATATGTTATGACTTTGTGGCATTCAATAACATCATCCTTTTCGAGTTCCCGTCTCGAACATGAATAGGTGAATCTTTCATTGTTTCCTTTCGCCCTAGATGTCATGTTAAATCCAAGAGACACAGAATGATCACTCTCTTTTAGATCTAACTTTATCAGGCCTTAGACATCTAACTCTCAACGAATAAGAGGGACAAATTCCATCTTGACTACATACGTCCTAAATATATACCTTGCATTATACCTGAGCTCTTCCTTATGAGCTACCATATTTCAGAATAGCGAAGGAAAGAATCAAGGCACGATACTTGGTAAATATCCGAACCCAATATGTATCTCAGGTCAGAGGATACAATGATATTCGCCTTTACTCAAGATTACATGTTATCAACCACAAAGGCTCTATTCAGTAAATCTTGAGAGCGGGTCTTCCAATATTTGTATCCCACAAATATCTATGAACCTTGGTTGCAACCTTGCACCACATTCATCTCGTGAATATATGCCAATCCGAGTTCATAATAGTTTAAACCTCACATTTGCTCCCACAAACGTGATTGACTACGAAATTTAGAATAATTACTTATTCATGGATAAAATATGCAAAATAGGAACATAACTCAAAATAAATTAATACCATAATTACATTAGTGAGTTTGAACAATTTCGTTCCGTTACAATACTTAAAACAGATCATTACCAATCACTAGAATATCGAAGCCCTAATGCACAAACATGTCCTGCATGTTTTGATCCATGTAAGAGCTTCGTGAGAGGATCCGCTATATTAAGATCTGTGTGAACTTTGCGAATACATATCTTTCCCTTTTCAACTTCATCCCTTATGTAGTTGAATCTCCGCTCAATGTGACGGGTCTTTTGATGAGCACGAGGTTCCTTGATTTGAGCAATCGCACCCTCGTTGTCACAAAAGATCTCAAGAGGGTCCTGAATGGAAGGGACTACTCCTAAGTCGTCGATGAATTTCTTCATCCATGCAGCTTCCTGAGCTGCCAATGATGCGGCGATGTACTCTGACTCTGTAGTGGATAGAGCAACAACATCCTGTTTTGAACTCTTCCAAGAGACCGCACCTCCATTTAATGTGAAGACATACCCGGATTGTGATCGAGAATCATCACGATCAGTTTGGAAACTCGCGTCTACGTAACCTTTTACAGCGAGTTCCTCCTCACCAGACCCGTATATTAGAAACATATCCTTAGTCCTCCTAAGGTATTTCAATATACTTTTAACAGCAACCCAATGACTGTTTCTAGGGTTATTCTGGTATCTACTTGTCAAGCTGAGAGCGCATGACACATCCGGTCTAGTGCATATCATTGCATACATGATTGACCCAATGGCAGAAGCATATGGGACTTTCTTCATTCTCTCCTGTTCATCTTTCGTGGTGGGGCACTGAGATGAACTGAGAAGTGTTCCCTTTTGAATAGGTACCAAACCTTTCTTAGAGTTCTCCATCTTGAACCTTTTCAAGATCTTTTCAATGTATGCACTTTGATTTAAACCTATCAGTTTCTTGGATCTATCCCTGTAGATCCCAATCCCCAAAACGTATTGTGCTTCTCCAAGATCCTTAATGGAGAAGCATTTGCTTAACCAAGTTTTAACACCTTTCATTCCCGGAATATCATTTCCAAATAACAATATATCATCCACATATAGTACAAGGAACATGATAGTGCTCCCACTAGCTTTCTTGTATACACAAGCTTCATCACCATTTTTAATGAAGCCAAATTTCTTGGCCTCCTCATTAAAACGATGATTCCACATTCTAGATGCTTGTTTCAATCCGTAGATTGACTTCTTTAACTTGCATACCTTTTTAGGATATTTCGGATCAACAAAACCCTCAGGCTGAACCATATAGACATCTTCCTCAAGATGTCCGTTTAGGAAAGCGGTCTTGACATCCATCTGCCATATTTCATAATCATAATGAGCAGCAATGGCAAGTAATATCCTAATAGACTTTAGCATCGCCACAGGCGAAAAAGTTTCATCATAGTCAACCCCTTGAGTGTGAGTGAAACCTTTTGCTACAAGTCTAGCTTTATATGTATCCAAGTTTCCATGTATGTCGGTTTTCATTTTGAACAGCCATTTACAATCAACTAGCCTAGAGCCAGGAGGTTTCGCAACAAGTTCCCACACTTGGTTGTCATACATGGATTGCATCTCAGCGTTCATGGCTTCCTGCCATTTATCTTTATCAATCCTTGATAAAGCATCTTGGTAGTTTATTGGTTCATCCAAATCAACCATATAGCAACCATCCATGAGACACCCATATCTCTCAGGAGGATTACTAATCCTACCAGATCTGCGAACGTCTTGTGTATTTTGATCATCCATCTGATCACTCTCAACATTTTCATGTTGAGTGCTAGTGTCAGCCAATTGTGTATCATCTACTTGATCTTGAACCTCTTCAAGATCTATCTTCCTTTCACTTTTGCCTTCCATTAGGAACTTAGTTTCAAGGAATTCAGCCTTCCGAGCAACAAATACATTCTGCTCGGAAGGATCATAGAAATAGTATCCCATATCATCCTTGGGATATCCTATGAAGATACACTTCGTGGATCGAGCATTCAGCTTATTAGGGACGTAACGCTTAGGGTAAGCTTCACATCCCCATACCTTTATGTATGATAGAGATGGAGGTTTTCCAAACCACATCTCATGAGGTGTTCGTTCCACTTTCTTGGTTGGGGCCATATTTAAAATACGAGCCGCTGAGCATAGACAATAACCCCAGAATGATAGAGGTAACGAGCTTCTAGCCATCATAGATCGAACCATATCCATTAGGGTTCGGTTCCTCCTTTCGGACACACCATTAAGTTGTGGTGTCCCGGGTGGAGTAAGTTGCGAGATAATCCCACAACTTCTAAGATGATCTTGGAAGGCATCGCTTAGGTATTCACCTCCTCTATCGGTTCGAAGTACCTTAATTGTCTTATTGAGTTGATTTTGTACTTCGTTTTGATACTCTTTGAATGCTTCAAAAGTTTCGTCCTTATGTCTTAACAAGTAGACATATCCGAAACGACTGAAGTCATCAATGAAAGTAACGAAGTATCTTTCACCATTCCTAGCTATGGGCTTAAAGGGTCCACATACATCCGAATGTATTAATCCTAATAAGTCTTTAGCCCTTTCATAGGTCCCTTTGAAAGGTGCTTTAGTCATTTTGCCTTGTAAACAAGATTCACACACATCAAACGAGTCCAGTTCATTTGATTTCAAAAGGCCATTCTTTTGAAGTATATGCATTCGATTCTTGTTTATGTAACCAAGGCGACAATGCCATAAGTAGGAATCACTCAAATCCATTTTGAGTTTCTTGGTGCTAGTATGGTATATCGAGCTACTAGATGATGTGTCATCGTGAACCAATTCATAAATTCCATTTGAAGGCGAAGCCTTAAAATAAAATACATTATCTAAATAAACGTGGATATCATCATTAACAAAATTAAGATAAAAACCACATTGTTTTAAACGGGAAACTGAAATAATGTTTCGACATAAATCCGGTGCATACAAAACATTGTTCAAAATAAGTTCCAAACCACTTGGAAGTTTTAATACAAAGTCTCCTTGAGCCTTCACTTGCACTTTGGCTCCATTACCCATAAAGAGACTTGATGTTCCCGTTTGCTTGCTACTTCTTTTGAACCCCTGCAAAGAATTGCAAATGTGAGTTCCACATCCAGTGTCTAATACCCATGTATTAGAAGAAGTAATACTAAGCCCTATATATACCATATATATGTTACCTGAGGATTGCCCTGCATCCCTCTTTTCCTTCAACTCCTTAAGGTAGACCGGGCAATTACGTTTCCAGTGACCCATTTCACCACAACCGAAGCACGGGTCTTCCTTGGGGTTTGCTTGTCCGGCAACCTTTTGCTTCTTGTTCTTGTTTTTGGTTGGGGTAACCAACCTCCCCTTTCCCTTGCCTTGATGGGCGGGTCCTTTTCTCTTAGCCACCTTTGGCTTAGAGGTCTTACCTTTGGATCCACCTTGATCGATTGCTAACACGGGTAAAGCCCTTTTACCCATGCTAGTTTCCGCCGTTCTAAGCATACCGTGAAGTTCACCTATGCTTTTATCCATCCCATTCATATTGTAATTAATTACAAATTGATCAAACTTTTTTGATAGGGAGTTAAGGATAAGATCGGTGGCCAACTCATTTGATATGTTTAGGTTAAGACGGTTAGCACGATCAATAAGGCTTTTCATCTTAAGCACATAAGATGAAACCGATTGGGTATCGTCCATACGACAAGCATGTAGCGCCCGAACGGTCTCGAAATGCTCGACACGCGCTTGTTGAAGGAACATCTCCTTCAATTGCGTTATCATGTCGTATGCACTATGATGCTCGAAATCCTTTTGGAGTTCGGGAATCATAGTCCCAAGCATTAGGCATGAGACTTGAAGGGAGTCGCGGCAATACTTATCGTAAAAGGCCATTGCCTCCTCATCATCCTCATCCGGTTGATCGGGAATGGGGTCCTCAAGTACATACGCTTTATCCTCTTGTTTGAGGACAATCCGAAGATTGCGGAACCAATCCATAAAGTTGGTATGGTTGAGTTTGTCTTTCTCTAAGAGAGACCTTAATGATAGGTTGTTTAGGTTAAGTGGTGCGTTTGGTATGTTGTTGTTGTTATTGGCGGCCATCTACAAAATTAACAAAGTTCGTTTAAGTATCGATTTTAATTTAACATTCAATACCCTTTAAATCAAATTGAACTATTAAATTCTAGAATCCAACGGTAAACCAAATTTCGGTTAGGTGACCTTTATCCCGCAATTTGATTTAGCTAGGTAGTCAATAAATGACAATTGCAATCCATTTGCAACTTCTAGAGTATGGGATCATGCAATCCTTTTGCATGGCATATTTATCCCATCAACGCCTATTTGTTCCTCATGCTTCGGTGACCCTAAGTTCATGATTCCCAAATCAAGTCGTCCTACTTGTATAGACTTGTAAATTCAGCATACATGTGGTTAGGTGACCTTTATCCCACAAGCATGCGAAATTTACCTTAATCATATTAGTTTGCTCATAACGGTTAGGTGACCTTTATCCCATCATGAGTTCCCTAATGCTTTTAAGTGTCACACAATAGGATGGCGTTAAACTTATTTACCTTGTTTGTAAAAGGGATTTTAAGTTTTCGTTAATTCTAGTTTGAGAAAACATTTATGCCATACACCAACATGCATTTAGTGTATGGTTCATTTGAAATCCATTTTCAAGTCTTGTAATTTGCCAATTACTTGATATAAACCATTTTATATATGTGATCCTTTTCTTGTTCTTAATAACCATTTATTAAGGTCTTTAGTTGCCTTTAATTTAACCATTAAATTGTCATTTTGCATGTCATTAATATGTCTAATTTACCCAATTAAATTGTCGTTATGCTTGTTGTTATCTTGTAATTAATTGTATCAACCAAACATACAAAACAATAATCATACAAACAACCACACATGCAAAATAAGTGTGTTCACAATCTAGCCATTTTGGTGGACATTTGTTTAGCCGAAAACAAATGTCACCGGTTAAGGGGTTAATCATACAAAGTAGGAGATTTCAAATCTCCCACTTAATCTTGCATCCATATGCACCTTGTGTTCTTCAAGTCTTCATCATCTTGTATCTTCATTTTTACAAAATATGTATCCTAATACATTTTATCTAGAAAATGAAATTACAACCTATTCTATTTTACATACCAAATATAAAATGAATTACATAACCAAATGAATGAATTATTACAAACCAATTGAACAATTATTACAAGCCATATGAATGAATAATATTACAAACCATATGAATCATACAATTCATTCAAACATTCAACCAAACACAAGGTTAAGGCATAGATTGTGAACTTCAACATGCAACCAAGTATGACCAAATTAGAGAGTCCAAAACCCACTTTTGAAGCCCTCTTGAATTCGGCCATTTCCTAATACCCACCCAAATCCAACAATTTTTGCATTCTTCTTTCATGCATGTACTTAGAATGCAAAGTTGATGGGTTTTAAAACAACAATTCGAAGCATATTTCAACAACTTCGGCTCTAGATACCATTGTAGGGATTTAACAAGTTTGATAAGTCTTAAAACCTTTTAAGATTATAATCAAAACGGAAGCGTGTATATACCAATTAAACTTGTTAATCTTTAAACCAATTTAAAGTTAAATCCCAATAGGATCAAGTTGTGAACATAAGCTTACAAATTAACAAGAAGGGAGAGTAATATACCTCCTCAAAACCAAGTTTGAGGGCTGCTCAAAATGTGCAGAAAGTTGATGAAGATGTGTGTAAATGACCTCCAATATGAAGCTTTAAGCAACCAAAACCCTAAGCCTTTAATTCACCATTACCACCCTTAAGATAGGTAAGATTTAAGACACCTAATGACCTTAAACCCAAGCTTGAAACCCACTTTCTTTGAACCCCAGAAACTGGACAGCAAGCAGTAACAATAAATGATGATGAAGATGAAGGATTATAGCTTCTAACTTGAAGCCTCAAGTGTGTAATACCCACAAGCCCTTTTGCACCAACACCCCCTTTGATTGAGTTAGGATTTAAGACACTTAATTACTTAGATTTAGCAAGCAAAACCTTCTTCTTCCTCCACAAAAACCCACGGCCAGCAGGCCTGTTTCAGCAGAAAATTGATGCAGTTTGTTTTAGTGTTTTGCTTGTTAAAGTCTTGTCTTGAGTCAAGGAATGGCTTGGTTAAAAGGGAGACTTGCATGCTTAAGGAATATGTTGTTCCAAGTTACTAAGCAAGCATGGTAATCCCACCTAGGAGTCCCAAAAACTGCATCCCTTTTTTTTTTATTTAAATAACAAGTGTAATTTATATAAAACTTGTTAATATAATTACAAAACTTGTTAAATAAAACCATGCATTATTTATGTTACTTATATTTTATAAACCTTTTATAAAATATAACATAATATAATCATTTAAACCTATAAACAATTATATTTAAATTATCTAAATAATTTACCTCAAGTGATAATACTTTAGAAAACCGATTTTCTAAAATCCAAGTGTCGCGTATTGACTTAACAATCCAATCATTAAAATAAATACATATAAAGTGTTGGTAAGCTTGTTATTGGGTATGACCCGACTTGGATCATAATATATTAGCCACATTAATTTAATACGTCTCTCGGGCATACGAAATACTATCAGTTTCGATTACTTGTGTCTATTTTGTAAAATATTTATAAAAGCAGCGCATGTATTCTCAGTCTCAAAAATATATATTGCAAAAGCATTTAAAAGGAGAGCAAATGAAACTCACAATACGATATTTTGTAGTAAAAATATGCATACGACGGAACTGAACAATGCAAGGTTGGCCTTGGATTCACGAACCTATATTCAATTATGTATATTAACACATGTAATTATAATCGAACCATTTATGTATTATTAGTGATTTAATTGTTATTTTAATAAATTATATGTTTCATCAATAAGAAATTTAAATATTTCTATTTTATGTATTTTCACTAAATAATTAGTATTTATTATAAAACGTTAATATAGATATGTTATATGTATTAACTATAGTGTTATATAACTAAAAATCATTTGAAAAAATAATATTAATAATAATAAATAAGAAGTTGTATTATTTTATAATAATAATATTAGTAAATATACTTAATAATGATAATAATAATAATTATGATTCTAAAAATAATAATACTTATAATGATAATAATATTATTAGTAATATTGATAATAATAATAATAATAATAATAATAATAATAATAATAATAATAATAATAATAATAATAATAATAATAATAATAATAATAATAATAATGATAGTTTCAATGATTATAATACTTATAATAATAATGAAAATGATAATTTAAAAAAAATACTTTTGTTAATAATAATGATACTACTAATAATATTCTTAATGATAATACTAATACAAGTGTTAATAATAATAATAATCTTAAAATCATGTTAATACTAATAATAATAATAATAATAATAATAATAATAATAATAATACTTATAATAATAGTAATAATATTTTATTTAGATTATGGCTTATTTATAATTTTACCTATTTTCATATCTATATATAGTTAAAATCTTTACAATGTTTTATCATAATACTAATAATAATAATAATAATAATAATAATAATAATAATAATAATAATAATAATAATAATAATAATAATAATAATAATAATAATAATAATAATAATAATAATAATAATAATACTTAATAATTATAATTATATTAATAATAATAAAATAATAAGGTAATAATAATGGTTATAATAATAATAGTAATAATAATAATTAATTATAATAATGATGATAATAGAATACAACCTTTGAAGACAAGCCTAAAAAAAATAAACGCCTAGCCAGGTTTCGAACCCACAACCTCCCGCTTACTCGTCAACACCCCTAACCCTCGATCTGCTTATTGTTTTTCTGTTTTAATAAATATTTTTATTCTCATAACCCGTCGGTCTTCTTCATATCATCATCATCATCCTTATTAACTGTCATCCATAGCCCAACCGAAAAATAGTACACGGCCCAAGTAACAAATAACTGCCCAAATCACTAATCACGGCCCAAGTAACAATTGATAAGCCTAAAACTATGAACCCATTTAATGGCTGGGTTTAACACAGAATTGAATAGCATCGTGGTGGGTTCTGTTTTCAAAGAAGTAGGGAACAGAAACAGTATCGCATCATTATCAAACCGTCATCATCGCATCATCTTCCATTATCGTATTCATAAAAGACAACAGATAGCTCATCGGTGAATTTTTCATCATCATACCTTCTATTCCTTATCGTATCATCATTTGCAATAGGTCCATCATCGTCGACATTATTGGGATCATCATCATCGTGCTTTATCATAATTATCATCATCAAATCATCATCATCATTCTTTATTCTATTCTTCGGTTATGGATGGCTGTAAAAACAGAAATATACAGGTATTGCAGCAATAGTAGTAAACAGGAGCTGCAGGTTCTCGAATTCAAAATAAAAGAGGAAGCGAAAAGAATAGACCCAGGTTCACGAAAAGGAGTAGCAATAACAGGATTAAATCGCAACAAAATCGAGTGTTTATGTATGTGGTTGGGTTACGGATAGCAGCAGGAAAAGAATACAGCTGTAGAAATAGAAAGGTGGCGATTGGGGTAATTTTTGGGGTTTGGATGATCTATTATTAATAGGGACTGGTTGTAATAGTAAACTAATTGTACATGTTATTTTGATGAGTTCGTTTGATTAGAAACATATAGCATAAGAAGCAATAGCTGTAGCAGTAATCCAGAGTAGTAAAACAGAAAATAGATGACGGTTACAGTGATGTTCTTGGTGGTGGAATTGGAGGTTGCAGGTTGATTAATCATGGGTGTAAAACAGAAAACGAGAGATAGATGATCTCATATGTGAGCATGTATATGTAATATAAATTTAAAGATAGAAACAAAAGCAAAATAGTGACGGGTTTGTAGTTGTGCTTTGCAGGAAGGTGTGCTAGATATGGCTTCAACATATGGCGATTTAATAGTGATTGTTTGATGATGATCCTTGGACAAACCAGTGAGTCGAATGATGATTATGGGGTTTGATTGATGAAGATCAATGGTGGTTTGGGTTTCTTTAAACCATAACTAGAACGAGTGAAGATGGTGGTTATTTGGTTCGTCAAACAGAAATATCGAGCATGGTGGTTTCGGGGCTGGGAAAACAAACGAAAGACGCAGTAAGGGTGGTATCGATGGTGGTATTGATGGTGGTAAAAGGAGATTATGGAGTGGTGGTTCTCGGTGGTACACATGGTGGAGTTAGGAGTTGATGGGTGGTGGTGAAGGTCGATGATAGCCGGATCAAAAGAGGAGAATGAGATGTGGGCTTAATAGAAGAAGAAGGAGAACACTAGAGGTAGTTGTTTTCTCTTTTATGATGGAATCCATATATCACATATATGCACAAGTATATGTACAGGTGTGTTTGTAATCCAAGATTCAGTAAAAGGAAAATAGAAAGTAGAAAATGATGTGTTTTAATTCATGTGCATGCATATCATATATAATATGCAAGTGGTGGCTTTATGTCACGAAAACATATATATTACTCCATATAAGTTTAACTTTATGAAAGATAAAGCACAAAACAAACACAGTATAATGCACTTCTAACAAACTTTAACTTCTTGCATTTGTCTATAGAATTCACTAAATAAATATAGTATTAATTAAAATAAACGTGGTGATATAATGGTACTCGATAGTGATGGTTATCAATGATGGGTTGTGGTGTTTTGTTGTTCATCGATAGTTGTAGAAATAGGAAATCCAATAGTAGTAGTGTATCCAGTAGACGTGGTTGGGTGTAGTAATATCTATGCATATATCATATAAATATATAGTCATATACATGTAGTCTAATAGTTAAATATAATAATATAGTATTAGTTATATATATATATAATCTCATAATAACCCGTCTTATTACGTAGATGTTTATCTAAAATGAAAAAGTATAACGTTATACTTTTAATACTTTGTTAACGTTTTCAAGTTATATAATAATTTCATAACTTATTTTCAAACCGTTAACTATTTGCTAATATTACTCAATTTAATATTCACACATATGTATATATTCATACATATCTATTTACACATAATTGTTCGTGAATCGTCGAGAACAGTCGAAGGGTAAATGAATACATGAACACAGTTCAAAGTTTTTGAGACTTCAACATTACAGACTTTGCTTATCGTGTTAGAAACATATAAAGATTAAGTTTAAATTTGGTCGAAAATTTCCGGGTCGTCACAGTACCTACCCGTTAAATAAATTCCGTCCCGAAATTTGATTGGGATGGTCATGGCTGACAATAAGTATGTTTTCATGACGCGTACGAGCTAGAAATTTGAGTTTTTATCATCACTGAGTAATATAGATAAAACAATTTGATTTTTGTGAAGAGTGCGAGTGAAGCTATCACAAAAGAGTGAAATGAATAAATGTAGATTCGTCATATCTTTTGACGTAGATATGGTTGATTTCCGAAGTTCGAGGGATTTAGAGAAAATCTTCGTAATAAGATTTGATTCTTCGGTAATTAAGGAAATTAGAATCCCCTTTGGTTAAATGCGATAATCTATCTTGATTGCTTTGTCAGATATTTTTCTATAAATTTACCCTCTTCGTTTCCTTATTTCCACAGCTCATACCTTCTATTCTTTCTCCCTCAATTCATACTTTAAAGCATTCGTCCATATGCTTCATCCCGTTCTGATTCTTGATATACTTCTAACTTTCATATCTGTCATTCTTCTTTTTCATCTGCCGCCGGAAGAATCTATCTACTTCTACTATACTCTTGGTTTTATAGTGTTTTTAGTTCTCTCGTGTCATTACATTACTATATGCATCGATATACCCGGTTTGTAATTTCTGAGTTGTTGTTAGGCTTTATATTTTCCCTTATATTTCGAAGTCCATGCTTCTGTCTTTCTATAATCATTGACATCCACAGTTAATGCTCTCTCCTATTTGCTGCGATTTATACTCCCATTTCTATTTCGGAGCTTCATGCTTTTGTTTTCTCTTTGCAAGTAATGGTCCAGAATTCGTAGGTATGGAGTTTCAGAATGAACATAGCTAACGTTCTAAGAAAGAAATTGTGATAGCTCGATCTGACTTGTCAAATTACCAGAAGTCACGAAAAAGACCGAATCATCAAGAAAAATATTTTCTTGATATTTTTAGAGGTTAAATAGAATGAAAGAGTTATGTAACATGGCACATGATGATGTTATGGTCTGTGAATCATCACGTTTCATTAGAAACTCAGCATGACTTACTGTAATATAATCACATTGATCAAGTGTCATTATATTATACTAACTCATGCTTCAGTTCCCAACACTACTTCAAAAACATTCATACTTTAAACTCGAAGGTTTCAAAATTTGTAAACTAAAACATTTTCCTTTATGAGATGATACAGATAATGCGAGGAGATAAATGATTTCAGATAAGAATAGTTGTGGAAATATCTTTAGAAATATCGAGGATATTTATAATGAAAGATACGATGATATCTTAGAATTTCTAATATCAGAGGATGATGAAGAATATTGTTCGCAAGAGTTTAGAGTAAGAAGCAAGGTATTCGTTAAAGAATTTAGCAGACACTGAATCATTTGGATTCTTTGAAGGCAGACTTAATCTTTGTGGTTTGTCCACAGCTTCCTTCATGGTTTGCTCAATCCGTTTTCCAGCTCCAAACCTTCTCTTTTTTTGAGCTTTGCCAACACACTATTCTTTATCATCAAACTTTTGAGAGTTACGGTTGTCTATAGTTTCTGCTGCTTCATTCAGCTTTTGCAAAATTCAGTGTATTAATTCGTAGACTGGGTGTTTTTCAGAATTTCAGAATTGAAGGTCAAAATTTCCAGGAGTTACACGTTATATGTATACATATAATTGTTGAAGTGAAAATGCTACGAGATTCGAGATTGATGATTGATGATTGATGATTCCCTGTAGTTGGTATGACAATTATTGTTACAGGATGTAGGTGAGTACATGATGGGGTTTCATGAATAATATAGATATTTTTTTTTCAGAGAGACTTAGGCGAAGTTGCTGGTACATCTGCTAATAATGTGGTGGAATATAAAAGGTTTCCCGGTAATGATGACGAAAGGGCAACGTATATATCGAGGTTATAATAAGGCTAGTCCGACTAAAAAGTCGAAGTTGACTTGCTGGAGCTGTGACAAAACTGACTACTTTGAAGAGGAATTGCAAAGTTATTTTCGGTAATAACAACGCTAATGGCTCATGGATTTGTGTTAAACTTCTACTTAGATCTCAGAAGTTTTCCAGATGCATAATTGTGGATAACATGTGGTTGGATCATCATCTCGATTGTTTCTTAATTGAGGTGTTTTCAATAATCATGAAGGGTTTGAATGCAGATTGTAGTGAATTTTGAATGATACAAAAATTGTTTTCTGGGTTTAATGAATAGAATTAATGTTCTAGCACAGTTTTGAAGTCAAAGTATAAGTTTGAAAGGTGTAGGAATCTAAGAATGATGTCTTCTATTAAATCTTGACTTGGATTATGATCTTGTTAAAATCAGAATATGTAACTGAATCTGGATGAGAAGAATGTATATCGTTGTGAAGTAATGAGTATGGTTGATGATTTGCTGAACCAGAATCGAAGAATGTAACATATTAATTGTGAATTTATATATCTCTCGGGTATTACCTACCCGTTAAAAGTTTCACAAGTAATATTTTGTACAAGAGAATTTTCATTATAGTCTTTATAAAAATTTATGTACATTTTCTTCAGGTGTAATACAGATTTAATGAGTTAATATCATATTAAGCCCATTTGATTTTTGACTGGAATTAGAAATGAATAATCTCTAAAACATTAAAAATTACATAATCTTCGCGGAGTATTTCACTAACGTAATCAATACTTCATTGTTTATTTTTATTGATATTCTTTGGTGAAGGATGTTGATGATCGTGGAATTCTTGTGAACTTCGCAAGGCACGAATGATGTTTTCTAGAAAGTTTCGAGTACATCGAAAGTGAAAGTGTAAAATCAAACATGTTATTGATTGATACACTTGGCTTATTATGAAATGAAATTCATTGAGTTAAAACAGAGATTGTATTTAACGATGGTTAAGTCGTTAACGAAAGATGTACATCATAACATATTAGTAATATGAATTTAATCGAGTAGTATCTACCCTTTTTCAATTCATACATAATAGCTTAGTACGAAAAGATTTATTATGGTTTCAAAGTTTATAGATATAAGATATACCTATAAATTCTTCAGATGGAATGAGTTAATATTTCATAACTCGTTGATACCATATATCCGTTGATGATTGTGGTGTCGATATCGTTGATGGTTATGGAGCTGGTGTAGCTTGTGGTGCTATAGGTGTTGCTGGTGTTGATGATACTGATGGTACTGATAGTGCTGATGATGCTGATGATACTGTTGATGCTGCTTATATAATAAGTCTAGTTTATAAATCGCGTACCATTCCTGACAGGGTTTCTACTCCACCGTTTCTGTTCATTCATCTGATTTTCGGTTAAGGCTAGAATAGATAATCTCTAAGACTTTAGAGATTACATAATCACCACAGAATATTTCTCCAATGAAGTTATGAATCAATACTTCATCAGTTATTGTGGTTGGTACTCCTTGGTGTCTATGGTACATATGACGTTGATGCTTGTGGGACATTTTGTGATGTTGAATCATGGAATGCGGATGTTATTGTTGGTGGTGGTAATGATACTGTTGGTGTTGATGATGGTGGTACAGTTGGTGTTTGTGGAGCTTGTGATGCTTGTAAGTTCTGCATCATATTCTCTAAAGCCACCACTCTAGCGCGAAGCTCGTTGACTTCTTCTAGTACATCGGGATGATCGGTGGTTCGGACGAGCGAGTGAATAAGATCTAGAATTTGGGATAGTATATAATCGTGACGAGATACTCTGGAAATGAGAGAGAAAATGGTGTCTCGAACAGGTTTGCCGGTAAGTGCTTCGGGTTCTTCGCTAAGAGGGCAATGTGGTGGATGGAAGGGATAACCTTCTTCTTGTCTCCAATTATTAAGTAGACTACGAACCCATCTCCAATTCATCCAGAATTGATGATGGCTAATTGGTTGATCCATTCTGGTTATACTGCTTTCAGAGCTCAAGTGAAAATCCATATCAAAATCCGAGGAACTTGAACTGGTTGCAGAATTCATCTTATATGGTTAGATAGAGGATTTTCAATATGAAATAATTTTCGGATATCGGATGATATTCTAACTACATAGGATACCTATATTTAGTACAGGAGATACCGTAGATTACGAAGAAAATTAAGGAAACGTGTCAGACGAGGTTTAATGTGATGGGATATGAATTTGTCTGTACCCCATCTATGCAATAATTGCAATAAGACGTGTCGAGACTGAAAATGATAGGTATATATTTTTCGACAAAGAAAGGTAAGCAAAGCTTTTGACATGCAGACTAGGTTCAAGTCCAGACTTATTAATATATCCTAACAACTACTAGGTCGAAGTCCAGACTCATTAATGCATCCTAACAACTACCAGTTAGACACACTAATGCAAGACCTGGTTCGCTAAGACCACCGCTCTGATACCACAGGAGACGATCCGTCCTAATCCATAAAGACGAATACAATAATATATGGTTACATTGCGAGGCATTTGACCTCTATATGATACATTTTACAAACATTGCATTCGTTTTTAAGAGACAAACTTTCATTACATCGAAAGTTGACAGGTATGCATACCATTTTATAATATCCAAACTATAAATAACTTAATCTGTCATTTAATTAATAATAATCTTTATCGAACTCAATGACTTGAATGCAATGTCTTTTGAAATATGTCATGAATGACTCCAAGTATTATCTCTAAAATGAGCAAATGCACAGCGGAAGATTTCTTTAATACCTGAAAATAAACATGCTTTCAAGTGTCAACCAAAAGGTTGGTGAGTTCATTAGTTTATCATAAACAATCATTTCCATTATTTTAATAAACCACAAGATTTTCATTTTTTTTCCATTTCTCATAAACATCAACTCATATCAGGCATTTCGCACTGCATAGAGATAAAAATCATTCATATGGTGAACACCTGGTAATCGACCTTAACAAGATGCATATAGAATATCAGCATCATTCCGGGACAACCTTCGGACATGATAAATTCGAAGTACTAAAGCATCCAGTACTTTGAATGGGGCTCGTTGGGCCCGATAGATCTATCTTTAGGATTCGCGTCAATTAGGGTGTCTGTTCCCTAATTCTTAGATTACCAGACTAAAAAGGGGCATATTCGATTTCGATAATCCAACCATAGAATGTAGTTTCGATTACTTGTGTCTATTTCGTAAAATATTTATAAAAGCAGCGCATGTATTCTCAGTCCCAAAAATATATATTGCAAAATCATTTAAAAGGGGAGCAAATGAAACTAACAATACGATATTTTGTAGTAAAAATATGCATACGACGGAACTGAACAATACAAGGTTGGCCTCGGATTCACGAACCTATATTAAATTATGTATATTAACACATGTAATGATAATCAAACCATTTATGTATTATTAGTGATTTAATTGTTATTTTAATAATTTATATGTTTCATCAATAAGTAATTTAAATATTTCTATTTTATGTATTTTAACTAAATAATTAATATTTATTATAAAATGTTAATATAGATATGTTATATGTATTAACTATAGTGTTATATAACTAAAAATCATTTGATAAAATAATATTAATAATAATAAATAAGAAGTTGTATTATTTTATAATAATAATATTAGTAAATATACTTCATAATGATAATAATAATAATTATGATTCTAAAAATAATAATACTTATAATGATAATAATATTAGTAGTAATATTGATAATAATAATAATAATGATAGTTTCAATGATTATAATACTTATAATAATAATGAAAATGATAATTTTAAAAAGTACTTTTGTTAATAATAATGATACTACTAATAATATTCTTAATGATAATACTAATATTAGTGTTAATAATAATAATAATCTTAAAATCATGTTAATACTAATAATAATAATAATACTTATAATACTTATAATAATAGTAATAATATTTTATTTAGATTATGGATTATTTATAACTTTACCTATTTTCCTATCTATATATAGTTAAAATCTTTACAATGTTTTATCATAATACTAATAATAATAATACTTAATAATTATAATTATATTAATAATAATAAAATAATAAGGTAACAATAATGGTTATAATAATAATAGTAATAATAATAATTAATAATAATAATGATAATAGAATACAACCTTTGAAGACAAGTCTAAAAAAAATAAATGCCTTAGCTCGGTTTCGAACCCACAACCTCCCGCTCACCCGTCAACACCCCTAACCCTCGATCTGCTTATTGTTTTTCTGTTTTAATAACTATTTTTATTCTTATAACCCGTCGGTCTTCTTCATATCATCATCATCGTTATTAACTGTCATCCATAGCCCAACCGAAAAATAATACACAGCCCAAGTAACAAATAACGGCCCAAATCACTAATCACGGCCCAAGTAACAATTGATAAGCCTAAAACTATAAACCCATTTAATGGTTGGGTTTAACACAGAATCGAATAGCATTGTGGTGGGTTCTGTCGTCAAAGAAGTAGGGAACAGAAACAGTATCGCATCATTATCTAACCATCATCATCGCATCATCTTCCATTATCGTAATCATAAAAGACAACAGACAGCTCACCGGTCAATTTTTCATCATCATACCTTCTATTCCTTATCGTATCATCATCTGTAATAGGTCCATCATCGTCGATATTATTGGGATCATCATCATCGTGCTTTATCATAATTATCATCATCAAATCATCATCATCATTCTTTATTCTATCCTTCGGTTATGGATGGCTGTTAAAACATAAACATACAGGTATTGCAGCAATAGCAGCAAACAGGAGCTGCAGGTTCTCGAATTCAAAACAAAAGAGGAAGCGAAAAGAAAAGAGATGGGTTCACGAAAAGGAGTAGCAATAACAGGATTAAAATGCAACAAAATTGAGTGTTTATGTATGTGGTTGGGTTACGGATAGCAGCAGGAAAACGAATGCAGCTGTAGCAATAGAAAGGTGGCGGTTGGGGTGATTTTTGGGGTTTGGATGATCTATTATTAATAGGGACTGGTTGTAACAGGAAATGAATTGTACATGTTATTTTGATGAGTTCGTTTGATTAGAAACAGATAGCATATGAAGCAATAGCTGTAGCAGTAATCTGGAGTAGTAAAACAAAAAATAGATGGCGGTTACAGTGATGTTCTTGGTGGTGGAATTGGAGGTTGCAGGTTGATTAATCATGGGTGTAAAATATAAAATGAGAGATAGATGATCTCATATGTGAGCATGTATATGTAATATAAATTTAAAGATAGAAACAAAAGCAAAATAGTGACGGGTTTGTAGTTGTGCTTTGCTGGAAGGTGTGTTCGATATGGCTTTAACATATGGAAATTTAATAGTGATTGTTTGATGATGATCCTTGGACAAACAGCGAGTCGAATGATGATTATGGGTTTTGTTTGATGAAGATCAATGGTGGTTTGGGTTTCTTTAAACTATAACTAGAACGAGTGAAGATAGTGGTTATTTGGTTCGTCAATCAGAAATAACGGTGGTGTCGTTGGTGGTCTTGATGGTGGTAAAAGGTAATTATGGAGTGGTGGTTCTCGGTGGTACACATGGTGGAGTTAGGAGTTGACGGGTGGTGGTGAAGGTCGAAGATATAGTATTAGTTAAATATAATAATATAGTATTAGTTATATATATAATCTCACAATAACCCATCTTATTATGTAGATGTTTATCTAAAATGAAAAAGTATAACGTTATACTTTTAATACTTTGTTAACGTTTTCAAGTTATATAATAATTTCATAACTTATTTTCAAACCGTTAACTGTTTGCTAATATTACTCAATTTAATATTCACACATATGTATTTATTCATACATATCTATTTACACATAATTGTTCGTGAATCGTCAAGAACAGTCGAAGGGTAAATGAATACATGAACACAGTTCAAAGTTTTTGAGACTTTAACATTACAGACTTTGCTTATCGTGTCAGAAACATATAAAGATTAAGTTTAAATTTGGTCAAAAATTTCTGGGTCGTCACATAATACCTTGCCTTTGGCATGCGTCGTAACGCTTTACAAGCTCTTGCGCATCTCGGAATATAGACGGCCAATAGAATCCTGATTTGTAGACGTTTGTTGCGGTTAAATTTGCTCTATGATGACCTCCAGTTGGTCCATGGTGACATTGGTGAAGAATCCCTGCTGCTTGTTTTTCGTCTACGCACTTCCTGATTATCTGATCAGGGCAAATTCTAAACAGGTAAGGATCTTCCCAGTAGTAGTACTTAGCATCCCTGAAGAACTTCCTTCTTTGGGAGGTGCTCATTCCCTTCTATACTACTCCGGAAACTAGGTAGTTGGCCATGTCGGCATACCAAGGAGTTTCAGTAAATTGTGGTCCTATGTAAGTTTGTCCTAAACTCATAAGCTGTTCTTCCAGAAATTTATCTCTGATATCTCGTTCAACAAGTTGTTCCATCGCTGGGTTCTCCAAACGACTAAGATGGTCTGCTGTGACGTTCTCTGCTCCTTTCTTATCTTTAATCTCAATATCGAATTCCTGAAGGACTAAGCTCCATCGTAGGAGTCTTGCTTAGTGAATAGATATTTAAGGGCTGAATGATCTGTATAGACTGTAGTTTTGGATAGGATGAGTTAGGAACGGAATTTTTCGAAGGTGAATACTACGGCTAGCAGCTCCTTTTCCGTGGTAGTGTAATTCTCTTGAGCTCCTGTTAAGGTTTTGCTTGCGTAATAGATTGGATGAAAGTGCTTATCTACCCGTTGTCTAAGCACAGATCCAACTGCGAAGTCACTCGCATCACACATGATTTCAAATGGTAGACTCCAATCAGGAGCTATCATGATGGGCGCATGTGTTAGCTGTTCTTTTAGATAGTTGAATGCTTTTTGACATTCTTCATCGAAGACAAATGGGACTTCCTTTCCTAGGAGATGAGTGAGAGGTCTTGTGACCTTTGAAAAATCCTTAATGAAGCGTCGGTAGAAACTGGCGTGTCCTAGGAAGCTCCTTACCGCTCTTACTGTGGTAGGTTATGGAAGCTTAGTAATGGTCTCAATCTTAGCCTTATCAACTTCTATTCATGCTTTTGAAATCTTATGTCCTAAAACTATCCCTTCTTTAACCATGAAGTGACATTTTTCCCAATTCATAACTAAATTTGACTCTTCACACCGGGTGAGCATCTTGTCAAGGTTTGATAGGCACGAATCAAAGGTACTACCAAAGACTGAGAAGTCATCCATGAAGACTTCCATACAACGTTCAATCATGTCGTGGAATATTGCCACCATGCATCGCTGGAATGTAGCTGGTGCATTGCATAACCCAAAGGGCATGCGTTGATAAGAAAATGTTCCATAAGGATAGGTAAAGGTTGTTTTCTCTTGGTCCTTTGGATCAAGGGGAATTTGAAAGTAGCCGGAAAAACCGTCAAGGAAACAATATTATTCATTTCCTGATAGACGTTCCAACATTTGATTGATGAAAGGTAATGGAAAATGATCCTTCTGAGTTGCATCATTTAGTTTACGATAATCAATGCAAACCCTCCAACCGGTGCTTCCTGAGTTGGAATAAGTTCATTATTCTCATTTTGAATTACGGTTGTCTCTCCCTTTTTGGGTACCACTTGAACAGGACTAACCCATGGTGAATCAGAGATAGGATAGATTAGACCGGCATCTAGAAGTTTGATTACTTCTTTCTTGATGACTTCTTAAATCATAGGGTTGACCCTTCTTTGCCTCTAAACTGAAGGTTTGAAATCATCTTCCATGAAGATCTTATGGGTGCAATAGTTGGGGCTGATCCCTTTGATGTCGGAGATCTTCCAAGCAATTGCCTTCTTATGTGATTTTAATACTTGAATCAATTTTGCTTTCTCTTGTGGCGTGAGGTCTTTAGAGATGATTACAGGGAATTGCGATTCTCCTTCTAAGAATGCATACTCCAGATTTTCGGGTAACTTCTTTAATTCCAGTTTCGGAGGTTCCTCGATAGATGGCTTCATCCTAGCTATTTCCTTTCGGTCTAATGAGTCATAATTCTCCTGAAATTCTGATTCTTCAGTAGCGATCACTGATGCTATCTGTTCTTCATTTCTGGAAATTTTCCTTCTTTATGCTTCCTCGTCAGAAACATCTTCTTTAGTTTCGAAGGTAGGTTCAGGAAACTCCTCACAGTCCTCCTTTGACTGGGGTTCCTGATGTACCAGAATAAAATCTGTTTCTTCATTCGCTCTTCTCCTTAGTAGAGGTAAAGGAATGCTTTGTCCTAGCGGTGCTATTTGAATAGTCTTGCCAAGAAAGTTACTTTCAAAGAGGGAAGATATGTGTTGACTAAGGTTTATGGCTGAATAGTTGTCGAGATTTCCTTCAGGAGGTGTAAAGAACAGATCCTTAGAAATTTGATCTTGACTACATATAGCCATGGTCTCTTCGAGGTATTCATTGACGAGTTCTTGAAAAGAATTGGAGAGATTTACATCTTCTTCCTTAGGATAGTTCATGAGGTGATCAACATTGAATGTGATTTCTTCTCCTCCAACCCTTAACTTTAATGATTTCTCATGAACGTTAATTACGGCCTTAGCAGTATTTAGGAATGATCTTCCAAGAATGAGTGGGACCTTCGTGTCTTCCTCAATATCCATAATGACGAAATCAACGGGGAACGCGAACTTATCCACTCTAACTAGGACATCCTCAGTTATTCCCCGAGGAATCTTAACTGATCTGACCGCGAGTTGGATAGTCATTCTGGTAGGCCTTAAGTCATTTAATCCTAGCTTTTTGAATAACGAGTAGGGCATTAGGTTTACACTGGCTCCTAAGTCTGCTAACGCATTGCTAATTTGGACATCTTGCAGGTAGCAAGGTACCGTAAATCTTCCTGTATCTCTAACTTAGGGGGAATTCCATGTTGTAACACTAACGAGCACTCTTCACTTAAGGGCAAGCTAACTATCTCTCTTCATCTTTCTTTGTTTGAAAGCAGTTCTTTGAAAAATTTAGTGCAGTTTAGCATTTCTACTAAAGCATCCACTAGTCGTACATTCAAATGCAAATTCTTGATAATATCTCAATACTTAGCGAATTGCGCTTCTTGTTTTTCCTTCCTAAGCCTACCTGGGTTTGACGACCCGTCCTAATCCATAAGGACGAATACAATAACATATGATTCCATTGCGAGGTATTTGACCTCTATATGATAAGTTTTACAAACATTGCATTCGTTTTTGAAAGACAACTTTCATTACAATGATAGTTGACAAATATGCATACCAATTCATAATATATTCAAACAATAAATGACTTAATCTGTCATTTACTTAATAATAATCTTTTTGAACTCGATCGACTCGAATGCAACGTCTTTTGAAATATGCCATGAATGACTCCAAGTAATATCTTTAAAATGAGCAAATGCACAGCGGAAGATTTTTTTAATACCTGAGAATAAACATGCTTAAAAGTGTCAACCAAAGTTTGGTGAGTTCATTAGTTTAACAATCATTTCCATAATTTTAATAGCCCACAAGATTTCAAATATTTAATCGTACACATAACCTGTGTACAAAAATCATTCATATAGTGAACACCTGATAACCCATATTAACAAAATGCATCAAAAATATCCCCAAGGATAAATAGAACCACTCGTCTGTAGAGTATAGATCAACAGAACTGAAATGTCCCGTTCTTATTGATTAAAAACGTTCCATATTAATTGATTTCGTTGCGAGGTTTTGACCTCTATATGAGACGTTTTTCAAAGACTGCATTCATTTTTAAAACAAACCATAACCTTTATTTCATAAATAAAGGTTTAAAAAGCTTTACGTAGATTATCAAATAATGATAATCTAAAATATCCCGTTTACACACGACCATTACATAATGGTTTACAATACAAATATGTTACATCGAAATCAGTTTCTTGAATGCAGTTTTTACACAATATCACACAAACATGGACTCCAAATCTTGTCCTTATTTTAGTATGCAACAGCGGAAGCTCTTAGTATTCACCTGAGAATAAACATGCTTTAAACGTCAACAAAAATGTTGGTGAGTTATAGGTTTAACCTATATATATCAAATCGTAACAATAGACCACAAGATTTCATATTTCAATACACATCCCATACATAGAGATAAAAAATCATTCATATGGTGAACACCTGGTAACCGACATTAACAAGATGCATATATAAGAATATCCCCATCATTCCGGGACACCCTTCAGATATGATATAAATTTCGAAGTACTAAAGCATCCAGTACTTTGGATGGGGTTTGTTAGGCCCAATAGATCTATCTTTAGGATTCGCGTCAATTAGGGTGTCTGTTCCCTAATTCTTAGATTACCAAACTTAATAAAAAGGGGCATATTCGATTTTGATAATTCAACCATAGAATGTAGTTTCACGTACTTGTGTCTATTTTGTAAATCATTTATAAAACCTGCATGTATTCTCATCCCAAAAATATTAGATTTTAAAAGTGGGACTATAACTCACTTTCACAGATTTTTACTTCATCGGGTAGTAAGACTTGGCCACTGGTTGATTCACGAACCTATAACAATATATACATATATATCAAAGTATGTTCAAAATATATTTACAATACTTTTAATATATTTTGATGTTTTAAGTTTATTAAGTCAGCTGTCCTCGTTAGTAACCTACAACTAGTTGTCCACAGTTAGATGTACAGAAATAAATCGATAAATATTATCTTGAATTAATCCACGACCCAGTGTATACGTATCTCAGTATTGATCACAACTCAAACTATATATATTTTGGAATCAACCTCAACCCTGTATAGCTAACTCCAACATTCACATATAGAGTGTCTATGGTTGTTCCGAAATATATATAGATGTGTCGACATGATAGGTCGAAATATTGTATACGTGTCTATGGTATCTCAAGATTACATAATATACAATACAAGTTGATTAAGTTATGGTTGGAATAGATTTGTTACCAATTTTCACGTAGCTAAAATGAGAAAAATTATCCAATCTTGTTTTACCCATAACTTCTTCATTTTAAATCCGTTTTGAGTGAATCAAATTGCTATGGTTTCATATTGAACTCTATTTTATGAATCTAAACAGAAAAATTATAGGTTTATAGTCGAAAAAATAAGTTACAAGTCGTTTTTTTAAAGGTAGTCATTTCAGTCAAAAGAACGACGTCTAGATGACCATTTTAGAAAACATACTTCCACTTTGAGTTTAACCATAATTTTTGGATATAGTTTCATGTTAATAATAAAAATCATTTTCTCAGAATAACAACTTTTAAATCAAAGTTTATCATAGTTTTTAATTAACTAACCCAAAACAGCCCGCGGTGTTACTACGACGGCGTAAATCCGGTTTTACGGTGTTTTTCGTGTTTCCAGGTTTTAAATCATTAAGTTAGCATATCATATAGATATAGAACATGTGTTTAGTTGATTTTAAAAGTCAAGTTAGAAGGATTAACTTTTGTTTGCGAACAAGTTTAGAATTAACTAAACTATGTTCTAGTGATTACAAGTTTAAACCTTCGAATAAGATAGCTTTATATGTATGAATCGAATGATGTTATGAACATCATTACTACCTTAAGTTCCTTGGATAAACCTACTGGAAATGAGAAAAATAGATGTAGCTTCAAAGGATCCTTGGATGGCTCGAAGTTCTTGAAGCATAATCATGACACGAAAACAAGTTCAAGTAAGATCATCACTTGAAATAAGATTGTTATAGTTATAGAAATTGAACCAAAGTTTGAATATGATTATTACCTTGTATTAGAATGATACCCTACTGTAAGAAACAAAGATTTCTTGAGGTTGGATGATCACCTTACAAGATTGGAAGTGAGCTAGCAAACTTGAAAGTATTCTTGATTTTATGTAACTAGAACTTGTAGAATATATGAAGAACACTTAGAACTTGAAGATAGAACTTGAGAGAGATCAATTAGATGAAGAAAATTGAAGAATGAAAGTGTTTTTAGGTGTTTTTGGTCATTGGTTTATGGATTAGATATAAAGGATATGTAATTTTGTTTTCATGTAAATAAGTCATGAATGATTACTCATATTTTTGTAATTTTATGAGATATTTCATGCTAGTTCCCAAATGATGGTTCCCACATGTGTTAGATGACTCAAATGGGCTGCTAAGAGCTGATCATTGGAGTGTATATACCAATAGTACATACATCTAAAAGCTGTGTATTGTACGAGTACGAATACGGGTGCATACGAGTAGAATTGTTGATGAAACTGAACGAGGATGTAATTGTAAGCATTTTTGTTAAGTAGATGTATTTTTATAAGTGTATTGAAGTCTTACAAAAGTGTATAAATACATATTAAAACACTACATGTATATACATTTTAACTGAGTCGTTAAGTCATCGTTAGTCGTTACATGTAAATGTTGTTTTGAAACCTTTAGGTTAACGATCTTGTTGAATGTTGTTAACCCATTGTTTATTATAACAAATGAGATGTTAAATTGTTATATTATCATGATATTATGATATATAATATATCTTAGTATGATATATATACAGTTAAATGCCGTTACAACGATAATCGTTACATATATGTCTCGTTTCGAAATCATTAAGTTAGTAGTCTTATTTTTACATATGTATTTCATTGTTAATACACTTAATAATATATTAAATTATCATTTAACATAATTAACCAAGTGTATCAATATCTTAATATGATTCATATGTACCTAGTAAGACGTTGTTATAACGATAATCGTTATATATATCGTTTTCGAGTTTCTTAAATTAATAGTCTCATTTTTATGTATATAACTCATTGTTAAAATACCTAATGAGATACATACTTATAATAAAATCATGTTAACTATATATATAACCATATATATGTCATCGTATAGTTTTTACAAGTTTTAACGTTCGTGAATCACCGGTCAACTTGGGTGGTCAATTGTCTATATGAAACCTATTTCAATTAATCAAGTCTTAACAAGTTTGATTGCTTAACATGTTGGAAACACTTAATCATGTAAATAACAATTTCATTTAATATATATATATATATACATGGAAAAGTTCGGGTCACTACAAGAACCACTCGTATGTAGAGAATAGATCAACAGAACCACTCATCCGTAGAGAATAGAACCACTCGTCTGTTAGAAAATTTATCTATCTTTAGGATCCGTGTAAATTAGTGGCAATTATAATAAACACCAATTCTTTTATTACCAAGCTACTATGGTTGATATCTGGTATAATAATCCAACTATAGAATGTAGTTTCAAGTACTTGTGTCTATTTTGTAAAACATTTATAAAAGCAGCGCATGTATTCTCAGCCCAAAAATATATAAAAAGGGAATAATGAAACTCACAATACTGTATTTCGTAGTAAAAATACATATGACGTCATTGAACAAGTGCAGGGTTAGCCTCGGATTCACGAACCCTATATTATGTATATATATTTATATGTCGGTCAATATCTGTTTAACAATTTACGTCAAGTCGTAGTGTATCACAATCCTAATGCTCGAGATCGATATGCAAAAGTCAACAAAAGTCAACTTGACCCAAAATGACTTCCAACATCTATACATGTTTATTATATAACTTAAATATAGTCGTTTAATATTTTTAAATATATTTATCAGATTTTATTAGAGTAAATGATACAAGTCCTTTATTAATAAATAAAAATTTTATATTAAAAATTATATATGTTAAAAATATACTTTTATATATCTTAAGTAATAAAATTTGTAAAGTTCACTTAATATCGTAAAAATATGGCTGTATGTATTATTAATGTAACTATATTACGTGTGGTAAAAATATCTTTGTATCACATATTTATTTGATAAAATAATATTGATAATAATAATACTGAGTAAAAGTTGTATTATTTTGTAATAATAATAATTATTATTATTATTCTACTAATAATAATAACAATATTCATTATTAATGATGATATTAATTTAAATAAAAAGATAATTCTAATCATGATAATTTTAGTAATAACGATACTTTTTATTATTAACTGTAATAATAATCAGATTTTATAAAAATAATAATTTTATTCAAATGAAAATTTTTAATAATAATAATAATAATACTAAAATGATGATAATAATAATGATATTTTATAATAAAAATGATATTTCTATTAAAATGATAATAAAAATGATAGTTTTAATATTAATTATACTATTAATAGTAATAATAATGATAAAAATAATAAAATGATAGTTTTGATAAAAATATTAATTATTTTAATAATAATAATAATAATAATAATAATAATAATAATAATAATTAATAATAATAATAATAATATTAATAATAACCTTAATGATAATAACGATAGTAATAATAAAATTTTTTTTAATGATAATACTTATATTAATAACGATAATGATAATAATAATTATTATTAGATAATAATAATAACGACGATAATAACAACGATAGTAATAATAATAATCATTTTTAATAATAATACAAAAATTAATGATAATTCAGTTGACTATATCTTTTAATCCGTTCATCGAAACCATACACTTTCTAAATGGAAAGTTATTAATTTTTCGCCAGCTTTCCAACGACATGCATATCATATACCTTATCTCAGTAGCATATGTATTAAATTCATGATTCATCATAAACTATCTAACAACAATATTAAGCATACAAGCATGCATAATCCTATATACTCGAGCACTAGTCAGGGATACACTATTAATGTATAAAAGATAAGATATGAATGCTCACGTATCAATATTGTGATTCAATATTGCAGGAAAGTACGTAGACGCGACGGAGATGATAAACACTAGATTGATCTTACGAGCATACCCTCAAATCATACCCATAACCTCCATAGCTATAACCCATATTTTCCTTAGCTCTATCCCGCTCGAAAAACTCATTTTGAAATAACTGGTTCATGACCCCGTCATAGTATCTATATAACTATATAAAAGAGAGATTGAATTAGCATTGTTGTCATTAGGAGCATATTTAAAGGATTTAATGACAAGTGTAATTTACACATGTCAATTTCTCATTGTTTCAGATTAAAAAATAAATAAATTAACAGCTTAAGAATCATTTAGTTTAAAATGCAAAGAAATTAAATAAATGCAATATTTGTCAAAAAAAAAAAAAATTTGTACCCATATTACCTGTCCCTTTTTTCACAAACATTATCTATCCCCTTTTTCAACATATATCTCCAACAACAAACAATCCCTAGATTAGCGAAACTTCACGATGTATTATCAACGGATGTGATCAAAATTCACGATCTATTATCAAAGGCAGAGCAATCGTATAACATTTTAATCGATGATATTATCTCCATACAATTTTTTCTTCAAAAATTGAAGGAACCGATGATTGAATCTTGCGTACAAGTGTACAACGATTTCAAGCCCTAAATAAGTTCCAAGTTTTTGTTCAATTCATTGAAAATAAAGTTTATGGAAAAGTTTGTGAAACAACTATCTGATATACCATCAGTTGTTGTTCCATGTCCTTGTGAGAAATACCATAAGGGTAACAATTATGTTGAGTTGAAGTAATTTATGCTAATACCATTTGTATCAAGGATTGTTTATGTGTATATGACAAGAGATGTCTACGTCCAATGTATAGGTGAATTATGATCACGGGAAATTATTTTCGGCTCAAGAACGAAAAATTTTGTATTTACATGTAATTAGTTTATAAAGGTTTTGAGCAACCGTGCAACGCACGGGCTCAAAACCTAATTTTATGTATATTTAATAATAATAATAATAATACTAATAATAATAATAATAATAATAATAATAATAATAATAATAATAATAATAATAATCTTAACAATAATAATAATAATATAAATAATATATATATATATATATATATATATATATATATATATATATATATATATATATATATATATATATATATATATATATATATATATATATATATAGTGTTCGTGAGATAGAAAGATAGAATGGTGTCACCAGAATGCAAAATTCGGTCAATTTAAAGGAGTGTGGCTTCCACCTATCCCCCATGCGATCGCATGGGATTTTGCCTATATGGCCATGCGATCGCATGGCCTGAAAATGCAATTCACATTCAAAACACAGCTGCCACCAACACTTTTAATATAAATAATTATATATATATATATATATATATATATATATATATATATATATATATATATATATATATAATCTTTATAATTAATTATATATTATATTATATTCATGTGCATAATTGACTTGTAATTTTTTCACTGATGAATTGTACGTTGACGCTCGACTTATGTCCCGGTTTTGGTTTTTCGAACGTCGTTTCGTACGCTGAGAAAACTTGTACTTTACGTTTCGCGACATGTACCTTTATCAATAATTAGACTTATTCGCCAATAAATTATACTAATTGCAATGTAACTTATATTTTGAGTGTTATGGTCATTTGCTTCTTAAAATCATCGTCCTAATATATATATATATATATAATAATATTATTTAAATCTAAACGTTTTATGACTAAGCTATTATTTTATTTTATCACGTTGTAAAATATATATATTTTTATTAAAAATATATATTTGTACATATTATATAAATTTGAAATATTTATTTAATTATATAATATTTAGTTTTTCAAAACTATTTATATTTCAAAGTTCATTTATAATCGTTTAAATAATAGAAAGTATTATGTCATATCACGTTTACGTTTTCGAAACAATATATATATATATATATATATATATATATATATATATATATATATATATATATATATATATATATATATATATATATATATATATATATATATATATATTTGTAATTTATAATAAAAAGCTTTAATTAAGTTCTTCAAAACTCATAAACAATTTATCTCATAAAACGTTTTAATAATAAAGTTCCTTTCAAACTGAAAACATTTTTGTACGTTTGAAACTAAATCAAATAAATATGATAATTTTGTTTTTCCAAAACTAAGTATATTTAGGAATCATTTTGTTAAGAGGTTAAATTAACGGAAATCGTTATATCATAAAACGTTTTAGAAAAGTAAAATTATATATACTCATTAATAGGTTTCGAGTTTTTAAATTACCATTTTGTTGTTGAAGCGTGGGGTAAAGTCCAAAGGTTAAATAAACGTATGAATCATCTTAATGTAAAATGTCAATTTTCTTAACTTGTCAATACCCAACATCTAAGTTATTTATTCTCCACGTTCCTACTTTCATATAAAATGAAAGTTTAAACTAATTATCTTATCAAAGTCATGAGGAAAATATTGTAAAGCATGAATTAGAAATCAAACAGGAATCTCCACTAACCCTTGTCTAACTTTCGTTAATTGACACATTTGTTCTTACTTGTAAATCACTTTACCATTTATTCCGAATAACGTTAAAAAGAAACGATTTCTCAAATCACAGTGGACCTCACAACAGAGACTCGTAACCACCTCATAATGTATCTAATAATTCAATCATTTGATATTATCTTTTAATTCCGTCGATAAATATATTAAACTTATATTGAAACAATATGTTCATGTAAAGTATTATACATCTAATACTTTGTTAATGTTTTCAATTAGTATAACTAGATATTATACATATCTATATACACATAAATGTTCGTGAATCGTCGAGCACATTCAAAGGGTAATTGATTACATGAATATAATTCCAAAATTTTTGAGACTCAACATTATAGACTTTGCTTATCATGTCGGAAACATATAAAGATTAAGTTTAAATTTGGTCGGAAATTTCCGGGTCGTCACACTGGGAAAGGTATGCGGGCGCGCGTAATAATTTCTGGGGCCTTAGGAGAGATAGGTTCCGGTGGGTTGACCACTGGGTCAATTAGCACAGGTTCCTTATCAAAAAAATCTTGTATGGGTATATTGACAGTTGTTTCCTTCCCTCCTCTAGTAATTACTAGGGCATCAAACTCACTGCACTCTATTTCAACTTTAGTGGTTAATCGTTTAAGCGTAAGCTGAAAATTGGTGATTAATTCTTCAAAAGTCTTTATCAAAGTGTCGAACTTATTTTGGCATTCTATGACTTGAAGGTTTATCGTGTATTGCTTTTTCATAATTTCAACTAAAATTTCTTTAGAGTGGAGAGTAGGTTTGTACAATGGGAAAATTATATTATGATCCGAGCTATTTTGCTGTTTATGTGCCCATCTAGGGTAAGGATACCTTAGATTGGTTCTAGTAGCATCGGAGTTTATAGGAATTGGTAAATTTTGAAGAGTGAGGGTGAGATCCTGTAACCTGGTTTCCAGCATTTTTACCGTATGAGCGAAGACGTCATCCTTCTCAGCAACTTCAATATTCCAATCTTCCTGTTGTGCAGCTATTGTGTCCAAGAGATTCCATGCTTCGTCTGCTGTTCGGGACATGAAATTGCCTTGCGAGGCCATGTCTAGGAGAGACTTATCATCCTTGGTCAAACCATTGTAAAATGTACAGATTATGTCTACCCAGCTTAGCGAATGATTCGGACATCTTTTAAACAACATCTTTATTCTATTCAATGCTAGACACCATGACTCATTTTCTTTTTGAGAAAAGTTTGTGATGTCATTTCTTAAACAGGTTTGCAGGGAGGGTGGATAAAATTTGTTTAGAAATTTAGTGGCTAAATCCTCCCATGTATGGATTGAATTCGGTTTAAGTTCGTCAAACCATGCTAAAGCGTGTGTAGAAAGTGAATATTGAAAAAGATGAAGATTTAAAATATTTTTCTCGTTTTCTTCCGTCTTAAAAGAGTCAACCAGACTGATAAATTTGTTTAAATGAAAGTTCGGATCATCAGTTGGTAATCCTTGAAATTTACAGATCATACTGACTAGTTTAATCATGTGTGAACTGATTTCAGGAATTTCTTCGGTTCCTAAGGTGATTGGTCCTCCTCTTTCCTCTAAGCATGACTTATGCATAGAAGCAAGAGTGTCTTGTTGTTCCATTATTTTTTTCTGTTTAAAAAGACTTAAAAGTAACTTTTAGAAAATATTAATTTACTAAAAAGATCGATAATTTAATAAAAACAATTATTCTTGAAATTCGGTCGCTAACCAGATCGATATCTTTACTGATAGGATTTCTTACAGATTACTTGTATTGAGGTATCCAGGCCGACTACGGAGAGGAAGGATCCTTTTGGTTCCAATATAATTGGAGAATGTTCGAAAAATCCAACAACCAAGTCCGTGTATAATTGTCTTTCTTAGACACCACCAAACAATACTTTGTATGTTTAAAATCTTTCTCGATCAAAATATTCGAGTCCCAGGCAGCGGGGCCAAGAAAAGCAACTATTGATATGCTATTAACGGACGGTTTTATTTGTGCGGTGTCGTTAGGTAGCAGGATGTCCGATTCGGTAGTACACAGTGTCTTCGTTTATTTATATTTTGCGGGGCCGAAATTTACTTTTACTTTCTAAGGTGTAGAAGGTGTAAGTTAACTTAGTGTCGTATTTTTTTGCTAATTAACGAATTGAAGATCAAGTGGATAATTGTCTTTTAGTTAAATTACCTGGATAAAAGATAGTAGTCGATTTTAACTAAAAGTCCTAAGTGCGGAAAAGTAAATAAAGTGGAAGGATATCTGGAGTATGCAGATCGGGGAAATGTTAACCAAGATATTAGTATTGGGTTAGGGGAAGGTAATTATGCTTATGTTAAGACTATGCTTGGAATGATGTAGATCTGGTTGGATGAGCCAATTACACAGACCTACTTGTCTCTGAACTCTCGGAGTTCCCTTTGAGCAGTGAGAAGTATGTCACTTGGTCGTATAATTGAAAGGTAACGATACCTCGGAGGTTATCCTCAGTAAAGCACTAGGTTTATTAGTGAGTTAAGCTCTAATCCTAATCCTCGTTATCAGTTCAGGTAACTGAATAACAACGTGCCATGTTGATTGAACACTGGTCACAAACGGAAAGAATCCGTCAGTTCAAGTTGGCAAAAACTTAAATGAAAACTAACAACCATTTCATCATACTAATGAGATCATATCAATTCAAACATTATACAGCATCAAAGCAGATAGAAACCTAATGAATACCTAAACAGTTAATATTACTAACACCTAAGGCAACAATCAAACAAGAACATGCAATAGGCTTGGGTCACACCGTGAAGGAACTGACTAGATCTTAACAGCTCCTAAGAGGTCTCTTCGAAACAGTCAATAAGTATACTAGGTCATTCATGTCTCAATTCCTAAGTTCCGCGTCCTAAAAGCGCCTTAAATGCCTCCCGGGAACTCCGACCATACCGAGTTCATAGAATCTTCAGATACAGTATAACCAGGGGTCTTAATCTTATGAAGTAGCTAATTTCACATAGGTAGACAAGTCCTGATCACAACCTAGGTTGGTCAATCCTTAAGATGCTAGCATACAAATCTAGCAG